>NC_138228.1:12191808-12922939 GCF_964197995.2 Scardinius erythrophthalmus
TCAGAAATACTCTAAGAAATGGTTATAATTTTACTGCTGAGAATGCAATTTCAAATGTTAGCCATTTTGGACTGAATGAAAACACCTAGATACTATAATTAAACATTTCTATAAATTAGTATACACAGAACTGCTTTCCACAATGGTACTTTACAGTACAGTTCACTAAAAATGTATGTCATTATTGACAAATTTGAATGTTGTTATTTTTCAGTGCAACAGAAAAGGTCAATTTTGAAAAATATTCTTCAAAAGAGTCACATGCAGAATCAATGCAGCTCTACTCAATATAATTTATAGTGACCATTAAGTGTTCCATGTGACTTGCGCTATATTCCAAGTTGTCTATTCCAAGTTTAAAAATACTGTAGTTATGTGTGAAGAAAAGACTTTAAAAAGTCATTGAAAAAAGAAACAGGTGAGTAAATGTGAGTTAATGACAGAATTTTCATTTTTGGGTGAACTATCCCTTTAAGGATAATTAAGATATGAGAAGAGAAGTTCTCTTATGAAAGCATTATTTGTTCGTTACATAGGTTATCCGTCCATTGTCAAGAATAAAGACCCCATCACAGATGCCACAGTCGAGTCGAGTCAAGTCGACTCACACCACTTCGTAAGCTCACCTGACAGACAGTTATTACTGGCATCCAGTGTCCTCAGAGACACCAAGTCCAAGAATGGAATTAAACGAGTTACACTAAAGAAATAGAAAAGTAAGCCATCATTTTAAACAATAAAACATCTTAACACTGTACATTTGTAGATTTTTATTACATTTTACATAAGAATTTATTTAAACATTGCAAAGACTTCACCTTTAAGTAGGATTTAACTGTGAAACTGTGTGTGTTATGTTCGAAAAATGAAGAGACTGAAAACCCGTGAGACACCAACCAATGAGTAGGTAAGCAACTTAATAGGTTTTGAAACATAGCCATTCTCCATTGAGGCCTACCTGTTCTGGGCCACAGAAAGGTTTTGGAGCAAAGGTAGCCAATAAGATTCCAGATCAAGAATGGAAGATATTAGATTGTCATCCAGGTAAAGGTCCCTCAAAAGAACATGGTTCTGCAGGACAGGCAGCTATGCCATCAGCCAGAAAAAAAAACAAGAAGAAAAACAACAACAATTCCTTCTTGACCACTTGATTACACAGAAAGACATATTTTATGTTCCAACAATGAACACGGTCCCATCACCAGAGATGGGTGGATCACGCCTCATCCTGAACATGACTAATATCCACACATTAAGCAAAACAGATAACGATAATTCAATTAAAGTGACGGCAGCATAGGATTTCAGTATAACGTATGCTGGTTTCATGTAATGAACACAGTCAAATTACGCATTTCCTGGACACTGGGTTGGAAATATGTCTCTTTATAAATTGTAAGTGGTTAAAGTCTATGATTTCAGTTGGGCTAATTAGAGTAAGAACATTAAACAGTTCACAAAACAACAAAGTAATGGAAAACTGATTATCAATATGCTCTTCATATTACTTCTGAAGACATCTTACTACTCATCGTTTTAATGAGTTTGTTTCGTTGGTTGTGTAAGATTTACCTCAGTCAGACTGTTTCCCCTGAGGTCCAGTGTGTTAAGAAGAGCGCAATTCTCCAAACCCTCAACGTGACATAGGTGGTTGTCCGAACAGTCCAGATGCAGAAGGGTATAAATTTCCTTCAAACCTCTCGTGCTGAGCAGCTGGTTATGGTCCACTGATAATCGCAGAAGCATTTTCAGGGGTCCTAAACCACCTAAGAAAGCATAGATATATCATTCAGTGGGAGTGTATGAGGATAATTCTTGGCCATGGTGACAATATCTAATACCAGCCAAAGGATAATCTAATATAAAAAGGCAGCATTGGCAGGACATCATCTAATACTGACAGCAAATACCTTTAAACTGCATCTATCCTCTTATTTATGATATATTTATTCATATTTATTCAATACGAGGCCATTTACTCAGAAATGAGACATCAAGATTTATTTTGCAAGGAGAATGAGGGCAAAAGGCCATTTGAAGTCACCAAACTGGAACAATGATGCCCTCTACTGGACAATGACAACACTTAATATTAAATGCTAATTCTGTGGCGGAAACAAGCTTCCATAAGATTCAGATAGCTCCAACTGACCAACAGTCAGCTTCTCTTTCTTTAGTGCTTGCAATGAAAAATAAATAGAATACATAAAGCATAAAGGCAGTTCTAGTGAACATACTCACTGATACGAGAGATGTTGTTGTGTGAGAGCTGAAGAATTTGCAGATTTTCAGCTCCATCAAAACCGTGTGTGTTCATCAGCAGGTTCTTGCCCAGCAGGAGGACCTGAAGGTTGACCAGACCTCCACAGTCCACATGGGTAATTGAGTTCTCCTAAATGTGAGAAACAATGGTACACACATTAATAACATACAATAACATTAATAAAGTTTCCTGAGCAGCATATTAGAATGATTTCTGAAGGACCATCTGACACTGAAGACTGTAATAATAATTAAAAATATGACTGTTTTTACTGTATTTTTGATAGAATAAATGCAGCCTTGGTAAGCATAAGAGACTTTACTTGAAAGGTGTAAAATAATCATGTAGACTGCATTGCACTGATAGTTTGTTCTTTCTTACTTGTACATCGATGTATCTGATCTGAGCGCACTGGTTCAATCCATCCAAGGATGTGAGTCCACAGCGTCTAAGTGTCAAAGTCTGCAGGTTGTTACACTCGGACAGTGTAGACAGGCAACAACCCGGCAGGTCTTCCAACATCACTGTCGTAACCTGATTTTTACCAGCACAATGACAATAAAGTCAGCAGGAACATATAAGACATATCTCAGCCAGGAAATGGGTTTTAATTTCTACCTGTTTGAGAGAGATCCAAGTTCCTGTTTTGAGAATAGTGTTCACAGACAGAGGGGGTAAACTGGATACTCTTTTTCTTCTTGGCCCTCTTTTTTGGGACTGTTGTTGTGCCGAAGACACTTTCCTTTTATTCTGCAATGATAGTTTGGACCAAGGAGTGCAGCTCATCATCCAGGCCAGTCGCTTCTGCTCTGTGCTGTCAGGCAGACATACTGAAACTGATTCTTGGCTTTCAGGTTCATGGTCCTTAAGCTCAAAAGCGGTAGTATTTTGATGTCCTCTAGTGTTCATTTCAGGTACTACATCGTTCAAATCAGAAGCCGGCATAGTCAAGTCTGCATCGACGCTCGGAGTCGCTTCAACACTTAGGTGATCTGCAACACTTGGGGAACCAATTAAACTAGTGCCAAGGTCATTGGAAAGACCTTGCTGTGCATTTATGTGGGATTCTGGAGTGGGTTTGGTCAATTTAAAGCTTTTTCTTGATTGTGAGAGATTTATCTGAGAATCAAGCTCTACGTTGCCATCAACTCTTTTCTTTTCTTCATGGCTCTTTATTCTGTCTTTATCACTCTTTGTTTGTGGTCTCATATCATCTAATCTTTCTGTGTCTTCTGTACCTTTAGTTTTGTCCTGTTTTTTCATCGCATTCCCGTCGTCATCCAATGTTTTTTCCATGTTCTTCCCAAGTCTTATTCTTTCATTATTATCTTCTAGTTTCCTAACAATTACCTCATTGCCTACCTCATTTTCCTCTCTTTCTTCCTCTCTTTTAAATTCATCCTCCACCTGGCAACTCCTTTCCACTCCTGTTCTCTCCTTTTCTTTATTCTTCCTGTGTGCATCCACTTCCTGTCTTCTACAATCATCTATTACACTTGTAATGTTGTTCTGTTCCTCCTTCCTCTTCATTTCCCTCCTCCTCTCCTTATCTTCTTCCTCTTTCCTCCTCTGTTGTTCAAGTCTTTGCTCTCTCTCCAGACGATGGCGATCTTGTTCTTTCGCTCTTTCATAATCTGCTCTCCGTCTCTCCATTTCCTCCCTCTGTGCTCGCTCTTTCTCCTCTATCCTTTTTCTTTCCTCCTCCTTCTCCTTCTCCTTCTTCAACTTCTCCCATTCCCTCTTCTCCTCCTCATATCTTTTCTCCTCCTCTCTCTTTCTCCTCAGCTCTTTTTTGCTCCAGCGACGAGCTAATGCTCCTCTGAAAGCAGCTTGGATCTTTGTGGCTGCTCCGCAGTGAAGCTTCTGGGTTCTCCTTCTTTCCTCCTCCTGAGCCTCCTCAAAAGCCAAACGGGCTTTCGCTCTTTCATAATCTGCTCTCCGTCTCTCCATTTCCTCCCTCTGTGCTCGCTCTTCCTCCTCTATCCTTTTTCTTTCCTCCTCCTTCTCCTTCTTCATCTTCTCCCATTCCCTCTTCTCCTCCTCATATCTTTTCTCCTCCTCTCTCTTTCTCCTCAGCTCTTTTTTGCTCCAGCGACGAGCTAATGCTCCTCTGAGAGCAGCTTGGATCTTTGTGGCTGCTCCGCAGTGAAGCTTCTGGGTTCTCCTTCTTTCCTCCTCCTGAGCCTCCTCAAAAGCCTGTTTCTCCTCCTCAATCTGCTCCTCCAGTTTCCTGATTAAGTTCTGAAATTAACCAAAAAAACCTTGACTGGTACACATATATACACTCACGCACACACACACAGAAACACGCATACACTCACTGGCCACTTTATTAGGTACACCTTGCAAGTACCGGGTTGGACTCCCTCTTGGAGTCCGGGTTGGACTCCCCATTTTAGTCCATATTGACATGATAGCATCACACAGTTGCTGCAGATTTCTCTGCTTCACATCCATGATGTGACTCTCCCGTTCCACCACATCCCATCTGAATGTCGCAGCAGAAATGGAGACTCATCAGACCAGGAAACTATTTTTTCCAAACTTCTGCTGTCCAATTTTGGTGTGCCTGTGCAAACTGCAGCCTCTATTTCATGTTCTTAACTGACAGGATTGGCTCCCGGTGTGTTCTTCTGCTGCTGTAGCCCATCTTCTTTAAGGTTGGATGTGTATGCGTTCAGAGATGCTCTTCTGCGGACCTCGGTTTTAACGAGTGGTTATTCGAGTTTCTGTTGCCTTTCTATCAGCTTGAACCAGTCTGGCCATTCTCCTCTAACCTCTGGCATCAAAAAGACATTTTCGTCCACAGAACTGCCACTCACTGGATATTTTTTTCTTTTTTGGACCATTCTCTTTAAACCCTGGAGATGGTTGTGAGTAAAAATCCCAGTAGATCAGCAATTTCTGAAATACTCAGACCAGCCGCCTTGCACCAACAACCATGCCATGTTCAAAGTCACTTAAATCACATTTTGTTCCCCATTCTGATGCTCATTTTGAACTTTAGCACATGCACCATCTTGACCATAGGCCTATACCATGAAGCTGGTTTAGGTGAATAGTCAGGTATATTTCAGTTTAGTTTGTGCCAACCCTGGGTTTTAGGCCATGAAAGTGTCTTGGCTTTTAGAGGTGTTCATCGCCATAGTAACTTACGCTCCACAGCTAACCTGCTCAGGTTATGTTCTGGGTAAGAGATTTCAAACTGAAATTGGACCAATCAGCTGTGAGCAAAGTGACATATATCTATATATCTATATATCTATATCTATAAATTACAGAAACGTCTGTCTGTCTGTGTGTGTGTCTGTCTGTCTGTCTGTCTGTCTGTGTGTGTGTCTGTTAACCACATATCTCTCGAACCGTTAGTCCGATGGATTTCAAACTTGACAGGTGTCTCGCTACGGGCACGAGTAAGTGCAGTGCCAAGTTTGACATTGTTTGGATGAGAAATGCTAAAGATATCGTTAAATATATCATTTTTAAAAGGTTGTGGTTTAAAAATAAACATTCTGACATAAACACTCAGTCAGCTACACTGTTTACTTCTGAATATTATAGTTTGGTTCCAAAACGTGATAAATCCATTTTGATTAATTTGAGTAAAAATGTGTTTTCTTTACCAAGAAACCAACAATTACTAAAAACACACACAAAAATGAATTTTGCATGGGCACTTTACACTGCTCCCTAAATCGACACGCTTATTCATTTGTGGATGTTAACTGAATCTATATGTCAGCTATGCTGTTTACTTCTGAATATTATATTTCATTCTGGTGCGCTTAATGTTATCGCTACTGTGTAATAGTAGCCTATGCTATTCACCAACTAAACATATCCTATTCAATGCGTTCACAGTCTCTTTCACGGGCATCATTTGTAGTAGCCTATTCACAAAAAATAAAAAAATAATAATAATTGTGCTTTCTACCATGCACAAATAAAAATGTCACTGAACTTTTGCTGTGTAATTGTAACAATGAGCATTCAATCACACCAAACCAACAATTACTAAAAACACACACAAAAACTGATTTTGCACGGGTATTTTGCACTAGTCTTTCTATAAATTACAGAAACGTCTGTCTGTCTGTGTGTGTGTCTGTCTGTCTGTGTGTGTGTCTGTTAACCACATATCTCTCGAACCGTTAGTCCGATGGATTTCAAACTCGGCAGGTGTCTCGCTACGGGCACGAGTAAGTGCAGTGCCAAGTTTGACGTTGTTTGGATGAGAAATGCTAAAGATATCGTTAAATATATCATTTTTAAAAGGTTGTGGTTTAAAAATAAACATTCTGACATTAGAGGGTTGTATCGGTCAAAGAAGCCCCAAGAAGGTTGTGGTTTAAAAATAAACATTCTGACATAAACACTCAGTCAGCTACACTGTTTACTTCTGAATATTATAGTTTGGTTCCAGAACGTGATAAATCCATCTATCTATAAATTACAGAAACGTCTGTCTGTCTGTATGTCTGTCTGTCTGTCTGTGTGTTATTCGCATATCTCTCGAATGGAGATAACCACTAAATGTGAGAAAACCACTATTTTCTGTTTCAAACTTTCACATAGCATCTTCTTTAGGTTATAATAACATAAAAAAATTCAAATCCAGATTTTGATTTTCAAAGATTTATTATAAAAACGGATAATTTTTTCCCAAAAATGCAATAAATTCATGACTTTTTTTTCTCCAAAATGCAATTAATCCATTGAATCAATATAAAGTTATTTTTGATCATATTGCCATTGCAAGAAATATCTCCTGAACTTTTTTGACGGCGATCAGCTCACAAAAACTGATTTTGCACGGGCACTTTGCACTGCTCCCTAAATTGAGGCGCTTATTCATTTGTGGATGTAAACTGAATCTGTAAGTCAGCTATGCTGTTTACTTCTGAATATTATATTTCATTCTGGTGCGCTTAACGCTATCGCTACTGTGTAATAGTAGCCTATGCTATTCACCAACTAAACATATCCTATTCAATGCATTCACAGTCTCTTTCACGGGCATCATTTGTAGTTGCCTATTCACAAACTGCTAAAGCATAGTGTTTTCTCGGAGTTCACTGTGTGCTTTCTACCATGCACAAATAAAAATGTCACTTGAACTTTTGCTGTGTAATTGTAACAATGAGCACTCAAACACACCAAACCAACAATTACTAAAAACACACACAAAAACTGATTTTGCACGGGCATTTTGCACTAGTTTAACTAAATTGTATATAACGATAATATGTAAGATAAATAAGATTTGGAATCGACAGATAAAGCTTTAAAAATGACTACATGTGAGCTTTTGAAGTCTCTGTATACCTATATGATCAAATATATAAACTAACTTCACAACTTTCACTTGCACTAATATAGCAACATATTTTCTTCTTGCTGTGTAAATGCATTAACATACTTCATATTTCTCAATCTCTTAATCTTTGGCAGAAGAGATAATTGAATTGTGCTGACTCCCTTGTGAGAAGTCAATCTGAGTTTCATTGCTTCACAGCATGTGATTTGTTCAACTACCATCATGGTACATGCCCAATTTCTACATGGCTAAATGCATAAAGTTGCTGCTATCTGATTGGCTGATTAGATATTTGCATTAACGAGCAGTTGATCAGGTGTACCTAATAAAGTGGCCTGTGATATTTATGGATATACAGTTGTAATCAAAATTATTCAACCCTCATTGCATATCAGGTTTATTGGCAAAATTGACTAACTTTCAGCTGTTTGCAATGAACAAATCAAACAAGAGTAATTGAAATAGCTCAACACAACAAATGTTTCTGGGCTGTGTTTCCCAAAAGCACCGTAAGCCTAAATAGATCGTAGAGCCGTTGCCACCAATGGTCTCTTCAACTTAGCTCACTATGCTTTTGAGAAACGCAAACTTGGATGATGACATCACTGTTTTCTGGAGAACTGCTTTATAGATTAAATGAACTAATTTAATAATTGATGATATTTACAACGGAACTGAATCAACACTGAACTGACTTCAGCTGAACAATGACACTGTTGTCCTTTAGAGCTGCTGTACAGCCGAAATGCACTCTGTTTACATCATTGAATCATTTTCCTGTTATCACTATCAAAACTACTTTGAAACAATCTGTATTGTATAAAGTGCTATATAAATAAAGGTGACCTGACTTGACATATACACTCAACAAATTGTCTCATTTGTGTGTTTTTACATAATACACCAACTCAGGTCATTCATATATTAACAACCATTTATTTTTAAATTACATATATGCATTTTTTTATTAAAAGAAATTTAGCTTTTGCCACATTTATTAAATAGCATCTTCAACAATCTTAGGGATATTAAACTCACCTGCTGTTTATCCAGCTGCAGTTGAAGATCTTCTGTGTGGTGAACTTCGTTTTTAACTGCAGCATTTTGAAACTGTTATTGACATACAGAATTTAGATTTTGTTATTCAATCAACTTTTCTCCTAATTTTAAAAAGATTATACAAAATAAAAAGACAGTCCTACCAGAGTGACCTCCTCTATCTTCCTCAGCTCCTCCTCAAACTCCATCAGTCTTCTCCTCCTCCTCTCTTCTTCTTCTCTTTCCGAGTTCAAATGCAGCAGTCTTTCTACCACCTGTGCAGCTAATTTCTGCTCCTCTTCCTCTTTGAGTCTTTTCTCTAATTCTCTCCACTCAAGACTAAATTGCAATTCAATCTCAGTGAATGTATCACGCTCACTTACATCTAAAAACAGATTAAAGGTACAATTCGGTGAATATAAAGAGGTTAATAAGCAATCTACAAAACCATTGAAGATATTTGTGCAGATTTAACAGCAATGTAACCTAGTTTTTTACAGGCCCATCTAACCACATCATTACAGAAAATGTACCTTCCATCCGTGACATATTTGGAATCTCCTGCTGGGCATTCTGTGGCTCAACGTCTTTTAGAAGTCCAACTTGTTCCTCTAATTCAGAGATTATCTGACAAAAACATGTGCATTTTTATAATATTCATGAACTAACAAAATAGGATCTATGCAGTACATCATCAGTATGCTGGATAAACAAGGGTAAGTTCTGAGAATGTACAGCCTAAATTCATATTGACTGAACACAAACAAAACTTGGATATGTAACAGATCATTTGCTACTGTGAGGGACAAACTGAATTAAAGGTTAAGTTAAGGACAAAACACAGACACTCCTTTCCTCTGCGATGACTCAGATGGGATAATAATCCCATTTCCATTTAACCACAAACAAATAACCATGACTCACCTTCTCTTTCCACTTTATGGGGTCTTCTATAAAATCTGAAGCTGGTTCAGTTGTAGGATTATCTTTGTGATTAAGGTGAGACTGCTCTTGGCTTGACAAATCTATAGGGAACCAGAAAAGTGAAAAACAATGCAATACCTCAAGTAAGCAGTCTATAATATAAACTTTAAGCTGTTTTAATTCTGAATTTCAATCTGATCTTTTAAAGTGATTCTCACCCTTTTCTTCAACATCTTCAAGGATTAATTGTTCAAAGGCATTCATTCGATTTCTTGAAGCTTCAACATATGCGAGTACTGAGTCAGGCAGCCTATCTTCTGCATGTAGCTTCTGTGAAAACAGGTTATTGACAGTGATGAAAGGACAGGTAGAGTAAACGTACATGTTTTTGGATGAACTAGGCCTAACGTTATGTGAATTATAAATGATATCTTCTTAATGTCACAAAAGTGGAATAGATTAAGTTACCATATTCGATGTAACGTTAGGCCTAGATGTTTTGCTTGTTTTAACCAATGATTGTTTTCTATACCAGTAAAGATTAAATACATACAATATAAATTAAGTTTTCAAAATAAAGTGGGTTGTAATACAATTTTGGAAAGTCGACTAAATTCAAAATAAGTAAGTTAGAGTTTTAAGAACTGAATAACAAAATAAAATAAAATAGCCACTTACATTTCCATCCGAAACAGTAAAGATGTCATCTTCTGACTCTGAATAATTTTCAGAAGGATCGAGGTTCAATTTCATCAGCTCCTCATCTATTGCCTGTTCGATGTTGCTATCCATTAACATCACTAGGCTATTATTGAGTTACTATTTCGAGTGTATTTGATCACGAAGCAACAGCAAACCCGCAGATTTGTAGTTAAAGTAAACTATAAAATTGTCAACTCTTAACAACAGCAGCATACACTACTAATAATAATGATAGAAAAGCAACTCGTGAGTATTTAACCAACACTTTATTTTCCTGACTGTGTGTTACACAGCACCTGTTTCTCTGTTTTCCTCATGTTTGTAGTTTAGCGTCCACCGCAGTTGCTATGGACAACAAAGTACAGAGTGGCATGAGGGACAAACTTCATGAAGAGAACCCATCTAATATTGTCGGGCTGCTTTTTAATAAGTTCAGCGTTATATTTTAATGTAAACGTATTGTTAGAAATTAACAGCTGTTTGAGCCAACTCTGTAAAGCTTTTATATGGAAAGGTACAGCATTTCCAGCACACATTATTTTTTTATATTTTGGCGCCCCCTAGTGCCTACATAATTCATTAAAGGGATAGGCCAGTTCACCAAAAAATGTTAATTCTGTCATCATTTACTCACTCTCATGTCTTTCCAAAACCGTAAGACTTTCGTTCATTTTCGGAACATAAATAAAGATATTTTTAATGAAATCTGAGTGATTTCTGTCCCTCCATTGACAGCTATGCAACTTACACGTTGACGCTTCATAAAGACATTGTAAAACGAATCCATATGAATTGAGTGAGTGGTTTATTCCAAATTTTCTGAAGAGGCACAATCACTTTATACACTCAACATATTTCATTTAGGATTTTATTCACATATAAACATTCATCAACTCACATCAGTTGTGGTAACAGCTCAAGCATGTTCTCTTGTTGTGCGAGAACTAATGAGGTTCATTCCCCTGTTACACAGCAGTTTGAGCTTCCACAAGATCAAATGAAGTTCATTCTCATGTGTTACGCAGCACATTTGAGCTTCTGTAAGACTAAGAACCATTGAAGTTTGTTCTCGAGCATCAAGCAGGTTCGGTTGAGATATCTGTTTATGTTTGCTGATCAATGTTTGCATTTGAATAAAGAGCCAAAATTCAATCTGTTTGTCATACAAAGTGATCGTGTCTCTTCCGAAAATTTGGACTAAACAAATTAACAGATTAACATCTAACTAACATCTAACTAAAATGTTTCACAAAAACGTACCATAAATGATAAATAACCTTTTTGCGCTAATGTTTTGATAATTATTAAAGACCAGATAACTTTGAAAAAAAAGAACATACTATTAAGAACCTTGCCAGAATGTTAGATAAGTTCTGATAATGTTCCTGTTAGCTAGGTCTAAATTGTACTTTTGCAGGGTCTATTGACCAGCCAAGTCATGACAGATTGTGTTTTTTATTATACATTCATTCATTTGGCATGCAGTTGCTTTCATCCAGAGCACTCAAATACATTTTATTCCCTAGAAACCGGACACATTTTGATCATATGTTCCTCTGAGTGGCTGCAGGAGTCTGCTTTTGAAGTCAAACCAACTGTCGGTGTTTCATCAGATCCCGGAGAAGCATTCACCTTGTTCAATTGCTCAAAAAGGCCCCATCAGCAAGCCTTGTCTGCTTTAATTAGCAGAGAGTGGCATCGACCCCTTTGTTACTGGGCAAGTGTCCGGAGCTTTTGTCTGAGAGTATGGAACCCAGACAGGGACTAGACAAGCAGTGGCTGCAGATTTACACTGCAGATTAGGACAGTCAAAGCCTGCTCAGCTCCGAACAGAGCTCAAGTTTGGATAGTGTTCCTGTGTTTGTACTGTAAAGGGTTTTCTGTTACTGGTCTGTTGCTTTTATCTGGTCATTGCTCTTCAAGCTAATTGTTTCCATTCATTCTTTCAGAGTGGGTGAGAGAGAGAGAGAGAAAGAACTTGTTGAAAAGGTGGCTTCAGCTCTGAGTTGCTCTCTGTGACTGTAGATTCTTCCTTATAGGCTACTATTATAAACCTCTTTGGTTAAGTTAGTTTAGGGTTCTTACATTTTCTTGAGCTCAACCATCCAAAAACACAAACTGTCAACACACTGTCAACAGGTTCTTGATGTCCATAAATTTTGTAACTGCTTTCCTACCAATCATGTTCTTTTTTTCTCTCTCTTTTCAGTTTAAGAGTGTGAGCAGCTCTGTTCAGTTGAGGATACTTCTCTTCTCCACAAAGCATGTGACAGACACATTGAATCATTTGTGTATTTCTGAGAACTGAAAATATAAAAATGAATTCAGAATACTGATCAAAACTAAAACTTAAAAACTATATGTATGTATGTATGTATATATATATATATATATATATTTATATATATATATATCTTTGTAATTTCTAGTTCAGGGTGTGTTCACACCATAGACTGGTTTACACCTGTAGGTCACTTGGTTCCTTTGGTCTGGACAAGTCTGGACCAAAAAACAACAACATTTAGTCCCATTATAGCCTACATATGTTGCTATTTTGACCAGCTAAGAACTCATGAAGAGCTTATAAAATGTGTAAAGGAGTCAAAACAGTGGCCGGAGACGAAGATCTACAGCGAGGAGACGCAGTTCCGATACCTGTGCCAAACTGTGATGGGCAACATCGCGAGTAAGAGAAAAAAACAGGTTTGCGTACAGGTCTGCCCTTTTTAGGGTCACATGTTGTGACATCATGTCGCTTTTTTGGTGTGTTTACATGTCTTTGGTCCGTGTTGTGGGTGCTTTCACATCTGTAGTTCGGTTCATGTAGACTGTTCCAGACCAAGGGAAAAAAATTATACAATTGTAGCATTTTTTCAGCCTTTCCCTTTCTGGTTATTTTTCACACCATACTGATTGCTCTGGCCCAAATCAGTTGATGAGTTGGTGAAACGAACCATAATGCAGTCACGTGACAACATCCACATCACTTTTTGGCCAGATGTGTCTTTGAACATATTTCCTAAACTGCTCTTCGATTGGTCAGAATTAACGTGCAGAAAAATTCCAACGGAACTCCCGGAAGTAAACAAAGAGAGGAGGAAAAGCCAGCAGACAGCATGCCGCTTTAGTAAGTCATACTAAGGAGAGACGACTGCCCGGGCTAATTGTATCCATGGTCATCATATACTACATAGTTTGTATACACCACTTTAGCCAAACTATACATTTTGAGAATTAAGAGCGGATGCAGCAGGAAAATAATATTTTAATGCACTGCAAAGGCGCATCGCAAGTCACTTCAGGACTATGGCACCTGGTTTCTCACCACAAACTAACCGCTCCAGTGTTCGTTTGAAAGCGTACCGAGACCACCTCTTCAAGGAGGTCTCAGTACGCTTGTTTGGTGCGCTTTTGGTGCACACCCGAGTGCGATTGCTGCATTCACACCTGCCCAAACGAACCGCACCAAGGGGGACAATGAACTCTTGTGCTATTCAACCGAACTAAATGAGGCAGGTGTGAAAGCACCCTTTCATTTGAACTGCACCAGAGTTCGTTTGGAAGCGGACCGAGGGCGTTTACACTTGGCTGGTTTGGTTCGATTAAAACGAACCCTGGTGCGATTGCCTTAGTGCGGAACTCTTAGTGCGGTTCATTTGAATTAGGGTGCTTTCACACCTGAATTTGTTTTGTAATCTGCTGCATTTTCTCCCTTGTTTCATTTTGTTTAGGCATTTGTGAACACGGCAATCGCGCTCGGATCCGCTCCAAAACAATCGCTCCGAGATCGCCTGAACGAGGTGGTCTCGGCCCGATTGCAAACGAACTCTGGGACGGTTCGCTTGAGGTGTGAAAGCAATTAGACCCAACGGACCAACGAATTAAATAGTATTATAATTCATAACGGGTTTTGTGTTATAAAAAAAGTAGTAGTGATTCTGTGAGTGACCACATTAATTATCACAGTTGAAAACCAAAAGAGCACCTCTTCATCTTAAAATGTTGTGTAATTATGCTTCTCTTTGCGAGAATGAGAAGCCTTGATTCCTGCTCCGGTGAAGCCTTGATTCCTGCTCTAGCTGCATTATAACATTCGTCTAGTATTTGCGTGTGTCTGGAGTCTCTGGACACAGTTAACCTCTAGACCAGGGATCAGCAACTCCGGTCCTGGAGGGCCACTGTCCTGCAGAGTTTAGCTTCAGCCCTGATAAAAACTCACCTGCCTGTATCTATCTAGTAATCCTGAAAACACTGATTGCCTTGTTCAGGTGTGTTTAATTAGGGTTGGAGCTAAACTCTGCAGGACAGTGGCCCTCCAGGACCGGAGTTGCTGATCCCTGCTCTAGACAGTGCTGGAAGATCCAGAGAGAGCGTGTTTGAATTTGCTGCAGTATTAATATGAATGTAGTAGGCTATATACAGTAATTTAACAGCGGGAATGACAGCTACATTTGTATAGTGTTTGCGTCTTGACAGTTACAAATAAAGCCACAATAAGCTCATGGAGCGAACTTGTCAATCATCTTAAAGGATGACACAGAGGAAACTCTGACCAATAAGAGGACAGTTGTATTCGCATGTGACTTGCGTACCAAAAAACAACTTGCGTTTGTGACAGTGAACCGAACCAAGAAGAAAATGCAACATTGTCCCTGTTTCGGAACAAAACAAACGATCTATAAGTGTTAAAACGCCCTAAGTGTGAATGCTGCCATCTGAACCCTGGTGCGCATCAAACAAGCGGACCGAGACCACTGAAAAGATGGGTCTGGGTCCGCTTACGAACTAAATCTGGTGCGGTTCGAATTAAATATGAACGCAACACAGACCAAAGACATGAATGAACCAAAAACAGGACATGATGTCACAAGATGCGACCCTTAAAAAAGACAGAAAGCTCATGCATGACAGTTTTTTTCTTGTCGCGATGTTGCCCGTCACAGAGGGATTCCTGCCACTGATTTGACTTCTTTACACATTTTATAAGCTCTTCACGAGTTCTCAGCTGGTAATACCATCATATGTAGGCTATGCACATATAACGGGTGCGTTTAGCCCAGCACACAGCATTGTTTTGGATGTTCGGTCATGAAAATGTAATAAAAGCCGACCAATCAGTCAACATATTCCTATGCCTTTAGGTTCGTTGTAATGCCAATCTGAACGCTAAGAGGACCAGGACTAAAGGCTTTTTTTTATTATGTGTCCGGACCAAACAAACCAAGCGAACCAAACTACAAGTGTGAACACCCCCCGAGACCCATCTTTTCAGCGATCTCGCTCCCGCTTGTTTGGTGCGCACCAGGGTTCTGATGGCAACGTTCACACTAATGAACCACACTAAAGCAATCACACCAGGGTTCATTTTAATTGAACCAAACATGCCAAATGTGAACATACCCTGAAAAGATGGGTCTCGGTCCGCTTCCAAATGAACTCTGTTGTGGTTGGAATCAAATATGATTCCGTGGTTAATCAGAAACACCTGGGGAGACTAATAAACAAGAAAAACTACAAAGGACTACAAAAAATGGCACAGGACAGGAAATAAAAGTCCACACAAGACAAGGGGAACACAAGACAGGAATCATGATATAGCCCCCCACTTAAGGAGCGGATTCCAGACGCTCCTCAGGAAAACAGTCCAGGAGGGTGGTGGAGCAGAGGCGGACCCGGGGGCGGGATGGAGAGGGCCAGGCCCGTGGAGCGGAAGGACGGGAGGCCAGGGTGGAGCAGGCAGTGCAGGCGGCCAGGGCGGAGCAGGCTGTTCGGGTGGCCAGGGCAGAGCAGGCTGTTCGGGTGGCCAGGGCGGAGCAGGCTGTTCGGGTGGCCAGGGCGGAGCAGGCTGTTCGGGTGGCCAGGGTGGACCAGACAGTTCGGATGTTCAGGGCGGACCAGACAGTTCGGGGGACCATGTCGGCGCGGCCTCCGTGGTCCTATTAAGGGACACACTGCCTCCCCCCAAAAAATTTTTTCTTGAGGGCAGCTATGGGATTCTGCTCAGGAACAGGCACCGGCCCGGGAACAGGAACAGACACCGGCTCGGGAACAGGAACAGACACCGGTTCGGGAACAGGAACAGACACCGGCTCGGAAACAGGAAAAGACAGTGTGGCGGTAGCCATCTTGTCTGGAGACACTGGCTCGGCGGCGGCCATCTTGTCTGGAGACACTGGCTCGGCGGCGGCCATCTTATCCGGAGACTCTGGATCGGCAGGCGTGACGTGAACAGACTCTGGATTGGCAGGCGTGACGTGAACAGACTCTGGATCGGCAGGCGTGACGTGAACAGTCTCTGGATCGGCAGGCGTGACGTGAACAGTCTCTGGATCGGCAGGCGTGACGTGAACAGTCTCTGGATCGGCAGACGTGACGTGAACAGACTCTGGATTGGCAGACGTGACGTGAACAGTCTCCGGATCGGCAGACGTGACGTGAACAGTCTAAGATCGGCAAACGAAATCCAGGGCGGGACATGGGACATGGGACATGAGACCAGCTACAACAACCGACAAACAACAACTGAAGCACAGAGGTTTAAATACACAGGCAAACAAGCTAAACAAGATAACAAGGGGCGTGGTTAATCAGAAACACCTGGGGAGACTAATAAACAAGAAAAACTACAAAGGACTACAAAACATGGCACAGGACAGGAAATAACAAAAGTCCACACAAGACAAGGGGAACACAACAGGAATCATGACACCAGCACACAGCATTGTTTTGGATGTTCGATTAGTTCCATCAAAATATAGTCTACGTAAAAATAAAAAAACTACCAATTGTGAACATATCCCTATGCTTTTTGGTTCAGTATCTTTAGGTTCAGTGTTAAAATGCCAATATGAACGCTTAAGTGGACCATAAAATGTTGTTTTTTGGTCCGGACCTAACAAACCGAACTACAAGTGTGAAAACACCCAATGTTTTAGTACTATTGCTGTGTTGAAATACAGTAAATATATTTTAATAATAATATTTATGGATTTTTATTAATTTTATTTTAGCTTTCATCGAATGTAAAATATTTCCCACCTCCCTTTACACTGCATGTATAAGAAATGAACAAACTGAAAAAAATCACATTATTATTATAAAAAGTTCACATTATTATTACTGAATGACTATTCCTGTTGCTGGTAGTATCTAAATATGTTAACCTTAATTGTCTTTTTTTCTGGGTTTGCACGGGTTCATGCAAGTACCTGACACTGCCCTCTTGAATATTGCAGTTCACAAAGTGAACCTATTGATATCAAATCATAGACCTTTTTTTTTGTCTATGATATTTCCCGTTTCATTCCTTAAAGGATTCCCAACCCTCAGATTATCCCATGACTAAGTTGAACCCAATGACACAGAAATATTTTCTTGAGAAAGAAGAGTTTCAAGACCACATTGAAATTAATCCTCTCAATGTCAAGCATCTCCGAGATCTTGTGAAGGCACTGCTGTCCACTCCAATTCCCACATTAATTCCATTATCTTGGGACAGTTTAGATATAATAAAAGGGTACTGGACAGAGGGAGATAAAGATAAAGCGAGAGAGAAAAAGCAGAGGGGAGAGTATTATACATCTTTTTTCATCAGGATAAAGGTAACTACAGCATGGGTGGTATTCAATGGTATGTGAATGGTGTCAGAGTATATTAAATGCTAATTCACTCAGGGAAAAGCCGCTTACTGTCCTGCGCTTGCTGGACACTCATTCAGTACAGGACTCTTTAAAATGGATATTTGTG
Source organism: Scardinius erythrophthalmus (assembly GCF_964197995.2). Lineage (NCBI taxonomy): Eukaryota > Metazoa > Chordata > Actinopteri > Cypriniformes > Leuciscidae > Scardinius > Scardinius erythrophthalmus. The sequence continues at coordinate 12,209,799 of NC_138228.1, forward strand.
ATTCAGATGCATATTTATTTAGAATCATATCATATCACATTACATTAAGTATAATTTCAGTAATGGAAATGAGCACTGATCAAACTTGGAGATTTGGATGCATGAAATACCACTTTCTGGAATTTGTATTTATCTCCAAGAAAGCAACAGTGTATGAATTGTCTATTGTATACTTTAAATTGTCATAATGATAGATTAATTAAACTCTTTGACTCAAACTATTATAATTTAGTTGTTCCACAAAACCACAACAGCCACAGAATGGACATCTGGTATTGAGGTAAAAAAACAAACGAATAGAGCAACTTGTGACAGCAGCAAAGCATCGTGTTACTTGACTGGCGTAGTTAAGAAATTAACTATTTAACAGGTAGGTAGAACAACCTGCCATCTGTGACAGACTGGTTTGTGTTTGTTATCATCACATGCTGGAACCATACCCAAAATAATGCCCTGGGAGATGCATAATGCATGTTTATGCATGCATGTATAATGAATGATTCCTAAGATGTGATATTTCAACATAAATGTAGTTCTAATAATCTATTGAGATGTCTGTGGCATAATTAGCTTTATGTTTCATATAATGATGTCATGGATTAAACCTTATCCAAGGAAACTGCTCCTGTGGCTCATCACAATGTGCTGAGTGCAATGTAACATCACACTAAAGTTCCAGAAACATTATGATCACCTCCAGCTATCAGCAGAACAGTCACATGTCACAAACAGACAACAGCCTGGGAACAAGAAAGCAATCGATGTGCCCTTTTAAATAACAAGTTATTACTTTATAATCAATTACACATTTTCCAATTAGTATACTAGCAGCATGTATCAGAGTTGCTTTCCAGAACCTTCACACTGACTGTCCCTCAGTGTTGGGAGTCACTTAAAATTTTTAAGAAATGCTTGTTTTTTACACACATTCAAATAAACATAATTTATTTTAAAGGGGACATATCATGAGAATAGGACTTTTCCGTGTTTAAGTGCTATAATCGGATTCCCAGTGCATCTACCAAACCAGAAAACATGAAAAGTGACAATCCAGTAACTTTGTTTTGGTAAGCCTTTCTCTGCAAGCATGTCAAAAAAATAAACTGATCAGATTTCACTCCCTTTCTGACATAGGGAGGGGATTATTTTATAATATTACAGCCCCATCTGCACATTTCCACCTCGGCACCATCATTTGGTTTTCGCAAGCGACAACAATGTAACCAGTTCTAACGCAATGGAAAAGGTTCTAGCGAAGCATGCCAACTGTTCTGTCGCTGGTTGTACAGACAGAACACTATTTGACCCCCCAAAAAATGTCACAGCTGTCTTAAAGATCTCAGGGAACTGTCAACTTGTGTAAAAGTAACATGACGGTAGGCTACATGCAAGTTGATTAGATTAATCAATGTAACTCCACAACAACTAGCTTACATAAATGTATCCACTAACCATTCAGAAATGTCCAGGTTTGTCTAAAAGTTGCAACCTCTTCCTGAGTCTCTCTGTAAGGCTGCACTCCGCAACTGGTTATTTCTGAGATTTGGGATAAGTGCGATTATTCACATGTTTTGTTATTGAATCCGAAGCTCATGTAAAAGGATCGACCGTCTTCTGAACGGGGCGGGGAGCAGCAGCTCATTTGCATTTAAAGGGACACACACAAACGGCGCGTTTTTGCTCGTACCCAGAAAGGGGCAACTTTGACAAGCTACATAATAAATGATCTGGGGGGTATTTTGAGCTAAAATTTTACAGACACATTCTGGGGACACTTATATTACATCTTGTGAAAAGGGGCATAATATGTCACCTTTAAGGTGTCCTTGTTACAGTGTAATTATACATTTAAGTACTGAGTAATAATAAACAATACTTACTTTAGGGTTAGGGTTAAGAATAGGGGTTGGTTTAGGGGTAGTTGCACGTAAATATGCATATTTAGTTATTACTACAGTAACTACATGTAGCATGTGTAACAAGGACAGTAAAATAAAGTATTACCAGCACATTTTAGGAAAGAACATGAGCTTGGAAAGTAAAGAAGGTGTGCTTGTGTAAATTAAATCTATTTTAAAGCCTAACATTAGCCTGTACATTTTTAACTGATAAATACTGCCAATTTATTTACATTTTTGTCACTGTTATAGGCTAGCGCCACACTTTGACTAAACAGCATCACATTTTTTGTATACTTAAAATAAGTATACAGATTGAAAATCTGACATTTTGATTAAGAGTTATTTTGTTTTCATTAATATAGTACACACTAATTCGCTGAGGAACCACTTGAAACATCAGTCAAACATGTTTTTGATAATTATTAACTAAGGAATTCGATAAATCTTTCTGCACCAGTTTTGTTGATCTCAAATCAAAAATCAAAAATCCTAGGACTAGTCGGCAAAATTACGTTTTTCAAAAATTCCTGACTGGAAATAAATGGAGCTACGTGTGATACGAAGAGCATGAGCCAAGGAATTAGTGAATGTAAAACACTTATTATTATTATTATTATAAATTATGAATTATAACCAAAAAGTCACAATTTATACATTTTGTTTTCTCTATAGCGCCCCCAACAGCGCATTTCTCCCTATTTTATACAGTCTATGATTTCTCCATTTATTCCCTGAGTAGGGGCGCGCGTTTCAGACATCCAATTTTCAAGTTTCTACCATTTACAGATACATACATCCCGTTCTAGGACAAAAAAAAAAAAAAAGCATAATAATAATCCAGACAAAACAGCATCGTTTCCAACACGTCGTAGTGGCCCTTTGATTAAATCCGTGTCAATATCTATGATTTCAGCCATATTATTGTAAAGCTGATGTAAGATTTCCAAGCACGAGGTTACCGGTGCACCCCTAAAAATCAGCTTGTGGTGGGTTGTAGTGGGTTGTACCACTGTTTTATGTAATGGGGTGGGGGTGGGTGTCCGATTTAAAATTATTTTCAAACATCAAAAACACACTCTAAACCAAAATTCAGTGTTGTCATATAATTTGATCTGTTTAAATAAATGATGTTAATAGCCTACATAAGACACGCCTGTTCTACTTCTTCGGGGAACTCAAATCAGTTTCCTCCCCATCTCATGTGGGACGGACGACACTGATACAGTAGACAGAGCATCTGCGCCTCCTGCATCACATTTACATCAGATTGTATATGAGATGTCCAAACCATCGAATATAAACCGTATTTAGGTCGAAACAGCTCTTTTCAAATCCTTTGTTCATTTCCATTTGATTCGTTATAAGGTAAGATTGTTTTATTTTCTATTTGATTGTGCTTATTTGACATAGGGATGAGAGAACGGCTGCGCAATCACATCCAGTTTGTATGATGAAACCTCGCACATGGGTGACAGTAAATTCGGGCGGGGGGTAAAAAATGAAGTTCTTTACAAATGTATATTGTATTTCATTCGTAAATAATAAGTGTTATTCGAGCGTAAGTGTCTATTTTCAGTCAGTGTTTTTTTCCTAAAATAAGCGGAATTTAAATTGGATCTACACATGTTGACACAATGGCCTTTGCTAATGACAAATTATTTACTTTAGCTTATATTGTTGACACCCTATGCGCATAGAGATTTCATGACCTTATTTTAACGATGCTTTTTTTTTTAGCTCATTTTAAAAGATTTTAGAGAATATAGGCGTTATTTTTTAAGAGATTTTACTGTAAATTCAATAACGAAGAGGCCAAAATGTGTTCTGCCGGAGGCTGATTTATAAAAAGGTGCAGCCTTGAAAGAAATCTGTTAATCACATGAGCTTCGACCGAGAGCGGCCGGGCAGCATCATTCACATTGTACACTCGTGGTTTAGCATACAGTGTACAAAACCAGAGGTTTTGAGCCACAAAAGATTGATTTAATAGCGTGATTACTATTATTTTACTGTCCATCTATTGCAAATCCGCTCTTCAAACCTTTATTCTGTGGCGATGCGCCACGTGATCACAGAAGGCGCGCTCTTGTCTGTTTGGGTTCGTATGCAAATGAACCGACCTCGTGCTATGAAGTGGGGCTTAAATTATTTAGATGGGAAATATGATCGTGTTCCGAACGATTCGGTTGGTTTAAATGACATTTGATATCAGATGGAAGCTGTGATGCGAGTCATGGTTTACTCACAGCCTCCTATTGAAGACACTGTATTGTTCTATTTACGTTTGTGTAGCAAATTTGCTGTTACAAGAATGAATGCGAAATTAAAAGTACTCTCTATGTGAAAGAAATCTCTCGGATATTCTGGGAATTACACCTGTTTCTGTGATATGCAGTCAGTGGAGAAAAATAAAGATTTGTGTGATCTGCCTGATGTAAAACAATAAGTTATTGCTACAAAAATATTACATTTGTAAGTCATCTTTTAAATGTCAAGCCCCATGCAAAAAACGCACCATGAGAGTATCATAAATGTGGTCTTGTATTTTGTGGCACCACCCTTAAAGGTTCCCAAAGAGGGTTAAAGGACATTTAACATGCAATTAGGTGTCACATTGCATCATGTTTGGGGAATTAAGCTGTCTAGTTTCTGTTCTTTGTTTTTGTATCTAATAGGAAGCCTGTACCGTGAAAATGAGAAGATAAACATTTCATCAACCCACACTTTTCTTTCCGTTGACTAAATTCCCTTATCTGACCTACATCTGCCCTTTTGAACGAAACCTACCCTGTCGAAAAGGATTTCCTAGACTCTCTCCCTCCCCATCGCCAAAAAAGACATTTTCAAATGCCCAAAAACAGCAAAACCGTCAAGCGAGAGATTGACGATGACGATGTTACGGAATCTGTCAAAGATTTACTCTCCAATGAAGATAGTTGTGAGGACTCTTTCAAAAAGAGCTCTCTAATGGTAGGAGATGTTCCTCAGAATAAGGAGCAGGATGATGAAGAGGGCTCAGAGGAAGAGGAGGAGGAAGAGGAGGAGAGACCCGCCTGGAGCAGCAAGCTCCAGTACATCCTCGCCCAAGTGGGCTTCTCAGTGGGCCTGGGCAACGTCTGGAGGTTCCCATATTTGTGCCAGAAAAACGGTGGTGGTAGGTTATGCATTTCAGAAAAATACATTTTTTATAAGAGTGTAAATCCAATTAAATGTCTCATAATGACCATTATCAATTTAATACATAGATATATGATCAGCATTATTTTAGAGCTTACAAAAATGTCCTATATTTTCCTTTTTTATTTAAAACGAATATCCTATCAGTACACAATCATACTGAATTGCAGTACCTATTCTCATAGTTAGGAAAGATACATTTATACACACACACAGGTTTGTTTTGTTATACTTGTGAGGACATTCCATAGTCGTAATGGTTTTTATACCGTCCAAACTGTATATTCAATCCCTCTACACTAACCTTACCCATCACAGAACACTTTATGCATTTTTACATTTTTAATAAAACACTGTTTAGTATGTTTTTTAGTCCATTTGAAATACGAGGACTCAGGAAATGTCCTCATAAATCACATTCACGTTGTAATACCAGTGTAATACCCATGTCGTTATACAAATTTCTGTCCTCATAAATCACAAAAACAAACACACACACACAGACAATTGAATGAAGAATCTTTAGAGAGTCTGTGGACTGGGAATTGAATCTGAAACTGTGAACTTTTTCAGTTCAGTAACACAATCTTCTATCAATTACAGAATATTTTTTTAATTGTGAGAACCCTTGTGGTTCCCCTCAAAATGTATTTAAATGGAATTAAATAAACCATTGTTTTTATAATGCTTGAACACAAACCTCATTTCAAAAACTTGACAACCTAAAGTCAGACATATGTCTGACACCTCATTTGCAAGTTCTCATTATACATTTCCTGCACATGTGTCTGCAGGAAACACGATTCTCAGTGCCAGAGGTCTTTCTCTGAAAATACACACGATTAAGAGAAATGAATGTCATTTTGAGGCATAATATTACAACTAATCAAAGAAAAATTAGTCAAAATAAACAAAGATCTGCCATAATGAAGTGGTCCACTCAGGGGTTATCAAACCTCTCCTGAAGGATGTCTCCCTGACACACATTCAGGTCTTGCAGTCTCTACTAATGAGCTGATGAGTTGAATCAGGTGTGTTAGATAAAAAAGACATACAAAATGTGTGGTGCTGGGGGTCCTCCAGGACAGGTTAACAAAAAAACTGCACTAGCAAATGTGCTAATTTCTGTAGAGACCATAGAAAGTCATTGAAATTAGAATAATAGCTTACCACAATTACAATCAATAAATACACTATATGGACAAAAGTACACTACAAAAGTATTGAGACAGACCTCTTAATTATTGAATTAATCTGTTTCAATCAGACCCATTGCCACAGGTATATAAAACCAAGCACCTATCCATGCAGTCTGCATTTACAATCATTTGTGAAACAAATGGTTCATTCTGAAGAGCTCAGTGAATTCTAATATGGTACTGTGATAGGATGCCACCTTTGCTGTAAGTCAAGTTTGTGAAATAATCCCTGCTAGATAGGCCCTATTCCATGGTCAACTGTAAGTGGTATTATTGGAAAGTGGAAGCGTTTAGGAACAGCAGCAACTCAGCCACAAAGCAGAAGACCACATAAAGTTACAGAGCGGGGTCACCAAGTGCTGAGGTACATGGTGTGTAAAAGTTGCCAACGCTCTGCAGATTCCATAGCAAAAACTGTGCGGCAGAAGCTTCATGGAATGGGTTTCCATGACCAAGCAGCTGCATGCAAGCCTCATATCACAAAGTGCAATGTCAAGTGTCGGATAGAGTGGGGTAAAGCATGCCGCCTCTGGACTCTGGAGCAGTGGAAACATGTTCTTGGGAATGACGAATCACACCTCTATGTTTGGCAGTCTGATGGGCGAGACTGGGTTTGCCAAATGCCAGTAGAACGTAAGCTGCATGATAATAGTATAATGGGGCTGTTTTTCAGGAGTTAGGCTAGGCCCCTTACTTCCAGTGAAGGGAAATCTTAATGCTTCAGCATACTAAGACATTTTGGACAATGCGATGCTTCCAGCTTTATGGGAATGGCTCGCACAGAGCCCTGACCTCAACCCCGTTGAACAACTTTGGGCTGAAATGGAACAGAGATGGCAAGCCAACACTTCTCGTCATGGGTGTAAATATCATCAGCAGTTGGGAGGGACAACGATAGTTGTTTAAATATGAGTTAGGTTCACCACGTGGTCATAATATAATTATTAAATTATCTGGCATCCTCCACATAGTATTTTAGGTTTCGTCTGGGACAGAGGACGTCTCTTACTTTGATGTTCAGCAAGCCCACTGATCTGCCAACATAGTATTGAGCAAAACCCAACACAACGGTAGATCTAAAATATTAGCCTTGTATCAGATCACACATAGGCTTATCGCCATGTTAGTTGTAGTGGGTGACTTAATATCCAACAAGCTGCAGCATTAAACAAGCTACCAAAAAAGCTGGGTAACGTTATAGCGGATTTATGTTAAAAAATCGTTTTCATAATTTTTTGTCATGACTAATTTATTAATGACTCAGCATCGTCTGTATTAAAGAGAAAAGAATCACTTCATCCAATGTTTAAAGTGAATAATATAGCCTTGACAGCCAACTTACTGGAGTTCCACAACTACTGAAGAACTTTGTTCTCTCCCACTGGACTTGTGTGTAGGTGAGGTAAAGGGAAAGCAGGCAGTGGACCAAAGCACTGTGAGGCAAGGGACGGGAGACTCAAAATGTTTCTAAACTTACAACGTTTTTCAAAAAAATTGTTTACTACTAACTCAATATTAATGTCTGTATTTAGAATGGAATGTCATTACAGTCCCTGTAGGTGTAATGGTCAGTTGTCCCAATACTTTTGTTCATAATAGTGTATATCAATCAATAAAAACGAATTAGAAACAGTTGTTTGAGTGAGATATCTATGTTCTCACATCAGTCAGGCATGGCATGGAAATGAAACGTTTTGCATGTTACAGGATAATCACAGGTTATATTACCCATCTGTGATTATACAAAGCTGTTTAATGTCAAGAGAAAGCAGATTACAGCTTCTTAACCTAGTCTCCTTGAGAGCAATGACATACAGTAGATAAGATTACTCATGTCTCTCTCTTTGTTCTCCTTATGTCATTTGCAAATGACACTTTCAGAGTTAGTGAATGATTTCTGTATCAGAAAGAAAGACAGACGAGAAAGAAACATATGCAATAGCTATCACTTTTTACAAGGGACTGTCTTACATTTTGGGTTTCATATACTGTAGTAGGAAACTATTGTGTTTGTATACAATTTTCTGTCTTACTGCATGAGAATTTGACCACAACCCTGCCGTGTCTTACTACTTACTCCAGGTTATAATAAGTGAGTGTGGCCACCCTGCTGTGCAGATCTGTAATTAGATTAAATAGGCCACTGTGTGTGGGCTGTCTCTGTCTTTGCCAGGGCAGAGCAACCACAACACCACACCATCTACAGTATGTGGCATCAATGACAGCATATTTTTTCCTCAAAGAAACACACCTATGACGTTTTGCTGCCCCAGTCTGCCAGATGTCATCTTAGGCACAACCCGTGGTGTCATACATTTTTAAACAAGCATCTCACAGCGCACCAATCTGACCTACATTAAACCTGAAACAAAATGCAAAAACATGACAATTTTAGTGAGATTCTACTACTTTAAAGTTAATTGGGCACAACACAAGATCTAAAGACCCCTATTGCAGGCTACAATAAGGCTGCTAAATAAATATAATGATAAAACATTAAAATCAGTGGTGGATCTCACCTTTTTCATTGCCTGGGTCAGGTGCTCCAGAAATTAGATTACGATTAGATTAGATGGTTCAAAATTGTAAATTACATTTCATGATATCCCAAAGCCTGTACTGTATAGTTGCCACTTAATAAAATATACAGGTTGAAGTAGATCTTACAAACCAAGCTGCAGTTTACAGAACATACAGTACTTACTGTCTAGTTTAATTTAGTAAATTACTCTGTAGTTTATGTTTCTAATAAGATTCATGTCTCTAAATATACCAGATGGTGGTGTCTAAAATCATACTTCTCTGTGAATCTCAGTAGGTTTCTGTGTGTTAAAGCACATGACTGCAACATGTTGGAAGAGCAGCAGACCATCAAAGCAATGCCATTGTATTGAAGTTGTTCCCCATAAGGCACTGGGAAGGAATGTTCTATCCTGTGCCATTGGCAATGCTTGAACAGTTTTGAAATGTCAGTCTCGTCCTTCTTTGGCTCTCTGTAATGAGAGTTTAATTCAAGAGAGAAAGTATTTGCAGATAACAGTGGGTTAACCAGTTCTTTCATATTTTATATATATTTCAAGATTGTACCAGTGTTGTTACAAAACTATTAAAACACTGAAAAACTGTCTTAAAATAAAGCTGAAATTAAACAAAATGTAAATAAATTGATGAAAAAAATAAACATTTAAAATGTTGGCAACTAACTGAAATAAATAAGCTGAATCATTAAAAGTGAAATAAAAATAATTTAAAGCTAAATAATAATAAAACAAAAGAACATAACTAAATTACTTTAAAATGAAAATTGAAAATATAAAAATAAAAGCTATTTCAAAATATTAATAAATACTATATAAATAATACTAAAATAACATTGGATTAGACACAAAACATTTACATGATTAGCATGATAAATAACCATAAATCAAGAAACAACAAACTAATAAATGAATGGATAAATAAATCGGCATAAAACCAGGAAAAAACTATCAATACAGTATAAAATACACACTAACATTAAAAACTTAATTTTTTTAGGTATATGACACCAATAATGGCAGTTTAAGAATGATCAAACATTGACCTTGAAGAATGTTTGATTATCACTGTCAATTGTAACATGTATATACTGTATATCCCAAGTCCTGTGTATAACAGTGTGGAAGTTTGCTTCCAAAATAAATAGGGCCATAACCAGTTCTCCTCTTTGTAGGAGCGTATCTGGTTCCCTACTTCATTCTGCTGGTGGTGATAGGGATTCCCCTCTTCTTCCTGGAGCTAGCAGTGGGCCAGCGCATCCGACGGGGCAGTATCGGGGTGTGGAACTACATCAGTCCACGCCTGGGTGGCATCGGTTTCGCCAGCTGTTTGGTGAATATCAGTGCTTTCATGTAGACATACGTTATTTTAAGTGCACTGTATAAAAATAACCAAAGATGGACACAGTCTTTGCTCAGGGGAGAGGTGACTAATTAAACCTTTTAAAGACTTGGGGAGATGGAGTAGAAGGTGTAGCTCATTCATTTAACTGCATTCTCTCTAATTGCAGGTGTGCTTTTTTGTGGCGCTCTACTACAATGTCATCATCGGCTGGAGTCTCTTCTACTTCTCGCAGTCCTTCCAGCATCCTCTTCCGTGGCACGAGTGTCCCCTGGTCAAAAACAAAACGAATACATGTAAGAAGACCATGAAATTATGCTTTTTATTTTTTTAAATACATTATGACATACTGTATGTAGACAGAAACAATTGATTTTAATACACTGAATAACTTTTCGAATTAATCTTATAATGCTGTACAAGATTATAAGTTTCATGTTATTGTGTAGATATTGAACCAGAGTGTGAGAAAAGTTCAGCTACTACGTTCTACTGGTATCGTGTGGCCCTGGATATCTCCGATTCCATCTCTGAGAGTGGAGGACTTAACTGGAAGATGACTTTGTGCCTGTTGGTTGCTTGGACCATGGTGTGTCTTGCTATGATGAAGGGTATCCAGTCTTCAGGAAAGGTAAGAAAAGTGTTTTGTATTTTGTTCTAGGAAAGTCTGCCTTTAGTCACAGAATAAAGTCAGCCAAGACCTCAAGGGATGTCTTAAAAGTAGCACAGAGAGAAACACTGACCCTCAGACTGATCCGTCCTATATCAATGAGAACCATCGGCCTCTCATGTGATCCAGACCTGCATAACTTTGTGAAACGTGATGCAGCGTCCATACTGATAAAACCAAATGTGGTACTCTGTTGTAAAGTTTTTCTTTCTTCAAAGCAGAGACCAGGAGACTTGAGATGGATTTTATAAGCAGAAGAGATTTATTCTTCCAAGTAGTCTGTAGTTCATCATCATCATCAAGACTAACTCATGCTAACAAAGCATGCAAATTAGGTATACAGGTTAAGGAACCTGCCCCAGACCCCAGCGTGTTACCAATCAGCATAACAGTCTATTGCATTGCAAATTGCATAGACGAATCATCCGTGTGCTAATCCCATCAGTCTGAGTGATACTGGGACTCAAAGAGCCATTAAAGACAATAAGGAGAAAGTCAATCAACCTAACTATTCAACGTCTGGGCTCCGAAAGGTGAGAATCTCAGTGATCTGATTCATTTAAAACACAATAGAGAAAACAGGTCTGGCAGGAAAGGAGACTCTTGATACCATTATCCTAACCTAACCTTAAAATGCTAACTTCAATATACTCAACTTTTACTGTTGCAAACTAAATTAAACATTTAATAAAATATGTAATCCAACATCTGACATCAGTGAGCTTTTGACCCGGTTCCCTTTAGACAGCTGATTTTCAAGTCATGTGGGTATTAAAACCCCCTAAAGAAGTTAAAACAACATATTGAGGGGTTTTCATTTTTAAAGGCATCCATTATCATAGTGCATATGGGAAAAAAATACATATAATTATACATGGGTAAGGAATAATTGACGACGGGCTGTTAAATTATTATAAAAATAACGCACAGGTGGTAATGCCTCAGGTGTGTATTATTTTTCAATAATTCAACGGCCCGGAGTCAATTATTCTGCTTAAACTACAGTTACCACACCTCAAAACATTGTTCAGATGATGTATTTCAAGACATTTGTCAGGCTTTTGTCCTTAAATCGCTTTTAGGTGTAGGACTAATTTAAGCATCTAATCCTAAAACTCAGTTGCTAATTCCAAAACGTCACTTTAGAGCTGGTAACAGAGGCTTCAGCCACTGATAGCAGACTAATGCAGTTATTAATGCAGTTAGAGAGAGAGAGAGAGAGAGAGAGAGAGAGAGAGAGTCTATGCGTCTCTCAACAGTGTTTGGCTGCAGCGTCTCAACTGCAAGTTTATCTGCTACAAGAACAGCGCCGTTATTACCTCGCTAGTGAGAAATTTCATGTAGCTTTTAAGTTTGGTAAACAATTTTTCTGATAAAATCGTCAGAGCCAATCAATTGCTGATGTTTGAGTGGGAGAAAAAGCGGGAGAAAGAGACTATGTACTTTACATAATAAAACGTAATTTTGTGGCAAAAAAAAAAACATGCTCATCCACAATTCTTGCTGTTGTGGGCTGTAAGGACCTTTAAAATAACTGAAATCATTTGGCGTAGTTATATGGAACTGATATGCGGTCAAGACCTGCCTGGAACTACTTTAGCTGTGTGCTTCCCTGAAATTAATTGCACACCTTAGAACGTTCGTCAACCAATCAGGTTCAAGCATTCAACAGCCCCCATCGTATAAATATAACTAATTACATATGCAACATTTCAATATCCACAAAAAAAATTGTTTACAGAGTGCACTAAATAAGCCGCTTTTCGACCAAGTAGTTACAGGAACTTAGTTCTAGGAACTGTCCACTTCTAAACAGTTCTAAGAACTACTCTCCTCCAAACTCGGTTTTGCTGTTTGCGTTCGCACTGGCCAAGTGTCCATAGGAACTGGTAGGAGGGGTAAGGGAGTGACGCAAGCACGGTGACCTTTATTTTGGCGGTGCTGAGAACGCCAGAGCAAACAATGCTCGCATTCTCTGTGTTTATTAGTTAGCGATCTGTCTAACAGTACTGTTTAATATGTTATTAGATAGAACTGTTATAGAAAGTAGACAGTATATGAAAAAAGGTTATTAGCCTATGCCGTGTGGTTGATGTCCAGTGTTGCTAGCTGAGCAGAAATACATAATCATGTTTGGCTTGGTCCCCTCAAAGTTGCGTTGGATTTTCTCTTCAGCATAAATGTTTAGAGACCCATCTATCACTGTTTTCCATGTTTGTATCTAGTTTATGGAGTAAATATATAGGCTATAGTCTGTGTGTTTACATTCTAGCTGTTTTAAAAATGGCGGGTGCTGGTGTTCCGCGTGCGTTCGGTCATCAGCGTACACTAACGTCACGGGTAGTTCCTATAGTACTGGTTTAGACCCTACTCTGAAGTAGGACCTAAATTAGCTCCTCCAAATGGAGTTCCTAGAATTAAATCATTCCTAGTTCCTGCGGTGCGAACACGCCGACATCCGGGTACTTTAGCCAATAGTTCTAGGAACTGTGAAAATGTTCCTCCGGTCGGAAAGCGGCTATAGATGTTTGCTTGTGATAGATCATCTATAGAGGTTTCTGAACAGCAGTAAACGATAAATATGTAACGTTCTTTGGTATGAAATGAAAGTTGCGATAGCATTTTCTTCCCTATTATGACGTATGTCAGAGTAAAACACCTTCTCAAACAAGAATAAATGTAGGGCGGGACTTGATTTTGTCCATCAGCAATTGATTGGCTCGTTGGATGGTTGTACTTTGTTATTGCTGTGATCTCATGTGAGAGACAGGTTTTCCCGCCCACAGGCCATCGGAGAAGAGAAGAAGGGAAGTTAAAGATTATAAGGGCACATGAATAAAAAATAAATAAATAATAATAATGATGTGGATGGATAAATAATTTAGAATTAATAAATACAGCAATATTCCATAAAAAAAGAGGAAATGTCCATTTTGGTTTCATGGTGACTTCAATATATTGCCAGTTAAAGGGACAGCAATCCCTTCTACTGTGGAAGTGTGGCCCCTCAGTCAGTAAGGATATTATAGAATGGGATATATATGCTATACTCTGAAGGGGATAAAGACAGTCTTTGAAGCCTAATCTAGGATTTACCTCACAAAAGAATACCAATCTCTCATTCAACATTCCCACAAAAGCGTATTTCACAAAAAAAAAAAAAAAAAAATCCTAGTGATTTTTTTCTTCTTCTTCTTCTTTGTCATTTTGTGTGCACAAAAGCATGGCAGTGCTGGTTGCCATGGTTTTATGTGCACCATCCCTATTCACAGTTCTGTGGCACTGTGCCCTGTAACCTTACTCAACTACAATTATTGGTGTTTGAGGATACTGTACTGTAGAATTAGAGTTGTGTCTGCAGGAAGAAGGATAGATTTATTTAAAGGATCTTCGTATAACCTTTGTGATGCTTAACTTTTGGGTAACCACAAAGAAATGTCTTTTAATCTTCTAAGTTGTGGGATAGTTAAAGTTAAGACTTTACACTATAAGACTGGTCCGCCCTTGATGAGTCAGAGATGAGTCAGTATAGCCTTTTGAGCATTATGGTCATACAGTCTGTACAAGTCATTAATGCCATCAACAAAGGCCGTTTTGTTTACTTAAAAAAGTCATTTAAATTAATATATGACTGCACATATATTTTTATATCAGAGCATGGTGCTAGTAATGCCAAGGTCATGGATTTAAATCCCAGGGAATGCATGAACTGATAAAATGTATAACCTCAATGCAATGCAAGTTCCTAAAATACACATTAAAAATGAATATAAAATCTGTCCATAAAATAAATTATGTATGTGATTTAAGGATTAAGTTAAGTATTAATCATTAAAGCCCCCAAATTATCATTCTTGTAAAATAGAAAATTATGAAATTAAGTTTGGGGTGTAACTTTGTGACTGTACTGAACTCATAAAGAGAATCAACTGTTCCCATTGCCGTAAGGTTTTGAGTCACACCAGAGATATTGTAATTTTTTTATATAATCTATATACTGTTATAATATTTAATTAAATATTCAATGAGATTTTATTTTTATATTTTAAGATTTCAATTATAGTTTAAGTTTTAGTAAAAAAAAAAGTTCTATAGCTTTAATTTATTCTTTATTACATTTAGTTTTAGTAATTTTAATACTTTAACGTAATCTTATTTATATCAGTTAGTTGCCAAGGAAACATTTTTAATTTTAAGTTAAAAAAGTTTATTGAATAGTTATATTTTTTAGCTTTGCTTCAGTTTTCAAAATAAAATCACTTTAGATATAGTTTTAGTTAACAATAACAACACTGAGCCACACATGATCTCACTGTCAGCAACAACGCAAGCTATAAAACTCAACAGTTCTATTTCTTTTGATGTACGTTTAGAACAAAGCCTTTGGTTACAACTTCCCTCGACAAACCGCAATCAGTATCATCATCTTAGTTCTGTAGATGACTATCCATGTATTGCCAGGATAAGCACTAGACACTTAAGTCTAGGCTTTGTTCAGACAGTCAGCAAAAATAGTTCTGACTTGAATGCGTTTAGTTGTATTTTGAATGGCAAAATACCACATGAAACCCAGTTATTACATACTAGATCAAAACCAAATCCATATGTCAGATTTCTGGAAATATGCTTCAGTCTGATTGGACTAGCCATTCAGGTTAGCATTTACTGTGCTGTACATAACTAACTGTGAAAACGTAACTAAACTGTGAAAACGTAACTGTGAGTCCCTCTGTAGTCAATAATTTTATCCCTTAATACTCATCTGTGATCACCAAAATGACATATTAAAGCAATTTTCCTTGAAAAAAAAAAGTCATGCCTTAAAATAACTTGAATGTAACTCTTCACCCTTGCCCCATTTAGTATGTGCGGTTCAATGAATATGCAAATTAGCCCCGCCTCCACTCACTGCTCAGAGATACACTCGTTGATCTCGCATTGACTTGATTGGTTACAAGGTATTTTGTCTCAAACTGCGTTTTTGAGACTGTCTTTGGTTCACTGCAGTTTTAAGAAAGAAAAAAAGTGTTGACTTATGAATTTACACATGGTTTGTCTTAGAGCATATTAACAACACCACATAGACTTATAAACAAAATTAAAACCTTAATTTTCACCACAGGGGGACTTTAAAGGTTTGGAAAACAAAGAAAAAAGAAAAAGCATTAGTCGATTCATAGTTTGTCAGCAAAGTCAGCAAGTGAGGGCACATTTTTCTGCCCCTAAAGGTGTAGAAAATGATCTTACAGCTTAAGAAATTACATTATTTGATAATCTTTTTATGTCTGACTGCAGGTGATGTACTTCAGCTCTCTGTTCCCCTATTTGGTGCTTATTTGTTTCCTGGTTCGCGCTTTCCTACTCAAAGGTTCTATAGACGGCATCATCCACATGTTCACCCCGAAGGTAAGACGCTGTGTATGTGTGAGCAGATGACACATTACCACAATGGTTAGACCAATTTACTCTACATGCTCTGGTTCACACTGCAGCAATTAATCCAATTTATTGAGAATTACCGTAATCATCCATAACTAATTCCCATGTGTATCACTCATCTCAGTTCGGTGAAGACCAGTAGATGTATCTATGGAAACAATACCCTAGCCAGATTTCCCAGCATGCATTTGTGATGTGACTCGGCAGAAGTGAATTAAATCTTCCATCAGCACACATTGAAATGCAGCAGACTGTCTAATTGTGCCAGCTATTTTACATAATATCCATCCAACACACAGACACAAGATGTGGCCACACTTTCTCCTCAGTGCAAAGGGCTGTCAATGTGTCCATTGTTGAGTTACATGTCGCTTCAGAGTCTTATCAGAGGGTGGTTTGTGTAACACACAATTAAATGATAGTACTGCTTCTGTTTCACACACAATGGTAATTAGTACAGAGCCATTACAATCACTGCACTGCTGAAATGGGGGAACTATACGTTTTCTTCTTATATAAAATCCTATATTTAACAAGCTTTTTAGAGCTGTTTTTTACATTTATGTTATCAAGGGTGCAATTCAGTATTTATATTTAAAAATATTCTGTCATAATTTACTCTCCAAACCTTGCATAGATGCATTTTTTTATTCTGCAGAACACACAAAACAGTTTTGGTGACATTATATGGATATTACTAATATGATATTAGTAATATCTTCTTTTATGTTCCACAAAAGAAAAGTAATTCACAGTGCTAATTTGGTATTATTTATACAATATTTCCATTCATGTTTTTGAATTAATTTTTATATTTTAGTAATTTTGTTATGTGATTTTGCCACTTTTATTGGGTTTTGTTTCTTTTTAAATATTACTATACAGGTTTCATTTATTTTTATTTCAGTTTTAGTTTTTTTATTTCCATTTTTTTCCAGATTCCAATCATTTTAGTGCTTCAACTTAAACTTATTTCAGGTAGATGCTGAAGCAATATTTCAAATTGTCTTTCAGTTTAAGTTGTCCATCTAATATATAGCTTTATTTTAATTAATAAAAAAGTTTAGTTTTAGTTAATGATAATAACCTTTGGAACGATAAAAGTGTGAGTAAATGATGCAAGAATTTCCCTTTAAGAGTGTTACTGTGTGTGTATGACTCAAGGTAATTATTTGATCATTTGTTAAAATATGTGGTGCAGCCCAATGTTTAAAGTAGCAATCGGTCTATATATCAGCCTGGATGGTTAAAAAATTGGCTTCTCAGTTTAACCATAGGCAAATTAATATATATTCTGATGTTTTCAGATATTCTAAATAAAAAGCATATCACAGTGCATGATTTAGCATGTGACAAATAATAAACTTCACTATCTTCTTACAGCTGGAAATCATGCTGGAGCCCAAAGTGTGGCGTGAAGCTGCAACGCAGGTCTTTTTTGCCCTGGGTCTTGGTTTCGGTGGTGTTATCGCCTTCTCCAGCTACAACAAGCGAGACAACAACTGCCACTTTGATGCTGTGCTGGTCTCCTTCATTAACTTCTTCACCTCAGTGTTGGCCACTCTAGTAGTGTTCGCTGTGCTGGGCTTCAAAGCCAACATCATGATTGACAAATGTGTGGAAATGTAAGTCCAAGACAAAACCCTGAGAAGTAGCAAGTTCCAAATATTATTAAAATAAATGTACAGTCCATAACTGTCATGAAACTCTATACAGGCCCAATGACCGGTAGTTGAATTTCTTGTTTTAATGTATCTTAGGAACACAAAGAAGATCATTGATTTCCTTGGCAAAGAGATTAATCCAAGCTTGATCCCACACCATATTAACTTCAGTAATGTTAGCCCAGAGGACTACCAGCAAATGACCAGCGTTATCCAGGGCGTGATGGAAAACGATTACCCACGCCTAGGCTTAGACAACTGCGACATCAAAGAGGAGCTGAACAAGGTGAGGAGGAGCTTAAAGTGAACTGATACACCACGGGGAAACCTTAGAGACAACTGAAAACACAAACTTTCCATGGAATTTAACCCTGCTGGTTAGGCTCTCTCTCCAGTCATGTTTTGAAAGTTAATCCAACACAAGAGAGCACTCACTATCAAAAGTGTCATTTTAAAACCCATACTTCACAGCTATTAGAAAATCTGACAAACAAACAAAATAGATAGGGGTCAATGATAAGTAGTGTTGGGGAAAATTACTTTTAAAAGTAATGTGTTACCATATTGTGTTACTCACTAAAAAAGTAACTACTAAGTTACTTTTTATGGAAATTAATGTGTTGTTACTTATGCGTTACTTTTTCTCACCTGGGCTGGGCTGGGCCTGCTTGCTTGTTTTTTACTAAAAAAAATGGTTAGCAAATGTAAAGGCCCTTCATGTGGAAGCTTTTTTCCACCACAGAATAAAACATTTTAAAAGATAATTGCGAATTTACATCTCACAATTCTGATTTTTTTTCTCAGAATTGCAAGTTTATCTCTCACAATTCTGACTTTATATCTCGCGTTTATATCATGCAATTCTGAGATCACATAAAGTGTCACATAAACAGAGGATATATAAATACTTAAAGGTTTATGACCAACATAAATGAAACTGCAGAGGAAGTACTTTAGTGGCCTTTAGTGTGTAGGAGATTAAGAGGCGCTACATGATGAAACAAAAGGAAATAAATGCGGTACGTGTTGGCTGAGGTAATTCCATTATAAGATTAAACCACAAACACCTGCAAGAACCGTCATAGGCCTACTAGAATATGAGGCTCTTTCTTTACACAGGCACATTTCCTCCTGCATCTTTTGATGTGTTTCGTTTTACCCAAATCTATTTTTATACGTTTCTGCTTGCTTTGACATAAACCCTCACACTGAAACATGTTGAATAATTCATGCAGAGGCCTCAAGCAAACTACAGCATTTTAACAGTACAAAATAAACAGATGTATGTACATTATCGCTATAGCAGTAATCTAATATTAATATCTTGACATAAAAAATAAAAAAAATGATCAAGTATATTTTACTTTTTCTGAGGAAAATACAAGTTATGTTTGCCTGTGCAAAACAAGCTGCCATGATACAAGTCCAACCTAATCGTACACTTGTCTTTTTATTTATATGTTAATTTTTTCGAAGGCATGCTAGAATCCTACCTTTATCTTTTCTCTCACAGGCGGTGCAGGGCACAGGCTTGGCCTTCATCGCTTTCACTGAAGCCATGACTCATTTCCCAGCCTCACCTTTTTGGTCTGTGATGTTCTTCCTTATGTTGGTCAATCTGGGACTGGGCAGCATGTTCGGCACTATCCAGGGCATCCTTACCCCCATTGTGGACACCTTCAAAGTACGGAAGGAATACCTCACAGGTCAGCCAATGCCAAAAAAAAACATGACTCTGCAATATGAGAAGGAAACATTTTTTCTTAATAGTTTGAAGAATATAATGGATCATTATTTGATCTGTCTCTGAAACCATATGATAGATTTGCATTTTTAGCTGAAATATTCCTTTAATCACAACAAACATTACCATCAATGTTGAAAAAAGTTGTCCAGCTTAATATTTCTGTGGAATTTTTTTTCCCTTAATCTTTAAAACAGAAATCTTTTGTAACATTATAAATGTATTTACTGTCACTTTTGATCAATTTAATATATCCTTACTGATTCATCTTTTCTTTTTCTTTTTTTTATTCTAGTGACCCCAAACTTTTACTTTAACAGTATACTGCATGGATTTAATTGACATTTAATCAGATTAAACGTAAATAATTTCACGCAAGTTTATCCATGTAAAGGTAAAAGTAACGATTTCTGTTCAGAAAACTCATCTTAAGTAACTTATCGGACTGACAGAGAAACATTTCTGTAACGTTACGCTACTTTCGCTACTCACAAAAGTCAACACAGCAGAAAATCGAGTTACATTAATGAGCATAATAACTCTTATGAGCTTTCATAAAATACTGAGAGGATAACGTCGTAACCCCCCTCCCCCTCCCATTTCCAGTTTAACTTATCCTTTGGATTTCTGCTTTCTTTACAGTTGGTTGCTGTGTACTTGCCTTCTTTATTGGTTTAATATTTGTCCAGCGATCAGGGAACTACTTTGTGGCCATGTTTGACGATTATTCTGCCACTCTACCCCTGCTCATCGTGGTTCTTCTGGAGAACATTGCTGTGGCCTGGGTCTACGGCACCGACAAGTATGTTACTCAGCCTCTAATTAGAGAGCTTACAGCGCCCTCTGGTGGCATGATGAGCGACATATTTATATCAAGAGAATTTATCAACTACATTTTTTTATTAAAATTCAAGTTTGTTACGGTCTTATACTACCTTAAGACATGTTTTATTATAATTATGTAATCATAAAAGAATAGACTGTTTTCACAACCCAATTAAATGACATAAACTACTACTTTCAATTGATTGTGGCATTGACTGATTAAATCATCTTGATTGAAAAAAGGCCAGTGCGCAATTTGAAAGAAAAATTGTTTAAAATATGGACATGTATTTGTGGTTTTGCTCAGAGAACATAATGTAAAGAACATTCATACTTTGTTTTTGTTTTGTTCATTTTCTTTTTTTTTATTAGAACTATTTAAAATATTTAAGACTAAATAAAAACAAAAAAAAACAAAAAAACAAAAAAACATTGATTTAAAGGTATAGCGGAGGATTTTTTACTTCCGGGTGGATCACCTATACTATTGGTCCTCCTAATTGTCAATCATTCTGGTGAATCAATCAAACTTTTCAAAAAGTGGAGAGGGCGGGTCTTATCTAAAATTCAAAAAGATCCTCCACTATACCTTTAAGACATTTAAGATACTGAATACTGAGATTCATATTGATGTGACAAGTATTTGTTTTCATCTTTATATAATGTATATTTATTGAAATTCAAGTTAGTTACGGTTACAGACTAACCGATGGAAAATAAATGTAGTTATAATTATATTGTAAATATAATGAAATTTCATACAGTATAGTGGCCAAAAGTTATGTCCGGAGAGAATTGGTTTGAGGATTTGGTTTTAATGACCCTACAAGTTTGATTAAACCATCAAAATATAAGGAAAATATTTTTAAATATTTTAAAAATGAGGGAAGAACTAAACTTTTTCTGACAAAATTATTTTGCAGAAAATGCAAACTGCAGTTAGTTTAGCGGCAACTCTAAGCTAATTTGCAGTGATTGTGGCATTGATGCCTCTCTCTCTCTTCTGTGGGTTTATTCAGGTTCTTTGAGGATCTGAAGGACATGCTTGGTTTCACTCCATACCGCTTCTATTACTATATGTGGAAGTTTGTCACACCGGTGCTGCTGCTGGGTCTTCTGGCCGCAAGTCTCATTCAGCTGGCACTGTCGCCACCTAGTTACAGCGCATGGAACCAGCAACTGGTGGGTACACTTTAATACTTAAGACGCAATAATGTTTCAAACTTAAAACATGGCTATCATTTAATTCAGACATTTTTTATTCAGAGGTTATATTTCAGAGAGGTACAGATTTCATTCAAATTATTTCACCTATAGGTGTTCTGTTTTTGGTTTGATTTTTAAACCTGAAACATATATATAATGTTTAATATATTTTGTACTATAGTTTAAAAATCATTTATTAATTTAAGATTTTAAGACTAATTAATTTAGTCTTTAGAATTTAAGTCTAATTAGGGTATTCAAATTGGTCTTTTGTCCATCTATTTGCATACTGAACTGTGTTTTAGTTAAGTCAGTTTTATTGTCATTTAAAGTATGTAATTTCAAATAACTTTAAAGTAGTTTTCTGGGAAAATATGTACTACTTAGAAATGTTTACAACAACACAATATTACAGACAATAAATCAACATGAGGGATAAAAAATTGAAATAAAAAGAGATAATATGTGAGCATAGCACCTGCAAACGCATGTAAAAAATAAAATGTACATCTTGCATTCACCATAAATCAAATAAAACAAAAAATGAATTAAATAAAACAATCGGAAGAAAATCTCATGCTCACCAAGGCTGCATGTATTTGATCAAAAATACAGTAAAAACAGTGACAAATTATTTTTTAAAATTCCTGTGATGACAAAGCTGTGTTTTTAGCAGCCATTACTCCGTCTTCAGTGTCACATGATCCTAATTATATAATACAATAATTATAGCAAACCTGTAACAATGATAAAGTGAATTGTGCAACTTATTACAGTAATTGTCAGTTTTAAAAAGCTTAGGGTAAGGATATTTATTGGTGTGACTAGTGCAATTATGAGCACTAATCTATATGTGGCTATTGAGATAAGTT
This sequence comes from Scardinius erythrophthalmus, assembly GCF_964197995.2. Taxonomy (NCBI): domain Eukaryota; kingdom Metazoa; phylum Chordata; class Actinopteri; order Cypriniformes; family Leuciscidae; genus Scardinius; species Scardinius erythrophthalmus. Next base: position 12,232,375 of record NC_138228.1, read on the forward strand.
AATGCCATTGCTTTTCAGAAAATTGACTGTTTCTTTAAGCCCAGGTCGTTCTAAGGCTTTCGATGCACAGTTTTACCACAGGATTAAAGCTTCCTTTGCCGGAATAATCCAATTGCTGTGTCTGTTCTCAGGCTCAAGAACAGACTCTCAGCTATCCGCCCTGGGGCCTGGCTGTCTGCATCTCACTGGTGGTCACCGCCATCCTCCCTGTGCCTGTGGTTTTCATTCTGCGCTGTCTGAACATCATCGACGAGAACGCAGGAGGCCTGTCCACCGTCTCCTACAAGAAGGGCCGCATGATAAAAGACACCGCTTGTAGGAGCAGAGAAGAGGATGAAGATGACGCAAGTCTTCTCAACACGAAGACGCCGAGCGAAGCCCCATCACCCATGCCGGCCAACTACCGTAAGCAGAACGGCCCTCCTTCAAGCGCAGACGTCACGCTCAACGGTAGCTGCAGCACTGGATACACAATGCCCAATATTACAGACATTCCGGACATGCCCGAATCTGATTTGTGAGGACCGGTCCAGTGTCATCTGTAACTGTGAGGGCCAGCGTCAGTTCATTAACCCTGTAAGAACCTCTTCATCTTCAAGTTCCAGCGCTTCAAATGTCAATCACCTGACTAATCAATCACAATCATTGAGATGAACAGGAATGCTAACAGACAGCATTCTCTTATTCTCTTTGCTTCGAACAGCTCTCTTCCATCCACACTGGTCCAGGCCTGGTTACACAGACAGGGCTTAGATTAAGCCAGGATTAGGCGTTAGTTCAATTTAAGTAGCTTTTATATACGCGCCCTAGAAAAAACATTACTGGTGTGCATCTTGAGACAAAAGACTGGCACTGACATATTTTTAGATATGTCAGTGCAAGTTGCTTTCAGTTAAAACAGCTCAAACATGCATTTTAGTCTGGGGCTATCTTAAGCCTTGTCTGTGAAACCGGGGGTAATTGTATTATATGTGTAGCTAGCACTAACGCACCCCTATCCCGACCCATTGCCCCAACTGCTTACATGCACTTACCCGACTGTAGACCCCTGGTTTATGCTCTACTCTAGAATGGCTATGTGTAAAAACAGATAATGTTGCAAGGCAGGGCAGTTACTGTCCACAAAAAAAAGAAAAGAAAAAAAAGAGATTAGAAGCAGCTTAGCAGCTGTTAAAAAGACTAGAATGTAAATGTATGCGTAAAACGTGGAAAAACATGCAACATGTTTATCTTGGATGTAATTAAATTGTGTATGGATTGCATTTAATACAACCCTAACTCATTGTTCGAAAAAATGTGTGCCTAAACAAACCTAAAAATGTTAATAGAATACAAGGAGTGAATGTTGTACATTTAAGGTATTCTGTAAATATATTATGAATACATTTATTCTAATATAGTTTGGAATACAGATCATGTTTTTTGGTAAGTGCTTAATCCAGTACGCTGACTTTTTTTGTTTGTATGTTTGCTGACGTGCTATCATTGTAAGGAGTCTTGATACTCCTCCCTCTTCCTGTATATATTTTTCATGAATTTGCTCAATGACGCAGTATTTTCTTTCTCAGTATTGAGATTAAAAGATAAAGGATTCAGACACACTTTTGTGCTTTACTACTTTGTTGCACTTCACAACAACATGACCATAATCAAAACTGTACATGGACAAATATTAAAATTCTGCCTGATATATATAAAAAATGTTAACATTCCAGTGTTGGCCATTATGATTAAATCGTCAACTTATAAATGAAGATGCAAAAGCCTCTTAAGTGCCATCTGAAATTTTCTTCTAGAATGATCATTATCAAGCTTGTATAATTAAGTTCAGTAATTTCATTTAAATGACAATAGGTAATTTTCATTGTCATTTAAGTGAAATTACTGAACTTACACATGAGCTTGATAAAAATGATCATTCTAGAAGAAAATTTCACATGGCACTTAAGAGGCTTTTGCATCTGAACTCCTCAAATATTAATGTATATTATGCATCTTTAAAAAAAAATAAACCTTAAATCTGAGCCCTTGTTTAAATGAAAAGGTTTAACAACATAGGTGGGTTTAAAACAACTTTATTGTCCATTTTGATTTGTTCTGTCATTGGAAGGTCGTTTTCAACAATAAAAATCTCAAAACAAGTAGTGTCTAAAATCAATGACATAACAATTAGAAAATAAATGTTAAAACCTGGTGTTACAATCGCATAAGGATTAAAATAAGCTTCAGCTAAAAAGCAAATGAGTGTAAATTGTCATCTTTTTGACTTTTCCCTGAATCATTTCATCTCTCTTCATGCCACTTTAAAACAAAAACATCAGAAAGCTAGGAGCAGTGCAAACACATCAATCATACCGCTACACTATTACTTAAGCAGAGATGATATTGAAAGATTCCTAGATTTCTTATTACTTTCATGACACATCTTAAGTGTTAAGTTCTACAATTGGGCGGCCTTAGCAAAGCCCACTCGGTTACTCTCTCGATCAAACACGGTGTAGTACTGCCCTATGAACACATCACCCAGAATCCACAGTGGTCCAGCGGGGGGTGGGATATCCAGACCCATGAATCCACTCAGACAGATGTCCTTTCCACCCTGGCTTTCCTGTAAACACACACACAATCTTTAGAATGTTTGTCATACGTAAGAATGTTTTGCTTTCACTGGCTACTAGTTGCATGTGATTTATAAGAAACATCAGGCACATGATTTTATTATGACTCAGGCATGAGTTTTTCCTCAAACAACACCTCGACTTCACAGTTCTGCTAATGCAAAGTACCACATCAAAACAACAGCAGTGAGGTGACAAAACAAGACTAACCTTGAGTATGTACTGTTCTCCAGTCAGAGTGTAAGTCTTTCCACCCAGGACGAATGAGACGGTGGGGAGTGTGGGCACTTTCTTACAGTCAACCATGTACTAGAGAGGAAACGTGTTTAATAAGAGAACGTTATCAAAATGTTTGATTTTCCTACACTATTTAAAACACACCTACACATAGACTTTTAAAAATTTCCATTCAAATAAAAGTTTTTACTTTCTATTGATCAAAAAATCTTTTTTTTCCACAAAAATATTAAGCAGCACATTGTTTTTTTAACATTGATAATAAGAAATGTTTCCTGAGTACCAAATCAGCATATTATGTTTTCTGAAGGATCATGTGACACTGAAGACTGAAGTAATGAAGAAAATCTGCCATCACAGGAATTTTAAAATAGAAAACTATTATTTTAAATTGTAATGATATTTCACAATTACACTGTTCTTACTGTATTTTTGCTCAAATAAATGCAGTTAGTGACCACAATCTTTTGAACAGTTGTCTTTATTAAGTTTAAATAAAATAGATAGTTAATTGTGTCACAAAGCTTCAGTGACGTATAATAATATAAATATTTCAAGTTGCAGTACCTCTCCTTGGATCAGAGGGATTGCTCCTATAGCTTTCTGCAGGGCTTTGACCTCAGCGGCGGGGCCGGTGATCAGGGACGTCCCAGTGTCCACGATGGCTTCACATCCTCCTTTACACAGAGTCAGCTCGCTGCCGATGCTCATGCTACACGCATAAACAGAGAACTGTTAACACTACATTATTGTTATAGTGATCTTCTGCATTAGTGGTTCAGTGGGAGAATTCCTGCCTATCACATGACAGACCAGTTTATTACATAATGCATGCATGCCATTTTTCATATAAATGACAAATTTGCTAAACTAAAGTTCAAACATAAATGAACAAACTGTGCTTAAAAGGCACTGCATTTAAGGTATGTATAACCTAAAATTTTCAAGCTGATTTGAGTGGAAGAAAAAAAGACCACTTAATAGTGGACAGTTTGTGCACTTAAAATGTGATTCCCACAGAGCAATGCATGATGGAAAGGCTTAAACAGCCAGAAAGTTTGCAATGAGATACTTTCTTGCCTAAAAATAAACAATTTCCCAACTCTTGAATTCTAAACATAGATTTGTATAAATCAACTTTAGACGACCACTACATTACACAGAAGCCAAAAATCTCTCACCCATCCATGTGAATCTGCCAATAGGCCTGTCTGCTGATGTCCACATAGTTAAAGTCTCCAGTGTAATATTTGGAGTCTGTGCCTCCAAGGAGCAACTCACCACCAGGTTGGGTGTCAGGGTTTCTGTCGGACAAATAAACAGGGACATCCAAAACAATCGTTTATGACAGACTGACATGTAACTATTTGCTTACTTTATAAACATCTTGGATAAACCAGGATGGCCTGAATAAATATTAATTTACCTGTTTAGGTAGAAAGAGAAAATATTTTTCTCCACTTTCTTCTGGCTCATCATCATGTCAAACACAGGAGGAACCCCATCTACGGAAATGCGAGGGTAAGCCATGCCGAGAATACCATCGAACTTGGCTGCGATGAAGGCCACTCCAGGCTGTTTGATAGCCTCTCCAAATATCTGCTTCTCAACCACAATATCTCCAACCTGAAAGAGAAGTAACAGATCGGTTTCTTGCCTTCACCATTTCTGGTGGCAAAACAATGTTCAGACTTGTTACTTGTTGATTCCTACCGTGCATGTGTCCTGGCTGAGATACCCAGACAAGCTTCCGGATCCATACTGTATGGCAAATTCAGTCCCGTTCTTCACATAGGTGCTTGACTTCCCCCCGTTGTACTTGTGATGAAGCACTACAGGTTTAAAAAAAGAAATACTGAAGTTGCAATATTCTTCTTCTCTATTGTGACATATATCCAAGTGAAATGGCTTCTTGAACAAGAAAAGTAGGGTAGGGTGGGACTTGATTTTATCCATCAGGAATTGATTAGCTCGTTGGATGGTTGTGGTTTGCTCAGAGTGCAACAGTGGGGTTCCAGAAGTAAAAACTCCATTCATTTTCTCCATAGGGAAACAGATTTTTAACAATAACCTATAAACCTTTAAAGACAGCCTTACTGTGAGCTATGAGGTTGTTAATCGATAGCATTTGCTTCTGTTGAAGCCGTCGGCCGCATTATTTCTACATAAAATAATTGTTCAACAGCGGAATTCATGGTTTAAAAACTACATTACCCACGATGCTGTACAGAAAATTCCACCGATCAGAGAGTCGAAACAAGCAAAACACCCCGCCCACTCCCATGAAGCACTGCTAATGACATAATTAAGTCGGTCTCCCAACACTCTCAAAATACTTAAATGTTTGCATATTTCTGCATATTTTGCAATAAACTTAATGTATTGTCTTTAATCAACATATTTAAATGAATAGTTTTATATTTCTCTATTGTTTTTAATTTGATTATGTTCGCAATGCTACATGGGATTGTAGTTCTTTCTCTCGCAAAAGCCATTAAGTACATAATCTTGTACCTTCGTATTTTTGTCCGATTTCCAAATACTTTTTTGCTTCAAATCAAAGTTTGTAATGTTATGATTTAGACTAACTCGTTGCTGATTGACTTGGTTCATGGCTTAGAATGCTTTAATGAAGACTTTTGAAATCCCTATGGGAGAAATTAATTGAAAAAATACTTCCGGAACAGGGGTCACTGAAAAACTGGGCGGGCACTGTTGCCCAGAGTATAGAGACAGAGTGCATTTAGACCACGCCCACACCGGGGGGGGGGGGGGGCAATCCAACAGTTTCCATTGACTTTGCATTGGAGACGGTTGGATTGGTGGGCGTGGTTTTCAGATTATGATGCATGTCGCTCTGTCTCTATTGCTGTGATATCATGTGAGTGACAGATTGTCCCACCCTAAACATTTTATCAGAGAAGAAAAGAGAAGTTATTGCAAGAAGTAAGGGAAGTCGTTTTGATTAAAGACTAAAAGAGCACATTAAAGTTAATGATGTGCCCGGATAAACCATTTATAATAAATACTGCAACATTCCATAAAATATGAAGTCAATTTTGATTTCATGGTGCCTTTATCTCTAACTGTATATATTTTGTTTACTAAAGATACAGAACTTTGCTCACATTTTAAAACACCCAAACGTTCACACCAAGTAAAGTTGTCACTGAGGCTGATCTGCAAGACTTCTACTAACTATGTTGAAATGTAGTGATACAATCTCTAAAAAGTTCTTGTTCAGATTACAGGAACAAACTTGCTACCACTAAAAAGATGTCACTGACAAGCTTGAGCAACATTTGGCTACAGTCAAATAACTTCATGTTTCTTGAAGAATTCATATAGATTTTATTTTAAGGACAACACTGATCTGACAATATTGTTTGAGATAAAATCCCTAGGCTCTGTGTGGACTTACAGCAGGCGATATCAGTCAGGGAACAATGGACCGAGGGCACCCACAGGTTGGAGGATCCAGTGTCAAACACTACAGTGAAGGTCTGGACAGGAGTGCCAAGCCCGATCTCTCCATAGTACTGAGCCTATAAACAAAAAATGAATTAAAAATTCAGCACCACAACAGTCTGTACAATTTGTTTACAATTACTAGGTCCTCCGAAAAAAACGAAAACTTGTGCATGCAAATATTGAAGATTTCAGTTTCACTGTGAATTGAAAATCTCAGAATTTAATAAGAAAAATGCAATAAATGTCACAATACACTTTTTATTTTTACTGATTTACTGATATTCTAATTTATTATAACCTTAACTACAAATGCCAACCAACATTTTTTATGGATGTAATTGAGATAAGATTACAAAAAAAAAAGAAAAGAAAACTGGACATTTTTAGGACAAAACATTTTTTTGAATCCCAATGTGCATTTCCCATATGTCACTCAAAAACGAATGTGATCTTTTAACCCTTAAGATCTAGCATCAATTACTTAAGCCTGTTTCAGCAATAATATCAGCTGTTCATTGCCAAAGAGGATTGGCGTGGCCTACTGTGGGAAAGGCATTGTAACAGAAGCATGACAAACAAACTCATGACCAGTTTGTCAATCACACCATCATGCTGTCCATTACAGCTTATGACAGGAAACAGACTAGCACATTGTGGTGAATAAAGATGACAGGACAGTTTCAGGTTCACTTTTTCCTACACTTAGTCACGTTCCATAATGCCGACATAGTGGTATTTACTAATCACATGACTTGACTCTGCAAAAGGACTGTAATGGCTCGTTTCCACCGAGCGGTATGGTATGGTACGGTACAGTACAGTACGATTCGGGAACGTAAACCCTGATCCGGCTTGTGTTTCCACCGCCAACAGTACCCTTACTTGATTTAGTTAAACTAAAACAACTGCTTGTCCTCTCGCATTTGCTACTTCCTGGATGTACAGCATTGTGCAACCTCTGCCGTTAAAAAGAGACATTCACATGCCTCTGACGGCAAATTAATTCATTAGTGATATTCCGAAAAAACAACATATGTTACAAATAGAGATGTTTGGTAAGTGGTTTAAGTAGAGCCTACGGATTAATGTGCATTAGCAAAACAGCGCAAACCACAGTTGCCCTACACAGGAAATGATGTAAACAAGCAATACTCACATCCAGGTAGTTCTTGAGGGTTTCTGGAGTAGGACCATTACTAGCTGGGAAGCCCAGGTTGTATTTCAGGGGCACAGAACCAGCCACAAGCTCCTCCACAGCTCTGCCAGAGTCACTCAGTGTCCGTCTGATGGAACGGAACTTCGTTAGAGGAATCCTGGAGAGAAACAGACACATTTGGATTTAGTAAACCGCACACGGTTATCTTGCGGTCATAACCACATCACCTGCAGCAAACTAAAAACATTCTCATGCTAAACGCAAGTCAAGGCTCCTTTCCACCCACTTTATCATGATGAACAACTTTTAAGTAGGGCAAGAACCTTACCAATGGCTCACTATACATACTTACAATCAATCATCCAAGTTAAATAAGCACATTACAAATGAACTAGTTGCATCGGTTATGGCGAACAAATATAATTTTCTCTTTGCATGTGTATAACAATAAGTGATGCAGTAAAAGCAGCAGTGTTTCGGACTTTGATAAGGCGGTAAGTAATAAACCTTAGTATGCGTCACTGACAGATAAATTAGGTCAATTTATAACATTCATGTTAAATACAACTACAAAACAAAGGCCTGCCACCATAAGGACTAAAATAAAGTAATTGATGACCACGTGATAAAACCATTATTCCCTTGTTTTTGAGTCATTTGGGTGAGATTTATCAGCTTCAGTGCACTAAACGGGATTTCTAAAGGTTTGAACTTTAAAGGGACCTTCACATTGGTCTATAAACAGCTCCTAGTTTCTGCTGAATCACAAACGACCAGCCTCGTTGTCTAGTGGGAGACCCGTAACGACCTCTGTGTCTCTGTAATCGTTTTCACAAAGGACTGTGTCTTAAAACCTGGTGAGCAGCCTACCTAGACAGCATTTTACACGTTTAAAATGATATAGAGGCACTACGTCTTAAGAGACAACTATAATCTTTTTAATTAACTGGATAAAATAGTATTTAAATAAACTAGTAAGTGCAAGTAACTTGAATGAACTACAATGATCACACTGCTATGTTTACAAGGCGATAGCTGCTAATGATCGGATTGTGTTGTTGTTATTGTTAAGTTTGTTTGTTCGACCTTACCGAACAATAGCGTCGGACGTCCACAAAAAGGCAGCAGCTAACGTTAGCAGCACACAGGCGATTCTCATGTTGGCGAGTCCTCGGGACCTGTTAACGCATCTGAGGAGTAGTATCTGTCTGTTGAGAGTGTATTGTTGTGTGATCTGATATAATACAAACGGCTGCAGTCAGCTGACGTGATGGTGCTGCCGAGCAACTTTTGCTCACCGTCATGTGATGATGCATTGAAGACCGTCAAGGCTGCGCTCGATTCTGCGCATTTAGAATATGAATAAATGTTCTGAGGAAATGTTTATTAGACACGGACGTGAGAAGAAGATTAAACTACTGGTGATTAATCTGTAGACTCTTTGACCGGAATAAATGTAATTACATCAAATTAATCACACTTTAATTTTATATATAATTAATATATATATGGGTGTTTCTGCAACTACGGGCACTTTTAATGCCTCGTTCCAGGCAACCTGTAACCCGTGTTTTTCCAACTCGTAACTGGGAGTACATCGATCTAGTACGAGTTCACGGGTGGAAAGTGCACCAGTGCACTTTCACGGGTATAAGGTTGGAAAAACACGGGTTACAGGTTGCCTGGAACGCTACAAACTAGTCGTGAGTCGTGGTTTGAAGTCGTGATTTACGTGGTCAAAAACCTGAACGCAGCATTAATCCCAGGAGTGAAATTTTAGATTTATGTTAAAATTTGTCATTTGATGTTTCATAAATATAAACGTAGTGTCAATACACACCTTGACATAAAAAATAATGAATAAATAATATGATTTAATGTAAAATCATGAAGCATTTATCAGGTCCAAACACCATTTTTGCTCATGTCCCACACCCCCGTGGTTTCAATGTTGAGATAACGTTACTTAAAATTAGCTCATTCTTTTACAATATGACATTATTGCAAATGGAATTGTTTAATATACAGATTAATTTACAGCATCTTAAAATTCTTTGTATTATTTACTGATCATTTTTATGATTTTTTTTAACTAAATGTACCTGTCCCACACTTTTGAGTCCTTACTGCAACAATGAGGGGAAAAAAAGCTTTTATTATGAAATTTTATCGAACACAAACAAGTCTAGTTTCTATGGAAACAGAAATTATCACTTGAGCACATTGCTGACAGACTGGGCTATGGACTGGGCCACCACACTACCTCACTCACAAGATACCAAAAAAATAAGGTAAACATCATCTTTTCTGCTCTTTGTTGTGCGTCCTAACCATTCAGCTTAATAATTGTGTATTTTTGAACTACATTTTAAAAATTAATGTATATTACTGTTGAATTCATGTATATTAAGATGCTAAGAGTCAAAACTAATGTGGTAGGCCTTGCTAGCTGCCAATTAGCTAAAATATTAGCAAAAATGTAATTTCCACAACATGTCTTTACCGCAGCAAATTTAGGTGTTGCGGTAAAGACCTTGTGTTGCGGTAGAGACAAATTCAAGGTTTACTGTATATTAAATGACAAACTTTCAGTATATTATTAGTACTGAAGTATATATTAGTATATATATATATATTAGTATATTTATAAATATGCCATTTTTTACATAAAATGTTTTATTTTGTCCTTACCGACACAAGATGTCACTACCGTATCACTGCTCTATTTTCATTTTTTTTTTTCACATTTTAATTTGCAAAAAAATATTTTTGCACTTAAGTTGAGATGATTAACACATTGAAATTGCAACATCTGTCATAAAAAAATTAATTATGTTATCTTTTCTGTGTATGGAAACAATTGATATCTAAAGTCACTACATTTTTTACATGGCAGAGAAAAAAACATGAAATTCCCTATTTTGTATATTACTTTTTTTATATCAGTATTTACAAAACTGCATCAAATTTGAAAAAGCTATTTAAATATATTACATTTTTTATAGAAATTACTAAAGAAAAATGTATAAAATGAATGTTATTGTAACATTGCGGTAAGGACACTTTTTAAGAAGATGACCTGAAAAACATAAAAGATAAACATGTTCCAGATTAAAATCTTAACAACTACATTCTATTTTGTGTACATTTTATATGTATTATAGACTGTGATGGTTAAAATTGAAATTCATAGAGGTTGATTTTTTAAAAATTGGGATAGTCAAAAGTGCCCGTAGTTGCAGAAACACCCATATATACAGTATATATATATATATATATATATATATATATATATATATATATATATATATATATATATAAACTAAATATACTTTATTTAGTTTATATATATATATATATATAGTATTTTAACTAAATAAATTTGATTATATGTATGGCCTAATAGTAGGCTATATTAAATAGCCTACACTGTTCTGCCAAAAAAGTTGCTGTTTGGATTTAAATAGGCAAATGCTTAGATGTCTATAATTGGATCATTATTGCAGTGATTATTATACTCCAGCATGTTATTTGTTGGAGAACTGTTCTTCTAGCCCTACTTGATGGAGTGGGTAGCTTTTCATTTCTTAAAGTTAAACAACCATGTAGGAAGACATACTATGGCCATATTCCAGGATGCCAATGTCAAGATTCATCAGGCTCAAATTGTGAAAGAATGGTTGAGAGGGAGCGTGCAGAATCATGTTCATACATGAAGGTGCCTCTGAGTCCATACCTTAATTTCATTGAAAGTCTTTGGAATGTGCTGGAATAAACTTTACAGCTTGACTCTTGCATTGTCCATATTAGATCTTGACCAAAAATGTATGCACCTGGAGTTAGTAGAACTGTTGCCAACATAACATGCTAGAAACACAATCACTGCAATAATGACCCAATACAGTACCTGCAAGCATTTGCCTTTTTAAATCAACTTTAAATCTAATTTTGTTATTTTTGACCTGGGCAGTGTATTTAGCCTATGTCCCTAAATATCCAATTGGAATGACATGGAATGTCACTTGGTGAACACTGGTGCTGATCATTTCAATTCGGATTCATTTCATTTCATTTATACAATTTGCATACATATTTTTGCATAGGCTAAAACTATAGGCCTAAAGGACTAAAAGTGACGCTTAAAATAAAAGTTACCCATTAAATAATTCAAATGGAAAAAAAATAGAAAATAGAAATAAATTACTTTTTAAAGGCAATTTGACATTGACAGATAGACATAAAAAACGGTTTATTTATTGTTTACAATAATGTAAAATGTATTTACTATTTCATTATTTTATTGAACTACATTTTAAAACATGAAGTAAATAAAACTTAAATGTGTAGATTTAATTGTTCAATTCAAAAATAAAATATTAAAATATTATTTTATTTTATTTGTCCATTAAGTGATTTATTTGTTTATTTCTATTTTTCTGTTTGAATTATTATATTAATAAATCTCAATTAGCCTACATTTTGAAATAAAAATCTCACCGATTTAAACAAAGATCTTTCTGTTTAGTCACAAACTTAAAAAATTGAAAGTACACTTCAACAAATGTAGGCTAATCACAGGATTGTGGAGAATAGGAATGCATTTCTAGACTCATTAACCCAGCTTAATCTCATAAGAATGCAATAAAAGCTAGAAATCAAGCCAACTTCAATTTTATCTGGAAAAGAAAAACACACTAGGCTACATTAGAAAAGGAATATTGGTTAAAGAGTATGAAGAAGGAGGGCTAAAAGCAATTGACATTGTACGTATTAATGGTACTATTAAAACGAATTGACTAAGATCCTTTTTGAAAAATGAAAATAGTTTTTGGTTTCATATCCCCAGTCAAATTAGGAGGCGTGAATCTTCTCCTTAGATGTGATAATGACCTTTAAAAACTCCCTGTTAAGTTATCAGTGTTTCAACAACAGGTTTTACTTTACTGGAAAATCATCTATAAGCATAATTTCAGTCCTCACAACATCCCTTTGTGGAATTGTAGGTATTAGGAATGTCTTTATTTTACAAAAATTGGCGGGAAAAAAGGAATATGGTTATTCTGCTTGTTTGTTGACTGAAAATACATTTTCATATGTTGTACCAGGCCAATTATGGTTGTTAATATTGTTCAATAACGTAAAAAAAAAAGGATTGCGGAGAATATAGCCTAGCCTACTTCCGTTTCCTCGTACATCCCTAAAGCGCTAAACCGTGCGTGCTTTATCACAGTTTACCATTTCCCTTTTTTTCAATAAAACGACACATAGGGTGAATTCAGGTTGATAGGTACACTTTTCCCAGTCATCTCAATAGCAAAAACTGTCCCAGTTAAACTGAATACACCATAGGCTATTTAAAACTGTAAGCTTTAAATGACATGTGTCTTCACAGTTTTACCACTAGAGGTCAGTGTATTCTCGATAATGTTCTCGCTCCAGTCTGAGAACGTGGTAAAGCACCGTCTGAACACTGACAGCAGATTCCACAAATTTACAACAAAGTTGAATTCAGAACGCTGAAATGTAAAAACGAATGCGCTCTTATCACTTCACACATCCCCAACATGGGTGTCCTGAAGAAGTAAATAACTATTTTCAGTTCAGTGCAACCACTGAGATAACACCATTTATCACAACTCTATTACATAAGACTTCCAGACATATAGCTAGGCTACATGTTTATAAGCATTTAGTAGACGAGCCCCTGCTGTTGGTTTATCCTTTTTATTTCACACAAAGCTAAGATTTGCAGATTTTTCTCTCTAAAAATGTAATGTACTGTATGTCTGTGGTTAGCTTCCTTGTTTTACAGATTAATATCACATGCTAACTTTGGTTGTTCAACATTCCAACATTATGAATCTCCTGTCAGCTGATTTCCAAGCTGACTCATTCTTTGGTTCTCAACACAAACATCCAAACATAAGCAAAAAGGATCCTATTATTTAATTTATAAAAGGTCATTTTATAGGTTTTGTTTGTTGGGCCCATCAAACACAATTTAATTACATTTCTGATTAATGACGGTAAAGAAATTGGCACATTTTAGTTTCTAAACAGGATAGTTTTTATTTAGCTTTTATTGATCCAAAAGTTATGGTCGACTCCTTAGAAGTATTCAGTTTCAGACTCAACTGATTTTTAGATTTCCTGGTTGCCTTTTATTAAATAGCGAAAGGTTATGTTAATTATGCATTAAATCTATTTACGTGTTAGCAGATCTCTTGATGTCAGCTGCAGGTAAGTGGGTGTTTCTGGGTGGTTTACATTGAAAATAACACTCAAACGGACTGTCACTGACTGCAATAAAGTGTTATACTGTGTAAATGAATATCATGTGCATATCGGTGCTGAAATGAATGAGGGGGGTGATAGCATTTCGTTTACATGAGCTTATTTTTATTTGACAACTGAGCTGCATAATTTCAAACAGCAAATGTGTAAAGCATTAAGGAAATGTGCAGCAGTCTCTCAGTGTATCCTTTAAAAAAATCCATAGATTTCTTCTACAACATGAACATTAAACATACAGCATATTCACAAACTATATACATCCACATGCCACTGTTTGGGCAAATGACAGTTGAGGCAAAGACACTATAGGGCCTATGAAATGTGTTACAATGCAGAAATAAATGGCAGCTGGTACATCACTGTTCCTATGCATTAATAAACCCAGGCCTAGAAAAATAACCACATTCAATAAACCTCAAGAGCCTTCCATGATCTCCTGATTTTTCAGATCTATCCAATCTAAAAAGGTCCGTTTACATGTTTATTCATGTCATGTTACAGTGCTCCACAACATTTGTACAATACACAGCATGACCCATTTAGCTTTTTCAAGGTCATGAATAGTGACAATGTTTCAGAAAAGGCAAAACACATTTGATATAATCACATATCTCTTACCTTACATACTTTTCAACAGCTGTCTCTCCTACTACAGACTAAAATGAGCCAGCTCACGTTTGTTTGTTTGTTTGTTTGTTTGTTTATGCTAGCTCAAGAGTATGATGCCATACATATATTCCAACACTTGCCTTGTATTTAAGAAGATTTCCTTAAGAAAGACATACATCATAGTTTGAGTTCAAAGGGCATTGGCTTAAAAACGAAGAGTGAGGATTGTGTAATAGGAAACTGAGAAGGCAAGAAAAAGTGCACTTTACCTCTGGATTAAATAACTACTTTTATCAGAATATATACAGTACAAACTTTTATATCTACCAAAAGAACACAGATTACATTCAATATCAAAGTTCCATAAGGTGCTATAATACCTTGTACATTTTTGCTAGAGGTGACACAGGACACTGATGTCAGATTGTTGGCAAAGCACTCTCAGTGATGATTGACAGGTGATTGGTCCCGCCATTCTCATCTGGAGTGCTGATTTCCTTCACAACAAGTGATTCGGAACAATTGTTCGGGAGAGGGAGAGAGAGAGAGAGAGAGAGAGAGAGACGGGGGCTGCTGTAACATTACATCAGAGGATTGTTGCTCACACCATTTTGTCCAATTAAAATCGCTCGAAACATTCCGTCACCACCCCTACCAGAGGAGCATCTCTATGAAATGAGTCATGGCCCAAACTCTACGGTATGTTGAGGTATGTAGGTAACTCTTTCAAGCACCGAACATTGAAAAGAGCGAAATAGGACTGAAATCCAGTCATACTATAATAGAAAGTTATTTCTGACAAATACGGCAGCAGTCACACCAGCCTGCTTGAGGTCAATATCAAACATTACATCCAAGAGTCCAATATGTGACTTCCAAATCTTCACAAAAAAACTAAGTGCCGTTCTTTAGCTTAAAGAGGATTCATTTGTATTGCACTAAACTACATTTCTTCATCAAAAATAAAATAAAAATAAAAGACAACTATAACAACAACCCAAAAAAAACCCAGAGCAAAGTCTGAGATTTCACACATTTTCAGTCAATGCTAATATGCCATTAAATGGCGAGATATAAAGGACATAAAAGTGGCTGCAGTCAATTGGATTTTCATTCAAATATCTCAAGGAATCAGTGCAAAAGGCACTGGCTGTTACAACGTCCCCCATTCTCCCCATTCTGATAAACCAGTTTGTTGTGAAATTTTGAAACCTAATAATAAGTATAATAATACAAACAAAAAAAAAACAATAAAAGAATAGCCTTTGCTTGGAAATCCATAGAAACACTATACTAAATACTCAATGACAATTAAATTAAGATAAACAGATAAATAGCAATTTTACAAGCAAACTAGTGTGCACTCAACGGTCAAAGGACCAGCTTTATGTACCATCATTTATGTTTTCATTTCTTTGGGACTGATGACCGGCATCATTCTCTGAGCCATGGTCCCCAGACACAGGAGAGGCCAGGTCGGCGTCGCTGGACAGGTCGCCGTCAGGAGACAGCGGCTCGTCATCTTTTGAGGATGCTGCATCAAATCCGGAGGTTTTATCGGCACACGCGCCGGCGAAACCGATGGCGGCGGCGGCCGCAGCTGCGGTGGAGGCGTGAGTGGGAATCCCGGGGTAAAGCCACGGGAACGGCGTGGTCAGCGCCGCAGCCGCTGGATACACCAACTTCTCCAAATGACTTTTATCAAACAAAGGCATGTACGATGCTGCTGCGGACGGGTTTATGAAGTAAAACGGCATGCAAAAGGGAGTCTGTTGTCCACCAACACCCGTCATTCCCATTAAAGAGTTCATGAGCGCCACGTCCGGTCGGGTATTGGCGGAATCAGATGCGCCGTTCGCAGACCAGTTCAGTTTGGCTTTTTTGGTGACACGTTCATCTCCGAACTCCTGCTTGATCTTAACTCCTTTCGCTGTGTCACATCCTTTCTCGCATTTGCCATCGCCTTTCTCCGCCTCTCCTCCGTATCCGCTGTCAGTGTCTGTGTCGTTCTCGTTCAGCTCGAGGTTCTGAGTCCTCTGGATGACAGGGACGCAGTTGGCTTGCGTGTCTCTCTGCGTGTCCCGTTCTGGAGCCTCGTCGCTTGGCAACTGCTGCTGCTGCTGCTGCAGGATCCCTGCGCCCGACTGGAACTGCGCGGAAACTTTGTGTAAGTGGTTGATGAGTCGCGTGCACCTCTGCTCGCGCGCCGTCCAGTTCTCCACCTTGTTCAGATACTGCAGGACTTCTTTGGCACACGCTTGAAAGCCTGAGTGGAACGCGTCTAAGTCAGCCTGGAGGGAGGACTTTAACGATCGCTCACCTGTCATAAAACAAAGACAAAGTCCTGTCATATACAACAGAAAAATGACAGATAGACAGACAGATACAAAGAAATAAACTGTACATAGATTAGATAGATAGATCACTGAATGATAGATAGATAGATAGATAGATAGATAGATAGATAGATAGATAGATAGATAGATAGATGCAAAACAGATATAAATATATATATAAGATTTAAATATATAAAACACGTGACATACACATAATTATGCGTTCATTTGTGCAGTTATGTTAGTGTTTAAGCTACATTTACTCTGTTTTACTTCATGTGTTATAGATGTTTCTCAGGTTGTATTGTGTGGGTTGCATATTATGTAATTTACCGTTCTGCAAAGCGATGATCTTCTGGTGCTGTTGCTCTGTGACAGCTGTCAAAGCGTTCAAATGCTTCAGCGTCAACTCAAGAACTACCGCTTTTTCCAAGTGACCAAGAGTCTGTAAGACAATACGAACATTTATAGGATTTCCCTACTTTCATGCTTTCCCTAATATAAATTTACAAAACACATTTTAACAAGACTAAAAAAAAATAAAGTGATGTTACCGTAAGTTTGAGATGTTCGGGTAATAAATCTTTCAGCTGCCCAATACATTCATTTATTCGGTCCCTCCTCTTTTTCTCGATCAGTCTGTGTGGTAACTTGTACGCGTCCTGCGAATGGGAAGTAGCAGCCATTGAAAAAAAGTTCTTAAAGTAATAATTATCACTCAAATTCTTAATAACGATGGTGTTACGTGAACTTGACGGACATCACGTTTCCATCACGGGTCCACAGTTTGCTTACCTTTCCTTCCTCTCTCTTCATCCCTCTTTTGGATTTGCACATGTAGAGAGACGAATATTCAACCCTATAAAGAGAAAACACTATTTTAATCTCAACACACATTAAAAAATAGTAACGTTGCTTTAAACTAAATTTAATAAAAAATAAAAATAAAAAAAAACGAAAATAAAATTACCCCAAGAAATCCGCGTGATCCAGGAACTGTCTGCCCTGCATTCTAGGTATTCTTTCATCCATAACTTTGTCCCACTTTTTTGTTCGCTTCTTTTACAATCAGGTTTGGTTAATCCAGTATCAGCGGAGCGTCAGTGCGTTGTGTCCGGTCTCGCACAGCACCTCTGAATGATGAAGTGTGTGCGCGCTCGCCTGAGCTGCCACTTTGCCCAGCACTCAGTCTGCTCGTGGCGACTACCGCGCACGCGCGCCTCCACCAGGCAGGAACCGCGCGCACACTCACGTGTAAATGCACCAGCTCGAGAGTCTGGGAATTAAACGGGTTTTGAAAGTTGTCAGTTCATTGCTGAAAAGACTCTGAAAAATAATCCACAGCATATCGCTCTAAAGCATTAAAATAATTGCATTTTTAATCTCAGGAATAATATCTACACATGTAAATATGAAACACCAGCACTTAATATATTATTATTAATAACATTTAAATGTTTCTATATAAAGCCAGTTCAAATTATTATAGGCTAAACCTACACAAAATATTTTTTTTGTCGTTTTAGAAAAAACAAAATCAACAAAAATATTTCATACTTTAAAGTAAACAAACATTCAAAAGCACATTTAAGTCGCTAAATAAATGCATTATCAAAATGCCTTCATATAGGCTGTTAATCAGGTTTGCCAAATATAATTATCACTATTAGTCTAAGATGATAATTCCTCTTTTGGTGGGGGGTGGGGGTCATAATCATGCTTGATGTCAATAAATTCTTCTTCTTCTTATCATATTTTATTAGTAATCTGTTAAATATTTGCAAATGGACAGTTATGATTATCTGGTAGGCCTATTTATTTTAAACGAAATTTGTTTTTCAAATTGTCTGCTATGATATTCGCAACATTATAATGGAAACTTTTCTAGAGTTTTGTGCAGCATGTTGAGCATAAATTGACATCTATAAAATCTACTGAGAATGCTTTGCTTATATGCCTACATGATATAAGACGAGGTGTGACTGTGACATTACACAACAGCACATAGAATAAGCTCTCAATATAGTGTGGCTAAAAATAGACCACATTCTGTCAATATCCAGCCTTCAGAACACTTCAGCTGATGAACCTATTAAAATCAGAGCATGAAATATAAAATGAGAAAAAAAAGCTCTAGGTGAATACAGACATATTCACTATAAGAAACGTGTCCTGCATGTAGTTAATGAATTTCCATAATTAACACAAAGTGTAATATCTGCTCTCTCTCATAATATTCATAAGAGATTAACTGTAACCCTCTCACATGCCCGCGGATCACGTAACTTCATCAAAATCATGTGACTAACTCCAGGCTGTTAAACACTCCCACATGTTTGCCAGTGACTAGAATTGTTTCTGCTCTCTCTGTAAGAACCCTGTTTCCTGTTTAGTTTCAGGGAGTCTAGTAGTTGTCGTGTGTTGGAGTCCCCCTTTTATGTCTCCCCTCTCCATTCCTACCCTCCCTCCTTTCCGTCTCCTCTCCTTGTGCTCTATATGTGGCTCTTGTGGAATCTGCTCCAAATGTTTTCCATATTAGTTCAGAGCCCTTTCTGCTTCCGAATAGCGAGCAGGGATCACGTAGGGAGAGAAGCCTCCAGTGAGGAGGGAGGGGAAGGGCAGGGCAGGCAGCGAGAAGGAACAGTCTAGCTAAAGAGAGCAAAAGAAACGGCAGGCGAGAAAGAAAAAGAAGGACAAACAGATAGAGGGCGAGAGCAAGAACATCCAGTCGGCCTCAAAGGAAGATTAAGAATCTCAGCACGAGACAGGAGGAATTATGGGGTCGGGGACGAGTCCGAAGGGGTCGCCTGGAGGAGGCAACGCAACCCCTGGCAATGAGAAGAAGGGAAAAGCAAAACCTGAAGGCCCATTACTGGAGGATGTCCAAACATGTTGTGGCTGCCGCTTTCCTTTGCTGGTCGCTCTGTTCCAGCTTCTGTTGGGCATCGCAGTAGCAGGGGTGGCCTTCCTCATGGTTTCCATTAGCCCCTCTCTCCTGGCCAGGGAGACGCCCCATTGGGCCGGCATCATTGTAAGCTTCCTTTTGCTCTTCATCAACCTCTCCCTCAACTCCCAGCATGCCTTGTTTTACTCTTTCATGCATGAGGCCATCGCATCAGATTCACTGGCCGCACAGCCTTATACTGTACATAAGCATATAAGCATGCTGTTAGAGAGAGCATGTGCACATCCAAGTACAAAAATAATAACTACGTTCACACTGCAAGGCTTTTTTTTTCAAGTGTGAACTGATCTCGATCCTGAACTGGCATCGCATGCACAAAAGAACAAAAACAAAGACAGCACGCTGTCATGGGAAGGCCACTGAAGTCAGTGTTATTTGTTCATTTCTAGGTGATGTACAGGCGATAAGAATGTCAAAGACAAGCATGAGGAGATAATATTTCAATATTTATGATACGACCCCTAAAGTTTTGCTTGTTTAAAGCTGTCACCTTAAAACTTATGGAAAAGTCATTAAAGTAGCATGAATTACGATATGACTGTTCAGACTGAGGTCTGGGCTACTGTAAAAACTGATTGTGATTTTAACGGTAAAAAACTGTAAAAATGCTACGGTGAAGAACAGTTAATTGGTTAACAGAACGTTTCGGTACTATATATGGTGAATAACTGTAATAGATCAAACCGTACATTTAATGTACTTTTACAGTAAAATACCGTTCAAGTTTTTGGAAGTGAAAAAGAACAAGTCTTTATATAATTTACCGTGAAAAACTGTAATTCCCTGCAAGGCACTTCACATTTGATGTATTTTCGTTGAATAACTGTTTCTTCTTAGTTTTTGTTTTTCCTATTAGTTTTGTACATTTAAGGTTTTATGTTACATCTAATGTTGGTAAATTAATGTTTATTGCATTTTTTTTAATGATGGTGTTTAGTGTTTGTGTGAATGACATTGTGCACCTTCTATATATTAGTTTTGACCTTCTCAACTTGTGGAAAAGCTGCTTGTGATAGGCTTTGAATCATCATGTGACTCTGTTTGGTGTCTGTCAGTGTACTACAAAGTTATAAAGTACTTCAGTAGATTGGTATGTTAACGTTATATCAGTTAATGTAATACGGTATTTTACATTAAATTTAAGTTTAATCAAACCTAAAATGTTGCTACCGTAATTTTTATGGTAAATTTCTGGCAACCACAGCTGCCGTTTTTTTTTTTACCGTAAATTTAAAGGATTTTTTTTTACAGTGTATGGCTTAAATGAAAAGATCAGTTGCCATGTGGTTTGTGCTGTTCACACTGCAATGAAAAAAAAAAAGATGTGAGTCTCATATTAAAAATCAGATTTAGGCCACTTTTTCATTGTAAAGCTGATATGATATTCACCACTGAGAGATTTTCATTAAATTTCGCTTGTTCAGCAGTGATTTACAAAGAATTCATGCTTCTTAACTTTTGCACGTAAGTATTCAGTTGCAGAAGCCTATTTAGAGTTTAAAAACAACTCGGGTTCCTCAGCTAAATAAGTCTAAAAATACTACAGTTTGTTTGAGAATCACAAGAAAGTAAGATCAAACTTATAAATAGCAAAATATTGTTCAAAAGATTCAAGCCAGCTCAAAGCAATCCCTGAGAGCAGACATTCATGTTCAGTCACGTAGACCGGAAACATAACGGGGTCTGAAATAACTTTGCATGCATCAGTTTTAAGATGAATATAATAGAAATTACATTATTTAATTTAAGTTTGAGTAACTGTAATGCATTTGTTATAGTATTAAAGGGATAGTTCACCCAAAAATAAAAATTGTGTCATCATTTACTCACCCTCATGTCGTTCCAAACCTGTACGAGTTTTGTTCTTCTGTTGAACAAAAAAGAAGATATATTAAAGAATGTTGGTAATCAAACTGTTGATTGATTATCCATAGTAGGAAAAAAATACTATGGAAGTCAATGGTTATCATCAACTCTCTGGTTACCAACATTCTTAACAATATCGTATTTTGTGTTTAGCAGAAGAAAGAAACTCAGACAGGTTTGGAACAACATGAAGGTGAGTAAATGATTTTTAGGTGAACTGTCCCTTTAATCTTTCTTCAACTTAGTACATCTGTTCTTTGTTAGTTCATGTTAGCTCAGGTCCATTAAATAACATTACAACTTTTAAAATATATATATATATTACAGCTAAAAATCAACTTTTGATATTTATAATATATTAGTATATGTTGAAATTAACATTAAGATGATTGTGGTTAACTAATGGTAAAGTGTTACCAACTTTGCTTTTAGTTGTTAAAATGTTACATTTCAATTCAAATTGCAGTTTTGCATACTGTTTGCTACCTCAATTCAAATCAAGAAATCAAAATGAAATGTAAAAAGCATTCTCTGTTCAATTCTGACTGCCACACAACCCCCAAAAACACTTTTATTGTGTGAAACATTAGCTAATGTGGCAATAAAACATAAGCGACGGCTATGTTGAATACACAAATTCAGAATCATAAAATGCACACATTTCATTGCAGCAATATAGATCAGAGATCTCAAGTTTAGGCCTCACGAGAGAAAAACGCTGAGGTCACCAAGACTTCTCTGCCTCAGAACCTGGGAAAAACAATCAAATTAGATACCACACGTTAGTCACAAGACTCCAATCACGCTGAGAAAAGAGCAGGGAAAACACACAGAGAGAGAGAGAGAGAGAGAGAGAGAGAGAGAGAGAGAGAGAGAGAGAGAGAGAGAGAGAGAGAGAGAGAGAGAGAGAGAGAGAGAGAGAGAGAGAGAGAGAGAGAGAGAGAGAGAGAGAGAGAGAGAGAGAGAGAGAGAGAGAGAGAGAGAGAGAGAGACAGAGACAGAGAAGAAAAGAGAGAGATAAAAAGTGTGAGAGATAAAGATATCATGGGGGGGGGGGGTCAAGCTATTCAATTTGCAACAGCAGTCAATATATTATCAGATGACAGCTCAATGCTGAGTTGCACAATGCTGATTACAATGAGGGTTATGTTATGGTTGGCTCATGACAAGCCTGGCAGACACAGAAACTCAGGAGCTCTGCTGCACTGCAAATAAGATTAGATCAATCCAGTGACTGGTATGTGTTCATGGCCACAATGACAAAAGATTTCAGCAACAGACTTTGAGTTGCACATGATAACAGTGATCTACTCTCCAACTCAATTATTTTTTGGTACATTTGGGGTCTGAGTGACAAGTCTATTAAAAATTTTCTACTGTATTCTCGTGTTTTGCAGATGTGTGTGGTGTCTCTGCTGGGATTCATCCTCTTCTGCATCACCAAAGTGCCTGATGAGAGAGCTTCGGTTCAGTTTATCATAAAGGTGAAAAATAAACGCAGCTTTTGGATAAATTGACAATTACAATTGCCCCCTCATACTGTATGTAAATACATTTCAAATAGACTTTAAAACTCACAAAGGTGCTACAGTAGCTCAAGATACTTCTAGCTATAGCAACAGGTCTAGAATTTAAAAAATCTACATATCATCATATTTGAACTGAATGAATTATCCAGAAATTAAAAATGATTTCATTATACAGGGTGGGCCATTTATATGGATACACCGTAATAACATGGGAATGGTTGGTGATATTAAAGTCCTGTTTGTGGCACATTAGTATATGTGAGGGGGCAAACTCCTCAAGATGGGTGGTGACCATGACATATACTAATGTGCCACAAACAGGACTTTAATATCACCAACCATTCCCATGTTATTACGGTGTATCCATATAAATGGCCCACCCTGTATAATGATCATTTACTCACCACCATGTCGTTACAACACACTTTTATTTTATTTATTTCTTCCATTAAACACAAAAGGATTGCCATTCTTTGCCATTCACTCTTTAAAAATAAAGGTTCTTTATTGGCATTGATGGTTTCATGAAGTACATCTAACATCCATGGAACCTTTCCATTGCACAAAAGGTTCTTTATAGTGGAAAACGTTTCTTTGGATTATTAAAATGTTCTTCATACAAAGAAAAAAGTTTATTTTAAGAACTGATCACTGAAAGATTCTTTAGGGAACCCAAAATGGTTCTCCTATGGCATCACAAAAAAAAACAAAAACATTTGGAACCTTTATTTCTGGAAAGTGATTTTAAATGTCTCAAAAAAACCCACCATAATAGTATTATAAAAGTGGGGCGTACTTATCAAGCTCAATATTCCAAGTCTTTGAATTATGAATAAGCAATGCTCTTTCGAGTCAGTTGTTTTCAATAAATAGTTTGAAGCGGTTAACAAAACCGGACAAACATATTTCTTCTTCGCAATTTGGTTCTGTTGGTTCTCGAGTCAACAGCTCGCCTGCTCATTGAACCAAGACAATGTCCAATTGGTCTTATTCTTTTGGCTCTGAAAATGAGTCGGATTTCCCATCACAATTCTGAATCATTTACCTTTGTCGTTGCTAAAAAACACTCTTAAAAATCAAAGGTCCTTTATTAGCATCTGTGGTTCCATGAAGAACATTTAACATCAATTGAACCTTCAGATAATAAACATTTTCCTCACCATTTTAAGAACTGTTCACTGAAACATTCTTTGGGAAACCCAAAGTGGTTCTTCTATGGGATCGCTGCTTAAACCCTCTTTGGGAATCAGGGTGGCGCCACAAAATACAAGACCACATTTATGATACTCTCATGGTGCGTTTTTTGCATGGGGCTTGACATTTAAAATCATTATCCATTGTTATCATAAGGTAAACATTATGCCTACATCTCCTTTTGTGTTTAACGCAAGAAAGAAATTTTGTATGGCCTGAGTGTGCTAATGACAAAATTAAAATTTTATGGTGAACTATCTCTTTAATTAGGCATATTTTTTTATATTTACAGTTTTTTACAATCACTTTGTTACTATTTTCAGAACCTTGATGTTATTTTTCACAACTCTAGACACAAAACTCACAACCAATGATCAAAATGCACATTTTTCAAAACTCTAACCCTTTTCTCAATTGCTTGGATACAATACACATAAAACTTAGATCATTTGTTCATTCAACAAAAATCACCTGTTCAATATGACACAACTTAACATCAAAGTACTACTATTTCAAAAGGCAATTCACACATTACATTTCAAATGAGTGTCTATTCATTTCCTTACATTGATCTAACTATCAACTGATACAACTGCTCAAAATGATAAGTAACTGTGGCATTACTCTGAATGCATAGTTGTATGGTAACAGACAAACAATCTTCCATGTTTACTGTAAATCATGAAAGTTTCAAGATAACGAGATTCATTGTCACCAATTAGCGTGGAGCATGAACCATTTAGACTACAATATCCATGGATGTAGCCTAATATTTTGGCTAATGAAAACATCCATTGTGATGTAGATGAGAACCTGTGGCCAAATCCACAACACAGAGTTGATGACAATGTAGAAGTACAGTAATCGCTCCTGTTTTGTTACTTACAGTACAAGCAAGCAAGTTGAGGAACACTTCATTTGATGTTTTACAGTACGGTCTTTTCTATTTCATAGCTTATTACTGTATTTTTGATTCAAATAAACCTATGTTGTGATTGTACTGTAGTGTTTTTCATCAATATATTACAAACTTTGTTCAATGATTCCACTGTGTCTGTCGTATTCTCTCTACTACTGCAGTGCTTTTACAGAGATGTGTTTACTGTACATGTAGTGCCATAATGAAACCTGTATCACTTATTTTGTTCTACAATATTTAATGATTGTACGAACAATGACACAGTGAAACTATCGGTTGCTTGTGTGTGGGTGATCTATAGTTATGTTTCAATGGTATTTCACAGTAAATTAGTTTTTTGAACCAATGATTGTGCAAGTGCAAGATTTCTTTAAAGATGTGAATGTACAAATCAGTGTTTTGAACATTACAGCCTGTGTTACAAGTGATAACCGTTTTGAGTTTTGTGTCTAGAGTTTTGAAAAATGACATCAAGGTTCTGAAAATAGAAGCAAAGTGATTGTAAAAAACTGTAATGCACCATTGATATTGCCAGTAACATTCCCAGTCACCCAGACAATGAGCTGGTTTTTAATGAACAAGTATAGGCATTTTAGTCTAATTAAAATCTCATCTCCATCGTCCTGCCTTAATCATCACAAATGACTTCTGCCCAGCTCCTGTACTTCTTCCTGTGCACTATGGGGCTGGTCATTTCCGTACTGGTCATCGCATTCCAGTGCTACCATTACGCCCTGACCTCCAGCTACAGCTGCAAGGAAATGAAGGAGGACTGTATGTGCACCCTGGACCCCGAGGACCCCATCGCCCGCACTTTCGCCTACAGAGGTGTGACAGACTGCAGTGCCATCATAAGCACTCTACCGATGTATTACCTTCTGCAGATGCTGCTGAACCTGGCTCAAGCTATCGTCTGTCTGCTGGGGGCTTTCCTGATCTGGAAGCACAGGTACCAGGTGTTTTTCGCTGGGCTACAGATGGGATCTCCTTCCGCCCAGAATTGGCAGAAAGTTTAGGGCACCGAGAGATTTCTGTGGAGAAGTAAACATGTGGCGCGTGGGAGTGTTTGTGCCTTTAGGGAAGAAACTGTTTGCTGCAATATCTGCCCCAGTGGGAGCTATCTGTCATGTGACCTTTTATCAAAGCAATTGAACGAGTCTGTGTTTGTATTGCCATATTACAATATTTTGGAAAGTTTTATGCAATTTTTAGACTCATTGTATTTTTCTACATTGGTTACCACTGCCAAGGAGAGTATTTTTATCTATGATGCAAAAACAAGAGCTGAAGATTAAAAAAATAAAATAGTGACACAATCTGCTGTTGTTGTTACTATTGTGGTAATGCCATGCATAACAATTAAATAAAGTATTAAGTGCCAGTATTAAAGAAAAAGAAAAAGCTTCACCTTTCGCATGCATTTTCATACTTCGCACTTTTCGCTCATTGTTTCTGAGACGAAATTCATGGTGTTCCATCCCCGTTTGCAGAAAAACTCTTAAAAATTATACAAAACATTGTATATCTGTCAAATCGATTAACCGCGATTAATGGCATCTAACAAAAAAGTTTGTGTTTATATAATATATGGGTGTATATGTTTTTGGACCCTCTTGAAAATGAGATGTTGCATCTCAAGGGGCTATCCATTAATAAATTGAATTGAAAAAAATTGAATATACACTCACCTAAAGGATTATTAGGAACACCATACTAATACTGTGTTTGACCCCCTTTCGCCTTCAGAACTGCCTTAATTCTACGTGGCATTGATTCAACAAGGTGCTGAAAGCATTCTTTAGAAATGTTGGCCCATATTGATAGGATAGCATCTTGCAGTTAATGGAGATTTGTGGGATGCACATCCAGGGCACAAAGCTCCCGTTCCACCACATCCCAAAGATGCTCTATTGGGTTGAGATCTGGTGACTGTGGGGGCCATTTTAGTACAGTGAACTCATTGTCATGTTCAAGAAACCAATTTAAAATGATTCGAGCTTTGTGACATGGTGCATTATCCTGCTGGAAGTAGCCATCAGAGGATGGGTACATGGTGGTCATAAAGGGATGGACATGGTCAGAAACAATACTCAGGTAGGCCGTGGCATTTAAACGATGCCCAATTGGCACTAAGGGGCCTAAAGTGTGCCAAGAAAACATCCCCCACACCATTTACACCACCACCACCAGCCTGCACAGTGGTAACAAGGCATGATGGATCCATGTTCTCATTCTGTTTACGCCAAATTCTGACTCTACCATCTGAATGTCTCAACAGAAATCGAGACTCATCAGACCAGGCAACATTTTTCCAGTCTTCAACTGTCCAATTTTGGTGAGCTCGTGCAAATTGTAGCCTCTTTTTCCTATTTGTAGTGGAGATGAGTGGTACCCGGTGGGGTCTTCTGCTGTTGTAGCCCATCCGCCTCAAGGTTGTGCGTGTTGTGGCTTCACAAATGCTTTGAAGCATACCTCGGTTGTAACGAGTGGTTATTTCAGTCAAAGTTGCTCTTCTATCAGCTTGAATCAGTCTGCCCATTCTCCTCTGACCTCTAGCATCAACAAGGCATTTTCGCCCACAGGACTGCCGCATACTGGATGTTTTTCCCTTTTCACACCATTCTTTGTAAACCCTAGAAATGGTTGTGCGTGAAAATCCCAGTAACTGAGCAGATTGTGACATACTCAGACCGGCCCGTCTGGCACCAACAACCATGCCACGCTCAAAATTGCTTAAATCACCTTTCTTTCCCATTCTGACATTCAGTTTGGAGTTCAGGAGATTGTCTTGACCAGGACCACACCCCTAAATGCATTGAAGCAACTGCCATGTGATTGGTTGATTAGATAATTGCATTAATGAGAAATTGAACAGGTGTTCCTAATAATCCTTTAGGTGAGTGGATACAGTAGTCAACATTTGAAGTGGATCAAAACCTTTCATCAAAGTTATACATGAATTTTGAACAATACACGTTCTTGTCTTTGGACAACTTTGAATAACTTTACACATACACATACACACACACAAATACACACACATACACACACACACACACACACACACACACACACACACACACACACACACACACACACACACACACACACACACACACACACACCATGTATAAATAAATATAATAAACACACATAAACACAGACCTTTATGTTAGATGCGATTAATCGCGCTTAATTGATTTGACAGAAGTAATATATACATGCATACATACATACATGAATACATTATATGTTTTGCATTTTCTTTGCATTATTTTAGTAAAACTTGTTAGCTTATAACGATCAGTTAGATTCATGCAACAGAGAAATTTGAAATTTAGATTTTTTACTATATATATATATATATATATATATATATATATATATATATATATACACATATACAGTATGTAGTTTTATATTGGAAGAGGTGTACATTTCTAAAATATAACACAAACATACCAAAATAAATACAGTACTGCTTTAACTGAAGAACTGTCTAGAGAACTTGTAAAAAAACACAGCGCACACAACAGTCAGAAATGAAAGTGACGAGGCTGGACAGGCTCGTGAACTGAAGTCACTCTTCATACAGCCAGTGGGGGGGATTAAAGGGGTACTTAGACAAACAGATACACTGCATTCAATGGAATGGTAAATGCAGTTTAACCTTTTCATTTTAAGGTGAAAACTGAGCGAAACTTGACAATCAATCCAAAAAAGCTCAGTCTGTACTTATTAACTCATTGTCAATGAAACGAAACTGAGCAAATGAAAAGGACTGAGTGATTTGAACATTGCCAACAGGAAGACGGCTGCTTGATGTGTTAAAAGAGTCTGTTGCTTTAAAGAAACCTTCAGTCTGGTGTTGGGAAGAGATGCAACATGATGCTTCGGCATAGGAAAAAAACACTCATAAATGTAAGCTTTGTATGACTCATCTTTCCTTTGAGCTGATTTCTAATAAAAGGCATTTACATAACTTTCTCCTTTACCATCCAATTGCATGTCCTTTAAAAATGATTAACTGAATTTCATACTTATGTGTTTTTCTCATGCTGCCAAACTATGCCATCATTGGATCACATCCACAAATTTAAGTACCTCACTGTTTACGACACAAATAAGTCTTGTTGTTTTATATTACTATATTATTCTTGTAATAATATTGACTTTGCATTACAATTGTGCAGGAATGCTTTTCTCTGTTTAAATAATTATCAGTTTCCTAGTTAGGTGTATCACACAAAAGCTGTCAAGAATGTGTCCAGGTCATATTTAATCTAAAAAATAAACAATTTATTAAAAAGTATTTTTTTTATATATATATATATATATATATATATATATATATTTTCAATTGAACTCAATTTTCAGCATCATTACTGCAGTCAGTGTCACATGATCCTTCAGAAATCATTCTAATATACTGATTTGGTGCTCAAGAAACATTTCTTATTATTATCAATGTTGAAAACAGTTGTGCTGCTTAATATTTTAGTAGAATCCTTGATACATTTTTTATGAATAATCTTTTCTAAGATTAAAAAGTTTTATTAATTTAATGCATCCTTGCTGGAAATAAATAAATAAATTAATTTAGAAATCTATATATGGTATACTTATGCTATTGATTTTATGTATTTTATTTTATTTTTTAGCCTGATAGATGACAATTAACTTTCATTGTATGGACAAGAGCAGTGAACATTTGAAAAACATCTTTTTCATTCCTTTAGAAAAATGGCTTTGATCTCTCTGTCTCTCAAAACTTCAGCAAGTCACTCCGTACACTAATCGATTAAGCAGGAACGCTGAGTCAAATGAAAAATCCCCCTCACATTTGCAGTGCTTTTAGGAAAGAGTGCAGCAGGGGTGATCTCTCGCCTCTCCGAGACCAGCTCATGTGACAGATCTCATCTGCTCTCAGACCCACCAGCATGACAACAACACGCACAGTCACATGCAGAAAGGAGGAAGGGAGGGTGGTATATTTAGATTAATGAGTGTGTTTATGCAGGATGGTGAGCCTTACCAACTCTGCGCACACCTGAATGACGGAAATGTGTGAGTCAAGTTGTTACGGAGGATCAACGATCATTAAAATGCATTCTGAGGGGGAGACTGAACATTGAATAACTGCTAGTATGTCTATGACGTTTGCTTCTAGATTGAAAGACGTGCGATCAGAGCGAGTGGGGACATTTAGTAAGAGTGGCAGTTATCCAACTAACTGTCTTCTGGACCCTGATGGTGCATTCCAGACATGTTGGACTTTCCCCTGCTTAGTGACAGCTGTGAGCTATAATGGAGGCGTCAGGGGCTAATTTTAGCCCGTGCCAGAGTTAAGGCACGAGCAGACACGGGTCTTTGTACTCTGAAGAAACTAGAGTCTTCTACCTTATATATCAATACTATAGCTTAAGCAATCAACGGATGTTTTTTAATGCAAAATTACTCCAACAATCATTATCGACACATGTAATCAGATTACTTTTTTCAAGTAACTAGTAAAGTAACGCATTGCTTTTAAATTTCCAACAAAATATCTGTTACAAGTTACTTTGTTTTGCCAGTTATTGACTGACACCTCTCTTCTCCCAATGCTGAGAGAAATCGTGATTAAGGTGCAGAGGCGTTGTGTGCGCTGTGTAAATATGATGGA
Source organism: Scardinius erythrophthalmus (assembly GCF_964197995.2). NCBI lineage: Eukaryota > Metazoa > Chordata > Actinopteri > Cypriniformes > Leuciscidae > Scardinius > Scardinius erythrophthalmus. The sequence goes on from NC_138228.1 coordinate 12,263,234, forward strand.
GTTCTAGCACGCATTTACTCATCTCACTTGACAAAAACAGATTCAGTATTGTTCAAAGTGAATAAAAACAGTGAAATGCCAATTCTGATTATGCAAACCTGTAATAATTTATGAATAATAAATAAATACTTTATGTATTTAATCTCACTTTATTAACCAATGTATTTGCTGCTGACCATCGATGATCCAATTCAACCAAATTAAAAAGCAAGAATGAATTTAGTTTTTTTTTTAATTGCTGAAAAGAGTGTCAAACTTTATTCTCCTGTGTCCTATTCTTCTGCAAAAGGTTTGTTTGAGAGCCCTCTACTGTAAAGGAGTGATTTGCATTTTCTTCAGCCTGAGGCTTATTCATTTCACTTTTGGAGTGTTGAACTTTTTTTGTTGTTATTAAAAAACAAACAAACAAACAAGCCCAGTCCAGGTGAGAAAAAGTAATGCAAAAGTAATGTAACATTAAGTAACGTGATAAGTTACTTTTTTTTAAGGAGTAACGGAATATTGTAATGCATTACTTTAAAAAGTAACTTTTCCCAACACTTACTTATATAAGACTTTGACTTAACTAAACATTTCAGTTAAATTGTCTTTGATTTACAAACGTATTGATTATATACTAATAATTTTATGAGGAAATAAGGTACAATTTTATTTTATTTTAATATAGATTTAACCCTCTGGTGGTCTTCAGTCACTTGGACCAAAAATATTTTACATTAAATTTTTTTTACTTTGGAATGGTGTGATATTTGGTGATTTTTGTGGCACTTGCTATGAGAACACAAATAAATTGAGGACATGAGCAGAGTTGGACAGTAACAAAGTACATTTACTTGAGTACTGTACTTAAGTACACTTTTTGAGTATCTGTACTTTACTTGAGTATTTTTTATTTTTTTGGAAACTTTTTACTTTAATTTTTGAAACACAAATATCATACTTTTTACTCCACTACATTTCTTTCAAGGTCCTTGAGTAGATAGTAACATCAGTCAGTGGATGATTTTGGTTGCAGGGGTTGCATTTTTGTTGGAAAATAAAGTCTGGTCGACGTTAGAACCCAACGTCAGATTGATGTCAACATCCAATGTCGGACAGACTGATGTTGGATTTTTTTTTTTACCTTGTAGGATGTTACAACAGGGTCCCACATGAGTCAAACGGTTAAATGGTCCTAAAAAAAAATGGGTGGATTAACTCCAAACCTTAATCTTGAGTTTCTAAAAGGTTTAAAAGAATAGACTAGAGAATCACATGAGTTTAACTTTGGGTCACAGTCATTCTGCACAACATCCAGAGTCAAACTAAGCATTGTAATACCAAATATAAATTCTTTATTATTTTCTGTACAACTGTATATAAGGCAAGCACAAACATGCTAGTCACATGTCTGACATAAAAATACACAATAAAAGTCATTAAGAGTTAAGACTAGCGTTTAGGTCTTTGTAGAAGGTGATGCAAACACATTCCAACGGTCACATGATTGTCTGATTATGAGATAACAATGTTTCCAGTCTTCTATCTTTCATTAATGTAATTGTGAATTATAAAAAAACTATGAAACTCTCTAAAGGCACTTTATCTCTCCAGTTATTCCAGCACTGATTAAAGTCCACTTTGAGTTACAGCAATACTTATGGACAGGACAATTAAAACGTGAGGGAGTTAATACTTGACCCTTGATAGAAAAAAAAAAAAAAATCAGACAGCCGAGTCCTCTGGGACAAAATGGAAATTCCCTCATGAGCCCAGGGTTTGTGATATTCTGAATAAAAACACTCTGTGTATTAACAAACGTCTTCCATCTATAAGATTTAAACGAGGAAACACTTAAGAAATGACACTCAAGTCTGTAGTCATTTCTATTCATCTAACTGGACAACTGTCATGTCATGATGTAAAGTGTGATATCACCATGAGTGTAGTGTTGTTCATGGTGTGAACCTCAGCATCTGTGTGTGAGTGTGTGTGAAGAGGTGATAAGTTCGTCCTCAGTGTGGAGGGGGGATTTGATGGTTTATTTGAGATGGTCCAAGAAAGCCCTGTCTCTGCTTGTTCTTCCTTTGCTCCGTCATCTGTACATGTGGACACACACACACACACACACACACACACACACACACACACACACACACACACACACACACACACTGGTTAACTGTAACTTCCCATACTCTACAGTAAAAAACTGTAATAGATCTTATGAGACGTTTCATGTACAGTGTTAAAGAACATGTCATATAATTTACAGTGAAAAAACATAATTCTCTGTTGGTTTTTCACTGAAACAAGTTTCGTCTTTGTTTTTTACTTATCAGTAAAGTACATCCATCTATAATCAAAATAACATCCCCTTCCTCTTGCAACGACATCTCTTCTCTTCTCTGATGATGTGTTTACTGGCGTGGGGGCGGAGCAACCTGTCACTCACACGAGATCGACTAATACTGGTTCCTTCCAGATTTTCCTATGAGTTTTTATAATGGGTTTTTTTTCTCCAATTTATGAGTAAAATAAAGTCTGTGGTAAAGATAAGTTGACTATACCTTGACATTATGTTCTACAACATAAACTGCACACACCCATACAGAAAATCGCGAATTTTGAAGCAGTGCTGTTTATTTTTGAAAATGTATGTTTCTAATAAGTAACTAAATAAGACAGTTTTGGAGGGTGAGAGTGTGGAGTGTATGTTGTAGAACAAAACGTCAAAGTATCGACAAGTTATGTTTACCACAGGCTTTATTTTACTCATGAATTTCATGCCGTCTCAGTATACCAAAACTGCTTGGTTACCAACATTCATCAAAATGTCTTGTTCCACAGAAGAAAGAGAGTCAAACAAGTTTGGAACAACTTGAGGCTGACAGAATTTTTTGGCTGAACTATTCCTTTACAACAGAGTCATTTGGACCAATATCTTGTTCCATGGGTCACTTTTTTACTTTTCCAAACACACTGGGTTTAAATCATGTACAGCAGTGGCCATAAGTAATGTCCGGCCTAGGAAAACTGATATCCCCCCTTTATTCAAATATTATTTAAGATTTTGTATGCATATTGCATAGTTGTGCTTGGAGTCAATTGTTTTATTTATGATAAAACAAAGAAACACGCCAAATTGAGTGGACATAATTTTTGGTCAGGCTGTCGTACAAATACATTATGAACACGCATAAAAGCAAGAGAGAACCAACAAAATATAAATAACTGATGTTGTAGTAAATATAAGCTTTTTCTTGTGAGCTTTTTAGCTATTTTTATTTTTTAGTATAAAACCTGTTGCTTTAGTTTGCCTTTTTTGCCAAATAATCAAGTTTAGTATTTCGCTCTTCCCTCATATTTAATATATATATATATATATATATATATATATATATATATATATATATATATAAAACAAATATCTCCTCCGGACATCACTTTTGGCCACTACTGTACCTTTTTTTCGTGGGTGTTCCAGACAAAAAAAGGGAACTACTAAGTAAGCATGCCTAGCGAGAGAATGGAGGTGGAACACAGTGAGCTACACTAAATCAGAGAGAGCCTGTTTGTCTGAAAACATGACAAGTTGGGGATTTGGCCTACTGTATCTGAGCTGGATCTCAGCCTAGCTGGAGCTGAGAGGTGAGGAGAATCTGTTTAATTAGGCCTGGCTGTCGGAGGAGAAATCACTTTAATAAGTTATTTAACATCTAGCACTGCCAGGAGAATTACAGTAAGCCCGCTCCTCGTGACCGTCAGGAATCAGAAGGATGTGAGGGGCACCGCGGTGTGGTTAAATGTTCTAGTTCGAATGTTTCTGGTCCACTGGTTTGGACCAGTGCCGATTCTCAATGACTGTGCAGTTCTTGTGCGTTTCTGCACATAACACAGTTCAACTCTGAAGTCTAAGGTCAAACCATGCAGACACACAGAAAAAAAAACTGAGCCATGGGGCAGCAATTTCTTTTCTAACGTCATCCCATTAAAACCTACAGTTCTCCCTCTCCTTGTGTCATGTGAATCGGTTAAACTGTTTGTGCGGAATCACATGTGGGCCAGGCAGGTGATGGCAGTGATCCGACACAGCGGAGCAAAGCCGGAACATCCACATCGCCCCGGGACGCCGCCCCACCCCAGCTCTGACGCACTTCCACAGCAGGGCCTAATAGTAAACACTTCAGAGGCCCTGTGAGGAGAAAGAATGTTTTGCTCTGTAAAACCGGGCTGTCCCATTGGATGGCGTGCTGTATGTTACCTGTTCTTTAAGCTCAGAGAGCTGGCCAGACAGCTGAGACACGAGACTGACAGTGGTGTCCAATCTCTCGTGCAGCGATCGGATCTCGTTCTGTTCGCTATCTCCCTCCGAGCTCACCAGAGACATGGCCCGCATCCGGGGAAACCAGTCCAGATTCTTCTCCTGAAGGGAAGAGAGAGTTGTGAATGTTGTTTCCCAACGACTGTTTTGCACATTTACACTATCATTCAAAAATGTGGGTCAGCAAGAGTTTTTTGGGTTCTTTTGAACCTACTATACATAATAGAATTCAAAACAAAAAAGATCAATTTCCACAAAAATATTAAGCAGCACAACTGTTTTTAACATTGATGATAATAAGAAATGTTTCTTGAACACCAAATCTGTGTATAAAAATGATTTCTGAAGGATCATGTGGCACTGAAAACTGAAAATTCAGCTTTGCCACCACAGGAATAAATTACATTTTAAAATTTATTAAAAATAGAAAACAAAAAACAGATACAAATATTTCACTGTTACAGGTTTTACTGTATTTTTTTTATCAAATAAATGAAGCCTTGGTGAGCATAAGAGATTTCTTTCAAAAATGCTAAAAATTCTTACTGAGCCCAAACATTGTGATTTACGTTTAATAAATGTGTTTACATTTATTAACAGTTTTGTACTGCATTTTGATTTATATTCAAGTCATTCTCAATGCATAAAAATACTCTTGTGCCTTTATTTTTTCCCACTGATTTTCAAGAAAATAAACTTCAGAAAAACAGAAATACTTCTGCTGAAAAAGTGACATGTTGTATTGCGATATATGGACTAATGGCTTAAGTGCAGCTCTTTAAACAGTTAACAGACGTATTCAACAAATAAATAGGCTAAATAGGTACAAAACAATAATAGTTCTCACAAAAAACAGTGACTTAAGATAATAGATAATAACAGGAACACTGCACACAACAGGTCATTTGAAGAATGACACTAATTATCTTCAAAATCATTGATGAATGCGGTGATTGTGTGGGATTAATGGCTGTAGAATTTAACGACAACATCTTGGAGGATGTTTTACCTTGCTGACAGTCTCACACTCCATAGTGCAAGTATAGCAGCAGAGTTTTGTTGCATAACAGTAGCAGTTAAAGGTCTCAAAGACTGTAGTGCACTAAAGCACATCATGTTGTCACTCAGAAACTGCCTCTCTGGCAAATGGTGGGCCGCAAAAATGGGTCGCAAGTCTGTTCTAATAAGGCTGTGGATAGAAACAATGCAAACTAAATATACACTACTGTTTAAAGGTTGGGGGTCAAAAGGACAATTTTCACCTGAGATTTGGAGCCAGATTACAGGGGGGTAAAAATGACTTTAAAAAGATGGCAGCATTATTATTTTATTTTTTACACAGAGATTGGTAGGTCTATATATCAGAGATAATGGGATTTCAATGTGGTTCCAGGAGTACCGTAAATTGTTTTTAAGTGGTACAGCTGATACTTTTTGTATTTAAAGTATTAAATATATCTGATTCTGAATATCATTTTTGATTCTTGTTTCTATGAAACTTTACTTTTGAAATCGTTTTTAAGGCTATATGGTTCAATCCCAGAGATATTGAGATGTCAATGCGGTAACATGTAGCTTCAGAATCTGTTAAAATGAACAAAATCCCTTCTTCCAAAATACCCTTGAAACTAATTCAAATATAGATTCTTATAAATACACTTGAAGAACAATGTGTCTCAACTTGAACATTTCAGTGGATTTTTGGCACTGAGAGAGGTGTGTTCTATGCAATTGTTTTGATGGGGAAAAACAAGATACATTCCTAATTTCAGCATTATTTATTCTTCAGACATTCCCCTTTAAATGCAATTATCAGCTGTGTGCAAACTGCAAAGTGACTCACATTTGGTTTTTGTCCACTGAAAATGGGTAAAATTCAACAATTTAAACATGGAGCCGCATTGAGATTCCCATATTTATTGGGATTGAACCATATTGTTGAAATGAAGACTTCAAAAGAAAAGTTTGTTAAGAACCAAAATCTAAAATCATATTGCGATATCTTACTTTACTAAAAGATATAATACTTTTTGAGTTAGAGGCATGCAAACTTTGGAAAAACAATATCTATGGCACTCTGACAAGTATGTTCTATGCAACTGTTTTGATTGAAAAAAATAAATTCATTTTGTAGTTTCAATATTATTTGTTCTTCAGCTGTTCCTCTTTGAAAGAAAAAAAATATTAGCTATATAAAAAAGTGACCCATATTTGAATTTTGACCACCTAAAAATGTGTACAATTTACTCAGAGTCATATTGAGATCCTAATATATCTGAAATTGCTCCATATAAGTCTTTAAAAATATGGATACCTATAGAAAAGTTTATAGAACAAAATGCAAAAGGATATAAAGTTATCTTAAATACTTCTTGAGTTGCAGGCATGCAAGATTTAGTAAAGAAGAGCTTTTTCCCATTTTTATACTGTCACTGTTGGCAAATAATATCAACAAAGATTGCTAAAGTCAACAGATTTTACAAATAGACCAACCAATCTCTGTGTAAAAATAAAATAATGATGCTGCCATCTTTCTTAAGTCATTTTTACCCTTCTGTAATCTGGCTCCAAATCATTTTTGACCCCCCCCTCTACAAAATAGTGGATTATTCAGTAAATATACATCCATTAAATTTAATATTTTGGCTTTCATCACTATTTATGCTAGACTTTCTTTAGAAAAAATTAAAATCTTTAGCTGGGAAAGTTTCTGAAATTTGGTTGATTTGACACGAAATTACCCAAAAGTCTTTAATATAATTTTTGTTCAATTTAATGCATCCTCGCTATTAAAACTTAAAGACCCCAAACTTTTGAACGGTAGTGTACTAAAACGCAATAACCCATTTAATCGTGTCAAGTTAGATCAGTGAAAAATCCAATTAAGAATGCAAACTCATCACTTGGTGTCAACATACACAGGATGCCTGACATCATCCTAAAAACAAGCAAAATTATGCAATGTAAAGGAATATAAGACCCTGACTAAATATGAAATGGTTTAGTGCTGTGAATCATAGCCTGACTACACTAGAACACGGACTTCCGAGTCAATCATCATGACCCCTCTCTGCTAGCAATTGCATGCTTAGAAATATGAGCAAGTGTGCTAAAACTCCAACTCCAAAATCTAAAGCATATAGAGGTAGATCTAGACAACAAAGGCCTGGATGCAAAGATAACTTTAGAAACAGGAAGAAGTCACGCAAATCAACTGCAGCCAGTTATAAATGCTTTGTGTTTTCGATAATAACAGTGAGTCATTATGTTTGTAAAGTGTGTGTGCCCACACAGTAGCTCACGTACAAGATATTTGTTTGTGTTCTACAAATTGTGTGCGAGCGCGTATGCGATTAATGTGTATGTATATGATTTGATCTAGTCTGGGGTGTGTGAGATAAGGAGGGGGGTAACAGTGCAGTCTCTCAGCACAGCAGTTATGTAAGGTGCTTTTCACAGTCAGCCTGACAGGAGAGCTGCAAGGTACACAGAGAGTTCCAGGATATGTTTAGAGGTGGGAAAAGACTGCCTTCCCTTACACAATTATGAAACAACACACACTCACGAGGAGACACAGCCGGGCACGCGCACATTCGTACTCAAACACAGTGCTTTTCTTTGCTATACAATAGGGAGCGAGGCTTTCCAAGAAAAACACAGTGAAAAAATCCGTTGCTCTTCTGAGAAACAGGCGCATGAACAAGGTCAAGCACTCTTTCAGATCAAAATTGGGACAAAGCACCTCTATCTCTCTGGAAAAGAGCAATCTTGTTTTGCAGAATGTTTCATTGGGATCTAAAACAGGAAAAAGGGGAAATTAGGATTAGGCATAAATTGGGGCTAATTGGTTCCAGGGAATGGTGCATTATGAACTCTATGAAAAACAAGGAAGGAAGTGGGGAAACATAGGTTAAGTGAGGACGGATGAACAGAGACCAGATTGTGAGGGTCAAGTATCATGAAATGCCCCATTTTTTGGTAAAGATGCAACCTGAGGATATAAAGGGAGCGAAAAACCAAACATGAAAACAACATTGTTATGTCTGGCCAGCGGGGGAAACAAACAAACCAAACTGAAAGATAGAGAAGGGACAAAGTATCTTTCTCATGAAACCTGGACAACATTGAGCAATGGAGTTTAGTGAGGGTCACCAGGAGCCGGTTGCATGCTAAGACTAGTCTTACAAGTTAGTCATCAAACTTTTTCTTTAGGAGTTTCTTTAAGTCAGGTATATAAAATAGTAGATTAGTCTAATGCCGAAAAGTAAGACTGAATACCCCTAACTAACTGCTAGTTGTTTGTACTAGTTCTTAAGACACAGTCTTAACATAATGGCTATGTTCATGCAACTGGCTCCTGATCATAACTTCATCATAAATTCATCATAAAACCATAAATTATCTATGATTAATTAACATTGAACATTCAATGATAAAGGCAATCCAGTTGCTTCATAAACTCTGTGCAAGGCAAATATTAACATGTTACATTTTTGAATTAACAGTACAGTTCAAAAGGTTGGGGACAGTAAGATTTTACTTTACAATTTGAGTGGAAGGAAAAACACGCCGTTTTCGTGCATGTATCTTTAAATGCAAATGAGCTGCTGCACTCCACCCAGCTTTCCAGAAGAGGGCGGAGCCTGTACAGCTCGTGCCTCGAGTCAGATAAACATCTGTTTAGTTTTGATTATCATCTCTATTTATTTGCATACATTTTACAGTCATATCAGTTTAAGCGCACTGAGCGCACGCGCACAGAAACTCAGACAGCATGTCATGTGAGTATTAAACTAAGTTCTTTATTGAACTTAAACTGTCAAATAAACACAAGGTAATGTCTGGGTATTAAAGTGACAGCAGCATAATATTAAGTACCTACTGCCATATATGCTGTCAACATGAACCAAACAACAAAAGGAAAACAGAAAATCCCTCACAGCACTCGACTGAATGACTACAGTAGCTTTAATAAGAATACATTTCTTACTTGAATGCTGCTGTTAAATGCTCTGGGCTGAGCTCATTGAGGGGAGGAGCTAAGCTAATAGGGCAGATTCCGTCACCAGTCGTGGGCGGGGCCTGTTCCAATGTGATGTCACATTGGAGTACATTCGTGATGAGCTCATTTTGAGACACGGTTTGAGATTTATGGAGAAAATAACAAACGGAGTGGATGGATTTTTACCCCGATAGGGTGGTTGTGTACACACACTGCAGACACAATATGTTCAGAAACTATTTAAAAGTGAATTTTGCATGATAGGTCCCCTTTAAGAAATTAATACTTTTCTTCAGCAAGGGTACATTAAATTAATCAAAAAGACATTTACAATCTTACAATTTTTTTTTTTTTAGATGTAAGCAGCACAACTGTTTTTAACACTGATAATTATGAGAAATGTTTCTTGAGCAGCAAATCAGCATATTAGAATGATTTCTGAAGGATTGTGTGACACTGAAGACTGGAGAAATGGCTGCTGAAAATTCAGATTTACCATCACAGGAATAAATTAAAATATATTAGAAAACAAATACTGCAAATTGTATAAAAAAAAACTTCACAAGCTTAGTTTACTGTCAAATAAATGCATCCTTGGTGAGAATTAGAGACTTCCTTCAAAAACAAATCTTACAGACCCCAAACAAACAACCAAATCAACCTGCAAATGGATTACTTCTCATTGGCTTATCATTAAGGTATATAGAAGGAAGCATTTTAACATCAAAGCGTCTAATAACATGGCAGCTAACACCTCACAAACGTACATATACGCTTTGGCACAAGCACACTGCTGCAGACTAGTGTGTGGGAAAGGTGTTTCGACTGTCATTAAAGTGCCATTAAACTTCTTTTCCCATCTGACAGACGGCATAATCGTTCGATCACGTGTCCTCATCTCTCATCATCATAAAGATGCTGTTTTGCAATGGAAAGGCAGTTTCAGAGCGCTGCCATCGACTCGGTTCTGGAAATAGCAGCATGATTGCAATAATCAGTTTGATTAGTATGGCCAGCCGCTGCGCACGCACTCCTGCAGTCATCTGTTCATACACACACACACACACACACACACACACACACACACACACACACACACACACGCGCATCCTGAGACGCCCAGCTGGGAGAAACGGATACAACGGTGAATGCGTGACCTTTGAACTTGCATTGATCACAAGTCTAGAGGCTGAAGAGTTTTTTTTTTTTTTTGTTCCTGCCGACTGTGCATGACGACCATGTTGCCAAGGAGACGCCTGACTCACTGTGTGATAATGAGTGGCGTGGCAGGTGTGTGTGTGTGTGTGTGGGACAGGAGAGCACGTGTGAGGATAGGCTGAGCTAATAGCAGGCCACTTGAGATGGGTTACATAATGCTGTGACTGCTGCAGTACCTGCTCACACTCTTTTTCCAGCAGCCTGTGAGTGATAATCTCACAAACACAAACACACACACCTGCTTCAATGTAAACCTGCAGTTGAAACTGCTGTGCTCAAAAAGTGTCAGTGCCAGGCTGTAGTGTTTTTGCATTCAGTTACTGTTTCCTAACCCATCCTTACACGAGACAGAACAACAGTGACGAAACAAAACAACTAAACTTGTTTCCCTTAGTTATGCGTCGCCCATGTCTCAACTCTCCCATCACAGCTTTAATAAGGGCCCTTGTGTTTGTAGCAACACACGGTAATTAGTTAATGTAGTACTATACTGTAGATCTCAATGTGTCATTAGCAGGACTTCATGGATTCTGAGCATGCAGTATCCAGCAGAAAAGCTCTGTAGATTTCCACTGAACCCAAACATCAGTCTACTAATATGCCATTTTATTGGCCAGGCTGATAAACTGACCAACCTTTGGCCATTTTCAGATTATCAGCATCTGCCACTAAAGCCTAGCCGATTAACAGTGTTTGCACTCCTTTCATTTTTTTTTTTACATTTATATACACTACCGAAAAAGTCTAGGGTCAGTGAGATTTAAAAGAAAATATATATATACTTTTAATCAGCAAGGATGCAACTGATCAAGAGTCAAGACATGTATAATGTTACAAACATTTCTATTAATCAAAGAAGCCTGAAAAATAAAAAAAAGCATCACGGTTTCCATAAAAAGCAAACTGTTTTCAACATTGATGTCTCTTGAGCACCAAATCGGCATATTAGAATGATTTCTAAAGAATCATGTGATGCTGAAAAGAAATAAATTACATTTTAAAATATAGATTTTTAAAATAATAATCAGTTGTTTTATATAGTAATGATATTTCACAGTATTACAATTTTTACTGTTTTTTTAATCAAATAAATGCAGCCTTGGTGAGCTATATAACAAATCTCTCCGACCCCAAACTTTTGAATGGTAGTGTATATTAGGACACATGAACTCACATTCAACAATTACTGTATGTATAGTAACCAAAAATGGTAAATAAATCAATAATGTTATATTCTTCAGACACTTCAGAGCTCATGCACACTCTTCATGTACTGGAATGCTTTTTAAACAGCTGTGAATGGGATTCCCTGCAAATGTATTCCTGCAAAACCTGTTCCAACTTCTCCATTTAAAAAAATATTGAATTATAATTAATTTTCATAAAAATATGCGCAAGTAGGCATCATTTTTAATTTTCTTGAACTGTAAAACCCATATTAATGGACTGCTGTAACTGTAAATCTACCCTTTAATAAACTTTTCAGAATTTTGCAAACTACCATTGAAGAAAATATGAAATTGCTATATAACACCACAGAGATTGTTCTCCTACCCTCCACGATAAACATTAGTTCCACTCAGCCCATTATTATAGAGAAAAAGCAGCCTTAACGAAGGCTTTAATTACTACACTACTTTCAGTATGATCTGTGAGATACCAGGAGCAAGAGAAGGTCACACACACACAAATATAAACAAACAAATTAGAGCACACACACATAAAAAGACTTTAGGAATGCCATCAAGGGGGTCTTTCTCTTATTTTAAGGAAGTTCACGGTCTCCTTTAGCTGGCGTCAACTGAAAACAGTGCACAGAGATATAAACACACACAGTGTTTTCATGTTTTATGGGGACTTTCCATAGACATAATGATTTTTATACTGAACAATCTGTCTTCTATCCCCTTACACTAACCCTTCCCCTAAACCTATCCATCACAGAAAATTGTATGCAATTTTACATTTTCAGAAACATCACTTTTTATATATCACTGATTTATAAGCTGTTTTCCTCGTGGGGACAAAAAAATCCAATAACATTTGACAGACACAAAGTGTCCACATACATTTTAGGGGTCACTGTATCATGGTACCAACTGTGCCAGAGAACTAACCTTAATCATTTGGGCCACGTAGCTCTCGGGCCCTGTGTACTCGGTGGGGTCCTTCACCTTCACCAAGACCAGGAAGTACAAATAGTGCCACATGCTGTGCTCCGACTTGATGTGCTCCTCAAACGACACGGTCTTGTTATCAAACTTGTCTCTCTCAAGTCCTGAAGATGAGCAGATAATAAGATAATGATTCTTCAAAGAAAAGCCATTCTGTCTGTCAAAATCATTTGTTTATTCATGGTATTCCACTGTTTATAGTCACTATAAAACTTTCCCCCACATCTGTTCTTCTCTACCATGGTCTTCTTCAGTGGAGTAAATGTCACCATGATCATAGTTGAATCCATTAAATAAAAAGGCCTGTCACAGACCTCATATAAAAATTCAAAGGCAGTCAGAGTAACAGAATGTGACAGGGCATGACATCTGCTTACAGACGCACCACTGGCTAGTTCCAAGCCATTTGAAGATGTTTTGCTGGTGTGCAGATGTTGAAAATACCTGCGTTTAAAGCTATGATATTCTACACATTTGTAGCATTTAATTTTTTTGCATTAAAACAGGCAACAAATGTTTTACTTGACAATTCTCAGCCCTCACTAAGGAAATTTTGCAACTGTACCTTTAAAGTAACTTTTGCATGTGGAATAGACTGAAATCTTAAAGAGGTCATATTATACCCTTTTACAAAGTTTGGTTTTTGGAGACTATTATAATAGGTTTTCATGCTTAAATGTTCAAAAAACATTATTTCGCACATATTTTACATTGTTGCCCTCTTCCCAGTCTTTTAGTAACTGGTTTGTTCCCGTCTCTTATAAAGACCTTCCTTCTGAAAAGCACGGTGTGCTCTGATTGGTCTGCTGGACCAGTGTGTTGTGATTGGCCAACTGCTTAGAGTGTGTTTCTTAAATGTCACGCCTCTTACCATAACTGCAAGTTTCAATACACTAATAATGTAACTCAACTAGGCCGCGCACCTGTTTGTTTTTGTGTGTGTATGCCTTCGGCGGGAATTATTTAAATGTGGTATACTGTGACGAATACGTTCCTGGAAGATTTGATGTCCCTTTGAATTTGACTTTGTAGGTTTGTAGACCTTTTTCATGCTCAAACAGCAACATTACACACTAAAGAAAGTTAAAAATGTACTGAAAAAGCATAATGGGTCCTCTTTAAGCTCCATCATACCACTTTGAGGTTTGAAGAACAATCCATATCAATTTTACTGAAAGATCCAGTGATTTTGTCAAAAGATTTAATGAAAAGACAAATATTTTCATGTTTTTAATGAACACATGAACCCAGCTATTCATTTTCATTTTAGTTCAGAAATTCTGCAAAATATAGACACTGTTATGATTAGCTAACCTTTGTTAGTTAATCCTGTTTTTCATAACATGTTCCCTTTAAGAAAGACATACCACAAATGAAGCAGGTGGTCTTCAGAATTTCTTCCTTTCTCTGTTTCTCACTCCTCAGGTCAGCGAAGGTGTCAATGATCACACCAAAGATGAGGTTCAATACAATGATGATGACAATGAAGAAGAACAAGAGGTCGTACACGACACGTGCCGGGAACATGGGCTCCTGAGGAGCAACAGCGAGGGGGTTATAAATTAAGATTTTACTTTAGATATTTCGGCTGTAAAAGCAAAATATTACAAAATTCAGTTTTTTTAAACCAAATTATTGATCAGCAGTTTTCAATCATCCACAAAAAAGACTCAGACAGACCCTTTGAAGCAGCCATAACTGATTTCGCAACGCTTCAAAGAATATAGATAGATGCTCAGAGAGAGTGTAAACGAATGCAGGGGTCTGTAAAAGCATGATGTACAGATGTCTGCATGGATTATACTGACAGTATTAGTGACGCCACGAAGGATTTATTGGCGTATCTCATGTCTGAATGTGTTGTGTTGATGATATTCTGTTCACCTCTTTGGAGAGCTTGCGCAGAACATCTGCGATTCCTCCCCCGTTTCTCAGCCCATGGTTCAGAACCGTAATGATGCACATCAGCAGGGTGTCACACACCCGTTCTGTATCATCTTCATCCGCTTCTTCCACTGGGATGAACACACACACAAATATACAGACATAGATAACATAACAGTTTTAAACATTTGTAACTATATATTCAAGAATATATGTATTATTTGATTTTTTTCCACTTATCTATTCAGAAATTATTATATATTGAGGATTTTTACTTATTTATATATTTAATATTAAGTATTTCTGCAGGTTCATAAATATTTATTCAGGTTTAGAACTATATATATTCAGGATTTTTACTTACATTTTTATTTATATATTTAGACTTATAATTGCGTATTCAGATTAATTACTTATTTATATAATTCAGTTTTATAACTATATTTTCTCTTATATATTTATTTAGATTTATAATTATCCAGAATTATTATTATAATTTTTAAGATATATTTCTTGAAATATTCACATTTTAAATTATGCATTTACATTTTTTTTATGATACAATTTTAATTTTTTTTATACATTTTTAGAATTATTCATATTAATAATAATAATAATAATAATAATAATAATAATCATCATCCAATCAATCAATCAATCAATCAATCATTCCATTTATTCATCTATCCATCACATGCAAATAAAAGGGATTTGCACTAGTGGTCTCAGACTTTTGGACCCCACTGTAATGTATATACACAGTTTGAGAAGGCCATTAGGCTTTTAAAAGAAATTGTGCAGGAGCAGAGACTAAGAAAAGACACATCAACAAAGTAAGAAAGACAGGAAGATTGAAGAAATGAGCATGGAAAGGTAAGTAAGGAATACATGAGGGACACAGAGAGAGATGGGAGACAGTGAGGGAGAGGTCAAAGAAAGAAAGAGGGTGAGCGTGTGAGAGAAAGAGTGCGCACGTGTTGATATCTAGAAGCACAGGTGATCTTTAAAGACTCCCAGGGCAAAGCAGAACAAAGCAGCACATGAGTCATCTCCTCAACACACACACACACACACACACACACACACACACTCTCTCTCTCTCTCTCACGGGTCATATCAGCACCTTAACCTCTATAATAAATACACAGGACCAGCCTTTCACAAACATACACTTCAAAAAAACATAAACACACACGCACACACAAATCACACGACATACCACCAGTAACGCAGTTTATGCTAGACCATTCAGCTGAAGGGTGAGACGGCGGTTAAATCAAAAGAGAAACTGCAGTGCTGCAGAGTAAATGTTGAATTATTCTTGATGTGTTTCTCAATGCGACATTCAAACTACACAAATAAATCCATGAGTCCAGGATTTTATAGTCTAACAATACATAAGCACAGCTGTACAATGGAAGTCCCATTTGATGGGACATCAATATCACAAACTGTGGTTCTAAAAAGTATCACCTAAATCACTTTTAAAAATGCATGAATGTCATTACATTAGCCAAAAAATAAACCAGATCAAGTGGCATCTGCAAAAATATTTCTCAGAACTTTTCTCAGAACATCTAAAAAACATAAAGTGTCCAAATAGCCTACATTTAAATTTCTCACACTATTACTGTTTTAACATTTAAAAGCTTCTATTTGTGAAATGTTTTGCCTGAAAACTGTGCTTGTGCGCCATGTCTTGAACTAAATGCCACTTGGTTTGACATTTTGCTGTCTATTTCAAGGACATTCATACATTTTAAGTGTGGCCTGACTGTCCAGAAAGTCTTTGGGGGGCGTTGCCACTGTAAAAACAAATACAGAGGTGACTTACCGTGGTGAGAACTAAAGGCGGAGTTGGAACAGGACTCACTCAGACAGCTCATAGACTCCTTCACATTAGGCCTCTCTAAAAAACAAACCAAACAAATATTGAGTTTTTTTGGTAAAAACATTAAAATCTGCATTCATAGCATGCGTTTGTGATCAATTAATCGCATCTAACATGAAAGTTTTTGTTTACATAATATATGTGTGTGTGTGTGCATATTTTATTATTTATTTATATATATATGTCTGTGTGTGTATACTGTATATACACACACACATATTTATTTATACATATATACAGTATATATGAGTGTATATGTATATATACACATACATATACACATATATACATTATATATATACATATATACATATACACACACACGTATATATTATATATATATATATATATATATATAAAATAAATATAATAATATCTATACACAAACATATATTATGTAAACAAAAACTTTTATGTTAGATGCGATTAAATCGATTTGACAGCAATAGTTTTTTTTACAATAGAAAAGCTTTATAAAATCATGTTTGTTGTGTTCCAGTGTATGCGTGTCCCTTTCCTGTCCCCAGTGCTTGTGCAGTGCTGCAGTGCACAGAGGAAGTGATTATATAAGGGAGTGTGGCCACTGCTGGGTTATGCAACAGGTGCCATGTGCTAGCAGGTCCTCTCCTATCTCAACAACGCTACATGGCCATGTGTTCATATAAACACACATACACGGAATATCTTTACCGTCACGCATCCACATGTACATACTGAATTCATCGCAGATGTGCTACTCTCACTAAAAGAGACATTTTACTGCCAATCATACCAAGTCATTTACATATACGATACGCAGGGTTGCACATTAGCATATGATAATGACTTCATCCATACAGAACATTTGGGAAATATGAAACGAAAGACCAAAACAAGAAGTTTTATGCAATGTGCAGCTGGAAAGATAGGAGGCCATTACAGCAAAGAGCGTGACAGGGACATCATGTACACTTCATGCTTACTTAAAGAAGGGAGGCGGTCTATTTCCATAAGGAAGTCATCTTTAAAGAAGAGGAAGGCCACAATGGAAAAGAGGTAGACCAGGATGATAGCCAGAACAGCTGTGAGGAAGATGGAGCGGCCGTTCTTTGTCACACTCCTCATCACGTTTAGGAGCGTTTCCTCTCTACGCACAAGATCAAACAACTAGAGAAGAAGGAAAGAAAGAGGAATATTATAAAAACATGTTTCAAAAATAAATAATTTTAATTATTGTTCTAAAGTCAAAATAAATTATTACATTTGCATTAAATTAATCAAAATTGACAATATTTTGTAGCAATGTAAAATAATGTATTATTTAAAACGCTGTTCTTTTGAACTTTCTATTCATCAAAGAATCCTGAAAAAAAAGGTATCACGGTTTCCACAAAAATATTAAACAGCACAACTGTTAATAATGATAATAATTTCATTAGCACCAAATCAGCATATTAAAATGATTTCTGAAGGATCATGTGACACTAAAGACTGGAGTAATGATACTCACCATTTGCTTTGCCATCACAGGAATAATTTACATTTTAAAATATATTAAAAAAATAAAATGTTTATTTCAAATTGTAACATTTCACAATAGTACTGATTTTACTGTATTTTTAATCAAATAAATGCAGCTTTAGTGAGCATAAGAAACCTTTAGAAACATTAAATAAAATCTGTGTTACTGTGTTAAAAACTGTTAAAACTAGCACTGTCAATAGAATACAATTAATTGTAACTAATCTCATAATTTCTGTCCAGTTTTTAGAAGCCAGAAATAAACTGTAATAGTAAAAAAAAAAAAAAAAATCAATAAATGTGTAAATGATTCTATTATCTATATAATTAATATCCTAAGCTAGATACTTTGACAGCCATAAAAAAACATTGAGATTTTTTGTCTATCAAAGCAAGCATTCCTGGACTCCACAAAAAAAAAAAAAAAAAAACTGAATGAAATCATTAATTTCATTTAGAAAAAAAGATTATATTGCAAAAAGTGTGAAATCGTACCAGGATACTGTAGAAGAACTCATGCACGAACAGACCCAGCATGCACACGATGACGTAACCGACGTGCAGAAGGAAGAAGATGTCCATGATAACTGCTTTGTACCCTCGTGTGAACGTGCCCTGGTTCCCCACAAAACTAACCAGGAACACGATTTTATTCAGCAGCTGTGAAAGACATTAGAAGATAATGCTACCCGACAGCAATAGATCCTTACAATCACATTAAAACATCCTTCAATACAAACACCTTTCACACATAGCAAAGAAAAAACTACGATAAATGCAAATAATATAATGCACCTAAACCATATAAATCATGTATAGCTGGGGAAAAATAGGCTTTTAATGAAATATCTTTTAAATGATAGGAAAATGTTTCCATATCCTTTGTTGTTATCTTCAAAGTAAGTAAATATGGGCCTGTTTATACCTGGTCATGCGTTTTTTTCCTGATCAGATAGCTATCCAATCATAAGGAGACCAGTTGTTAATGCCCTCTGAAACGCTTTCGAGATCACTCAAACCACTTCAGGAGGTGGTATGAGACTCATTCCAGATGAAACTGGACAAGTGTAAATGCATCTGGCTATTGGAAGGCACATATGTAAATTTTACTCCTCCCAATTATTTTTTTTTTAATAAACTTGTAACAGTCAATCTGATCAGTAAACATGCATGAAGTGACCAGGTGTAAACAGGCCTTAAACCTTGAATTTAGAGCAAATTCATGTGTCACTTAGAAAGCTAGTACTTACTCAAAACCATGAGCAAGGTGAAAGAAAATATATACGGTCTGCACTTGCAGCGAGGATAAACATGGTTTGTGGCGACTACTAGGAAGATGTGGCGAGTGGCATCTAGTATCCCAGACTTCTAGAATCTGTTTCAGCACATGTCTCTGTTGGTCCTTCATGTGGTGCCATAATGGCTGAGGAGACGCCAGCTTAAACAGACGCAAACAGACTGACACAACAGAGGGACGTGTCAGCAGTTTGAAGGCTGGAGCTCCATTTGGCTGAGAGGGAGGCATGAAATCACTCTCATTTTTTATCTGAACGCACATCAAGCACATCAGCCGCTTCTGTCATCATACATGTAACTGACACTGATGCAAAATGGCAACGCTAGATCCTCTGCTGACATCTTTCATATTTAGCCAGATATAGAGCGGATTTTTGTAATTAATAGGTATTAACGATTAATCAGCGGACATGAGGTGTTAGTGGATGGTCTATTTTAATAGAAGTTTGGTTGGTTTATAAATGAAAAAAAAAACAAAAAAAAAAACGCTTTGACACTTAATCAGTTCACGGACGCTGAATACTGACGGGCTAAATGAAGCGTGAATGGTTTGTAATGAATTTGCCTTACGTTGGCGGCCCCCAGAAGCAGCAGTGTGGGTCCTAAGCCCAGCGTGTATATAGAGCGGAAGATGACGGTGACCAGGAACGCCAGGATACCTCCACGCCGTGGAAGAACAAATAATGTGAAGGTGCTCACGACCACTGCCACCCAAAGCAATACTGACAAGAATGGAGGCAAGATACCTAAAAGACAAAACAATCAACTGCATGAAGATAAAATAATATCATTATGATGTAATGACCCTTAGAATTTGTAAAAATTTAAATAATTTTCCATTTACATTTTTCTGGATCCCATTTTAATGGTTAAAAGGATAATTTAATAATTTATTAAAATTTTAACAACAAGAATGCCATTTGAAATGTGCTGTATTTTTTCAGAAATTCTATTTAAAAAAATTCTGGATTTCTTTTTTTATGACTTACTACAAATGTATTATCAAAAACTGCAGTAATCAACAATAGAGGTTTGCAATTAAATAGGTTTCATTTAAAACATGGATGAAAAACAGTGATATACTTTTAAAATAATGTTTTGAAAACTTTTTTTATTATTATTATTGTAATTAGTACTTTAAGAAGTACATTCTACTGTACAATATATAATTCTGTCATAATTTGTTCAAGTTAAACCAAAACTTTATTTTAGCAGTTTGTATAAAGAGCTTAGTTTTTATTAAATGAAAAGGTGAAATGCTGGATTAAGTGAATCTCAGAGCAGCTCTAGAGAAGTTTATATGAAACACTACGTTGTGTACTTGAGTATGTGTAGCAGATAAAAACGCTAATTCACACAGAACATGCAAACTACATATCTAAATTTAATATTCACAGACACTAGTCCATATACTATTTGATGTGCACTTTTGATTTATTCATCCAATTTTTGCTAAATTCAGTGACATTCCATGTTATACAGTCAACTGCATTTTTATAAATAAATTCCATTTGTGTTTCGTGCCACGGAAATCATAGGGCCATAATTATGCAACTTTTTAGATATCAAGAATCAAAGGCGTACCTTCATCTCCATCATCTCCAAATGGGTAGAAAAGAGCCACAGCCAAGTTGATTAACACAGCCAAGTTAAAGGAGATACTACCCCATAGAGATATATGTTTTGACACCCAGAAAAGTGGTGCATTATCTGCAAACACACACCAATACATCAGTATAATAACTCTGGCACAGACTCGAACTTGTGATAAATTGTTACATTTGAGCAAAGTAAAAACAACCCACTTCTTATTTTCTTCTGCCACCTCATCTCATTGTAGAGGTCATCAAACTGCTGGAAGAAGTCGTTGACCTTGCTGCCCTGGTCGTCTCGCTCTGTGGTGGTGAATACACGCACTTTTGATTCTTCTGTTAAGTACTCACAGATGTTGGGCACAGGAAACACGATCTGCTCCATTGTGCGATCATGACGAACAATCTAAAAATGTAATAAAAAAAAGATACAATTTTAAGTTTAAGTTTAAATAATACACTTTGACTTAAATTTCTGATAAAAGCAACGATATGTAAATAGGTCATCAAATGTGTCATAATAAAGTTAAAGCCATTAAATTAAGCAGTTATCTTAAAACTCTCAAATTGTCGTACCTCTATCTGAGCAGTGTGGTTGGCGTAGTATCTGAGCGCTGTCTCTCCCTCGATGTTGGGGTCTAGGCCAGGTTTCAAACTCTGCTGGAGGGTTTTATTGTGGCGTGCCAACTGATCATAAAAAACACTTCAGTCAACACAACAGATTCAGAAACAACAGTTCCATATCAGGGTGATTCTTCAAATATGTGGACATTTTTTAAATTTGTCTTACAATTTTAAATTTGTTTTTAGTTTTTGTCTACTAATAATGTCCATCAGTGGACATACATCCTGTACAGGTGAATTCTGTCATTTTTGCTTAAAAACACGAACATTCCACCACAGTTTCATTTTTACCTTACCTCAAATTATGCGTTACATTTTATAACATTGTTTAATGAAAATGACGAATGCGGAAAGGACATTTTTGTAATAAAATGGCCTTTATTTTGTCGTGCTAAATTTAATTTCATAGCTAGAATTTTATGTATGCCAATACACAATTATTAAGTAAAAGCAAAATGGACAAGAACAGTGGCAAGATACCCAACATACTAGGGGTGTAACGGTTCACAAAATTCACGGTTCGGTTCAATACGATACACTTGTGTCACGGTTCGGTTCGGTACGGTACGTTTTTGATACAGCAAAAAGAAAGAAATGCCAGAGAAATTTCCTTGATTTAATTTTTTGAATTCTTTTTTTTATTAAAACTAACATCATAAATATTGTTTTTTACTTTGATTTTTTTTTTTTTTTTACTTTGAGCAATTCTAGAGCTATAATTGACTTTTCTTAGCATATAAAACAAAACAGTTCCTTGGAAAAAATGAAATGTAGTAGTTATAAACAAAGGTTTATTTTAGTTCAGATTAACATTTGAGGGCAGCAATTGTATTCATAATGTTAAAATAAAACCGACATAATGTTACTTGAAAGCATTATAGCCTGCCAAACTTCCATGGTTGCAGTTAGTGTTACTACAGTAAATCCATGGTGAATGTTGCTGATCTGTGGACACTGGATAGTTCATTCATGGCACCATGTTTCTCCAGGTTTCCATGCGCTGTTTGAACCGTTACTAATGGAGAAATGTGAATGTTTCTCACTAGATCTCGCAGCGATGTTATTACTTCTGTGGCGAATTCAAATGTTTTCTTTACTGGATATCTTTTTAGCGCTGTGTAGTAACAGTGTCGCTTGATCAACATCGGCTCGCGCTGCACTGGTCCAAACTGATAAACGGTCCTTCAACCACACAATAACGAGCAGTTTCGTTCCGCTTGCATTACGTTTGCCATTTTATGTTGGGCAATGTTGTGGTCGCGCCAGCGTCTCTTACATTATGAGCGCCTACATTTGAAATAACGAAATTTTGGTCGGCAGGAAAAATGGTCCAACGAACCGTTCGGTTTGAAAATGCGTACCGAAAACCGAACCGAAAGCCTCGTACCGAACGGTTCAATACGAATACGTGTATCGTTACACCCCTACAACATACAAAACAAAATTCATACAAACATTGTGAATAACAAAATTTTGTGGTGAATTAGCCCTTTAAATAATTATTATGAAACTAATTGAATTTAACTAATTGTATTTTTCAAGAATTAAAAAAATGCATATTTTTAAAAACTTTTTGAATAACTAAATAAAAATTCCAACATGATTAAAAATGATGGACAGTCAAAAAAAGTGTTTTCAAGTGATGTTTATCTTTTTTTGGTATTCATCTCATGATAAAAAAAGTATATTAACTTTTGATAAAAAATGTATTACCTAAAAAAGTTTAAAAAAAAATGTTTGACGTGGTGGAAATAATGCTACAACTGAGGATGTGTGTAAAAAAATTATATATATAAAACCAAATTTAAATATAGATTATATATATAGGCTAGTCTTTTTTGTATATATATATATATATATATATATATATATATATATATATATATATATATATATTATATTATATATATATATATATAATTTTCACAAAATAAATATTGAAATGGTTTATTTTATTTAGATGTAGATTTAGATGTAATAACTCATAATGGATTATCTTAGTTTAAAATTTAAAGTCTGACTTTGAGACAATGGTACATCAACAAAATCTAAACATTTGAAAAATAGCAACAACAAAAAAAGAGAACAAATGCTACAATTTGTTAGTTTTAATAAAAGTCAACCTCTGAGACAAAGTGCTTGAAGTTGCAGGAACACCATTAATCTATTAGAGACGCATTGGTGATTTGACGATTTAGAAGTTTCATAATGCCAATGCAACCAATGGATGAGTCAATTCATAAGAGGTCAGGACTAATCAACCGGATTACTTCAAAATCAAAACATTTTAAGATCAGCCCATGCCGAAGAACTCTGATGTTTATCTTAATGACTGAATACCCACAGTGATGTGGCCAAGATTCCTTAGTGAGACAACAACATCCAGAGACAACCTAATCAAAAACAGCGTTCTGAAAATCATTTCCAACAGATGACGGGATCAAAGGGCAACGAACGATCAATATCGCTCAGCAAGATCCAAGCAATTAATTTAAGTAAAGAACCATCTCCATAAAAGACAAGGTAGTTTATACATAAAGAAGGCTGCTCAGTCTATTGAAGTAACCAGTCTTTCTAAAAAGGCAGACGGTCACTCTGTAACCTCAAACAAGGACAAGTCCTTGAGACAAACAAGCAATCATTCCACACCCTCAGCTTTCCTTCATCGCATAATGGCCTTAACACGGTAAATAGGAGCGAGGGATTTACATGCTTGTTTTCGTACACGCTGAAAGAACACAAAAGATGTGCGCATTGAGACACTATCACTTTGTCTCCTCACTGAGGTCTAAGCCAAAAATGTTTACAGTGTTCTTTTCATTTCAGATCAAAGCTACAGTAACATCAGGAATCGGTTTATAAGAGCTGGAAGAGAGCAAGACACGCAATTGAGAGCTAAACTGACACCAAATAATGTCATTTACTTTGTCATGTTCCCAGTAAACACAGGAGGATCTTGTATTTGGCAGTTGTTTTTCAGCACTGTAGCTAACAAAAAAAAAACACGCCAACAATGCTGAGCAAACAAAAAGAAATTGAAACCACAATGGAAAAAAGGACATGGGAATGTTCTTTGTCAAAACCGTTTACAGTATCACTATTCAATTTAACTTCCTGAGGAACAAAGTAAATTTACACACATTTCTGTGACAATCAAAGAATGTTTACAGAGCGTTCTCTCAAGAACATAAGTTCACATCAATTCAAACAATTGCCTTGTTGAATAAACTATTTAAAAATGTCCATTTTTTATTGTGGCCAAAACTGACATTTCAAACCATCCGCAGCATTACGCAACTACATGAAAACATTTTTTTTAAAAAATCTGAAGTAATTGTGACCTGGACTTGGTTCTTGGTCCAAGGTGCTAGGGTGTAATGGATGGTTTTTATCATGTTGTTTCTGAGTGGTTACTTGATAGAAAACTGTAAATTCTAAGTATGAACAAGTGCAATAGTGACACTTGCCTTAACAAACACCACTAATTAAAAATAAATGTCAGTAATCATTAATAAATGTACATGTTTGATCAATTTTTAAGCAGAAGACCTATTAATATAAGATGTAATTTAAGTCTCAGGTGTCTCCAGTATGTGTCAGTTTGTATGTGTCATGTGAAGTTTCAACTCAAAATACCCCAAAGATCATTTATTAAAGCATGCCCCTATTTTAACGGAATCAAAAACATGCTGTTTTCGTGTGTCTATCTTTAAATGCAAATGAGCTGCTTTCCCCCGCCCCCCAGCTCACTCAGGGGAGGATCTAAGCTAATAGGTTCGATTCTGTCACCAGTCTTGGGGCCACCAGTCTTGACGTCACAATGTGTAGAAAATGCGAACAACTCATTTTAATACACTGTTTATGATTTATGGGGAATATAAAAAAAGGAGTAGGTGGATTTTCACCATTATAGGGTGGTTGTGTACAAACACTGTCGACACATTAATGTTCAAACATCATGTAAAAGTGAATGCTGCATATTAGGTCCCATTTAAAGTAATTTCTGTTTATTTATTTCTCAGTGTCAGTGAAATTAGAAAATAAGGGATTATTCCTTTCCTTTGACTCCCTCTCCTTCTTTCTCCGCTCGACTATTATGTCCTCAGGCCCTGCTTGTTTTCTAATAGTGATAATTTACACAGGGAAATGATACTGACAAACATTGTGCAAATGGTCCAAGTGAAGTAGAATCTCCTCAACTAGATCATATAGCCATATGCCAGTGTTTCTCAAACCATTGTCCATCTAAAATAGCCACAGGGTCTGCGTAAAAGTCCTGACTTTTTAAACAAAAATATCACTGAAAACTATGGTAAGAGTTTGCCATAACATATATTATTCCAGCAAAGCTAACAGTGAGAGAACTATGCATACTTGTCCTAGAGTTCTCTCTCAGTCGTCTGTGTGATGTGATTTGTGTTTGAAAAAACAGATATAGATGAACACCTAAAGTTATGTCATTATGAAAGCAGCCAGTTAGACAGATATAAACTGTCTGGCATATGGCTGAGACTAGAAGTGAAAGAGAAGATTGAAACTGAAAAAATGCACAACTTGATTGAGAATTTCCTCACAAGAGGCCTTGAAGGGTTAGTTCACCCAAAAATTAAAACTGTCATTTATTACTCGAAAATGACACAAATTAAGGTATTTTTAATGAAATCTGAGAGCTTTCTGTCCCTCCACTGGCCAGTGGCGTTTTCTTGCGGAGGCCAAGGGAAGCCAGGCTTCCTCACTTTTTCAGAATATAATCGTCATTTAATAAACACTTTTGTTTTCACAGTTTACGCAATCCTTCTGTCATCTCCTCATCGTCTCTCTTCGTTCATTACTGAGTGTTTTATGATGTGTAAAACAGCGCCCCTATAAAAGTGACATGGTGAATGAGCGTTGAAAACATGGTACTGCACCCTGTGTCTGTGAGGAGGCCAGGCTGAGTTGGCATCCCTTGATAGAAAAAAAAAAGAATGACTAACCAATCAGGTGACGCTATTGTCATGACACTGCTCCCCTGTGATTGGTCAGGACAGTGTCAAGGGAAGCCATGAACTTGTTGGCATCAAGCCAATCACATCACGTTATCATCGTCAATGAATGAATGAATGAAATAGCGGAAGATTTGTGGTTTTGTGCCCATCTTTTTAATTCCTTTATTTATTGACCATACACTCAAAACAAAACAAAGACACATTTAAATGTAAGCCTTACAAACAACCTTTTCACACGTAAGTTTTTCAAGGCGACCGTTATTGATCGTAGTATCACTTTATGGTTCCCATGGAGACGCGTCTTTCATTGCTTGTCACACCGCAGGCACAATAGCGCTGAATGATCAGCTTTTATTTCCTTTTTTTATTCAAAATTTCACAAATTTATTAGCTATAGCAGGATATATCTGATATTCCGTTTGTCAAATATGTGCAAGAGGATGTGTTTTGTTGTTCAAACACCTTTATAACAATCGCGTTAGTTGAGCTGTATGCGCAACATATTTTAGGCATCTACGTGCTCAAAGTGTTGGATTGTAACAAGCGTAAGTCCCGGTAAGATGATGCTGGGCGCTCTAATAGTTCATCCAAATAGCAACATATAGGTCAAATGGTAACGTATGATTTTCTGCCCCCACCCCTTAAAACACACAGCTTCAGTCTTAATTGGCTTCCTCAGAAATTTTCCCCACGCCACGCCACTGCCACTGGCAGCTACTGTACGCAACTACCATTTTGACACTTCAAAAATTTCATAAAGAGATCGTACAACTAATCTATATGAATTGAGCGGTTTAGTCCACATTTTCTGAAGTGACTCGATCCCTTTATATGATGAACAGATTGAATTTAGGCTTTTATTCACATATAAGTGGTAGTTGCGTAGTTGTCAATGGAGGGACAGAAAGCTCTCAGATTTCATCAAAAAGATCCTCATTTTGTGTTCCAAAGATTAACGAAGTCTTACGGGATTGGAACGACATGAAGGCAAGTAATTAATGAAAGAATTCTGAGTGAACTATCCCTTTTTGGTGTGGGGATTTTTTGATTTTTCTGAAAAGCACGTTGATGGCCATGAACTTCTCGCAAACTTTCAATATGACTATCTAATCCTTCATTATCTTCAGTAGGTTTGTACTTTTAACAGATATTGCAATGTGTTCTATCACTAAATGTTATATTGAGTCACATACGACAGCGTTTCCCAACCTTTTCATTATGCTCAAGTACCCTTAATCTGCACCAATCAATGCTATTAACCCTGATTAGTTATCATAGGTTTAACAAAGGCAAAATGTAAGTCTTTCTACTGTAACTACCCCTGATGTAAACACAGACCTGCTTGGTAGCTCACATTAAACATCTAAATGTTACCTGATGGGCCAGGATGAAGATGTTGTGGCCAACATCTTTAGGTTTGATCTGATCTGATGTCTCTTGATCAATCTCACTCTCTTCTCCTTGAACGTAAGCCTCCTTCATCACATCAACCTGTAGATGAGAACATTATTGCATTTATAGCACAGAACAGACATGTTTTGGCTGATAAAAAATGATCTAAACCATATTTATTGATTGCACATGCACAACAGTTCGTTCAGGTTCTAAGAATGCTGATATACAGCATCATCCAACAGCAGCAATATTGTATGATACTGATTAGCTCACCAGTTCATTGGGTCTCATCTTGTACAGGATCTTCTCCGCATTCTCGCTGTCATGACGACTCTCCATGATGGCCAAGAGAAGTTTAGATGCATTGTTCTGATAGTTAATTGTAAAGAAAAGAGCCTTTTAATAATAAATGACTGTGAAGTTAAGAATATTCACACATTTTTCTCCTGGAGCTAAAAGTGCAGATGTTTTTACATGCCAAATCAAAAATTTGCAATGCTTCAAAACAATTTGTTTCAAAAATCTGTAAAATTGTATTATACATCAATTGCCTCCTTATTCAAACTACGTGATTAACTGCAAACAAACAAGTACCTTCAGCTCCAGCACAAGGTCAAGTCGGTTCTTTCCCAACGGATCAATTGGATTCACAATGAGCGCGATGATGATGTCAATGCCATTTGACTCATGCCTTGCTATGCATGACTGCGGAGGAGGAAATACACAATCTATGATACCAAACTATTATTTATCATGTCTTAGACATGTAGAAAAGAATTTTTGCATCTTTAATAAAGCTAGAAATAAATTAATTTTGGTACCAAATCTAACACTATGTGGAAACGGATTTCTCCCCATTTTCCAATGAAGATGATGTTTCAATCAATACCTGGTTTTCATGGCAAGGACCCTGGCAGTACTCTGTGATGGTCTCAAGCGTCTGTATGACCAGGTCTACGTTCCTCTCATTAATGTAGAGCCCCAGCAGCCCCAGTCCTCCCGTTGTGCTGCCACAGATACAGTCAAGAAACTGCAATGTCTCACACACCAGGTTATAATTGGTTTTGTTGCTCTGATCTCGCAGAAAGTTCTGTATACAAGAGAACAGAAAGATTTTGACTAATAACTCAAGTCAAGTCCTGAGTGGCAGTAATTAGTATCTCAGTTCAGACAGACTCGTCCATAACTAGGTCAGGGGTCCCTTGAGATGTTTATCTGCACAACAAAAAATTTTTTTTTTTGTTCTCACAATGGAAAAGCACTAATTTAAAGCCCTATGATTTTTGACACTGTACAGGCAGCATTGCTGGTTTTCACTTCTAAGCACACTGGAATGGTTTACAGTCAAACAAACTAAGGCTGAGAAAAATTGGATGAATAAAAATCACCTACCTGCAAGTGCCTGTTATGATTCTCACAGAGCAGCTGAAGGAAGCGAAGGATTGGTTTCATGATGGTGATGGCCTGGCTCATCTGAGTCTCCTCCACCACCTCCTCCATCCCGTCCTGTCCCGACCCCATCGGCTCCATCTCGGGGTCCAATTCCCGGCGAAAGATGCTGTAGGCCTTTGAGGTGACCGAGGAGGCATCTTTAAGCTGACCCCGCATCTCTTCTCTGAGGTGTAAGGAGTCTCGAACTTCATAAGAGAAGAAAGAATGAACTTCTGATTATTAAATTGTTACGGAATCAGTTTTATTTAGTATTCATCAATATCTTGAATTAGCTTTTATTTTTATATTTTAATTTAAAAAAAAAAAAAAAAATGTAAGTGATTTTTTTAATCAGTTATATTATTTTTAGGTATTTTTTAAAAATATATTTCTATTTAGCTTTCATTTATATTTGCTTTAGTTGTATTTTAATTATTTTTTAATAATTTTTGTAGATTATTTTGTTTCAGTTATTAGCCAAGGAAACATTTCATTTACGTTTAAGTTTAAGTTAAGTATTTCATTAAATATTTATATTTTATTTCAGCTGTATTTCAATAACTGAAAATTATTTTAATTTGTAATTTTTTATAACATATATAACAACATTGAATGGGATGTAATATTAAAGAACATTTGCAAAATATTATTCAAAGGTCAATTCAAATTCAAAATCTGTCATCCATACTAGGTACTGTACCTGGAAGTACTTTTGATAAAATATATTTATTATTATCACAACATCAAGGAATATATCACACAATCAAGAGCTGTGATTCGGTCATAAGCATAAAGCCACAGGCTGATATTTATTGGTATTACTTTTATATTATAGTTCAATAAACAGGTTGTTATAGAATATTTAACAACTTAAACTCAGAGACAATATTACAAGCTATAACAATAATATTTTCAAATAAAACCAGACACAATCTGATGAATCAGTACTACTGAACGATTTGCTTAAGCAAATGAATCACTCAATCATGAGTGAATTAAGTGTTTTTAAACAAATCGGTTGAGGAACTGACTTAGTGATTGATTCACTCAAAGACAGTCTCTTGTTGACCTAGTGCATAACAATGAATTTTAAGTCCCAAAACTAAGTGCAAATCCTTAAACGTAAAAACTTTATGTGCAAATGTGGAATGTTAAACTTGATAACTGAAAACCCAATATTGATAGACTCTCTTCAGCATGCTAGAGAATTGATATACCAATTCAAAGTCATCCATAGTAAGTCGTAGGTACTCCTTTTGAAAGAAATAGATATTTTTGTTGTTTTTGGATACATATTAAGGCACATTTGAATATTATTATTCAAAACTTAATTGCCATGTTACTGTCAACAACATTTCTCCTTATCAAACAATCATGTCTTGTGCACTACACCGTTCGACTAGGCGAATTTGATATCTTTCCTCTCTCGATGAGAAGTGTTAAATAAAACCCTGCTTTTTAACAGCAGGCCTTTGATAAAGTGCCAGCTACCCCTCACATGACCTCATGTGACAGGATATGGAGCACAGCAGTTGAAATGGGGACAGATACTATTCATATGCCTGACTGTCCCTTCATTTACGCTGCCTCAGGCCTGAACTACAATCACATGGTTAGCTATGTATTAAGGCACACTTGTTTGTGATAAACAGGCTTTTCACAGGACCAATGACATACTTCTAATTCAGACATAGCACATCATTTAGAGAGTCTAGGTCATTCTTTTTAGGTCTAAACATGATAAAGCAGAACACTGCAATTAGGACACATCTCTATTTTCAGCAAGAGACTAGAACCGAAAATGGCATTTTGAAAAACGGCCGAAAATATATGCCTCCCCGCCCTTCAGTGTTCAGCGCTCAAGTTTCACTCTCGCTCTAGCCGTTGTCACTGCGAGTTGTGATGCTCTGCTCAATATTCCGCTCTATGCATGCGCAAAGCTCAGTTGCTTACGGCCCAAGCGAACGCTCCACCCATGTACCGCTCATTCTCATTGGAAAAGTAACGACCGCTCAAATAATGCGCCAACATGAAATTTCTATGAAGTAGTAGGTCTATACTTGTTTCTGACTGCAATAGCCCTAATGTGCTGTAAGATGGTGTGGTATAGCCATGCTAGGAAACACTGGGAAAACAACGTTAGCCTCTCGTTCACTGATCTGCTCACATGCTCTGATAATAAAAGCGCTGTAGGACTTTATATTATTTGAATAATTGGTCAAAAAATAAATCTGTTAAATCTGATTCTGTTGCATAGAACCAAATATAGAATAATACATTGATATTTAATATTAATATATATTCTGTCCAATTATAGTGTTACTTTCAACAAAAGTGTGGTTATTTTATTTTATTGGCTTGTATTTTTTAAATTCAGTATCATTAAAAAGTATAATATTAATACACTTATACAAAAAAGCTAATTTAAAATAAAAAATTAATCCTTTTTAAAAAGCATTTTCAGTTTTCAGCCAAGAGCATTCACAATTTTCATTCAGACCATTTATCAAACTTGTAGCGAAATAAAAAAATCTGTTATCCATGGGAAATCTTTAGATCTACTGAATTATCTCTGAACTCATTTACAGTATTTCAGTATGAAGCATGAACATATTCATGATTCTGAAAACATACAAAGAAACATTCCCGAGTCAATCTCAAAATGAAAATAGAAAAAATATATATAGTAAGAAAATAAAAAAATAAATGTATAAATAAATAACTTGCTTGATTTCCATAAAGCAAAATATTATTATACTGTTCTGTTGATTTTGGGGTGAAATATGACCCAACATTTCATACTTTTCATCATATTCACCTTCCATGGTCTTAAAAAAACATTTTTCTAATGAAAGAAAGGGGAAGTACACCTTTCTTATATCTGATTCCAGAGCCTTCTCCTTCCTCTTCTCTCTTCCTGCAGCTGAGCTCAAACATGTTGACTGACACACTAGAGCGGATCTCTTTCTGAGCCTGCTCCATCCGGTCATAGAAGACCTTGAAGAACTTCTCAGACTTCTTCTGCTTGTGCAGTTGATGGAAGAAAGAGTTCTGCAGGGAGACATGAAGGAAATGACATCATCTGGATCTTGTGGATGGCATGTTGTGAATGTGTAGCATCACCTTTATATACCTGAATCTGTGTATTCCCTCCTCTCAGCAGTGCAATGCCCAGCAGAATGCTTTCCTCAAATATACGGTCATTCTTAGTGCTGACGATGAGGTCGATGACCAGCTCGGACGCTCCCACGTTGTCCAGCGCACACTGGATGTCTGCTACGCTAGTGCCTGGCTTATCAGAGTCCTGCCCAGGAGAGCCACCTATACACACAGAAACACACTGTTGAGTCAGGATGTATATGGTGAGCGGACAGTGCTTCTTCTAATGGTCATCTTTGTACCAGACCTCCAGTGGAAGAACTGCTCCCACCGCTGTAATCCAGGGCTTTGGTGTGGGGCCGCTGGTTGCCAAAGTAGTGTGTAAGGAGACTCTTCCTCAGTGTGGTACCCTGAGGAAACAACAGAGAAAGGCAGTTGAGTCATCCTCACAATATGGCATATTCTAAATGTTCAAGAAACCCCATATACAGATAGACAGATGTATCATTCTATTGCTTTTATTATCAAATTACTTTTATTATAGTTAAATAATGTTGTTTAACGAACAGAACTGTTCTAAAGAGCTATTTTGGAGTGTGTTGCTTTTTCGACACTCTGGTGTGAATTTCTGTCCAGCATCATGGGTAATGTAGTTTTTAACCAGGAATTCAACTGTTAAACACTATTATTTTCAAAATAAACCTTGTAGCTCACAGTGGGTCTGTCTTTAAAGGTTTATAAGTTACCGTTTAAAATCAGTTTTTACAGATTTTTAGAGTTTTTACTTCCGGAACCCAACTGTTGAACTCTATTATTTTCAGGGAAATGCACGGCTAAAGTAGTTCCAGGCAGGTCTTGACCGCATTGCATGCTCCTTTCACATCACCAAATTATTTTGCATAGATTCAACATAGATTCAGGTAATTCACAAGCTAAATCTCTCTCTCTCCCTCTCTCTTTCTAATAATTGCATTAATAACTATTAGTCTGCTATCAGTGGCTGAAGCTTCCGTTACTAGCTCTAAAATGACATTTTGGATTTA
Organism: Scardinius erythrophthalmus; assembly: GCF_964197995.2. Lineage (NCBI taxonomy): Eukaryota > Metazoa > Chordata > Actinopteri > Cypriniformes > Leuciscidae > Scardinius > Scardinius erythrophthalmus. The sequence goes on from NC_138228.1 coordinate 12,296,674, forward strand.
GCAACGGAGGTGTGGGATTAGATGCCCAGAAGAAATTAAGAAATTAGGGTTAGGCCTTCTAAGGACAAAAATCTGAGAAATGTCTTGAAATACATCATCTGAACAATGTCTTGAGGTGTAGTGTAACCGTAGAATAAGCGAAATAATTGACTGGTCCGTTGAATTATTAGAAAATACTGCCCACCCGAGGAGTGCCTGATTTTTTAACAATTCAACAGGCCGGAATGTCAATTATTTCTTACTAATAACATATTACTAATATATAATAACATATTAGAATGCTCTCTGAAGGAGAATGTGACACTTAAAACTGCAGTAATGATGCTGAAAATTCATGAATATATTACATTTAAAATTTTATCCAAACAGAAAACCGTTATTTAAAGTAAAAAAAAAATTGGTTTTACTGTATTTTTGATCAAATAAATACATAAGCATAAGAGACTTACAGAAATAGATCTAAATGGATCTTAATCTGTACTGAACCCTGAACATTCCTTTAAGTATATTTATTTAAAAAAAATTTTTTTTTGACAACCTACAGCAAATATTCATAGTAAACTCAGTTTTTCTGAGAGTGTGAAAGAGGGAGTGCTTCATTTCCTGTCCGTTTTGATTTCCTTCACACTTTCACGTGTTTTCCTCCCAACCGTGTTGGATAAAAACACACACTCACATGGGAGAACTTTTACATAACTAGTATAAACTGTAGTAATTGCTGTAATTATGCCAGAAGTGTAGCGAAACCTCAGGGAGGCAGAGGGTAGACAGCGAGTGCTGAAGGTAGAGAGCAGACGGCTGCCTTGAAAATCTGTTTCCCAGTGGGAGAGAAACTGAACGTGTGAAAAAGACAGAGGGTGGGGGGAGAGTGGCTGGCATAGAGACCAAGAAAGAGCAAGCGAGAGAGATAGACAGATCAACACAGCGAGAGAGAGAGAGAGAGAGAGAGAGAGAGAGAGAGAGAGAGAGAGAGAGAGAGAGAGAGAGAGAGAGAGAGAGAGAGAGAGAGAGAGAGAGAGAGAGAGAGAGAGAGTTATGTAACACCTGGTGGTGGCTTGCTGAGAGATCACGAGGAAGACACGGCGGAAGGAGCGGGATGGTATAGTGATTGTCTCTCCCTTCCTTTGTCTCCTGACCGAATGCTTTTTTATTTTCTTTGTATCCTTCCTGCCTGTCTCATTCTCTTGCTTTTATACATCTGGTTGGGAATGGTTGCAGCTACTTTTCTGTGTTTTTGAGTTTGGAGAGAAAGACTGTTCACGTGGTCACAGTTTAATTACGATTGACAACCGTATTTATCAACAGGTGTGACTCTCGGTTTGTCCTGTTCATTCGAAAGCTTGTAGGAGTGGCTCAAATATCAATTGTATGAAAGAAGTATGAAATATCAAAGATCACCACTTTCATTACACCAGAAATTCATAATTGACATGACATTTCAGAAATGAGTCCGAAATAAAATAAAATAAAACAAATTCAATAAAATAATTTTTTTTTTTATAAAATAACAAAAAATATTAAATGAACAAAAACGATAAAAAGTAATAAAATAAAAACAATAAAAACAAATGAAATAAAACTAAAACAATAATATATATATATATATATATATATATATATATATATATATATATATATATATATATATATATATATATATATATATATATATATATTAAATAAAACAATTCAATAATAAAAAATAACAATGAACCAGTAAAATAAAACAACAAAAACAATGAAAAAAAAAAAAAAAAAAATACAAATACAAATAAATAAAATAAATATATATATAAATATACAGTATATATATAAAAAAAAAATTGAGGGAAAAACACAGAAAAAAACAACAACATATATATATATATATGTTATGTATATGTTAGGTTATTATGTGAGTATAGGAGACCATAAGTCTGAGTGGACATCCATGACATGCGGAGTCCCTCAAGGCTCAATTCTTGCGCCACTCCTGTTCAACCTGTATTTGCTACCAATGAGCCAAATAATGAGAAAGAACCAAATTGCTTACCACTATGCAGACGACACACAGATTTACTTAGCCCTATCGCCTAACGATTACAGCCCCATTGACTCCCTGTGCCAATGCATTGATGAAGTCAACAGTTGGATGTGTCAAAACTTTCTTCAGTTAAACAAAGACAAAACTGAAGTCATTGCGTTTGGAAACAATGATGAAGTTCTCAAGGTGAACGCATACCTTCACTCTCGGGGTCAAACAACTAAAAATCAATTAAGGAATCTTGGTGTGACACTAGAGTCAGACCTTAGTTTCAGTATTCATGTCAAAGCAATAACTAAATCAGCATACTATCATCTGAAAAATATTGCAAGAATTAGATGCTTTGTTTCCAGACAAGACTTAGAGAAACTTGTGCATGCTTTCATCAGGGTGGATTATTGTAATGGACTCCTCACTGGCCTTCCCAAAAAGACCATAAGACAGTGTCAGCTCATACAGAACGCTGCCGCCAGGATTCTGAGCAGAACCAGAAAATATGAACATATCACACCAGTCCTCAGGTCTTTACACTGGCTCCCAGTTAGATTTAGGATTGATTTTAAAGTATTATTACTGGTATATAAATCATTCAATGGCCTAGGACCTCAATACATTTCAGATATGCTCACTGAATATAAACCCAACAGATCACTCAGATCATTAGGATCACATCAGCTAGAAAAACCAAGGGTTCACTCTAAACATGGCGAGTCCGCTTTTAGCTATTATGCCAGCCGCAGCTGGAACCAGCTTCCAGAAGAGATCAGACGTGCTCCTACTGTAGGCACATTCAAATCCAGACTCAAAACACATCTGTTTAGCTGTGCATTTACTGAATGAGCACTGTGCCACTGTTCGTCCGACTGTTTGTGCTGTACTGTATTTTATTTTATTTTTCTAAACTGTTTTAATTATTCTTATTTCTTTTTATTATTTTAATTTCTTCTATGTAAAGCACTTTGAATTGCCATTGTGTATGAAATGTGCTATATAAATAAACTTGCCTTGCCTTGCCTTGCCTTATACATGTACTGTATATAATTCAGGTCAGCAATATATTAGTTTACTTTTAAATCATACAGTATTTCCCTTTTCGGGATAATCTACTAAAAATAGTGTGAACAAATTCTACACATTTTGTAGATTTAAATCCCAGAATGACAATGTCCCTCCCACAAACACCACCTGCAACCGACTAGCTAACAGCAAATCATGGTTGTTGAATCCCCTGTGGGCACCAAGAAACAAGGAACGTGGCAGACAAGCCATGACATTTTACTCACTTTGCCCTTCTACACTGTTGCACAGGAGGATAATGAAACCCAGGGTGGCTGTGTGGCCATGCATGTGCTGACACAAGACTGACAAACTGCCACAGAGAGAAGACACTTTTCTCTCTCACTCTGACAAGCACGTGTTGTTGCTGTTCCCACTCTCTCAGTAAACACCCATCAGCAGTCAGCACAGACTGTGTCTGCTTCATCAGTCTGGACAAACCATCACACACACACACACACACACACATTCGGTTTCGCTATCTTTATGGGGACTCTCCATAGGCGTAAAGATTTTTATACGGTCCGAACTGTATTCTTATCCCCTAACACTAACCCTACCCAACACAGAAAACGTTCTGCATTTTTACATTTTGAAGAAAACATCATTTAGTATGTTTATTAATCCATTTCCCTTGTGAAGACATACACACACACAATTTAAGAAAGAGTTAATCCAAAAATTAAAGTTCTGTCATCATTTATTCACCCCATATGTTCGTTTCAAACTTACTTTCTTCTGCAGAACACAAAATAATGTTGGTAACCAAACAGTTTTGGTTACAACTGACTTTGGTGAGACATTTCTCACAATATCTTATCTTGTGTTCCACAGAAGAAACAAAGTCATGCAGGTTTGGAGCGATGTGAGGATAACAATGTGACCGTAAACAATGACAAAATTCCTGGGTGAATCATCCCTTTAGGTTTCAGACATAAGCCATAATAAGCCATATATGTCTATATTCGGGACCTCTTCGTGTCATGTCCTGCTCCTGTTCACTGTAATTGGACATGCTTTCCTAGAAGCTGCTTTCTTTCCAACAAAATCAGCTGTAATGGGGGAGTTTAGTGTCTCCTGATGCTGCAGTCTTTCTTGCACTTCTGCAGAGGACTTTATAGGAAGACAGAGGAGGAACGTGAGAGATGAAGGTAGCCGTGCCAGCCTGACTCATCTGTCTGCTGCTGCATGTAAAAAAAAACCCGCGCAGGTGAAGTGAGAACAAAAGAGAGAGAGAGAGAGACTGCGAGAGCAAGAAAAAAAGGCACATAGGAGATAGAGAAAGAAAGAGAGAGAGAGAAGGCGGCTGAGGGAAAGATGGAGGGATAGATAAAGCAGTGGGGAGGAAGAAACAGACAGGCTGACTTTTTTTAAAATGTGCACGGGCACGCCACACTGCGGCTGGCCTGGCTAAGCCTGGGATGCTTTAGCAAGCTTAAAAAAAAAGCCCTCTGCTGCTGTCTTGCAGGTAACTGCGAACTTCGGATGGAGGGATCAAGAGAACTAGAGAGTGAGAGAGAGAGAGAGAGAGAGAGAGAGAGAGAGAGAGAGAGAGAGAGAGAGGGAGGGGTGCTCTGTGCTGCTGGTCTCATCAAGGCAGGTTCTGTCTTAGGCCTCACAGCACACCCTGAGTCATTTCACCTCCCATTACAACACATGGGGCTCTGCTCTAAACTTACAGCTGCCACACTTTCTTTAACAAGTTTTGGACATGTTAAAAAATGTAATAGAGAAAAAAAAATACACACGCACACACAATTTTGTATATGGACAACCATTTTCAACATTGAGAATAAATGAGAAATGTGTCTTGAGCACCAAATTAGCCTATTTGAATGATTTCTGAAGGGTCATGTGACACTGGAGACTGGAGTAAATTTTGAAAATGTAAAAATATATTCAAATAGAAAACTGTTTTAAACTGTAATAATATTATTTCACATTATTACTGTTTTTACTGCATTTTTTTTATCAAATAAATGCAGCTTAACTTGCTGTTTAAGTATAATAATATAATTTAAGCCTGCTAATTTAAGCCAAGGAAGTAATTTTATGTTTTAACTATTGAAGCAGTTCTGTAAACATCACCCACAACACAAAAGGCCTTCAGAAAACTTCATTGGCACTGTAAAGTTAATAGACTGAAACCTTGCACTCTCACTTAAGGGTGGAAGGAGGACTATGACTTTGAGTGGAACAAATTTATGGAAGATAAAGAGTGTGAGAGAAAAATCCATACACCTAAAATCTCATTGGGCAGTCTAGACATGAACACCATGGCTACATCTTTTCAGAGTTGAGAACTGGTATAACAGAAACCGGGGAAGTGGGAAAGAATGAGTGAGAAAATTATATAGCTTTATGGTGCCTTTGCATCCTTTTTGAAGCTTGAAAGCTTTCAAGATGCAAAAGCACATGAAAGTAGGGTCGGAAATGAACAAGGGCTTGAGACAAAAATGCCACTAAAATGAACAAAAAGCCCCCCAAATTCAAAATAAGGGGGTAAAAAAATAACAGTTAAACTAAATCTATTACAATTGTCGCGATTTAAGTAAAATGTGAAAATGGATGAAGAGTGTCGACTGCAGAATTACATTTTGATCTGTTCACCTTGCATCAGATTTACTTTTTTTAAGTTTTTGCATCATTGTGCACACTTGTTACTGTCGAGCTTATGAATGCAAAGGCCAATCAGAGTCACCGCTGTTCAGTGGATATGCTCACTGGTTGAATTCTCTCTTTCTTTCTTTCTTTCTTTCTTTCTTTCTTTCTTTCTTTCTTTCTTTCTTTCTTTCTTTCTTTCTTTCTTTCTTTCTTTCTTTCTTTCTTTCTTTCTTTCTTTCTTTCTTTCTTTATTGTATTTATATAGCACAATTCATTGCAACTGCAGTTGCATCAATGATATCTTTCCAGAGATAATAAAATATAAATAAATACAAAGACAACACAAAAACAACATAGAACAACAACAGATAATTTTGACTCAACGCCCAGAGGAATTAAAAGCCTGAGTTAATAGATGAGTTTTTAACAATGATTTAAAACTCGAAATAGTCTGAGCCAATCTGATGTGAACGGGTAACAAATTCCAAAGTTTCGGGACCCCTAAGTTTAAATCTAGATCTTCGAATCGTTAAAAGAGACTGATCGGAAGACCGCAGGGATCTATTTGATGTATAACGTTTCACTAAGGAATCAAGGTATGTAGGTGCCAAACCATTTAAGGATTTTAAAACAAACATTAAAAGTTCTATACGGAAACGGATCAGCAACCATTGGAGTAAGTACAAAATTGGAGTAATGTGCTCACGCTTTCTTGTACCTGTCAATAACCTAGCGGCCGCATTTTGGACTATCTCCAATCACGCCAACGCTGTCTGGCTAACTCCTGTGTATAGAGAGTATTACACTAATCGAGTCGTGAAAAGATAAAAGGCATGAATAACTTTCTCAAGGTCATTAAAAGAAAGAAAGCTCTTTCCCTTAGATAGAAGTCTCAGATTAAAAAAGCAGGATTTGTCCAAATAAAATAATTTCTGTTTTATTATCATTAAGTTTCAGATAATTTAAAGCCATCCAGCTTTTTACGTCATTTAGACAGTCCAAAAGCAGACTTAAAGCGTTCTTGTTATTCTTTTTGAATGGCAGATAAATCTGCATGTCGTCAGCATAACAGTGAAAAGAAACACCATGTTTATTGAAAATAGATCCCAAAGGGAGCATGTATAACAAAAACAAAAGGGGAGCAAGAATGGACCCTTGAGGTACACCACAAGTAAGTGGAGGTGAAGTCGACAAACATTCACCAAGTTTAACTGTAAAACTACGGTTCGTTAGATAGGACTTAAACCACTGAAGGGCCATTCATCGCACTCCAACATGGTGTTCCAATCGAGAGACCAAGATGTTATGATCCACTGTATCAAATGCCGCACTTAGATCTAATAACACTGAAATTGTTGAGGATCCCGAATCAGCACTTAATAGAATATCATTATGAACCTTTAAAAGAGCAGATTCTGTGCTGTGTTTTTCCCTGAATCCTGATCGAAAAACTTCAAAACACTGAATTTTTCTCTAAAAAAGTTTGTAATTGACTAAAAACTACCTTCTCTAGAACCTTTGAGAGAAATGGTAGTTACGAAATTGGTCTAAAATTAGATAAATCTAAAGGATCCTAATTTCTTAATTAAAGGTTGCACTATAGCGTGTTTTAAATAGGCTGGCACGGAACCCGTAGCCAGACAGCAATTTATTAGGATCAAAATACTTGGGCCAATGACATTAAAAATCTGTTTAAAAATACGGGTCGGAATAATATCTTGAGGACTAGTAGAAAGCTTCAAGTGTTTAACAATCTTTGCCAGGGTCGAAATAGAAACAGGCTCAAACTGGTGAAAAACAGCAGAGGCAGTCGACGGCGGAATTGAAGGATCATGATCAGATGGCTGAATAGAAGATCTAAAACCAGCAATCTTGTCCATAAAATGTGTGCGAAAATTTTCACAAATTTGCACAGAGACATCAATACCATTGGAGGCAGAAGGATTTATCGCAGCATTCAATGTACTAAATAAAACTCTAGAATTATGGAGATTCTTTTCAATAAGATCAGAAAAATATTTGCCCCTCACAGTTTTGACCATTTCCTGATAATTTGACAGCAGGCCCTTAAAATTATCGTGAGAAACTTGGAGCTTATTCTTCTTCCACTTTCGTTCTGCACGTCTACACAACCAACGGAGAGCACGAGTGGAATCGTTTAACCATGGTTCTAATTTTGGTTTAACACGTCTGGCCTTCATAGGTGCAATAGAATCTAAAATATTGGTGCATGCAAAAGTAAAAGAAGATAATAGCTCATCCGCACACAAATGCGATGGTGAACTTTCATAATACAAATTGGAAATGGCAACCTCATTATACATACCACAAAAATCTTCAATAGTTTCAGAGTTCATAGTACGACACCTGCGAGGGGACACAAAGGATTTCCCCACAGGGTATGATAGAGAAATTTTGAAAGCAACAGACTTATGATCAGAGAAACCAGTATCAGTAATTTCAAGATCACATACCACTAAACCATATCATAAAACAAGATCCAAGGTGTGTCCATGTTTATGTGTCGGGCCTGTCACAGACTGGACAAGATTAAATGAATCAATAAGATTTAAAAAATCTTTTGCCAGCACATTTGAGGGACAACACACATGAATATTTAAATCCTCGATCATCAAGAGTCTATCATGCTTCGTCATGATTCCCCCTAAAAACTCAGGAATAAAGTTCTTATTTGTTTTGGGTGGTCGATACACCAACACACATAACACCGGATTTTGTAAGTCAATTTGCATCAACTGCACTTCGAAGCTTGAGAAGATGTTTGTCTTCATGCTTCGACAGTCAAATTTCTTTTTAAAAACTGATGCAATACCTCCCCCACGGCAACCAGTGGTACGGGGTGAACTAAGAAAATCACAGTCCAGTGGTACAAGCTCTGTGAAAGGGCTCAGGTTGCCAACACTGAGCCAAGTTTCGGTTAAAAATAAAAAATCCAAACATTGCAAGGTGAAAAAAATCCTCTCATCATAAACAACAGTGATTGTAACGCGAGTTAACTCGAATTAGATGGACCGCTTTAGTAATGGGGAACAATCTGCACACTCTCTGTATTTAATTTATCCCCAGTTTGAACAATTTTTTTTCCATGCTACTAAAATAACCAATGTGAAGCCTTGATTTTTTGTAGTTTATAGTATTCTAATTGACTGAATTAATTGTTAAATTTAAGTATCTGACATAAAAGACAACACAGAAACATTAAAAAGGTATATATATATATATAAATTATAAAGGTAATAAATGCCCTAGGAAATCAATTCCAGGAAGCAAATGCTGCCCCTTAATGGAAAAGTACATTTCTGACCCTTATATGAAAGTGATCCACATGACTCATGCACTTAATGGCTCTGTTCATTCGAGTGGAATGAATCATTCTTTTGAGCCGTATCTTTTCTTTGAAAGAGTTTATCTGGTTCACAAAACTGATCTGAAAGATCTGTTCAATTGTTTTTTTATAGAACATTTCAAGATCTTGCTGCATCTTGATCATAAGCTACACTGGCTTTGGTTCTGGCCATAAAACCCAACGCTACTCTCTAATATCAATCTCCCATTGCATTTAATCTTCTCACAGTGAAGACTCTTAACTCAGGGTTCCTGTAAGCATCCGCCCAGGCTAGTGGCCTGACCCTCTGCGATTGGTCCAGACGTCTCTTATGACCCGCTCTCAGTGGCAGCAGTGTTCAATGTGGCTCTCCTCATAAACAGTGCCACTAGGAGCAAAACAAATTAGTCTTGCATGTGAGAGCAATTGGAGAGATTGTTGATTTGCAGGCAGGGCCAAGATAAACAGCAGGGACGTAAACAACCATTCCTGAAGATGACCGACCCTGGTGTCATTCGGAAGTGGGGCATGTGATCGGCTAACATCATTAGGGGCACAGGACGTGTTTGTGAGATGCACTGTATGCCGTCAGCGCCTGACCAGTGGAAGCTTGGGCCCTGTTTTCGGACACACCCGAACCTTCGGAACCCACCAAAGTGAGCATTTACACACATTAACATGGCATGTTACACAAACAGTACTCTGTACACATTCACAGATGCTTAGTCTCATGCACAATTAATCTGCATGATGAATCCACTTCAAATTTATAAGCAAAGGACTGACAAACTGCCAACATTAATAACATCTGTTGCACAGCCTTCCATTGAGGTAGTTATAAATGCATGTAGGATGGAGATATCAATTTTTTTGTGTATCAAAAGAGCACAAATCACTGAAGCACTTTACTAGGGTGTGAATCCCTAAATAAAGATTGAACCCCCTTAAAATTAAGTTTAAAAAAATGTGTGTAGGCTTTTTTCATTTCTAATTTACATTAATTCACAAAAGTTGGATAACAAACAGATGCACTTTAAAACTTACAGATATTATTAGCAAGACTGCATTCAGTTGATCTAAAGTGACAGTAAAGACATTTATAATGTTACAAAAGATTTCTGTTTCAAAAAATGCTTCTCTTTTGAACTTTCTATTCATCAAAAATCCTGAAAAAAATGTATCATGGTAGCAAAAAAAAAATTAACATTGATAATAATAAGAAATGTTACTTGAGCAGAAATGATTTCTGAAGGATCATGTGACACTGAAAACTGGAGCAATGATGCTGGAAATTCAGCTTTGCATCACAGGAATAAATTACAATTTAAAATGTACAAAAATAGAAAACAGTTATTTTAAATCAATTTGAATCAATATTTTACTGTCAAATCAAATAAATGCAGCCTATATATGTAGTCTGATAAATAATCAGTTAATGTCCTGTAAGTAAATAATAATGGTGGTATGGCAAGTAGGTTCAGACATTGTGTCCTAAGCAAATTCCACAGGTAATTATTTCCAATTCTTCTTAGACCGTTTTATTAAAAAATATATTCCCATGAGTAACAACTACGGTGTCTTCCAATGGTGTTTTTTGACTATGCAGCAAAAACTAACACCGATACATATAAAAAAAGAACCAGATCTACTGTAAGCTGCTGAGTACATGCTGCTCCTAAAGTTAGTCCTTTCACTGAAGCTCACTGCTGCTGCATTCTGTGAACCCCCTGTGGATCATCTATAGGTGTGTTTTTCTGACTCTTAAAGGAAAAGGAGCTGTACAGCATGTACTGGCTTATTTCCATGGTGACCACACACCTCATGCACCATGCTTGATGACTTATTTAAACGGGGTGAGAAGGAAAAAACACCATCCTCATGAATACAGAACGCAAACTTGCAAACAGATTGAACATTTTTCAACAAGAGTTAATTAAAGAGACACTGCTCTGAATATAAAAAAACACTATTCAAATTCTGAGTATTTTTCTAATTAAATGTTAGTGAAAGTTGAATAGAAAATGTAATTTCTTACTCATTGTCACACTTTAATTTAGGGTCCAATTCTTACTATTGACTATTAACTACGGCTTTTGCCTCAATAAACTCCAAATTACTGCTTATTAATAGTTAGTAAGGTAGTCGTTAAATTTAGGTATTTGGTTGGATTAAGTCAGAGGCATTGCTAGACCCTTTTAACTAGGGCACGAGCCTTCCACATTTTGCCTTGGTATCCTCAACTTGCAGTCCGACGATACGACATTGCAGCTAAAAAGAGGTATCGCTGTGTGTGTTAATGAATAGTGTGTGAATCCCGTTTTCCAGATCTAATTTAATTGGCACGGATTTGATCGATAACGTTAGCTTGATAACTGCTAAAAGAATGCTTGTTGATCTCTTCTAATTTGGCCAGGGGCACAGGAACTATTTTCACAGGTTTATAAACACAACGCAATATTTATACAGAAATCAGTCATTTTTAAATCAGTATAGGCTACCTTCAGTAATGAATTTAACTTTAAATTGTAAGTGTGCTACAAACCTTTCCTCTTATTAAATTGTTTTAATTTTACATTGTTTTCTTTCTCGAAACGGGATTGAATGGTTTGATTCCTCTTGGATCTTTGGATTTTCCTGAAATTAATGGGGGCTTGTGGCAAAAATGGCATCAAAATGAACAAAAATGTCCCCAAAATTCAAGTTATAAGGGCAAAAAATGCCCCAATAATCAGTTCCTGGTTTTTACATTTATAACAATAGTTAAGCAACAGCAGGAGTGCTGATATATCCCTGAATTTATTGCAAATGTGATATTGAGATTATAGAAAAGCTCAACAAACAATTAGTATTAAGTAACACAGAAGTCTGTTTTTGTTCCTTCAATGAAAATAGTTCCAAAAAAAGCCACATCATGTTACGCATCTTCGAGCACCATGTTTCGTTCCTGAATGAATCAACGTTTCTGAATTAATTGATTTGAATGAATGATTCAATGGGCCCTATTTTAACGATATAAGCGCATGGTCTAAAAGGGTTGTCCCTATTCTCATAATGAGTAATGAGTGTGTTTTGGGATTTACGTGCGTTAAACCAATCAGAGTCTCATCTCCCATTCCCTTTAAATGCCAGTTGCACTCGTGCCATGGCAAATTCGCTATTTACCTGGTGGAATTTGATAGTGGAAAGACCGAACGCGTCTCCAGAACGCAAATAGATCTGCTTGTGCGCGAGGTAAAAGTGCGACCATCTACGGGACAACCCGGATTCCACCATATCTTTATGTATACAATAATAATCTTTTACATTGTAATCCTTTTATTTTAAATATTTGGCATGTTTGTGTGCTGCTGTGCATCCCTGTGTGTTTAATAAGCAGAGTGTACGCCCTTGTGGGCCCACCTATAGGCGCACATTACTAACGCGCTCATTAAATAGCAAAAAAATCTATTTCTGTTGCCTCAAAATAGCAATGTGCCAACAATGTAGGGCTGTCAAACGATTAATCGCGATTAATCACATCCAAAATAAAAGTTTGTGTTTACATAATATATGTGTGTGTACGGTGTATAATTATTTTCTATATATAAATACACACACATGCATGTATATATTTAAGAAATATTTGCATGTATATCTGTGTATATATATGTATATTATATATAATTTATATTATATATAAATATTTTATATATAAATAACACATTTTTCTTAAATATATATTCATGTGTGTGTATTTATATATAGAAAATAATTATACTCCATACACACACATATATTATGTAAACACAAACTTTTATTTTGGATGCGATTAATCGCGATTAATCGTTTGACAGCCCTACAACAATGCGTCAGAACACACCTCGTTTTCAGACCAGCACACCCACGGGTGCACAAGTGGGCGCAAATGCATTTGCTATTTAAACAATGTGGCGCAGGACGTGAAAATGATAACCGCGCCGGACTGAAACTAGCAAAAAAAACTTGCGTTGCGCTTGGCGCTGCATTTCGCCGGGTGTAAGACAGGGCCCAAGGACTCAATGTGATGTGACTTTCCGCCACCTACTGGTGGGTTTCCGCTGTAAGCTAGACATTTTTTACATTTATTTTCTTTTAGTTTTTTTTTTTCTTTTAGTTTATTTAAATTAATTTAGATCAAGTATCAAATAAAATGTAAACTTGCACTGATTAAGTTAATGTTATTAGTAATTATGGTGTAGTTGGACCCTAAACTAAAGTGTTACCAAAGTTTCTTTATTCTACTTTTTCAAAAACAGTTTGCTTATTTCCAAATTTTGAATTCCAGACTTTCAATATAGTCTCAATCTTGAATGTCCCCAACTGTAGGTCCCAGTACAGAAGTTAAATGTGTTGCGAACACGTTTCATATAGATTTTAAATGCCAACTGTAGCAGCAGGAACGCCACATCCTACTTTATTTCACTGTAAGAACTGTGAGAACAGGTCTGCTGGCATATGGCATTGGCGAGACCCTGGGGTTAAACGTGTGTGTGTGTCTGTGTAGGCTTTGGTCTAAGAGCTCTGAATGCTCTGGTGGGATTTGTGTGTGGGCTGAAACAGTCGTATTTCATTGCAGTCATCAGGGAGACCTGCTAGCACTGAGCTAGTGTATGAGCTGTGTTTTAGAGCATGTACGTGTCCCACCCCCAGTTCAGTGGTGTGTGAGTGTGTGCATCTGCATGTGTGTGAGGGGTTTAACCGTGTGAGGTTGGTAATCTGAAAAGCTGCTTTGCCTCCGGGCGGTAGTGTGAAACTTGGCTGGAGAGAGATCCAGCAGGATGAGAGAGAGAGAGAGAGAGAGAGAGAGAGAGAGAGAGAGAGAGAGAGAGAGAGAGAGAGAGAGAGAGAGAGAGAGAGAGAGAGAGAGAGAGAGAGAGAGAGAGAGAGAGAGAGAGAGAGAGAGAGAGAGAGAGAGAGGCATAGTCTGTTATGTAACAGGGCTTTTCTTTCCTTTGTCAACAAACAGGAGAGACCTGTGCACACACACACAAACTTAGTCACCAAATACTGGCATGAGAGAGTTTACTTCAAGGGCACGCCTGACTCGTGAGACGTGAGGTATTACTCTATACAAACACACTCCAGAACAGGCCGCGGTTAATGTTTTGTAACAAGAGCTGGACGCAAAGTCTTGGAAAAGAGGGAAAAGTATTCGCTAAAGAATATAACTGGCCTGGATGTCTTACAGAGGGGTTTTTACATGTACACTGAGCCACGAACACTCACAGATAGGGATGTCCCGATCCGATCCACGGCATCGGTATCGTGCCGATACTGGCCCAAAACGCTAGATCGGATATCGGAGGGGAGAAAAAAAATTATCCGATACCTATGATCCGATACCCATTAGGGGTGGAACGGTACGTATTCGTACTGAACGTACGTTCGGTGCATGGATTTACACAGAGAATACACGGTATAAAAATAAATAAATCTCGCGTGCACATTAATTAATGTAATACGAAACTAACGTTACTGTTAGATACGCGCATATGCGGGTTCTTTAGGGACACCTAATCTGTAGCCCGCCTTAGCTCTGAACGCGCGTCTATATCGCTTCAAACGCTCACTTTATCATTATACGCGCGCGGCGCGTCCTATTCGTTTTGGACGCGCGAATGGATTCAAACTGTTCAAGCATCGAACTAGACGCGATAGACGCAAATTTGACGCTCTATTCGCGTTTTGGTGTGAACGCAGCAAAATGAACAGGCTGCGATGTCAAGATTGCAATGCTGGTGTGTGTGTGTGTGTGTGTGTGTGTGTGTGTCAGAGAGAGAGGCACGGGCGCGATCGAACAGTGGAAACAAAAAAACATACTCCGTCATTTTCATACAGGACATCATTAAAACTGGAAAAAGTGTTTAGCCTACTTATATTTGTGTAAAACCCAACATTGTGCTTTTGTCAAACTGTAAACTCTTGTCAAACTGTAACTGTCACCCAACCAAAATCACACACACACACACACACACACACACACACACACACACACACACACACACACACACACACACACACACACACACACACACACACACACACACACACACACACACACACACACACACACACACACACACACACACACACACACACACACACACACACACACACACACACACACACACACACACGCACGCGCACACGCTGTTTAAAAGCAAAAATGATCTCATCTTTTTGGACATTCATCATTGCATTGGTTTTCATTTCTT
Source organism: Scardinius erythrophthalmus (assembly GCF_964197995.2). Classification (NCBI taxonomy): domain Eukaryota; kingdom Metazoa; phylum Chordata; class Actinopteri; order Cypriniformes; family Leuciscidae; genus Scardinius; species Scardinius erythrophthalmus. The sequence continues at coordinate 12,311,936 of NC_138228.1, forward strand.
GTCCTAAAACAGAGCACTAATTTGTTTATTTTTAAGTTACACATTCTACATTGAATAAAAAAGAAAATCAAATGTGTTTTTAAAAGTAGTATTATTTTATACAGAAATAAATCATTTATAATTCAGATGAGAATAAAGTAAAAGTTAATTAAAATTTAAAGGAAACAAATATATTGATCTGAAATATAGCAAATTAATTTTAAATTCATTCAGGTTACCAAACATATCTCAAGGTCTTTTGAATAAAGGCTGGCAGACTTTCATTATCAACTGTTGTTGTGGACTATATACTGGAGAAGTATTTGTTCTCCATTTGAGTGAGATGTTTTTAAGTGGCTAATTGAGGAAAGTGCTTCCATTATATTTTATTATTAGTAGTATTAGTTCAAGAATAAAATAAAAATATCGGATTGATATCGGTATCGGCAAATAGCCAAAGCTGCGGCATCGGTATCGGTATCGGAAGTGAAAAAGTGGTATCGGGACATCCCTACTCACAGATTTATCAATTTCTGCAAAAACATGAACCCTGTGTGGTGCCTCTATTACCGCCTTTTCCATGGAAATCGTCCTGGTGCTCGTGCTCGAGTTCGTCCAGAGGGATTTATGAACAGACCTGTGTTTTCATTGACGTAACTGACTATGTTAGAACACAACCTGTCCACGAACATAGTACAGTACATCCCAGTCTTTGTTTTGAGAACTTTCTTGTTTGAACACCAAAAAGTGCAACTTATATTCAGAGCTGAGTCTGCAAAACGTCACGATAGACGGCGTTGATATAATGTTGCCAAAAAACATAAATCTGAGTCCAAGGATGTGAACAGCTCTGAGTAGAACGTCGCGGGTTGCCATCGCATAACTATGGTAATTATGACATAGCGTGAATGCAACATAAGCTTGTTTTGGTTCAGGAGGAACTGTAAAAGCTGTTTGTTTGAAGCACTCTGTGACTGCGTGTCCTCATGGAACAATGATGATGTGTGATGTCTGTGTGAGCGAAGGTATGGAAATATATGTTGACAAGCAGGTTGGACATCCTATCATTGCATTTGGACCGAATGTAATGATTGGACAACATTTAAAAAAAAAAAAAAAAAAGGCCTATCCTAGCTTTAATTATCATTGTGAGGGAAGTGCAAGTTAACGTTTTTGATTATGTGTACGAGGGCACTTTTTTTTTTTAAATAAACACTGAAATATTCAATCAAAAAAAGAACTGTCGCTTTTGATTTCATGGGGACTATAAGTCATCACAGAAACCATGCCCTCTCTCTGGAACCACAAGTCTGAACGCAACTACACACAATCCTTCTATAGTGTCAAAAACAGTATAGATACACTGCGATTTGAAGCTTTGTTGTCAGCCTTCTCTGCTTTGACCGTTTGGCCATTACCACATATCTAAAACAACAGCAGAAAACAACAGCACCTGCTTGACATTCTGAACATTGTGTGCTGTCACATGCTCACGTTCACCTCGGAGAGAGAGAGAGAGAGAGAGAGAGAGAGAGAGAGAGAGAGAGAGAGAGAGAGAGAGAGAGAGAGAGAGAGAGAGAGAGAGAGAGAGAGAGAGAGAGAGAGAGAGAGAGAGAGAGAGAGAGAGAGAGAGAGAGAGAGAGAGAGAGAGAGAGAGAGAGAGAGAGAGAGAGAGAGAGAGAGCGAGAGAGCGAGCAAGAAAGGCCAATTATGTCCATGAGTCATGACCTGCTGCTCAGCAACCAAACCACTAAGTCATTGGTGAGAGTGATAGAAAGAGATAAAAAGAGAATGGCTTCTAGCTAATACAAGCAAAATTCAACCAAAAAAAAAGGCTTAGAGAAAAACACTGAGATAAACAAGTGGTAAATGAAGGGAGAGACCGAGCGAGTGAGCAAGAGCGAGAACATGATGAGCCACGTGAGTTTGGCTCAGACACTGCAGGCCGGTTACGTAAACACCCCCCACTCTGTCGCCTCATGGACTCAGCAGACACCGCACCTCTCCAATCCCTCCGCCTGCTGCTGCGCCACGCTTTTTCTCTTCCCTCACATGGCTTCTCACATGCTCGCTCCCTCCCTTCTTCTTTCCCCTAGCTCACCCTCCTACTCTCTCTCTCCCCGGGGAGCCGGCGGTCTGTGCCGAGCATGCCTGCGTGAAACTGCAGCACCACTCTCAGGGCGGGAAGAACACGACAAAACAGCTCAACCCCGTGGAGAACGAGCGCTCCAAAATAAACAAACACATACTGACGTGGAATTATGCACACTATCGTTTCAGTGGTGGAGAGATGGAACAAATATGAGTTGCTTTCAAACTTGTCACAAGTTCTGAATTGAGCTGGTTGAAGGCACTGTTGTCTTCTGTAGAGCTGCTTTATGGCAACGAATGTGTTTCATAATTGACAAATTTTTGCAACATCAACTACTGACCTGTGCTTTCACAAAAGCATTGTGAGCCCAAGTTAAATGTCAAGACCACTGCTCACCAATGTTCTCTTAGCTTACAATACTTTTGGGAAATGCGGCCTAGAACTGAGGCAACATTGAACTAACTCCAGCTGAATAACGACACTATTGTCTTCTGTAGAGCTGCTTATAGCTGAATTGAACTTGTTTCATAATTAATGAACTTTTCACAGCTTTTGAACTGAACTAACACAGAACTGACTTGAGCTGAATAATGATACTATTGTATTTTTGAAGCTGCTTTACAGCAGTTTGAATTGATCTCATATTTTATGAAATTTGCATTGTTGACAATATTATTTTGCTATTTATTACAGTGAAACAATCTGTATAATGCGCTATACAAATAAAGTTGACTTAACTTGACAAGTCGTGTATGTTAAGTCATATATTATATATTATTATATCACATATACTATATATTATCTATATAGTGCTTTATACAATACAGATTGTTTCAAAGCAGCTTTACAGGAAAATAACAGAATCAATGATGCAAACAATTCAATTCTGCTATAAAACAGCTCAAAAAAAGACAACAGTGTCATTATTCAGCTCAAGTCAGTTCAGTGGGGATTTAGTTCAGTTTATGAAACATAATGAAACAAAGCTGAATCAGCTGAAATGTTACATTAAAGACATTCCACGACTAACTGTGATGTCATAATGATTATGATGTCATAATGTTAATGATGCAACAGCTGGGAATAAATCTGCTTTTCCTGCTTATTCTGTCGTCTTCCTTATTTTTCTCTGGCTCTCTCTATCCCCATGTGCAAGGCTGTAGTCAGCTCTCTGCAGTATTGATTTGTGGTGCTGGGTGATTTGGCTACCTGCTCCAACACTATGAGTGTGTCCTCATGTGCCTTTGCTTATGTAACAGCGCGGGACTCTTTCTCCGCTGAATGCTGATTAACTGTCTGGAGCTTTAGGACTCCCAGCATTCACTCTGCCACAGATGCCAACGACACACTGCAGAGGCCCGAGAGCTGCGCTTCACTTCACTCGCCCGCATATGCGCGCACACACACACGCACACTCTCTCGCGCTCTGGGGAAGGGTCATCAGGTTCACAGTTCTTGGTTTTGGCACTAGCGCCCTCTTCTGGTGGTTGTTGGTATGGCTTCAACAATCCCTAGGGGCATTATGACATCACAGGTGGTAGGAGCATATTTTATGGGTGCTACACAACCCGAGCTGATCCACTACTTGTTAGTGTAAGGTTGCATTAGAAACCCATTTCTACACTATTAGTCAAACGTTTTTTCATGTGTTTTTAATGTTTTTGAAAGAAGTCTATTCTAAACGTCTTTCATGCGTCCTTGCTGAACAAACTTTTTTTTTTTTTTGAAGAACTTTCTTGAGCAGCAAATCAACATTAGAATGATTATTAGAATGATTTCTGAAGGATCATGTGACACTGAAGACTGATGAAAATTCAGCTTTGCCATCACAGGAATAAATTACATTTTCAAATGTATCAAAATAGAAGAGTTATTTTAAATTGTAATGATATTTCCCAATTTTACTGTATTTTTCATCAAATAAATGCCTTAGTGAGCATAAGAGACTTGCAAAAAACCTTCATAATTATTCCAAACTTTTGACCGGCAGTGTGCATTTTATACACTCTGTGAACAAGATGAGTTGTAATTTTGGTTCAAGACTAAGATAACTTATTCACTCATGAAGTAAAAGAGGGAATAAAAAAGGCTGAAATTAGGTTATGGAAATGTTCTCATCACACTAACCTTTTCCTCGAGTGTCTCCTTCCTATCCAGCATCTCTCGAAGAGTCTGCAGGATCTTAATGCACAACTTCTCCTCTTTCTCCATCAGTTTCTTGGTGTGTTTGATAAGCCTGTGAGAAAATGTAGTATCATATTTAACAATAAATCAGGAATACCAAACTAGCCAATGTACAAGTCAATGTAGGAGTCTTTAATATTTTTGATCAATTTAATGCATCATTGCTGAACATGAAATCTTACTGACCCCATACTTTTGAAGAGTAGTTTACATAGTGTAAATCAATCCACATATTTTATATCTGTCAATAAAATCAATTGATTTGCAAGCCAGATTTGAGGAAAAACTATTAACCCTTTAGGCGCATATAGGGTTGCACCGATATGAATATTTTGCCCGATACCAATAATTCTTTATATTTGAAAGCCGATAACCGATATATTGATATAAATCCAAATTATTATATAATTTTTGAGAGCATGATTACAAAAACAAAAGTCTCACCATTAAAAGCCATGTCCCAAGCACACAATTATATATAATATTCTCAATATAATTTTATGTAGCCTATATGACACAGTAATTTCAATCATATTTCAAGCAATTCTAAACCATCATGATGAACAGTGCACAACTGAAGTGTATAACTGAAGGAAATAATCCATTATTTATCGGCTTAAATATATCAGCCAAATTTTCTTATCGGGCCGATAACGATAACATTAAAAGTGAACATACAGTACTGTGCAAAAGTCTTTAAAAAATAGTTTTAAGCCAGTTACTTATATCTTTTGCTGTAGTGTGTCAGTAGTAAATATTAGTTTACATTTTCAAACATTCCTTTTGCCATTAATTGTAATAATCCAGTGAGATTTCTGTGTGCACAAAGAGTCTGACAGCAGCCGGTGCTCCACACAAAGATCTTATCCAGTCTGTCTGTGATTACATGAAGAAACAGAGAAACAGAAAAAAACGAGAACTGCTGCAACGTCTCCAAGATACTTGAAGAAACCTACCTGTGCTACCACATATTATCAGGGACTGCATTCAAGTAATTAAATTGTTTTTGCACAACAAATTTCCATAAGTCACGTAATTTCAATGAATGAAATGGCGAAAAAAATCAGTAAACAGGACATGTGTATTATGTCTTAGCCGTGTAGACATATATAAGCGCACCTCAAACACTGACCTACTGTGATTTTAGAGGTATATCTTGCTCAGACACAGATAATTGCTTATATAAGGCACTCAGAACCCCAGGCACATTCACAACAAATACATTTTATAGCTTATATATGATGTTGCTGGTATACCATTCACAGCAGAAGCAGGTCTGACACATTTATACTAACATAAAATGTCTTCAGTTTGACTTCAATACTGAATCCCATTTTTACAGGCAAAACATACAACAAAAAAATCTGTTGTTTAGGATGTTGCGGATATAATGTTTGGAAATATAGCAGAAATTCCCATGGATCTATAACGTCATACCTATACCTACGGCTATTTTTAACACTGTCACTGGACCTGTTTAATATATTCATTGTGGATGACGCACAGCTTTAATTTGTTTGATGTGGGTGTGTGTCTCACTTCGACATGAAGGCTCCATCTTCACTGCGGAGCTGAGCAGACTCTGGAAACAGCATCTCCGGGCTGTGCAGCACATCTACTAATACAGAGAATTCTGCTTGTACTCGTGGACTAAACTGCTCCTCCAGATATGCAACGACTCCCTGAAACACATAAATCAAATAAATGAATTATTAATACAATTAATATAAAATACTGGTAAATAAAAAGAAACCTTTACAAACATTATAAACACTATAAACAAACATTTTATTTCCCCTCAATCCACAACAAATCTTTTCAATTTACTTGTGTGTACTTGTGTGTAGCATGTTTTGCGTGCTTGCTGTTAATTACATTAAGTTGCTTTGGAATATAAGTCGCAGCACGTTTCAGATGGTAAAATTATGCCACTTGTATTCGGGTACATGATTCTGATTGGTCAGTTGCCTTTAGAAAACTACACAGATGAGGGTGTTTTACCATTGACCATTTTTGATGTGAAGGTGATGTTACCTGTAGTTTCTCAATGATCTTGTAATCATGGGCCCCAAAGGGCTCCTTGCGGGGACGGCCACGGGCCGACAGCTTCCAGTCCTTCACTGCACGCTGCACCATGCTGGTGTGTGTCTTCAGCGACAGGGCATTGACTTGACCGTCCAGGTCCACTGGAATAGGGATGGCTCGACTCTTGGCTGGGAAGGGTTAGGAGGAGGACAGTGTTTACAAATGTACACATTTGTAACCTCATTAGAAATTAATGAAAAAACCTTTTATCTGAGGGAAACACATGTTTAAAAAACATGTTCGACATATTAAAAAACTCAAAAACTGATAGCAAACACTTCTGTATTTTCCTTTGATTTTTTTGGTTTTATAGTATGATTTTTAGATTATTTAAGGCAAGAGTACAATTTTGTGATAATATTTCCACAGATACATTTCTTATTCATACATTATTTATTTATTTTGCAGGTTGCATGCTTTTTGTGAGCTGTACTTGTCAAATTATTTGTTATTATTCTCACAAATACTGTATGAAAAGGAGTATGTGAACAAAAGGTTTAGAAATATAGCAAGTGAAATAGTTAGACTTAACTATCCAGAATGAACTACTTAACCCAAGATGTATGTAAAGTATGTAAAGTAAAATGGGAACAATATAACCCAAGATTTCTTAACGTAGGGTTTAAAACTAAACCGTTTTAACAACTGTTAGTGTGAAAAGTCTATTTGACGTAATTTGTTTACCTTGATTTATCTCATATTTATTTGTGTATGTATTTATCTTCACTAAATCTTTACTAAATTCTTAAAGTTGAATGTTTTAAATTGTTTTTCCATAAAATATCTTCATTTTTTTAATTCAGTGCCTATTTCAGCAATTTTGAAATCTACTGAAGGATTGCCAATATTTAAAAACATATAAAAATGATGAATTAGCATGAAGCAGTTTTAGTCATGTTGAAGATACCAGGTATGACCGTACATTAAAAATAACATTTTACGAGCAAACCAAAACCCTCTGTCACATGGCGGCCTTATATTTGGATTAAAAGACACGTGTCTGACACCTTACCGACATCATTAAGTGTTTTAATGCAACCCTCGATGTTAGTCTTCTGCAGGGAGTTAAGCCAGGTGCAGTTGTAGAGTTTGCAGGAGGACTGCAGCACTTGTATGAAAGTTGTTTGATGGGCCTGATGAAGAGATCCAGTATGATTTCCCACTCAAACATCACAAGTAACACCACATTAATATGACTGACTCATAGAGGAGAAATGCTTCAGACGAATGAGACATGTGGTCAAACTCATAGATTAAACTTTCTCGCTCTACCTGAAGGTTTGAATTGCTGACAGAGAACTGGGAACCGAAGAAGCCCTTGACGATAGCCATGATGGTATCGGTGACGTATTTTTCGAGGCATGTGTCAGCATGCTTCCTGTCTGTGGGGCTGCTAGTGACCTAAAACAACAACATCACAGTTCAGGATGCTTATCGCCCACATAGCAATCACAAATCAGTCACATATGATCTAAACAGCTCTTCGAACCAGTATGTAATATATCATGCCTCACAAATTGCGAGGGAGGGAAAGAGAAAGAAAGAGAAAGAAAGAGAAAGAAAGAGAAAGAAAGAGTTGGTGTCATTTAACTCACCTTTCCCATGTCTATAAGGAAACTGTCAAAGAGTTTCCAAATGTGATTGCTGGTGTAGATCTCCTTCATCTCCACCTCAGTGTCCACATAGCAGTGGTTCACAAAATTTACATATGCTATTTTCACCTGTAAAAGAAGAAAAAACAATGCTCAAAAAGGCTAGCTGATGTCACTTAAAAAAATGGTTTTAAATAGTATTATCATCCATACAATCGTAGTTTTATTATTGGGGGGCATGTTTTTTTTTTTTAAGTACCTTGGAATACCAGCTAAATACCATGGTACAGTATATGTACTCTGCAATATTTCAGTACCATGGTATCCAATGACCCCAAAACACTTTTTCAATGTAAATAAACATATTTATCATTTTAAACTACATTATTGATAATTATTTTATTGGCTTTTATTTTATATTATTCTATAACATTTATACATTTTAAATGTGTGGACAAAAATATACAAACATTCTGTTTAAAAGTTTAGGGTTGGTAAGATTTTAATGTTTTTGAAAGAGTTCTCTTATGTTCACCAAAGCTGCATTTATTTGATCAAAAATGCAGTAAAAACAGTAGTAATTGTGAAATAATTTTTTCTATTTTAATATATCATGCCACATGATACTTCAGAAATCATTCTAATATGCTGATTCGGTGCTCGTGAAACGTTTCTTATTATTATCAATAATATTTCAATGCTGAAAACAGTTGTGCTGCTGATTTTTAAACACAAATCTTTGTTTTTGAATAAAAGTAATAATTCTCAATAAAAAAATCTTTTAAATCTTACTGACCAGGAACTTTTAAACTGTAGTGTGTGTTTTTTTTTACTTCTGTATATCAACGCATTATGTTAATTCCATCTTATACCATCACTGTGCCTTTTTTCTAAGCATCAGCTTCCTACTGTACATGTTCTTTAGAGTGTTTAACTTTTAGCTCATTTGGAATGGACTGTAATTGGACATTTTTTTCTCCATAATCAGACAAATATCATTAGATAAATTATAAAGTGCATAAACAACATGTACAACAGCTCCGTCACTTTTCAAGAGAAGAACTTTTCAGATAGGGATAATGTTCTGTTACCTCTGCAGTGCAGTCATCGTGCGTGACCACTTTGACAATATCATCAAGTGGCAGAAGTGAGTTGCACTTGAGCTCGGTATCAACATTCTTGCCCTCGGTGCAGGCTGCCAGCAGCTCAACCAGAGTGATGTGGTACGCCAGAGACCCATTCTCATCCCGCCCAGAAGACATCATATCTTTCAGTGCCGGAAAAGAGGCACGGTCATTATAGAAGACCAACACGTCTTCTCCTCCGTTCACCAGCTACCGTCCAAAACAAACACATTATCACATAGAACACTATATAAAATCACTTTCATGTGAATGGAAGCGTTTTTTGACAATAAGTGGAGAGGAATACAAGAATGAATATTAAGATGTTCTCAAAATGTATGGATAACTATCACGAAATACACATTTTGAAGAAAAGTTATTCAAAACATACGGAAAAAAAAAGTAAAAATAAAAACATTTAATAAAGAAATTTATAAATACAAACATTTTAAAAATAGTATTAATTATTATACTTTAAAAATATGTGCAAAATATATTGTTTTAATATTAATGTGTATTATGAACATGATTGATGTGTGCTTTGAGTCTGAATTGCGCATATCTCCATGGAGCATTCAATTCAAAGTCCTTCTCACCTCATTCATGATTTTGCACTGACATTCCTTCACGTATTTGCCATCCGCTTTGACGATGGTTTGGAGGAAGCGCAGGTACTCCACGTGACGGCCGTGGGTCTCAATGCAGTGCACGAAGTGATGCACCACGCGGTCGCTGATCTCATTGCACAGGTGGTAGTTGTTCCTGAAGATGTAGCACATTGTCTTGGCCTCCAGAAGCTGAGTGAAGTGAAGACAGAATCAAATAAAATATTCTCAGAATTCCCTTTCAACTCCAAATAATCTATTATTAATTGCAAGGACATGTAATGCTCATAAAAGGGATAGTTCACCCAAAAAATGAAAATTCTGTCATCATTTGCTCACCCTCAAGTTGTTCCAAACCTTTCCTTTCTTCTGCTGAACACAAAAGAAGATATTTTGAAGAATGTCGGTAACCAAACAGCTGATGGGCCCCACTGACTTCCATAGTATGGGAAAAAAATACTATGGAAGTCAATGGTGCCCCACAACTGTTTGGTTGTGAACATTCTTCAAAACATCTTCTTCCGTGTTCAGCAGAAGACAGAAATTCCTACAGGTTTCAAACAATTTGAGGGTGAGTAAATGATGACAGAATTTTCATATTTTGGGTGAATGACTCTCTGGTGAAACGCACCCCGGGTGTGAGGAAGAGGTTGAGGTGTTTGTGCAGCAGCGCCTGGTTTTGAGGGTTGTCTCTGCAGAAGTACTGAAGGAAAGTGTGGGCTAGAGTCATGATCTCGTCCATCTTTTCATCCCCCTGGAGATGGAGCAGCAAGAATTTGGCAGCATAAGGATCCCGAAATGAGTCATTTTACTGCAGCACGTACTGTAATACTGTAATATTTACTGTAATATGATTGAAGGAATGTCCACTCACCTTCTCATACGGGATCTGGAGCAGGTCCAGCACCACAGTGTGAGCTCCCATGTTCTTCAGCAGCCTCTGCTGCTGCACGCGAATCTTCTTAGCAGGGGAGCAGAGTTTACTGAGACTCAGCAGGATCTATGTCACACCAGACACAAAACCATGAGACCGGCATTACATTTAGAGGGAATTCTGCTGTGTTTGCGGCTATTAGCATTGCCGTTATGTAATATATAAGACTTGTACTCTTTGGAGTGGAGGAAACATTGAGTGAAAAAGTTCACACCTCTTTCACAATTTTGTAGTTGTTGGCTTTGTTGCTGTCTATTTGAGGTTTATTGTTCCCATCCTGCACTGGGCTCAAGATACCTGCTTCCTGTAAACAAGATATTACACACAGTCAGGTAACATCATCATCGATATTGATTTTCTATGACCAATACTGATATAGATTATGTTACTGTATCACATAACAGATATGCAGCACTATTTAACTCTTATTTCTGCTTTAGTGTCATTGAAGTATTATTACTACTAGAGTATTTATTCATACTTGTTTAATTAGTAATTATTAATATTTTTGGAATAACTATATTTTCAGTTTTCATTTTAAATTTAGTTTAAGTTTTAGTAACTTTGTACTTTTGCCATTTTTATTATTATTTTTTTTTTAATATTTCTAAGCTTTCATTTATCTTTAGTAATATTTTATATTTTATATATTTATTCATATTTTATATTTTAGTTTTAGCAGTTTAAGTATTTCAACTTAAATAGTAAACAAATGTTTTCTTGGCAACTAACTGAAAGAAAATTCCTTTTAAGTGTATTTTTAATTTTACATTTAGTTAAGTTTTTAGTCATTATGTTATGCGCTTTTGTCATTTTTGTTAGTTTTTTTATATTTGTATTTAGCTTTGTTTTATTTCAGTTTTAGTTTTAGATTAATTTAATATTTCAACAAACAAAATTTGAAATCTTGCTTTGTCAACTAACTGAAATAAAATGTATATTTTATTTTAGCTTCATGTCAATTAACAAAAATGTTTTTTAATAGATTTAGTTACTAACAACACTGTTCTGCTTTTTGACACAATAATAACAAAATGATGATTAAAAATTATTATAAAACTACAAGAGTATGTGCATTATGAATATTATATTTATAATATCTGTAATATGAGTTTTATTACTAATAAACATTAATATAATGTTGGTCGATTACTAGAACTAAATTATTAGTCAGCCAATCTTTTAAGGGTAAGACAATTAATCAACATCAAACATTAATCACTGTATCAAAATAAGATTTTGAATGTATTCTCTGTATTGAATTCACAATGCACTGTGATGAAGAAGCAAATCTGTTGCATTATAATTTAGCAATACTCTTGCAGTGTTTCTCCGGCCAGTAGTTGCACACCTCTGAATTCTGCTCTTTGTTTTGATTCTCAGCAATATCTTCACCGCCATAACCTCCACTCTTCTCAACCCACAGCTCAGACTTCTCCACTGTCAGACGCAGCTGGTCCAGGCTTGCCTTAATCTTCTTATAATTCTCCACATCCTCCTCAGAAACCAGCAACTGGACCTGCAGAACAAAAAACATTCATTGGCAAATAATGTGTCTATCAGTAAAACAGACCATTTAAAAACTTGCCAGTCTCCATACACTGATAAGAAGACAGTAGTATGAGTGAGAGTGAGACCTGTTTGAAGGCCTGCAGAACTTCGGCTCTCTGGCTGAAGTGTTTAAAGATGAGCTGAAGGGAGCCGGAGACCAGTGGAGGGTAGTCCTGCATGATGAGGTGAATGAGCACCCGCAGAAACGTCTGACCACCTTCATCATCGAGGTCCACTGGGCTCCTCTCCTTAGCACTGTGAACAAAAAACACAAGACCAGATTGAGTAATGTGTTTTTTAAATAGAAGTTTTAAAGACAGCAGCAAGAGATGGTAAATTTAATTCTAAGTGTCTGAGAGGATGGAAAAAGTAATGACCAGGGTCAGAAATTAACTAGAGATGGGGTAAAAAAGACATATGGGCCTGCAAATTACTGAAATGTAATGTAGCAGAATGAGTATTGTGTTTTGATATTGTGAGCATTTTTTTTCAGATTTTTGATATTTGATGTTGATTCTATATTTACCAACCATATTTGGTCATATTGTTGTTTGTTATTTGTTTCAATTAATTCAAGTATTTGACATAAATGGAGAGCACACTGTTTCTTTTTTTGGTTAAAAGAATATGCCCTCACAAATGCTCCTGAAAATTAAAACAAGAAAAGCAGCAGTTTAAAAATTTGGGTTTCATTAAGATTTCCTTTTTTTGATTAAAAGAAATTAATATTTTTATTCAGCAAAGATGCATCAAACTGATCAATTATTACAAAAAATCTATTTAAAAAAATTTTCTATGATCAATATTTCTGTTGATCTTTCTATTAATCCTGGAAAAAAAATTATCACAGTTTCCACAAAAATATTAAGCAGCACAACTCTTTTCAACATTGAGAATATATATATATATATATATATATATATATATATATATATATATATATATATATATATATATATATATGTATAAAAAAAACAAACTTTCTTGAGCAGCAAATCAGCATATTACAAAGATTTCTGTGGCACCGAAGACTTTACTCATATTTTACAACATTACTGTTTTTACTGTATTTTAATCAAATTGAAGGGTTAGTTCACCCCCCCCCCAAAAAAAATTCTGTCATTAATTACTCACCCTCATGTCGTTCCAAACCCGTAAGACCTTCGTTCATCTTCAGAACACAAATTAAGATATTTTTATACTTAAGATATAAATTACTTTCCTTTGACAGCAATTTAATTACCACTTTCAAGGCCCTGAAAGGTAGTAAAGACATCGTTAAAATAGTCCATGTGCTACGAAGTGACGAGAATCCTTTTTGTGCGCAAAACAAAACAAAATAAAGACTTTATTAAACAATTTCTTTTCTTCCATGTCAGTCTCTGACGCGGTTCACGTGAGCACCAGGACGCATACGCCGGCGTTCTGATGTAGAACATGGAAGCACCTCACTGTGTTTACAAAGTGAATGGCGTCAGAGACTGACACGGAAGAGAAGAAATTGTTGAATAGTCTTTATTTTGGCCTTTTGGTTTTTTTTTTTTTTTTTTTTGGTCCTACAGGTTTAACAACATGAGGGTGAGTAATTAATGAAAGAATTTTTTATTTTTTAGTGAATAAACCCTTTAATTAAAGGGTTACTTCAGGATTTAGCATTAAGCTTTGTATTAGTAGAAAACCTGTATTATTTTCGAATTACCATGCTTTCCACCCTCATATCCCCCTGAGAGGAGAGATTTATGTATTTTTTGTCTGGAAAAAATCCTCCGATGACGCAAAAATCGTCATTTTGCGTCATCTGAGGATTTTCTGTCCAGAGGCTAAAGACTACAGCCAGTAGATGGCGTTGTTCCGCATGTTTACAACCCGCCCATAGAGGGTGGGATCTCACTCACAGAATGTACACAGTATCAGCCGTCTTTCTTTGGAAGCTAAGCTAGCATGCTATTGTTCTGTGGAGAAAGCTGAATAATAGGAGAAAGCTGAGTAAGTAGGGGTTACCATCTTCCTTTTCCCGGACTTGTCCGGCGGGCGAGACTGTTAAAAATGTCCGGGATTCGGCTTTTGCGTTCTGCGGTCGCCATTCATTGTTTACATGCACACCTCTCGTTTCAATCTAGCTGAATTAATTCAGATCGGTGAATCTGACTGTAGTGTTTACATGAACGCTAAACAAGTGATCGGTTGATGTGCGTTTTACCCTTGCTAAGAAAATTCCCGCTCCTCCGTGAGAGATGCGAGACCCGGCGAGTCTCAGTAATGACGCCACCGGCCTCGCGCCGTTCTCCCGCGGCCGTCAGCCTCGTCCTGCTCGCCACAGTAAACATGATGAACGGCAACTGTAGAACGCAAAAGCCGAATCCCGGACATTTTGGGTCTCTAAATCCCTGGCAAACTCATCACTTACTTAGGCTAGCCTTGTTGTTTACAACTGCGCTCTCTTACCGGTAGGCGTGGCCTCCTAAGGCAGCGAAGCAAGTGCATTCTGGGAGTTGTTGTCTTTCATCCACATAAGCCAAAAATACATTTTCTGGCTTTTCTCAGTCTAGAAAGCTCCAAATTCAAAAATTTCTCCACATTTCTTCTTCTTAAATGACCTATTTTAAATACACATTCATCTTCCCAGAGGTGAAGTATCCCTTTAAGCCCTGGTGAGCTTAAAAAGCATTCAATTTTTTATTTTTTTTTATCTTACCAACCCCAAACGAACAGTAGTGTAAATTTAAGTCTGTTTTTGTTTGTTTTAAAGCTTGACAGCAATTCATACACATTTCAATTTTAATTTGGTTATGTCTAACTGATAACTAACCCTTTTTTAAAAAAGTCAGCATTAGTACCTATGCAGCTATTTCAATAGTTCATTCTTAAGCACCAAACACAACCCAAATAAACATAACACAAGGCAAATAATCACTCCCTCACCTTCCCGAAAACATATTCTCTGCTTTCTCTGCAATTTCCTCAATGTTTGGCTCTGGAATATACAATAGAAATATTAAAACATACACAAACAGACCCTTAAAACAAGAATAAACTCCTCAACTGGGATCTGAAAATTAAGGTTTCTGTATGTCATGAAATGTCTCTCACCAGCCATGACAGGAACTTCCGTCACTGAGGCAGAAGTGTCCAAAGTCTGCTCGCCAAACTCTTTTTTATAGATAGACAGCAGATAGGTGATGCGGTAATCGAGACGCACATTCAGAATGAACTATAAAAGGAAAAGATGAAATGTAAAATGATGCCAACATTTAAAGGGATAGTCCCCCAAACTCTGACGGATCAATCCAAGTCTTGAGCTTACGTTTACCAAATCTGACTGCTCTTATAAAAGCCTAAATTAAATTTGTTCAACAAAAAAAGTGATAATGTATCTTCAGAAGACTTGGATTAAGCCATTCGATTCATATGGATTCAATCTCTTTATGAATGTTTGAGTGAATATAATTTAATGGAGGGACAAAAATCTCTCAAATTTAATAAAAAATCTCTTGATTGGTTTCAAAGGTGAACTAACCCTTTAATATAATTTCCAAAACCTTTCTTTGACATAGTGTGGAAGACATAAACTTGAGTTTTGTGCAGTGTAACTAATACTTTTAGTTCATTGCAACAGATTTACAGCAATCTATGAGGGCATCACCTGCAGAATCTCAATAATCCTGAGCTTGGTGTCCATCACCATGACGTTCTCGTTGTCAGGGAGACAGATTTGCTTTCCGTGGATTGGCTGAGCATCGGGGAGACAGTGGGCCATCATCAAGCCTCTGCTCAGAACCATCTGAGTCACCATCTCACCCACACCGTGGATGGTACGCATGACATTATTACCTACACAAACACAGCCTGAAGTGTTACACCTCCTCAAGCACAAGCAGCTATTATCTTGTAAAACAAATACTGAAGACGCATTACTTGAGTGAAAACAGACAACTTGAAAAAGTCTCTCACCTCCCTCAGGGCCCTTGTTGAGTTTGGACATGAATGTGAATGTGGGTTGGACAATGTCCAGGATGGCCAGCAGGGTGCGCGTGAGGCACAAAAGCTCATTAAAGCTGTAGAAGCCAAAGTAGACCAGGTTACGTGCCAGGTGGACCACCTGTGAGAGAGACAGACAGAGGAAAAAAGCCATTCAAATTCAAAGTGTTAGAGAGTGAATCATTAGTATTCTGTTAGAGCTAATGCAGCCAATCTGCTCTGTCCTCTGGACACATCACATAATACACTCAGTAAAAACCTAAGACCTGACACACAAATAACAGATATAAACATTGTCACTATCTACACTGATTTAGATGTAACAAGCATCAAATACAACATGATGTGATTCACTAAAAAAGGACTACAATGGCCGTGCTGTGTTGTTTTGATTCTCTACAAGAACCAACTCAGAGTCATTTGTTTGGGAATCCGTTGGACTACATTGTTTCACTGTATAAGGAAAGATTTTATTTACTAAAGAAAATTGCTCATAAGGTCATTCATTTGGGAATCAAAACCAAATCTTTAGAGTCATTTGCTCAGGAATAAGGTCGGAATACACCAGTCATGCTCTATGAATGGATTTGATTCACTAACAAAAGTAGCTTAATAATGAATACTTCAAGGAGTGGACACTGTTTGCACTGTATGGTTCTGATTCACTACATCCAACTCACTTGAGTCAAAAGTTCGAAAATCAGTTGCACTACACTGATTGGACTGTATGAATACATTTCATTTACTAACAAAACAGCTCATAAAGGTCAATAATTAGGGAATTAGGGTGACTACGCTGGTCACTCTTTTTGTTTTTGATTCACTAAATAGTACAAACTCCTTTTTTTGATCATGAATCATCTGGAACTACACCAGTCATGTTGTAAGGGTGGATTTGATTCATTTAAAACAAGCAGCTTATAAGAATCATTAGTTTGTGAACTGAACTATACTGATTCTGATTCACTATAAAGAACCAACTCAGAGTCATTTGTTTAGGAATGTAGCATGGACAGATTTTAATTATAAAAAAAAAAAAAAGTCACAAGGGTCATTCATTTGGGAATCGGACTATACTGATCACGCTGTATGCTTATGATTCACTAAATAGAACCAACTCCTAAAGTGTCATTGACTACACTATTCAGCTGTATGGTTAAATCTGAATCACTAAATAAGCAGCTTATAAGAGTTCTCAGTTCAGGAATTGGACTACACTGTTTGTACTGTATGGTTATGATTCAATAAAAAAAAAAAAATATATATATATATATATATATATATAAATAAACTTAGAGAGTAACTAATTCAGGATTCGTCAGGCTGTTTGTATTGCACTGTAGATTCAGAAGTGGTGTTGCTGAATAGACCAGGAAACAATGTCATAGCATTTCTGCATGGTTTTCTGTCCACATTTATGGAATATTACATGTGTGAGAACTGTTATAGGAACCAACCATAATCTCACCTCAAGGGTCAGTTCATTCTTTTCACTGTCTCCAAATGGATCAGGCTGACTGACAACATCTTTGAGATATTCATCCACAAAATGCATTGTAGGGGCAAACTTTCTCTTCATCTCCTCTCTGGACGTGTCTCTGAACTCATAATCATACCTGTGCACCAAATACACATTCAGACAAGCCAAACAACACAAAACAGTCCTATAAATAAAGCAATGTGATGCTAGAAGCACAGTAACACTGGTAAAAAACTGGCTTCCATCTTACTCATTGACGGAGATCTTGGAGGGTATCTCGGTCCACAGACGTGCATAGCGAACGGGCACCACGGCCTCCTGCGGGTCGCGGTCCACGTGCATGTGCAACATTAGACGACAAAATGAGGCACGCAGGTTATAAGGCAGGCAGTCATCAAACATGCAGCGCAGGATTAGATCCACCGGCAGCTGACTGGAAATCTGATTGATGGCCAGATACTGCCGGTCCAGGCACATTTTAGCAAAGAGATTGAGTTGGCACCTGCAAGAGAATGGATAGGGCACTTGATAACAGCTGTTTAAACATTCAGATGTACTCCGATTCAAAGTGAAAAGCAACCTGCCTAAAATAAAAAAAATAAAATGTGATTAAACTCTCACCTATAATATGTAATGGTGTCAACGTCCAACTTTTGTCCATTCTTGGCTTCCTGAGCCAGGTGGCGGATGGACTTCCCATGAGGCTCTTTGTGGTTATCAATCCAGTATAGCCACACTTCTTCATCCTCACCATCCTCCTGGATTAAAGATGACTCCAGAGAGGTCTCAGTGTGTGGGATCAGTCTAAAGAAACACAAGCCCCAGTCATATATCTTAACATAAAAAGCAAAATGACCTTGTCAATAGCTGTATACAGTTATTACAGATTAATCCAATTATTCTGAGTCATTGTTATACAGATAATCTCAGGAGGCAGCACAGAACAGCTCTCACTTGGTCTGGATGAGGATGTCTGCGTTGATGGGGTTCAGCATGAATTTGCAAATGAGCTCCTGAGTAACAGGAATGGCTGTTTTGTTGGAGACACACAGGTCAGACAAATAATCCAGAAACCTGGGGGAAAATGCACAAGAACCTTACAACCACTGCTAACCAATGTGAAAATGTACTTGTAGTTGTATCGAATGCAAGAATCACATCTGAATGTTTACTACTCAGATGTTTGGGATTAGTATTTTATTTTAAAGAAATTAATACTTTTATTCAGCAAGGACACATTCAATTAATCAAAAGTGACAATAAAGACCTTTACATTGTTACAAAAGATTTCAAATAAATGTAAAATAAATGCTGTTTTTTTATGTATCATTGTACCTAGCCAGAAAAAAAAAACAACCAACCAAAAACATCAAGGAAAGCTTATGCCTATGTAATTAAATCATAATTTGGAACCAATTCTAAATGATCCTAATAGGACAAATAATAATTTTCTAAAAAATAAAATAAGAAATTGGAAAATAAAAATATGATTAATTTATTTTTATCCAGCAGGACATCACAGCATATGTGTCATAAAGAATTCTTAAAAATCTCTTATTTGATCTCAATATAACTGGTCCCAAATAAAAAAAAATAGTTTTCCTTAAAGATTCCATTCCATTTCCTGTCATACTTTTTGCAAGTTTTGGTTAGTACCAGACATTTGAGTGGATGTCAAAATCTCTGGGTCAGACCTGGGCTCTCGGTTCCTGCGCAGAAGTTTGACAAAGGTCTCGATCTCACGTGCGGTGATGTGCTTCTCTAACAGCTTCCGGTTGTTGTGTAGAAGAGCAGTGATTGTGTCTTCGGCCAGGATCTCATAGCCGATCTGAGCCTGCATGATGGAAAAATTCTTGGCTATGTACTCCTGTGATAAAGAGGACACGTGTATTAGTCTCATACATTGATTGATTAATTGGAGTTGATAATTGAAGATGATCCTTGCCTGATTCTTGCGGTAGTCTTGTTGGGAATGGCGCAGGATTCTGTAACACAGCTGTAGCATGTACTTAAATGCAGCGTTGCGCTGCTCGCCCACATCTTCAAGCTTCGGCATTGGCGAGTCTTTAATCTCCGAAAAAGGAGCTTTAAGAATTCCAAAGATCTGCAAACGTAAAAATTACAGTCAGAAATCTGCCATGGAAACGATGGTCCTTAAAGACCCCCTGTGGTGAAAATCAAGTTTTTAATGTTGTTTATGTATATGTGGTGTTTTTAATATTATGCTGTAAGACAAACCATGTGCAAATTCATAAATCGACACCATTGCTGAGTATTTTCTCCTTAAAACTGCAGTGATAGTTAGGGAAAGTTAGGAATTTTTTTTGCCAATCTGCAAAAAAAATTCTTACCAATAGCTTTTTTTACCATGTGTTCCTATAGGTGTCTAGTAACACCTCCCAATTTATCCACGGCCAAATCCTCGGGGAAACGCCTGGAGAGGCAATCAAAGTTGGGGTGCCCAGACGTCCTGGGTAAAAATAATGAATTTAAATTTTTTTTTTTTTTCAATATTACCTTTTGAGATGTCTAACTAGGGGTTTTTAGGGGTGCCGAATCTATCCCAGCCATTAGTTTTGACTAAAAATTACTCCAAGTCCATACAAAAACCACATAAAAATGGTTTTATTGAACAATTACAAAACAAAACTTACTAAATCGGTTTAAGGCCAGACACTACAGGTGAATAGAGTCAAATTTTTAACTAGCAGATATCACCATGAAACTTTCCCAGTTGATTACCTATATTAAGATGAGAAAAAAATGTATTACAAGTTTTCTGTAATTTAATGTTTAAATATGCAAATTAGGCTATATCTAATTAAATATGTGCTAATTTGCATATCTTTTAAAAAATGAAATCTGAGTATTGGATTAAGCCAGGTTCAAAATTATTTCCAACTGTCAGATCCAAATATGGTCATTTCCTTTTTATCAGCAACCAATTATGAAAGTAAAAGGGCTGAATGCGCAATCTCATTGGCTGATGATAAATCTTTAAAGGCCATTTTCTCAAAATGACTTTTCTCTCATACTCCAAGTCCGAAATCTCCACTTCAGTAGCACCTATATACACCAAACTCTCCAGTCTTGTACCTAGTTATATTATGAAGACATATACAGAAGGATTTGTAAATATATTATTCCTAGCCTGATTTATATTACATTTTATTCCAAAAAAACATGGCGAAAATCATTTTTTAAGGCTAATGACAGTATTTTCGGATTTACAGGATAACAAAAGTAGATATCCATAAATCCCTCAGTAATTTTTTTCCCATCTAATATGTGAACACAATGAAAAAAATATTTTTAACCTGGCTTTATCCAATACTCAGATTTCATTTTTTAAAAGATATGCAAATTAGCGCATATTTAATTAGATATAGCCTAATTTGCATATTTAAACATTAAATTACAGAAAACTTGTAATACATTTTTTTCTCATCTTAATATAGGTAATCAACTGGGAAAGTTTCATGGTGATATCTGCTAATTAAAAATGTGACTATTCACCTGTAGTGTCTGGCCTTAAACCGATTTAGTAAGTTTTGTTTTGTAATTGTTCAATAAAACCATTTTTATGTGGTTTTTGTATGGACTTGGAGTAATTTTTAGTCAAAACTAATGGCTGGGATAGATTCGGCACCCCTAAAAACCCCTAGTTAGACATCTCAAAAGGTAATATTGAAAAAAAAAAAAAAATTTAAATTCATTATTTTTACCCAGGACGTCTGGGCACCCCAACTTTGATTGCCTCTCCAGGCGTTTCCCCGAGGATTTGGCCGTGGATAAATTGGGAGGTGTTACTAGACACCTATAGGAACACATGGTAAAAAAAGCTATTGGTAAGAATTTTTTTTTGCAGATTGGCAAAAAAAATTCCTAACTTTCCCTAACTATGAACCAAAGACAGTCTCAAAAAAGCGGTTTGAAATCGCCGGTGTTTCTTATGTCACAAACGACCTTGTAACCAATCAAGTCAATGTGTGGGCGGGCTGTAGCATATCATTTAATAAGCTGTGGAGAATGGTAGTCTCAAGAGAAGCCAGGTTATCATGGTATATTTTTCTGTTGATATGAAAAATCGGGTACATTTAGCAATATTGTGGGTGAATTATGGATATTACGATGTCATGATGAACTATATGCCTTTCTCCACTGGCGTTCTAAGTTGTTCTTAGCGTTTGTATGGATGCTGTTTTTTAGAAGGCAGCCGTCTGACTCTGAAATGGCGAACAGGAACATGGTTTGTGTAACATTAGCAACACATTATTAGCTGTTTAATAACGTAGTCAAGCCAAAGGCTAATCATATTAATTACCGTATTACCATATTAATTACCGGCATACATAAAACGCATTACCATTCTGATACATCGACTTGTATAC
Source organism: Scardinius erythrophthalmus (assembly GCF_964197995.2). Taxonomy (NCBI): domain Eukaryota; kingdom Metazoa; phylum Chordata; class Actinopteri; order Cypriniformes; family Leuciscidae; genus Scardinius; species Scardinius erythrophthalmus. The sequence continues at coordinate 12,333,931 of NC_138228.1, forward strand.
GAGCCTGTATAATTCGCTCTTCCACTTCTTCTTCTGAATCAGTTTCTGGTTCAAACATATATGGTTGAATTAAACCAGTATTTTCACTTGCCATTGTGCAGGGTTTACTACAGTGAAGTTGAGTGAGTGGATCATGTGATTGATTGGAGTCGGAGCTAATTTTAATATTCATGAGTCTGTGTATACTAAATGAAGGAAGGGTGTACTGTAGAGTTGAATTCAAGCTATTTTAAAGAATAAAGAACTTTTTTACAGGAAAAAAAAAGTTTCAATATGTCATTTTGGTGATCAAAGATGACTTCTGTAAGTACACTGTTTGAGCTAACCTGTGCCAGGATATTTTGCTCTCTCATGAGTTTCTGCCTCTCTCTGTTGGGGTTCGAGATGACAACAGCCAGCACGTCCTGCCCGTTGTTTGGCACCTCGCACAAAAAGAAGATCAGATCCTCCAACAGCTTAATAGTAAACCTGAACATAAAAACATAAGAGCAAGTATGTTTTTAAAACTATAAAAGTATAGTAGTGATCACATCTAATTCATAAGAATCCTTTGCTTATGGAAATGTAACCCAATATATAATTTGGAAGTTTCGTGTGCAGTTTTCACTCATGTTCACATTGGTCACTTGAATTCACAGTGCTGACCAACAGAAAAAGCTACTTGGTTTGACACATACATAGAGATATACATCTCTACACTTTTAAAAAATAAAGATTTTTATAGATAGATGAACCATTCTGGTTTCACCAAAGAACATTTTAGTGAATAGTTCTTAAAAGAACCAATTTTTCTTAGTGTGAAGAACATTTTAATAATCTAAAGAATCTTTTTCCACTATAAAGAACCTTTAGGGCAGTGGAAAGGTTTCATGGATGTTAAATGTTCTTCATGGAAAAATAGATGCCAATAAAGAATCTTATTTTTAAGAGTGCATGCTATTGACATGGACATGTTTTTGCTAAAGTGCAAAGAAAAGGTCCATTGTGACCGCACCATGAAGGCCAATGTGACCACAACTTAACGCATTAAAAGGCCTCCAGTAAGTATGTCATTACCTGCGTTCATTTGCAGCTGCGAAATTGCTGATACCCAATATACGCACAAATGACTCCAGGACCTTGTTGGCATCATTGGCAAAGTCCAAGTCTCTGACCTCTGACAGGGGAACAGAATTAATGGAGAACGCCTCCTTGTCCTCCTTCATGTGGCAGGTGCCGATCTGCACAAATAAAGAAAGAAATTACATGAGCTTTCGTTGACAAGGATCATTTTTCTTCAAATAAAAATGCAAATAAACCACCTTGAGCATAACGGGTCGTTCTTCCTCAACATCAATAGGAATGTTAGTACTGGTCACCCAGGTGTTTGTGCACAAGTTCCTGAGTCTCACATATGAGTTCCTGAAAAAAGAAGGTACATATTTTCAAGGGATCAAACCAAAGAACTTGCAGTTGTTAGCGTCATTCTCTGATGTTTGAGCTACAGGAAATACCCAACAGTATGTGCGACATAGTATGGACTCCTATCCCATTGATAGCACTTGAATAAAAACTAACCTGGACAAATGGTTTTTAAGTACATTTTGAAAATACAAAAGGTTGCACTAAAAAGGCTTTGTGAGCACTTGAATGCATTGAGATCACTTGTTCTACAATCATTAACACACTATACACCCTTTCAAAACCCGTACTGCTACTTTTTCACACCTACATCTCTTAACTTGCACTTCTATCCAATTTTGGATGTTCGTACAGCTTCTGGGTGGAAGGGTGATTCCTTGTACAGTTCCTTATTTTGGATAAAAGTGTTTGCTAAACAAATAAATCCAAATCTAAATGTAAAACCATTCTAATAGGGTTGTCATGGATGAAAGTTATTTTGGTGAAGAGGAACTAACCTGGGAACCAGGCAGTCTGCCCGCTGTAAGGTGGTGGCATCCAATTCGAAGAGAGAGGCAATGTCATTGCCGTGGGGCACTGCAACAAGGGTGTAGGGGATCTTGTCAGCCTGCCACTTCTTTTTAGAGTACAAAGAGTCTGTGTTGGTCTGATGTTTGCACAGAGAGAAAAGGGAAGGTCACATTGGTGTATAAAGAGACAATGCAATTACATAAGACAATGCAAGTTCACTGAATCTGCACTTATAGGTAATTATATGTAGTTTGTTTTTCTCCCGAGTTTTTGTTTTCTACAATGTTTTCATTATTTTTACAAGGGTGACGGACCTCAAACCAGGGTTATTATAGTTAACTAAAAAACAAAACAAAATAAAATAAAATAAATCCATTTATAGTGATGCAATTCCAATGGAAGTCTATGAGGCTAAGCATTTAAAAACAGAAATGTGCAACTCTTATTTTTGTTAAATCAGGACAGGATTCAAAGCTTGACATGATTGCAAGCAATTTTATAACACTAATCTCGTGTTAAAATGTTTATGTATTGTGGCTATATTTCCATTAGTGTTTTTCTGGTGCAAAATATTTGCCTTGTTTTTAAAAACTGAGGAAATGAGTAGGAATAATGTTCAGTATTAATTGACAGCATTGAACCAGGAATTACTATAATGGACACCGCTCCTGCAACAAACAAAAAAAAAAGATATCCAGAGACAAACACAGAGGTCATCTACAGTGAGGACATTATGCAGGACTGCATCTGTGGCACAGACTCTTTTCACCAGAGCTTTTTTTGATGGAGGGCTATTTGGAGAGCGGCATTATACATTCTCCTCTGCTCTGACTCTCTGCAGCTCCTCTGACTCACTCCTCCACGAAAGCAGACACAGACAGCACGTCTGCCTGACTCTCACGGGGCACCCCCAGATTCAGACCTTATGTAAGGAGCCCCCTCTGCGCGTGTGCGAGTGTGTTTGTCTGTGAGGCTGCTGAAGCAGAATGCTAATACAGCGGAAAGGTGCAGTGCGTGATGCAGGCTGAAGACGAAAAAAAATTCTCCGGAGAGTAGGAGGACGAGAGTTGCGCGAGTCTGTCTGTTGCAGCGGGAAGGAAGGGAGAGAAACGGATTACGTAATAGTGAAGCTGTGCAAGAGAGTTGGGCTGAGCCGCAATGCCGTATAGCCGAGACAGAAAGGGGTAGTTCACTTAAACTGGGATAGTTCACCCAAAAGTTCAAATTAGCCCATGATTTACTCACCCTCAAGTCATCCTAGGTGTGTATGACATTCTTCTTTAAGACGAATACAATTGGAGTTATATTAAAAAAATGTCCTGGCTCTTCCAAGCTTTATAATGGCAATAAATGGCTGTTTCTATTTTGAAGTCCATAAAAGTGCATCTATCCATCATAAAAGTGCTCCACATGTCTCCGGGGGGTTAATAAAGGCCTTCTGAAGCGAAGCGTTTGTGTAAGAAAAATATCCATATTTAAAACTTTACAAACTGTAATCTCTAACTTCCGCTAAATGTCGTTCGCGCGTTCATGAAAGACTGCCGTTCCAGCGTATGACGTAGGACGCTCCGGTGTTTTGCTCACTGATCTATATAGAATGACTATAATACTAATACTATAATTATACTATAATAATATTAATACTATAATTTATATAGATTAGTGGTTTTGCTCTATCCTCTGCGCTTCCGTGTTCGTCACCGGAACTTACGTCATACGCTGGAACGCCAGTCTCTCGCGAACGCACGTACGACAGTACTTCAGAAGGCCTTTATTAACCCCCCAGAGCCGTGTGGAGCACTTTTATGATGGATAGATGCACTTTTATGGACTTCAAAACAGAAACAGCCATTCACTGCCATTATAAAGCTTGGAAGAGCCAGGACATTTTTTAAATATAACGCCAATTGTATTCGTCTGAAAGAAGAAGGTAAGTAAAATCATGGGCTAAATTTCATTTTTGGGTGAACTATCCCTTTAAGCAGAGCGAGTCAGATGCAAAACTTCATCTAAAGTTTAACACAATCAACAAATGTGATTCTTGCATACACTATCTATTTGTTAGGGCTGGTTTTAGCTTTAATACTTGGATCAGTGTTTTATCGATTGCTAGATCCAGGACATGCCCAGATAGAATCTGCGAACTTGTGTTACATTTCTGTGGTGATTGTGGGGAAAAATGTGTGGAATTCTAGTGAATGGGAAAAGCAACTTCCATGGAAATCTGCAGAACTTTCTGTGAAATTTTGCAAGCTCAGACTCCTTGAAGTCCTAGTAATGACATTTAAGTTCTATTGTGTAAGGCTGGCATCCAAGTGAGGTCTGACTTACCTCATTTTTGGTGCTGATACTGTCTGTTCGATCTTTAAATTCAGGATTCACCTGAAACAGAACCAGAAGTGTTTATGAAAGCCCTACGACATTCACACAGAGACAAAGGCAGATTCTTTCGGCATTTTTATCTCAGACAATAAGCCCTCTGTCTGGCCTGTGCACAGTGGATGGCTGCGAATGGTTCTGTACCAATGTGACAATAACATTGTGAAGACTGCCACCTGCAGCCCATCTTCTGCACTCTCAAAACCATAAAATATAATAATACACCCCTCCAGAAGAACATTTTGTTGCTCAGAGGTTAGTCCTTCATAGTTTAAGAGATCATTAAGAGAATTCAGTGAGGTTTACAATTACGTATACACTACCATTCAAATGTTTGGGTCGGTAAGATTATTATTAAAGTTATTATTAAACTTTTTTTTTTTTATATATAAAATAAAGCTTCATTTATTTGAACAAAAAGTTTCTTCTTTTACAATATTAATAGTATTAATACTATTAATAGATTAATATTGCTTAATATTGATTAAAACTGCTTTCTATTCTAATATATTTAAAAATGTTATTCATTCCTGCGATGGCAAAGCTGAATTTTCATTGCCACAAGATCCTCCAGAAATAATATAAATCTGAATTGATGCTCAAGAAACATTTTTTATTATTATCAATGTTGAAAACAGTTGTGCTGCTTCATATTTTTGTGGAAACCAAGGTTATTTGGTAAATAGAAAGTTCAAAAGAACGGCATTTATTTGAAATAGAAATATTTTGTAACATTATAAATTTCTTTACTGTCAATTTAATAAGTTTATTCTATCTTTACTGAATCAAAGTATTCATTTCTTTCAGGAAAAACTTACTGATACCAAGCGTTTGAACATTAAAGCATGTCACATAAAAGAATTAGGATGGTTCTTAATATGTTTCTAAGGTATTTACTCCAAGATTCCTTAACAGAAAAAAATAAGCCACAAATGAGACTAACGCCCGTTTCACACATACTCTGTGTGCAGTGCGTATGCGGTGCAGGAGCAGCACATGCAATAGTGCTTTCACATACGCTGCGTTTGCAGTGCGTAACTGATCCGCTGCTGTACCACAAATGCATACTATTTGTATTTCAAATCCAGAAGTTATTAGCAACGTTTATTTAAAAAAAGTTTTGTCAGCATTGTGATTCTCTTTGTACACATATAGACTCTTTAATAGACGTATTCACGTTTAAACACAATTTAAACAACGTATTATTCAATGCAATACTTCTATATAATTATATATTAAGTTGTTCAAGCAAGTGGTAAAATATTTAACCATGTACTTATATTAAAATCGCACAGCCTACATTTTAAATTAAAACTTAAAATTGACAAAAACAGCAGACTCATACCCTTTCTTTTGCATAATTTAAATCTTTATACAATAAATCTTGCATGTCACAGGATCTTGTTTTTCCACCTCCACGAATGAGACGAGTGTTGTTCATTATGTTGCCTTGTTGAGGTAAATTGTAGTTTTCCTTGCTTTACCCCGGTCTTAAAGTGAAAAAAGTAGTAGCCTAGCCTATTTAATTAAAAACATTTATGGTGAGATTACTACATTTTATTTAATTAAACGCATTTATGGTGAAATTACTACATTTTCAGGTCAATCTGTTTTCATTTTGACCACGAAACATGCGCTGTCACTTTAATTCAGCGCGTGCAGCAGTGGCGTAGCCACGAGGGGTCCTGGGTGGGCCTAGGCCCCCTCATTTACATGTCTGGCCCCCTCAGATTTCTGATTGCTTAAAAATAAAATAATAAAAATAAGAAATTGTTGATGTGTTAGTCTAATTGATAGATTGACCAATCTAAATACTGCGCGGTAAAATGCGGCTGTTTTCAAACTTGATTTGACGTGTTGTGCATAACCTACGCTGTCATCTTCGCGTGAGAGTTCATGCGGTGAATGGCAGCTCTGTGCAAAGTACAATATTGCGCACGAAAAGATGAGCGAGAAGGAGAAAATAAGCCATATACATCTCAGTTGGCTTCAGCTTACTACAAGACGACAGCGAGTAAAGCGGCTAGGAGACAGAAACGCACATATTTCATCACAGAATAGCGGCGAGACTTCGACTCAGATCGGCACAATGCGCAATGACTTGTTTACAATTGATGAACCACCTTCACAACCAGTGATGACCACATTTCCTGTATAGCCTATATCTGTTGTAGCCTATATGAAGAGTTTGGTTTCAAAACGCGATAAATCCATTATGATTAATTTGAGTAATAATTGTGTTTTCTTTACCAAAGAGTGGAAAGATCCAGATTTAGATTTTCAAATATTTATTATAAAAAAGGATGTTTCCCCCCAAAATGCAATAAATTCATGACAGTTTTTTTTCTCCAAAATGCAATTAATCCATTGAATCAATTAAGTTATTTTTCATATTTTAACTGTTGAAAATACACAACAGAGTAAATTGATCCACATATGACAGCCTCTGCACTTGGTCAATACTAATCTTATATAACTTACAGGCACTGGACTAAAAATAGCCGACATTAAATCACCATCGCTAAGAAACACCTCCTGAACTTTTTTACGGCGATCAGCTATAAAATGGCTTGGTCCTGCTCGGTTTTCGTTGACTTTGAGTAAAACAATTGAAAGTTTTTCAAAAGATCCCCTGGGGTCAAAGTGTCAGCGTGACAGAAGTTTGATGCTGTCGTGTGAGAACAAGCAACAGTCGGCATTTTTCCTCCTCCCGCGTGCCTCATCTTCTTAATCTCCTCAAGTAGCCTAAAATGATTAGATTTCGATGGCTTACGTTTCTTCCCCTCCGCAGAAACCACCACAGGGTCACCAATGCCGTCAAAATTATTATTATTTTTTTTTTTAAAAAAGTGTGGATCACAAAGTAGAAGGATACTAGGATGCCGGGTTTATTAAAAGCGCCGCCGTTGCGGTTTACAAAGCGTGGAATGGTGCGCTCGCTGCGCTGTGATTAGTTGAGCGGATGTATCGCATTCTGCAGAGAAAGGGAAAAGGAAAGGGAGAAAACATGACAGAATAACACGGCGGATATCGCATTTTACGTAAAATTAAGAATGGACTTTTCAACACCGACCAGCAATACAGATTTTTTGCAGGAACTAAATATATATATATAACGTTTGTCGCGTTTTGGAACCAAACTCTTCATATATTTGCTGAGTAAGATGACATCATTGACACTTTTTATAATCGCCCTCCTAGACTCATGTAAAAGATAATAATCGCCGAGCTATATCGTAGGCTGCTATAGCATATATATATATATATATATATATATATATATATATATATATATATATATATATATATATATATATATATATATATATATATATATATATATATATTAGTTGCCCCCTCATTTTAAAAATAAAATTCTGGCTACGCCCCTGGCGTGCAGCACAGCAAAAATAGACTCGGTGCAGAAACGATCGCTGCACTGCTGTATACGCACCGCAACTGGAACGGATCGCCAGACCGCATCCGCATGCAGTGTGAAAGCTCTAACCTGTTAACATGGGTACGTAAAAAAATACGCACCGCAAACGGAGTATGTGTGAAACGGGCGTAATGCTGACATACAGTAAAAATACAGAGCTATAAAATGAATTGGAATATTATTATATCTCAGATTGGTTTTGGGAGAATTTGATGAGAAATGTTTGAGTGGCCTATAGCCTATTGAGTTGCCCCAGTACCCTATAACATGCTCTCACACGTTTATTTATTTATTTTTTGGTACCATTTTAGGAGGAGTAAAATGTATACATGAGGCTCCAACAACCAGATGCATTTACACTTGTCTAGTTTTATCTGGAATGAGTCTCATTCCACCTCCTGAAGTGGTTTGAGTGATGCAGAATTCGAATGCATCTTACGTATGAAGTGAACAGGCGTAAACAAGCCTAGCGTTCAGATACTGTTACGTCAGGGTCAGCTGAGTAAATACAGCTAAATCGCCCTAGGAAAAGCTTCATGTGCAGCATGCAAATAAATGTAAACCACAGGCATTCACACAAACCACACCAGGTCAAACCATATACTACACAGCTCTTTAAAAGGAAAACAGTTTCAGGAAAGGACCAGACAAAGTAGATTGAATGTGTACCTCGGCCGCAAGGTAGTGTCCTGTGGCGAGGTGTTTGAAACGAAACAGGCTGTTCCATTGACCTGCTCCTCCTCTGCAGGGGTCATAGTGGACAACCTGAAGCACACGGGACAGGATTAGATTGAATTTCTTTCAAAAAACATTTTTTTCGGACCCCAAATTTTTTAACAGTAGCGTATACCACATTCATAAACCATGAAATGTTATTATGATACATTTTACTTCATTACATACAGAGAACTTTTAGTTTGTAAAAACTAAACTGAAGAACTGCAAGGAAAATACTTTTATTTCATCATACAGAACTATACCTCCACTTCCCAGAGTGCTTTTGAACTGGTGGCGGAGGTTGCTGATTGGCGGAGGGTGGTCCGTAAGAAGACATACTGCTGCTTCTTGTACTCATCACAAGTAAGAAACTTTTCTTGCTCTGCATGAAACAACCTCACCACATCCCCCTGAGTGAAGCAAAATGAGAGACCCACACGGTTAAAGAGAGAATATAAACCACAAAACAAACCTAAACATCAATCCCCACATAACTAACAATCCGCAAACAACAGACTCACCCCTTTTAAGACATCATCTCTGTATTCACTAAATTTCATGAAGAGAGTGACTTTCCAACTGGTGGTGCAGTTCAAAGCATTAACCTGTCACAACGGAAATATAAAACACATATTTATTGAATTTCCATTAGATATCCATATATTCATTATTATTTTTTTATATATAATATTGTAATGTCACGTCAATTACAGGTCTATCTTAATGGCAAGAACAAAATAAAGAACAGAAGTCATACAATTAACCAAAAAACTATACAAGACATTAAAAAAATGTAAGGTGAGACAAAAATTCTAAAATACACTCGGGTGACTTTTTAAAAAAATACATCACAAGTACACTGTATCAAATATACATCAGTATATTCTCTAATAAGAAATTCCCATGACATTTTCCAGATATACTGTATAACATTCTATCAACTTCCATGACTTTTCCAAGCCTGGAATCCTAAACATCCCTGATATTTTCAGGTTTTCCAGGTAACTAACACAACGCATCAGAACTTGTGCATCATCATGTGATTTCATTAACAGCGCTGTTGAGAACACATCTAGTGCCTGACCTCTTTGCAGCCACGGTTATCCAGGAGTTCGATGTTGCTGGCATGGAGAGGCTGCCCTGCGTTCACAGGCATTAGAACCACTTTATCTCCAACCACCACCTACAAACATACACACACAAGTAACACTGCATTCCACGTCAACTGTTTCTGCTGTTGCTCCTTTTCAACAATAAAGGAAACAAAATGACATCACATCATGTGACATGCATAGTTTGGAAATGGGTGTTTAAGAGACATTCTTGACCCCATGAAATCTAAACTGGAATTTCAAGGCTTTCAGTCAGTGGTGTAAAGTATTTGAGTAAATGTAATTAGTTACTACTTAAGAATTGTTTTGGTTACTTTGTAGTTTTACAGAGTATCGAAGATATTAGTAACTTTTACTCTCTACTTGACTATTTTTTGAATAAGTATATGTACTCTTAAATCCAAAACATTTGTGATGAGTAATGCAATTACTTGTTACATTTTGCATGGCACTTAACTTCTTCTGCAGCCGTTTATTTCTGCTACAAAATAATCAATATCGCCATCTACAGGGCATTGAAGGTACTAAATCTTGTGAGTTTTCCCCTTACTCACCCAGTAATTTGTCAACAAGGTTACTTTACTCGAATGCGAGCGCATTAGCAGGTAGATGCTGAATCGCAGGTGTTTCATATTTGAGATGAGGACATGACTGCAGCCGGTGATGAGGCCGAAACCAGTGTCCAGTGCGAGAAGGCTTTGACTATTTCATTTTACTTAACGATAATAACTTTTTGAAAGATATTGGTTTTCTTTTCCCCTTTTTGAGCACTAGAGCTTAACTGTGACTTGAGTGTTTGTAGACGTTGTGTTGACCTTGATTTATTACTATATTGAGGTGTTGAAATATTACAATATTTAGATTTTAGAACATGTGACTGCTCTCCTCACAAATCAACTGTTTCTTGTATTTCACTGGCATGTCTCTTAGGTGTTGAGGACTAGTGCATCTTTGAGCCTACATTCAGCACAAGTAAAATACTCAAGTACTGTTAAAATCAGATACTCTGAGGCCTGGTTTCACAGCCAGGATTAGGCCTTAGTTAAACTATGACATTTAAGTAGCTTTAATAAACGTACCTTAGGAAAAAAAACACTACTGGTTGAGACAAAACAATTTCAGTGACATATTATAAGACATGTCAGTACAAGTTGTGTTCAGTTAAAACAGCTCAAACATACAATTTAGTCTGGGACTAGGCTTAAGCTTATTCTGTGAAACCAGGGGTAAGACTTTTACTCAAGTTTTATTTAAATTGGTGACTTGTAACTTGTATTGGAATCATTTTCGTTGTAAGGTATCTGTACTTTTACTCAAGTATGGTTTTCAGGGATTCTTTATTCTTTTCAGTTTATGTCTGTTAGCATCCCTGCTAGTATATTCCTACAGGTTGACAGTTAACTTTTAGCAAATGTTCACATTTACAGTCTTTCTCTTCTGGGAAAACAGATACAAATATTGATGACTCCTGTATGAACAAGAATCCACAAATTTTTGTCCAGTAAATTCTCTAGAATAAGAATATCTTTCTCCATAATACCATTAGCCAACATCTACAGTAACATGATTAGTAAGATCCATATAATGATTCATGGCTAAAAAACAAACTAACTAAAGGACATTGGCTATTAAGAAGGCAAATATATTATGTCACATGGGAAAGAAAATACATTTGTCAAGCCATTTCGTGGGGTCTTTAAAGAGCAGATACTAACGTAAAATGAGAGCACTAAATATTCAACATAATAGCGAACTTGTTTACACACACACACACACACACACACACACACACACACACACACACACACAAATATAATATCCATAGCATGCTGCAAGTGGTAGTGAACACAATTTGTAAAGAACGTGTGAGTGAAGTGGGTCGTTTAACACTCTCTTCCTCTCTATACACAACATAACATCATAGACAACCATGTCATTCAGACCTCAACCTGTCAATGTCAACATTGTGAATACTATTTAATAATTCTATTCAGATTTGGATAGCAGTTGCAAACTAGATCTAATAGTATTTAAATACTTTAATAATTCAGGCTTGAAAGGAAAAAGTAATCAAGACAAAAAAAAAATCAACCACAGCAATGTGCGAACATTCTGTAACAGGCTGTTAGGGTTGCATGTTACATGCACGTTAGCATGCTGCAAACTTCTCTGTGTAAACACACTCACATACATGCATGCTGCAAACAGATTATATACCTTCATGATTCAGTTGCTGAGATGAAAACAAGAAGAGAAACCAGATGAGTTAAGACAATAAGATGTTAATGTTATGATGAGGCGATTAGCTTTTTAAAATGGGTAAAAGACACATAAACCACTGCTGCACACTATTTCAATGTTTAAAAAAAAAAAGAAAAAAACATGATAAACATCAGAAACTAAACAGTGAGTGTTTCAGATGTGTTTGTGTGCCTACATTGTCTCCTTCACTGCGTAGCTTCCAGAAAGGCTGGATGTAGAACCAGGAGCCCTCATTTCCCGAAGGGTCCAGAGAAACACGCATGGCGTTCTTCTCCAGCAGGGCCGGCAGACGCTTATTCACCGTCAGGTACTTATTACTCTTAATATGGAGCAGCTGAAAATGCAAGGATAGTGTATTAAAAATACTGTAACACAAAGATTACCGGTCAAAAGTTTAGGGTCAGCACAAGCAGCACAACGGATTTCAACTTTGCTAACAATAATAAATGTTTCTTGACCATCAAACCAGCAAATCAGAATGATTTCTGAAGGATCATGTGACATGGAGTAATGATGCTGAAAATTCAACTTTGCCATCACAGGAATCAATTTCATTTTAAAATATATTAAAATAGAAAATCATTATTTTAAATTGTATTCATATTTCACAATATTTCTGTTTTCTGTATTTTTGATCAAATAAATACAGTCTTGGTGAGCATAAGAAATGACTTTTCGAAACATGTAAAAAAAAAAAAAACCCTGATATGTTCCAACCCCACACTTATGAACAGTCATATTAGTTAATACAGTATGGATTTAGAAAATGTAAGTGGGCGTGATATGGATGTAGACACAATGTAAGTGGGAGACTAAATAAGCTGCAACATAGACCAGACATTATTCAGCAGTAAGTCTGGCTATGTGAGACTATAATCTGACAATAAACTCAAAGTGAAACACAAGGCCACTGGCACATGGATTTAGCTCCATAATCATGACTTCACAAATCATTAGCTTTGAAAGCAACAGCGGAAGTCAAAAGAAGGGAAGCGGTGCTCAATGCAGAGCCAAATGACATCATGGGTTGAGCCTGACCCAGTCCAGCTCCTCCTCTGTGGATCTAATGGGTGGAGGGATAGAGTTATGGGTAGGGTTATGGTGTGGTTGGATCTTCTAGCTCCACCCATTACGCCCCAAATTACATCCAGAAAGGGGGAGCTCTCAGCAGCCTCTCAAAGAAGGGGTCCTTTGGGTCAAATAAGTTTGGTAAAATGTCTGAAACTATGGCTTTGGTGAAAGCTCATAGAAACATTTAGACTGAAGTGACCAATCAAACAGACCTTTCTTTCTATTGGTTCGGGAGCTGTATATCACCCACGCTGTCAAACGCATATTTGGCCCTTGAGCAGTGCACTAGCAGCCTTGGCAACAGTGTGAAAACAAACAGAGCGTTCTCAATGTCCAGCCAAAAGTGTAAAAAAACAAACAAAAAAAACATTTGTTGATAAGACGGAAGCTTGACTGTACCTGTATAACCCGACTGTATTTGACAACCTCTCCCAGCAATTTCTTGTTCTCAGTGTCATTTTGTTTCTGCTCCAGTTCCGCAGCATGCTGCAAAATGTAGGAGAAAGGACAGCAAACTATAATTAGCAATGTCAAAATGCCATTCTATTGCATAATCAGTGATTTTAAAGAACTAAGATGCATATCTACTGTCTGCAGCCTGTTCTACCTGTAATTTCTTGAAGAGATCTCCCTGTGAGTTGTTCCCATGTTTTCCCTGTTTTGCTTTCCAGAACTGTCTCTGTGCAGAGTACCTATTCATAGGACACACCTTGAAGAGACAATCTAGACAACAGAAAGAACAATTATTGTACTAGCTGCTGAAGATTTCTGTATACACATGATGTATGTGTGTGTGTGTGTGTGTGTGTGTGTGTGTGTGTGTGTTATATATATATAATATATATAAAAATTAATGGAGACATTTATACATATTTATATAGTTTATTTATATATACTATATAAATCATTCATTCACACACACACACACACACACACACACACACACACATATATATATATATATATATATATATATATATATATATATATATATATATATACGCATACTGTATATAAACACACACACCCACCCACACACACACGCATATAAATTATATTAAATAGAAATAAAACTGACATAGAAATAAAACCAAATTGTGTCTATTCCAAAAAAGGTATAAGTAAAATATAAAGGGTAAAGTCTGATTTTAAAAAGACTTAAGGAAACATTTTAAACAGAATAAGACCTCTCACTTGGATTTATACACATGCTCATTGACATTGAGATTAGATGAATCACCACATAAACCATTATATTATCGTTGGTCACTGTAAAAGGAATCAACACAATCAGAAATTTCGCAAGAGGCCATAAGATTTCCCAACACGTTTCGCATTGGGTTGACGAGTTTTAGCGCATTGACCACCAGAAAGCTGCTTAGTTTGAATGTGACTTACACATAAAGTAAGCTTTACACATCGCTACACTATTGTCAATAGACCTGAAATTAAACTTACGGGTACTTTATTATCCGAGGGGCTGATTTTTATTTAAAAATACAAATTTGACATTTTTGTTATGAAAATGTTATATGAAAGTCATTAAAAGCATATTTTACCCTCAATTATCATTAGACTATTAGACTATGACAAGGCTGTTACATTCAAAAGCACAGTATGCTTGTATCGACTCGTACTGAGCCTCTTGTTTCAACAAAGCCCTCCAGCACAAGAGGAAAATAAGAGTTTACAGTTTGTGCTATTCTGATTCGTGTAAAGTCTACCAAATTGCACTTGAGGAACAACACTGTTTACCCACCTCAGCTTACAATTGTAGTCATTAAGCAACAGCCAGGCACCCTACTGAGATCTCACTATAAAGCTGAAGACGTGGGGCGCAGACAGACTGCGTGGCCTTGGCATGAGCAAAGATTCAGTGTGTAGGAGGCTGTTATCGCTCAAGGGCCGAGTAATTAATCAGTGGCTGAGCACTGAGCAGGTGTTAAGAAACACAGACACAGGAAGCTACAGCTACATATTTATATTGTTTGGTGTTGGGATTTATTTTGCCTGCCACTTTTATGAATACACTGCAGTGGAACTAAGCAAAAGTAGCGACGCTAACTTTATAAATAAACAAATGATTGATTGATTTAACAGTTCATTGGCTTGTAATGGCGCTAATATGTTAGCATTGGGGCATTTAAGGTGACTGTTGTCGAACTGACTCACCTCTAAACTTTTTCGGTGGGTTTGTAAGATCCCCAGCCTCAGGCTGCACCACACATCTGTCATCCACCAAACTGAGAAGGAAAATATGACAACTTATTAGTATTCATTCATTGAATGATTCAATGTCAACAATTTCCTTAAAATAGAAAATTACTAACAAAACTAAATAGTTTTGTAGCTTTGTTCAAACAAGCAGAAAACCTCAGATTTTTTGAAAACATACAGTACATGGGTTGACCCTTCAGAGGATAAGCAGTTTGGGGAATGGATGAATATATGGTTTAAACTTCGAAAACATATTTTATTAGAATGGGTCTCGGGCTGAGTCCATTGTTCCTGCGTCCAAGTCCATTTATTTACACCATTCCCTCAATAACGTCCCTCAGTCTCGTTCATTCGGATGTACGTCATTACCCTTGATCACTTGGAATCCTCAATGGAGCTGATTTATTACAGTTTTTTTCCCTTATGAGTTTGTTTTACACACCATTGTATATGTATGCTTGGGCTGTTGGAGAAAATATAGAAAAATTACACAAAATGAAAATAACAATACAATAAACTATAACTGTGTATAAAACAGTCAGCTGAACCTCTTCCACTCTACTTGCCCGTGGGCAGGGCGGGGCCTAGAGCTACGTAATTATATTTACACTTAATTTTTTACGGTTTCTGGAGATATCATCCCAAATATGGTATCATTTTAAATCTTAAAATCTCATCTTTACACAGAATATAATGACATTTGTGTTTATGGAACACAAAGAATTAATCTAAAGCTTAAAAATACAATCGACACAAAATTGCTCCTCCCCCAAATAGCAATGCACAAATATGAATATGTTTTCCTACGTATTTCACAAAACATAAAAGTCATATATCAAAAGAAAGCTCTCATTCTCAGAAATGTGACTGTGTAGTTTGTTTTATTGTTTTAACATCATAGTTCAAATTATCTTCAAAATATTTCACAATATTACTGTTTTAACTAAATAAATGCAGCTTTGGTGAGCGTAATACACTTGTTTCAAAAACATAAAAAAAATAAAATTACCAATCCTGATCTTTTGAATGGAACTATCTGAAGCTAATGTCCAAATACATTCATTTTTGCTCTCTTACCTCAAGACATTTGTTTGAACACTGGAAAAATGCCTCAGTCAATTATGTTCTCTTAGGCACCTTTCTCCAAGTTATGTTAGAGATGTGGCAAAATTTCCATCAGATATTGAACAAGTGGATCAGATTACATTACTTGTAAAATGAAAGTGTAGAAAATCAGTCCTAAAGTTCAGATTTGAAAACCAAGTCAGATTTGCGTTCAGTCGGTTCAAACTTAAAACAAAGTCAATAAGTCCAGCATCATTTACTGAAGTCTCGCTGTGGACACTGACTGGTCTAAAAGAGATTTTCAGAAATGTTTCAATGCTTATGAGTGCAACTGCCATGCATAAACTCAAAGAGTGGAAGTAAGATCCTCTGGGGATTCTGAAGCACATCAGAAAGTACATGGTAGACGAAAAATGAGCAACTTGACAATTCAGGTTTTATTATGAAGAAATTAGTAGGCTTAGTAGTATATCAAAGCAAACAGTTTCCTCCCACGAGGACTCAATTGACAATGCTTCTATAATCCTAAATCAACAAACTATTCAACTCTCTTTGAATGCAGAACATATTTGCCCACTCTATTGTCAATGCAAACCCATACAATTTAAATTACACACTATCCTGTCACAGGCACTCATAACAGAATAAGGTTACAGAAATGTTGAAATCTTTCAGAATATGATTTTATTTAGTTTATCATCAACAATTTACCAGAGATTTGAGGGGAAATTTAACTGACGAGCCTCTTCTTAAACATAAAGAGGGTTTTTGTGAAAGCTTGGGTCAACTTTAGATTAAGAAGGAAGCTGCAGTGCTCTTTGTAGGCCTGATAAACATACTAACACCCAAGCTTTCCTCAGTGTTATAGTTAAAACTAAAAATAGGCAATAACTTATCAACGACAGCTCAAGGTTTTCTTAATTATAGCCCTTGACTCAGCTCGGCTATCTTGTGAACACAGATCTGTAAATAAATACTTAAGCAATAAAATGCAGAAGTTCACTCCACTGCGCTGAACTGACCGCATGGGTGTGTATAGACTCTTAAAGGTTACATGTTGTGTTGTCACAGTAAAATTAAGTTGCTTATTGAATTAATTTGCTGTTTAATCTGAATTTATGAATATGCTAAATGCTTCATGAATCAAACCAGCACTACAACATCAAGCTAATCTTCCTTCCTTACAATGGCAGAAGACACAAAAAAGGGATGAATGGTGTGAGGTTACGCAAAACAGAACATTTGAAGGAAGTGCCACACAGAAAGGCTGTTTTCGGATTACTTTTCACCTGTTACTCTCTCAAGCTCATACCCCAGAGCTGGATGACAGTAGTGTTTCCCCAACCTTTTTGTACCTCACGTACCCTTTCATCAACAACAAATTAGAAATGTGCTCCTTTAAACTGATAACAAGTATGAATCATCAAGTGAAACTCATTATTTATGTAAATGAAAAGACTATGGCCCGATTTCAGGGCTTCAATTAGGGTATTTAATAGCTTTTATAAACGTACCTTAGAACAAAACATTACAGGGGCACTGACATAAGGATATGTCAGAGCAAGTTGCTTTCAGTTAAAACAGCTCAAACATGCATTCTAGTCCAGGACTAGGCTTAAAGGGATAGTTCACCCAAAAATCTAAATTATCCCATGATTTACTCACCCTCAACCATCCTAGGTGTATTTGACTATCTTCTTTCAGACAAACACAATCAGATTAAAAAATATCATGGCTCTTCCAAGCTTTATAATGGTAGTGAATGGGAACCAATATTTTGAAGCCCAAACAAAGTGCATGCATTCATCATAAAAGTAATCCATTTGACTCCAGGGGGTGAATAAAGGCCTTCTGCAAATAAATTGAAAAGCGATGAGCTTTTGTAAGAAAAATATCCATATTTATAACTTTGTTAACTAAAATAACTAGCTTCCAGCAGACGGCCTATGCAAGTCAGCTTATGACAAAAGAGTAACTTCTGACGCAATGTTTGACGTAGGATGTAGGAGTAGCATAAGCTTAAACCTAAACGCCTCTCGGTTCAAACAAATGGGGCTGAACAAACAAAAGCTCCTCTTATATCGAAATCCTCCGTCATTTTTCCTTTAAAATCCTCGTTTTGGACTTCTTGTTTTGTTTTGCTCTCTCCTCTCTGCACTTCCATGTTCATCACTTCTCACCGGAGCTTACGCTTCGCCGACGTCCTACGTCACGCGCTGGAATACGATATATTCAAAATATTGGGTCCCATTCACTACCATTATAAAGCTTGGAAGAGCCAGAATATGTTTTTAGGGTGAGGGTTTATATATGAGGGTGAGTAAATCATGGGATAATTTTCATTTTTGGGGGAACTATCCCTTTAAGCCTTGTCTGTGAAACCAGGGGTATATTATGTGGCAGGCCAGCATATTAGTAAAATATGTACAATAAGCCCATAAAGTGTGGGAAAAGCTGTTCTATTTAATCATCGCAGGTATACAAAGAGTTCATCATTCATATTTTATAAGCATTGATGCACTTAAAAACATTTTGAATTATTTTCTTTAATTATATTTCTAAAAAAAATTTTTTAATTACTATTAGTTTCCGTGCTTTGAGAAAGAATAAAGAGCACTGAACAATGTAGCATTGTGAAAAAGAAAGAAGACCATTCAACTCAATGTATGAATTTCCTTCTACAGTAAGAAGTAAATTCTCTTGAATGACAAAGTTGCAAAGACCAGATTTTCAGGTCTATAACATCAAGTAACAGCAAGTTGCTCTCTGACAGCTAAGTGTTTCTCCCAGAATTTGAGAGCATTTTCATGATAGTTATTTTTGTTTTAAATAAAGTTATGATATAAGCATTTTATTGAAATTTCATAAATCTCATCACTAATTTAAAAAAAAAAATCACATAAAAAAACTAATACTTGCCTAACTAACATAAGTAAAATACAAAAAACAAGTAAACAGTCAGTGATAAAATAGGAACAAAGAAAATAATTACAAGCAACAGGACAAAAAACTACAATAGAACAAAGACACAAATGAAATAGACCTACCTGAAAAACTTTAAGCACTAGAAATAAAAGACTACAATAGAACTTTAAGAGTAAATGCACTAATCTCAAATGCTATACTGATACAGTACACAAGCACTTTCTTTCTCAAACATTTATGTTCACTTAAGACATAAACGTGTTTATGAGAATACTCGCAAAGGCAGGCATTTTGATATGTAAGCATGTGTATTTGACAGTTCAAGCCCAGTAAGGCGGTAAAAAGAATTCTAGGCGCCAAGTTCAGTACTCACGCGCTGTATGGTATGCACTCATGGTATGAGCGCAACCACAACAGAGACGATAGTCCAAAATCTCAACTGGTTGACAAATTTCTACCTGTTAATCATGTCGACTACCGGTATATCACCCGCACTCTAAAAGAAAGATGGTTCTTTAAAGGTTCTTTACACGTAATAATAGTTATATTTAGTACCGTCAAAGAGTATAGAAGACCAAGAGGCGAAACTCTGTTGTGTTATGGGTAACAGTCTGTAGATGGCGCTGCGGAGGCGCGTCCGCCATTATGGACTGAAAGCTGCTGAAATCGTTAGCGCCAGTCAATGGCAAAATCCATTTTAGTACTGTTAATGTGTGCACTTGCTTGATTGCACATCTTTTTTGTACCTTTCCGCCTGTAATAGGACATTCACAGATTGTTTTTGTTCTTGCCATTGAAATGTTCACTGTGTGCACTTTCACTGAAGATGTTGAAAAAACAAGTTGTTAATATTTTTGTGATATTCTATGTAAAATATTAACTGTCTTTATAAATGTTCATTTATAATTTTATTTATTTATTTTTCCAAATCATATATATGATGTTCACTAATTTGAAAAAACATTTGAAAAAATATCTTATTACTTATATCTAATTACTGTGTGTATGCCTATAGCCTATATTATTTCATGAATTTCGTTAGTCATATAACAAGGAAAATGCATAACAGAACATAAATATTGATAGATTAAAGTTTTGCAGTAATTTTATAATTGTATCTTTGCAAACCGTAAGTGGTAGGCTAATGAAGCCGATTCGGTGGGGGACATACCCTTACGAAAAAGTACTATAGGAATCCTATAGTATTTTGGGACAAAATATTATAGTAATCTTATAGGAATACTATAGTAATTTGGGACATACTACAGAAGTAAGATAAGACTACTATATAAATACTATAGCAGCTTTAAAATATTATCGAGGTATTACAGAACATCACAGTATGTTATGTTCTGTTATGTTCTGTAATACCTCTATAATATCCTAGAGCCGCTATACTATTTCTATAGTAGTCTTATAGTACTTCTATAGTAATATTTTGTCCCAAAATACTATTTTCCTAAGGGTAATTAGGCCATGCATAACCAACACATAGACGTATATTTTCTGTCATTTAACGTCATTTAACGTCGGTCATCCTCATTAATGTATTTTAAATTGTTTTCATATTTAGATATGACGGCCAGAAAAAAATAAGTTATGTTAAGTTTTTGTTATGTTAAGTTTTTCAGTGCCATTGACTCCCATTATTTTTCGGCGTTTTCCTTCAGTTTTCAGTCCATAATGGCGGCCGCGCCGTCACGTCATGGGGGCAACTGTTGCTATGGAGCGTTCTATTGAGTTTCGCCTCTTGGGCTTCTATACTCTTTGGTACCGTATCATCTTGAAGAACCCTTTGCTGAAATGGTTCTTTGTGTTAAGAGTTTAGGGTTCTTTATTCCCGCCTTTTTGGGTTTCAAATCTGTAACTGTCAAAACCTCCTCATTACTGATTTTCTGGAGCTCAGCTATACACATACTGTCAACATACTTTCAACAATAAATTATTAATTTCTTAAAATGTCTATAAAATATAACTTTAAAAATTGTAACAATCATTTCCTAACAATCATGTCTTTTTCTCTTTTTAGTTAACAGAACATGTAAGTGTGAGCAGCTCTGATCAGTTAAGGATACTCATCTTCTCTTCACCACAAAGTAAGTAACAGAGATATGGAATTTATGATCCATATTGTTTGATTTTTTTTAATTATGGCTTTATGCCTAAACATACCCATTCACAAAAAAATAAAAATAAAAAAAAAACATTAAAGCTATACCATGACTTTATATCACCTTTTCCTGTTAACATGGTAAAGGGCTCATTCTGTCCATTTTTGCTCATTTTGGCCTTCATGAACATAATTGTTTTTACATAATCAAATGAAAGAGACACAATGTAACGCTAAACTCAACTGTGTATTTCAGATGCTGTCACGTATAACCTCATCATCTGCAGAGAGAAACTGCCACTCAGAATACACACATAATGAAGGCTGTAAAGACATCATAGGGGATTTGTGAAGATATTTCATTGGAACTTGGTCCTAATTACATCTATATCATGTTCAGTGTCAATTGTTATTTATTAATGTATTTAGCTATCCTCTGTTGTTAGAGCACCGTAATTTTTGCTACAATCTGCCATGTCAATCAAGAATAAAAGTACCTAATTGACACAACATGCTGTTTTTTTTTTTAAATGTAAAACCAATATAGGAGGCAATAGTCCAGTCATTTTATGAAAAAAGGTTGAACAAATTGCAACAGAAGCAAACTCAACTGATTTTGTATCCTCATTATGTCCTGAGTAAGGAAAAAAAAGTCCCGAATATAGCCTATTCATTCTGTTTCTTACGTGAATAGGGTAAAAAAAATTAACCTTTAGATATCACCATGAAAATTACTGAGTTGATTATTACTTACATCAAGACAAACAAAAATTGTATTATAAGTTTTTTGAAATTGTTTGTTAACATGGACAAACGGTGCATAATCTAATTATGTATGTGCTAATTTGCATAAAAACCACAACAGATCTAAACATTGGGTCTAGCCATGTGAAAAAGTCTTGTTGAATCTTGTTGACACAACAGTAAAAGACTTAATGTTAAGGTCTGAATGGAACCCATTTAGGCTGCCCATGAGCATTAATACATAGAGGCAGGAAGAAGTACTTTAAACCAGCCTTTATTAATTATTATTGCAGAGATGGGGTTTGGGGCTGGGACCGTGGGACTGTTTCTGGGGAATCACTTTTTATTTTACTTACCTTTTGTCTTCTGCATTCTCCTTACCATTGTCTCCTGTTCTTCCCTCAGACTCGTCCCCCAGAAACAGTCCCACGGACCCAGCCCCAAACCCAATCTCTTAAAAATTAATAAAGGCTGGTTTCTAAAGTACTTCTTCCTGCCTATATGTATTAATGCTCATGGGTAAACTAAATGGGTTCCATTCAGACCTTAACATCAAGTATTTTACTGTTATATGTCAACAAGATTCAACAAGACATTTTCACCTGGCTAGACCCAATGATCTGTGGTATTTATGCAAATTAGGACATAGATTATGCACCGTTTGTCCATGTTAACAAACAATTTTAAAAACTTGTAATACATTTTTTGTTTGTATTGATGCAAGTAATCAACTCAGTAATTTTCATGGTGATATCTAAATGTTAAAATTTTTACCCTATTCACATAAGACAAGAATGCATAGGCGTATGAATAGGCTATATTTGGGTCTTTTTCTAAACTTTCCCCTAATGGGATTCTTCAGGACTTTTTTTTTTCCTTACTCATGACATATTGAGGATACAAAATCAGTTGAGTTTGCTTCTGTTGCAATTTGTTCAAGGTTGACCCCCAAAATGACTGGACTACAACAAGATAAGACCAGGCAGATATGCCCTAAAAAAAAACCCCACAATATTAAAATAATAATAGTAATATTAATAATAATAATATGAAGATACTAATATTAATGAAAATAAATATAATTGAAAAGGTTATTTATAACACCATTAAAGGTGCATTAAGCAACTTTTCATGTTAAAAATACCCGTTTTCTAACCCATACATGCTTAAACAATTGCCTGATGGGCTGAATGAGCCCTTCTCTGATCACTGAGATTGTCTCTATAATCCTGTAAAGTAAAATAAATAAGAGGGATTCGGGCCGGAATTTTAGACTGGGCGTGACGTCATGCGCGTTCACGGCACGCTCACCTGGCTATGTCTGGCAGGTTTGTGTATATTCGCCGCCATTCTCCGTAGAAGATGGATTCTAAGAGACCGGCTTGTAGTTCATTTCAAACACCAACGCAAACTCCACGTAAGATAAAAAAAAGAAAACTTTTGTCCGTGAGCGTGCACACTTCTGGTTGCAGTTTCGCTTGCCGCCAGAGGGGGCATAGTTCTGCAAAAACTCAGAGACTTGCGCAATGCACCTTTAAGGTCCTATATCACTTTTAAAGCATGGTTCTAAAAAGGGTTCTATTTAGCACCAAGAAGGGTTATATTGTTACAAGCCGAATAACACTAATTTGGTACTGTTTTGAACCATTGTTCTTAAGAGTGAACCTCTAATAAGGACTATGAAAAACCTCAGAGGGAAATATGAGGAATTGTATGCAATTTATCAAAAATGCTTTATTAAAATCTGTCTATCCTCACATTAACCTTTAGGTATGTCTGCATTTAATAACAATCCCTTATAATTAATAATTATATATATATATATATATATAAAAAATAAAAAAAACACAGAGCTACCAAGCCACCACAGAAAGAGCCACTCCACCAAATGATGACTAAGCCAATAAGTGCTGCAAATGGATATTTTTATAGTGACAAATTGTTTTATTGGCTTTGCCTGCACACTTCCTCATCTTCCTGTGTATCTGTATAGGTGTATTAAACAAAGACATTAAGTACATTAATAGGATGTGTTTTAGAAAGGGGGGCAGAAAACAGGAAAGGTGCTAACGGTCTAGTTTTACATGCTCATAAATGAGTAACAGAGTGCTTCTTGTTCTCTTTAAAACTGTTTGACAGCCAGCAATCTTCAAAAGACACAACAAAGTACAGCAAGTTAAACATGAACCAAATGCAAGCCTGACCGGCAGTGTTCAAACATGCTAATTATAGCTCCATTACTTGATAACATGAGTGAAGGAGTTAGACCTTGCCAAAATGACCAAAATGATCATTCTTTGCTACAAGTGAAGCATGTTATAACAAATCCTATTCTTTTACTTAAAAGAGAAGCTGTGTGTTTTTTGTATGTAAGAAATTGAGACTAAAATAAACTACATTTGCTTTTACGATCTTGAACTGATACAGTATACAGAACTAAACCACCCACATTATTGTGCTTTTAACCAAACTACTTTCAAATTATGGTCATAAATGTTTATTGTGTTGAATTTTAACCAATGAAGCCTCTTATCAGTATTTCCTCTGGGTTTCCAGTACATCACAACGAGTCCTTAGACAAGCCTTTCTAATTTAAGTCTATTTAACAACGTCCATTATATCTCTACAAACCCATGACAGCCTGGGAAATAATCCAAAATCGCCTTGTTTAGGATCAGATTCAGAAGAAAGGCTTTGGCTATGTTCGGCATAGAGTACAAGTGTACTACTGAATACTGCAGTTTATACAACTGCCAAGTTTGCAAAATAGTTCGAAAAACAATTGGCGATATGCAAACAGAAAAACAGTAGTTTGTTTAATTTGTAAAACATGTCTTTTGGCAGTCTGATCAAATAATGTTCCATTTTACTCAAATAACGTGTCAAATAACGAATAATCATCACAGTAGAAAGTTAAATCAAACACATTGCATTCTGGGTTTTTCACTCCCATAATGTGAAAAAGTGGCCACCAACATTTTCAGCGGCCTTGGTTTCTAAATATTTTTCCCTTATGGTTTTCATAAAAGTATTTTTTTAAGAGTTATAAGTCATGAACCAAAGTAAACCAACAAGCTATGAGGTGAATCACAACATGACAAACTTTGATTTGAAGCAAAAAAAGTACTTGAAAATCAGACAAAAAGACAAAAGGTGTAAGACTGTGTACTTAAAGTTAGGGTAGGTAATCCTGTTCAGAAACACTTTTTTTTTTATACTGGGTGAAATGGTCCTTCCATCCTGATAGTAGTCAATACATTATGTGTTCAGAAAAAGAAATTAAAAAAATCAGACCTCTGTAGCAGCTGTAGGACAGTAAAAACTCTGACCAATCACTGCCATTCGGTGCGAATGTAAAGAACCAATCAGATGCCTTCATGTCTCGTGCCCGAGCCCCACTGCGCGCGCTGCCCTGCGTGCACTCATCACATGTCACCGTTCTCGGAAACATTCAGCTCACTACACCGAGTAAGCAGGAGTTTGCGGCACAATGGAAGAGAAAATGCAACAAAATCTACCAATGTCAGCTTTGCTGGTAACTACTCGCCCTGATAAAAGGCCTAAAAAAAGAAAATCGGAGGCAGAAAAGGCTGCAACGAAACAGGCACTGGATAAAGCCAGAGCACAAACTCGCATCAACATTGCAGCATTTGAACGGTGGAGACAACTGAGGGAGCTGAAAAGCGATGCCGAGGTTGCGTTCTTTCTGCTGAACAGGTAATTATTAGTTTTGCTTCGGGGGGATTTGTTATTTCTATGATATATGTTACGTTAAGCAACGTAGCTACTTTTGTAGCTAGTATTAGCACAATGCTAACATTAGCTTCTCTGTCGGTGTAAGCCAGTTGCGTTACAGGTCTGCTTATCTGAATTTTAGGACATGACATTTTGAACATATTGCACAGCCATAGTCGCAAGTGTCTGCATTATAATTGTGAAAAATGACATTAATATATTGCTTATAAACGGGACAACTGTGGTGAAGGGGACATTTGTGTTTTGTTAGCTACGAGAAAAAATGTTTGTTACTGTGTGAAATGGAAACAAAGGTGTGTTGTCATTCATTGTGTGTCTTTGAGATGCAGTAATTATTGTCAGATGTGTAATTGTGATATTCTTCCTAAAGGTAAATCACTGCCAAAGGAGTAGATCACCACAGCAGACGACGCCTCATGCAAAGCCTGACCTGTCAGCCATCCCTGGACACTCCTTTTCTTATATATATTTATTTCTTATTTATTATATGTAAATACAGATTGTTTATGACAATCAAAAGCAGCGAAAGTACAGATACTTGTGTAAAAAAGTATTTCTCTTAGGTCTCTCTTGTTCGTTTTTTTTTTTTTTTTTAAATAAAACAAAAAGTGTTATACCACATTCATTGTCATTATTCATTTAGCATGTAAGGAGGTAAGAAAAGCAATAGCTCGTTTATGCTGAAATGGTAAAGGAAAGGCATTTATTGTTTCAAAATATTTATTCCAACATGACAAAAATACTCGGCTTTCCTGTGACCTGCAGCTGACTCCGACTGTGGATGCGCGTTCATGTTTGTGGGGGCGTAGCTTTGGACTGAGTACTGACGGGAGGGGGTGGAGCTTAGAAGAGGTGCCGCTTTCAAATCTCGCTAGCTCTCCCAACATTGCCTACTATAGCTTTAACGGCTTTAATAAAGGATAGAACTACAATCCCATGAAGCATTGTGAATGACATTATTAAATTAAAAATGGTGATCTTAAATGTAGAAACAAAATTTCACATTTATTGCAAAATATACATATATAAATATTTAAAGGGATAGTTCAGCCTAAGTCATCATTTACTCACCCTGGTGTTGTACTAATGCCAGAATGCCCTTCTTTCTTTTTCTTTCTTTCTTTCTTTCTTTCTTTCTTTCTTTCTTTTTTTCTTTTTCAGACCACAAGAGGAGAATTAGTTTTAAATGTCCCGCTCGCACGTCCATATAATGGCAGTGAATGGCGACCAACACATATCTCTACAAACGCAATTTGATGAGGTAAACCGTAAAAAGTTGCCACCAACGCGCATGTAAACAGTTTCCAGATCAGGTTTTTGTGTCACGTTCTGCTTTGTAACTTCGCAAAACATTAGCAAACCATAGTAAATCTCACAATATTATTTAGAGCAGTTTGTCTCGATCCAAACAAAATCACACACAGCATAACATGATGCGTAGATCTTGAGAAAATCCTCACGGAGTGACATGAAATGCTGCTTGGCTAAAGCTGCAGGACTTCTGGGATCTTAGACTGTTTTACAGCTGAAGCACGCTTGGATTGGACTGACAGGGTCTTGATGTCCCGTGTGACATAGTATAGGAGCGCACAGCTGAAACAGCGCTGGAAGACAAGGCCGGATTTACCACAAACTGATTAGCATAGGTATTTAAGTAAGACAGTGGTAACGTGTGTTAGCCAGTTAGCAGGAGACCTACACAAAATGAAACTCTATGGAGTTCAAAACTAAGTATTTTGAACTCCATCTTCCAAGAGCAAGTGGTTTGCGAATCCTGCATTGAACTCTGAGATTTGAGAAGCAGTCGTCAGTAAAATAAAGGGAACACAGCAAAAGTTTAGGATTATACTGCTATGATATCGTGGTAAAGATGAACTTGATGAACCACTGATTCTTCACATACTCATTCTTGGGCAGTGAAAATAAAACTGGCTTTACAGTCACATTGTAGAGCACAGCGTCTTCTCAACATGATGCTATCCAGCATCCACAGGGATCAGCTGTAGTGTTTGAGGGGTTTCAAGGTTTCCCTGGTGTCGGCAATATGCTAATGTTTCATCTTGACGTCACAACGAAATGGCTTATGACTCATTTGAAAAACGATTCATTTCATTGTCGACTCTTACTTTTGAAAGAAAATAACTTTATATACGGTGCACTTTAAGATTTAAAACTTTGCAGGATGTTTTCATTCACTTAGGCCTCGTTTATACTGCAGGTCTTGAGCAGATTTCGCTTTTGTCCATCCGTACAAGAACCCCCTTTAATCATGTGCAGCATTTCAGATAGTATGTCAAGTGTAAATACATGAATCGGATATGGGTCACAATTGAAAGAACGTGTAAACGGACGGTCAAAAAAATCGGATATAGGCAACAAATCAGAATTGGGCATCAAGACCTGCAGTGTAAACGAGGTCCATCCGTCCCTTTGCAGATGTGCGTCGGGGTTGCTCTCATCATTAAACTGCGGAGACGTTGCCTAATGCCTCAGAAAATCCAATCTGCCTTGCCTAATGCCTAATGAATAAAACTGCCTTGCCTAATGTTGCATCACAGTAAAAAAAATAAAATTGATGTAATTGATTGTGACAGTGAATAAAGAATATGCTTATATACATGGACTCAAGTCACTTTTTTGGAATTTATTAAATTCAATAGCATTCATATAAAATATAAATAATAAAATAGTACTGTTTTATACTGTAAAAATAAGTCGCAGTAAAGGCATAATACTGTAAAATTAAATTGCGGTATGGGCATCTTACTGTAAAATGAAATTGCAGTAAGGGCATCTTACTGTAAAATTAAATTGCGGTAAGGGCATCATACTGTAAAATTAAATTGCGGTATGGCATCATACTGTAAAATTAAATTGCGGTAAGGGCATCTTACTGTAAAATTAAATTGCAGTAAGGCCATCATACTGTAAAATGAAATTGCAGTAAGGGCATCTTACTGTAAAATTAACTTGCGGTAAGGGCATCATACTGTAAAATTAAACTGCGGTAAGGGCATCATACTGTAAAATTAAATTGCAGTAAGGCCATCATACTGTAAAATTAAATTGCGGTAAGGGCATCATACCGTAAAACATATTTATAAGTAAGCTACTGTAAAGGAAATAGTGCTGCCAGTAAGTTACAGCAAAAATACGATAAAAAGTCTAACAGTGCATTTATAGATCTCCTTTGCTGTCAGAGTTAACATTACAAGAAATGGAGTTGGTGAAAGTGGTTTTGTTTTAAAGTAAAGAAAAACCCACAGCTTCCTTTTACTGTTTCTAAAAATTAAGATGCTTTGTTAGTTTGGGCCACGAGCCTACGAGGGGGGAGGAGGGCCTCCAAGATTTTGTGCCCAGGGGCCTCTGCTTTCTAAATCAGTGCCTGCTGGAAGATCATCACAAACTAAACCAAACTTATTTTATGACCTGCCATATGTACTTTCTAATAGTCATCATGTCAAGCATGAGTAAATAACAAAATAAATCAATAAATTGCAACACCTTTTTCTGGGATTGTCTGTTAAGTAAATAAGTACTATTTTCATGAAAATTGTAAAGGTTTCCTATCAAATGAGAAATCATGTAAATGCCTTCAGGGTGTAAGGGGTTAACAGTGACAGTCAACATAGATCTTACATATCAATATAAAGCTTAAATTAATTGTTATCGGACGATCATGATGACATGAAATCAGTAGTCGGTATCAGCTGTGAAAATTATGATCGGAGCGTCCCTAACAAAAAAAGTATCTGTGTACATGAACATGTAACGCCTTTTTAAAAAATGTAAAAACTTTTGTGGTCAGAAAAAGAAAGAAAGGCATGTCATTAGAACAACACCAGGGTGAGTGAATTATGATATTTTTCGTTTTAGGGTAAACTATCCCTTTGAGTAGTTTGAGAGAGTGCTTAGAGACACTGACTAAATCATTCACAGTGTTTCATGGGAGGGAGTGGGTGCTAGGTCTGTCTTTAAAGGTTTAGAAGTGAAACTCCCCTTTTATGGAGAAAATTAATGGGATTTTTATTTTTTTTCAGAACCCAACTGTTGCACTCTAATGCAGTGTTCTGTACTGTACATTTTAGCAGATGTAGTAGGTCATCTGAGGTCTATGCACAAATTCTACATACTGTACTGTGCACAGTATTCATAAATTGCAGAGACAGTAAGAATAGTATGTTAATATCCTATCCTCAACAAACGCTGCCTGTCTCAAAATATGGAACAATATGACTGGATAAAAATACAACAAAAGACCTAACAAAAACTGGAATATTAACTATGCACCACAACACTGGAAACATGCAGTCTGACAGCTTACTTTGACACAAAGAATGTGTGAACTATGTGCATTTCAGAATTTGTGCTCTCAAACAAAACCTCTGTGGTTACATTTGAATCATATGCTATCATAGCAGGAAATTGAAAAACGACACATGAAGTTTTACAAATATGAATACTCCAAAACCACTAAACAGCTCTGTCATGAATTGTGAAAAGTGACAGAGAAGTGACAGTTGCTGCAATCCATCTGATGCAATGCTGCAAAATCTACTAATGAATATTTGAGCAAAGAAAATCTTATTGTGACCACAGTGAGCGTCATTTGTTCTGCACCTTAATTGCTTGATGAGTCACTGCACAACAATGCAAAAGTGATTCCACACAACCCCCAAGCAGATGTGTTCCTACATGACCACGTGAAAATCGAATGAAATTCTTCTTATACAGTGTAGTCTCAGAAACGGTCAAATTAAAATTGAGTTCCAGTGTTTTTGGATTTAAATGTACTATTTTTTGTCCACGCATACTAATTCTGTCTGGTGTCTGGCACATCCTAATTAATATCTTTACTCTGAACTACAGTATGATGTTGATAAGACTCCATGTCTGCAGTATGTGTTTGTTGTCATATTGTTTTATTTGCTATACTTTGTAAAAAGCACTAACTGAAACAGTTTCGATAAAGTGAACATTTTAATCATGATTATTAGTAGGCCAATCGCATGACAGCAGGTAACGTGAAATGAAAAATGGCGGCACCCATTAGGTGGTGATCCGCTCCATGTAAAATAAAACAGATTTTTCTAGAAGAAAGATATGCCTGGAGTCTTCATGCATTTTGTGTGCATAACTGCAATGATATTTCTCTCAAATGTGCAGTTCATTTTCCCATGTGTAAAATGGGATTTTTAAATTAAAAAATGACCAAAAAAGGCCAACATTGTTGTATTAGTATTGGTGTGTAAACTAACAGCAAACTTTGCATTCCTGTTCATGATTTGCATTATTGCTTTTGAAGCAATGCTGTAACTGCACTGGCCTTCAGTGTGTACTCAAATCACTTCCTACTTCCACTAAACAAACTTCATCTGACATCTGAAATATCTTTGAAATTGTATTGGATGTTTTTTTTAATATTTTACTATTGCATATTTGGGAAACATAATCACACCAGTAGCTACATCTGAATAAAATGTATAACTGCAATGTTTAGTCATTTTTAAGACTAATAAAATAACCATTGGAAGGCAACTTACCCTAAAGTACTGATAAATCCATTGACAGTTCCCTCCGCGTACAGAGACACGATATCCCCAATGTGAAGGAAACTGGACCTGTGTTCCGACATATCTTCAAATGTTTCAGAAGACTTTCTGATACTTTAACTACTCTGATACAGCGCGTTGTGGTGTCCAGTCGACTCAATGTCTCAATCCACTTGTTCCTGCGCTTTGACAGTAACGCATTTTAATCCAGCCGCCCAGAGAAGAGATGCGACTTTTGAGTTTTGATTCCTCTAACTGTCGCGTTTCTTCATGTTTTCAACTTCTTCCTGTGAAACAAACGAGGCTTTTTCTCACCAATATGCCACTCGAGTGGGAGGAGACTCACCCTCTGTCCCGTGAAATCAAGGAAGTGATGCTGCCTGTCTTTTGCTGTGGTATGCACAATGCAACTCACTAACAAAAAGTGAGAATGCAACTTGTGTGTTTGTGCAGTCGCGCATGCATTGTGTCGGTGAGGAGGTGCAAAATAAGTTTCTCCTCAAACTTTTTCATTTTATTAATAACTTCAAATAATTCCGTAATGCTTATATGTAGGCTATTCGCGAAAAAGCCTAGAGCATTTCATATTTAATATAATATCGGTAGATGAATGAAAAGGCATTATTTGTTTTGTTTTTAATTATTAAAAATTTTTAATTATGCAAGCATGCAACATTTAGCAAAAAATAAATAAATTCATAATATTGCTTGCCAATAAACAATAAATTGAGATGTTTGATTGTTTATTTGACGCCTTTTCGTGCTATTTGGGGAAAACAGAGAAAAGTTCCTTACCAGATATAGCAAATGAATATTGGTAAAATACTTCTGAATATATTAAATGAGATAACCTATTTAAAGGAGCCACTCTTAAAGGTCAGATAAAGTGTCAAAGTTTCTTTAAATAATCTAGGCCATGTTTGCATAATCACAGCACCCACTGTGTGCTTATCAGACGTTCAGTAATAATATTTATGATTAGGCCTAATGGTTCTATTTAATATTTATTCAGGTGTAATTTGTTGAACAAAGTGAATAGATGACCAAATGTTTTATCTGTTTCCATTATGAGCTTTTTTTATATATATTTATATATTATATGTTTCTATATACTGTAATAGCATAATACCTTATAGCCTACATTATATTTTTTAACATAATAGAATTTCTTACTAAATGTATTGTACACATTTTTTTAAAAAATTATTTTATTATTATTTTTATGTAATTTTACTCTCTTTTAGGGTGACTTTTAACATCTGTCCGGGGACTGCAGATGAAAAATAGCCTTCTGGCTAACTCTGGCATATTGGCAGAAATGTTTATTAATATGCACTGTCCCTGTAATAATAAATAAATAAATAAATAAACATTGTATGCTCGATCTAGATGTCTTAAACATGAATTCACCCGACCTCAGGTTTGGTTAAACTCGCCTGCACTGCCATCTAGTGTCATTTGGAATGAAATAAACAAAATAAAGCCACATGGTCACATGTTTTCTTGGTTTTTACTGAATTTTGGTTTTATAATCTAATTAATACAACCACATAATGTAATGTAAAAAAAGTCTATTTTTAAAATTGTACGTGTGGAACTTTGAATTGTGACCTAGATGAGAGAGATGATACTAATGACTGAAATTCCCCATATTTTCAAATAAATGTATAGGTGTAATTGTATTTAATTAACTATATAGCTAGGTTCTTTACTGACAAAAATCTTTTTTCATTACCTTTATCATTACTTAGAATTCTGTGAATTCTATGACGTTCTTAAAAACAAGAAAAATATCAACTTTTTAATTAGGCTACTGAATTAATATTTAAATAATTAACGAATCACCTTTTAGATAATAGGTTTTTCAAAACATAAATCATCATGAATTACAAGGACATTTCTAACAGTTTTTTTTAACTAGATTTTACCATTTATAATATCAGTCATCCTTATTTGTCAATGACAATAATACACCGTCCAATAAATAAATAAATAAATAAATAAAGGTTGAGAATAACAACCTGGCTGATCTCAGCATCAACCCTATCACGTGGTCACTAGAAGGAAAACTAAGATGCTTGACATTTGCTCACAGTTTCCATGAGGTTAAAGCTCATGTGTGACTGACTACGTCTACGACATCTAACCTGGATGCACGGTACCTGTCATTTACTTACTTACCTATCTGTCTAAAGAAACACGAGGTCATGAACACACGCAGTACGAGATTACACCGCACACACACACACACACACACACACACACATATCAACACAATACAGCTATGCTCCACCTCCATTGACCTTAGGCGACAAAGCAGCAGAGAAAACCTCCCTCACACAAAAGCTGCGGTGCCTCAGAGCCAATGCATGCAGTATTTTATCACACGTTTATTTCACTTTAAACGGAGCAGGATTCTGTTGTTGTGTGTACCTTTTTGAGGATAAATAGCCGGTTTGAAACTGTGGCAGAGACTTGTACATTTGGTCCAACTCTTTTCCCTCAAGCAGCCCGATTCGCAGATCACCCGGGTAAGTGGCACAGACTTAAATAATAATCGACACTTATAGTTATCAACTAGCCTTTAACTTTTTTTTTTCATTGTCTGAAAAGATACATCTGCGATTCGTCCGCGACAATAAACGTTTAGTTCTTTGTTTCTAGTTTACAGAGCTAAGGTATTTTACTGTCTGTTTTTATACGAGTGCATTATACAACATCATGCCTTTTACTGTGGTTTATTCATAAATAAAGTGTATTTATTATTAGCATCATTCCTGTAAACCTACACTAGTTGCCAGAGCAGGATCAGGTGCCTTTTCCCACGCTGCTCTATCACATTGATGTACGGTTCAAGTCAAGTTTCTTTATCAAGTACACAATGATAACGCATGCAGTAGTTATTAAATGTAGGCTAATGTTGGAAATGTATTTGGGTCATTCCTCATAAAAGGTGCCTTTTTGTTTCTCGCATGTAAACAATGACCACGCATGATATTTCCTAACACACCAACAACAAACGTACAGTATAGGTTTCTTTGTGTGTTGTGTGTTCAAGGTTACCGTCATAACCCATCCTTACTAAAATGTTATATATCTTTTTTTGATCACTTTCTCCTATATTCTGTTTGGTTTCTTATATAGTCACCCCCTTAAACCATCATTTTTGTATAAACAATTGATTATTGAAAAAACTGGATATTTGATGGATATTTAGTAATGACTAAATTAGCTGTAATATTATATATATATATTAGCAATATATATATATATTAGGGCTGTCAAAAGATTAATCGCGATTAATCGCATCCAAAATAAAAGTCTGTGTTTAAATAATATATGTGTGTGTACTGTGTATAATTAAATTTGTGTATATAAATACACACACATGCTTGTATATATTTAAGAAAAATGTGTAATTTATATATAAAAAAATATATTTATATATAATATAAATTATATATAAATATATACAGTATATGTATGCAAATATTTCTTACATATATACATGCATGTGTGTGTATTTATATATACAAAATAATTATACAGAGTACACACACATTTTTTTTTTGGATGCGATTAATCCCGATTAATCTTTTGACAGCCCTAATATATATATATATATATATATATATATATATATATATATATATAATTCTATCAGAAAATAACATATTTCATATTACAAAACCAATTGTGCAATCAGCAACATTAAAAAACTATCAGGGTTGATAGTTTTACAGCTAATTTAGTATATATATATATATATATATATATATATATATATATATATATATATATATATATATATATATATATATATATATATATATTAAATATACTTTCAAAAATCACAAAAGGCCCCCACATCTGACCCAGTTTCTGCAGGCTCTACAGAAGAATACAGAGATAAAATCACAGATATAAGATAAGAGTTAAAAGTTAGAGAGTGAACATGCAGCATATATATAAATAAATACAAGTAGGTCTATATAGGCTACGATATCATACAATATGATGGACTTGATGGACAATATGATGGCTACTACAACATAAGGAATATCACTTTAAACATGTTATATGATAAACTACAGACTGCCTATTGAGAATGTGGTAAAAAAAAAAATTAATCCTACTGAATTGTTTGCTTGAAAATTGCATAATGTTTATAGGGGCTTTCAATGTCTGGGCGCTTAACTTCATAAGTATGGGTGAATGCAGATTAAACCATTTAATCCCATTTGTGACCAAAAATTATTTTGTAGAGTTTGAAGGTTCTAAAAAGAGTTGTCGATGTATTATACACAGTTATAAACTACAAATGAAACTGCAGGTTTTCTTGAATTTATTTAAACATTATTTTATCATTCCATTGTTTTGTTTTGTTTTTTTTACTTGATTACTTGAATACTTGAATTCCATTGGTTCTTATTGAGTAACTTTTTAAGACAACTCATGCAGTTTCATTTGGTTATCTAAGGAGACAAATACTTGTGCTGGGAAAATTTTGGGATTAAATGGGCATACTGTACATGGCTAATTCTACAAGAGTTGCAATAAACATAGTGGGTGGCTTTTCTAATCCTTTCTTGCTTTTCAGAAGCTCCAGAGACATGGGTTTAAGGATTGGATACATTTTTGTGGGAATGACTTAAGCCAAACCTGCATCTGATTCTTAATCAGTCTTCTGTTGTGGGATATAATGCTGGATTACTCAAAATGACTGAGTTGAATTATGCTTTCATAAGAGAAAATGGGAAGGAAGCGGATAAAACTTTGGACTGGAGTTGTATAGACTGGCATGCGAGGATAACGGTAAAAGGGACGGATGCACAGACTCAAACCCAATGTGTGCAAAGCGAGGACAAAGACACACAAACGGCTAGTCCTTTCTTAATGCGAATAGATTTAGGAAGGACTTCGTCCAGACTGAGGTATGGTTCCCTCACGGAGTCTGACGGCGTGCCCGCACATTTATTCCAGTTTGATAGACAAGCCCCGGCCCGCATCTCCACGTCCCCAACTCTGAGGAGGATGAGGAGTACGAGAATCTCCTACCGAGAACCAAGCAAGTTAGACAGTCCTTTAGGAGTGGAGTCTCCCACTCCGACGAGTCCCCTTTCTCAATTTTTCCGGCAGTCATCTCCACTGGCTGTTCAGTTGGATGGAGAGAGCGGGAACTTTGAATCTTCAATGATTCATGGGAAAATCAGATCACACAGATCAAAGACCCTTGACAATGGTGTCATTTGCAAGAGCAAAGAGTCTCGTGATTCAAAAGAGCCTGTTTCTGATGACAATGAGAGCTCCACCGATGACAATGAGCAGGTATATGTCTTTAAAATTCTACAGGCTTTACATTCCTAACCCTATATATCTAAAACGTAAATATGAGAAACTTAACTGAAACATGGCAGTCTAGAATACTTACTTCTGATTGGTCAATAGTGCTAGTGTTCTGATATTTCCTAATATTTCCCATCGTCCATAACATCTCTGTATATCAGACTGCTTATTCAGGTAAAACACTAACTTTCATGCTTGGTATTACTGTAATATTGTTGCAGTCAGTGTTTCAGGGCCATTTGTTTAGTTTTTTAAAGCATTCAGGTAATATAAAGGTAAAATGATCAATCATACACTTATTTAATCTCAAAAGTATTTATTTGCTAAGTAACAGCGTAAAAAATATAGGTGTCGATGATAGATTTTAGTAATATTTTAAATGAGCTTTTATTTTTGTTTAGTTTTGGTGCATCAACTTCAACTTATTTCAGTTACTCCTCATTTTTGTTTAGTTTAGGTTTTTTATCATTTAGATTTTCATTAAATTTTTAGCTTTATTTCAATTAACAATATGTTTTTAATAGGCTTAGTTTTAGTTAATGATAATAACCCTGGCCCTGATCACCCTGTCAGTGTTTATTTGATTTTCTGGCTGTACATTATCCTTTTCTAAATTGATGATAAGTCTTTTTTTCATGCCTGAAAATCAAATTGCAAGAGTCTTTCCGCTCTTATCAAAGAAAGCCTCTTGTCTCTTGTCTCATTCCTCTTCGACCTCCTGAGGTAGTAGTTCACAATAAGAGCTTCTGACAGCAATTGAATCAGTAGTTTCATGCATTGTCAGCTTCAGACCTCTCCTCTGATGAAGCTCCATTCAGCGCATTCAGCAATCACCAAATAATGGAAGGGTCAGTGAAGAATCAAAAGTATAAAAGGAAAGCCCCATTCACTCCTCTCACACATTCATCCAAGCATTTCCACAATGGAGTGAGATATCTGTAGATGTGAGAACTTTAGGGTTCTTTAACCCGCACCAGTTGTATGATGAGATCCTTTGAAATTGATATTATGCAGACTTAGAAATGACTAGTGTTTTTTTCTTCTTAAAGTACTTTGCTCACGTTTTGTTGTATCTGCTTTTGATTACAGGTCAAGGATCCCTGTCATAAAAGGTAGGTGAGCTGTTTCTATCTAATGTTTTGCATAAACCGTCCCCACCCGTGTCATATTTGCATGTGAACTGTAATTTTGCCCTTAGTGTGTATGGTCACTTTGTTCTGTGTCAAACCAGCATTTTCTTGATCACTTAAACTACCCGGCCGATACTTGTTGCTCAACATCTCTCATTTGAAAAGTTGTTTCATTAATCCAGGAATTTGTGTGGAAACACACCGTTTGGGGTAATGAGGCTAAAGCAGGACACTTTTTCAGTAGAGCGCCACCATGCTGGCGCAGGGGGTGTTGGGATAGAGGGAAGTTCTTTGTTCATTGTATTGCCGCTTTGTTAGCTGCACATTAACTTTTAATGGAGAGTTATTAGAGTTCCATCATTCGGCCCTGTACGGGCCAGACAAACTCTCATTAGTGACGCTTTTCCCCCTGTCGGGCCCACTCTGCTTGGGCCACGGTCGTCTTTTCAGCGGTGGATAATTAGGCAGCTATTGTGGCCTTAATTACAGTATGGCACCGTCTGATTGCAGTGCTCCTCCCTGGACGGAGATTGGACGGGACAGTTATGTTAAGGGGGCATCTTTATTCCTTGGAGGTGCGAGGACAATGCTCCCTTCTTTGTGGTCGCGCTGGGGCAGGGATAGTCGGCATAGAGGGCTGCTTCATTCTAGGATTGCCTCTAGATAACAAGCCATTAGCAGTGACCTGTTTTTAATGTCGGTAAAAAGGAGATGCAATGAGTGACTTTTTACTGGTAGGGTTCAATGTACTGGCATCTGTGTTTCTGTTTGCACTTGCAAAGGAGAAGTTGGAAGTGTAAAAAGCGAACACATAGGGTTTTTTTAAGGGGTTTTAACAAAGTATAAAGTTAAAAAGGAAGTATTTGATGGGTTCATTGTGCCAGGGACCGTGGAAATGGGTGTTCACTTTATGATGCTGAAGAATTCATGTCTCATAGTAACTTTATATGAGTCAAGTGTTTATTGGTATATGATCCCAGATTCAATGTGATTAACACTGAAAGACTGATATAGTATCTGCAGTTGTTATATTATAATCAGTTCTTCAGTTGGGGTTCTTGTTATGTTGGTTTGGCAAACTCAAGCAATGGACACCAATCTAGGCATCCATCCATCCAAACAATGGTGTACTAACTTCTTTCATGACAGATTTATTTAAACATACAGTCAATAAGGAAGACTAATGGTTAAGTAAAAAATATAATGGATATGTAATATAGTGCACCTATTTATTAAAATGCCCCTCTATAGAATCCATCCATCCATCCATCCATCCATCCATATCTCTCTGGCTTTCAAATTTCTAGGCCTTCACATTTCATTTAAAGATTTGTAAAGCCTACAGTCAAAGTTTGCCTTGATCAGCCTTTGCTTTTTACTTGAATGTTGTAGTAAAACAGATTTGTTTTTATTACATGGATGGGAAGGTATGCTTTTCTCTTACTTACTCTTATTGCTCCCCCATACCTGCATTTGAAGATGTAAGTAAGCCCCTGTAAACTGTTTATTGACACACACCACATCATTGAGTCTTTGTATAGATGGATAGGCACAAAGCTGAGAGTGACTCAAACAAAAACCAGACTTTCGAGTTGTGTGTGAAAACAATCATAGCACTGCCTAAAAGCCCTTAGGATTTTATGTCAAAATGTGACAGGGAAATTGAAGCAGATCAGAAAAAAAAAAACAGAAATCCACTGTACGGAACTATATTCATGTTTAATATAATATAGTCATTATAAACTACAATGATGAATAAACAGTATAGGGAACTGCACAAGAGCAGAAATGTGTCCTTCTCTACATTGTTTGCAGTCCACCATATAAATGAGCTTGCATGTTTGCTTTCTCAACAAAACAAAAAAAATCATTTGATTTGATTAATAATGACTTCGCTTCTACTGCCGCAGGCTAAAAATCAGGGTGCTGACTTCCCACCTCTGCTGCTGCTCTTTGTTCACAACCAGTGAATATAATAATCTGTATCTTCCGATATATCCCACTGCTCAGTTGTCCGTTGACAGACCTATAAATCCATGCAATGGTGCGCAGGTACAGCTGTTCCATGGAATGGTTTCGTTAGTCGTCTTTGCAAACGCAGTTCTGGCCACCTAATACTAGCAAGGCATGTTAGAAATGTGAACATGGAATTCTTTGATTTCCTGCTAAAGCAAATCTGGTTTGAAATTTCAAGTTTAGCACGGCTTGGCTCTGCATAAAGAGATTACTACAGCGCATTGGCCACGGTTTATCAAACCTTCTCAGATTAATTTAGTGAAATGATTGTTTTCCGAGGTCTAAGGAGCTATTGTGCTATTCTGGACTGGATAGAGGTTAAATTAATTTGGCGGAATTGCATTTCACATGCAAATCTACCCTCTAAGATCGTGGTGAACTTGTAGAAAGTGTCGTTATACAAATGCAAAGCAAATAAATGTTGAATGTGATGCTCTGTGGTTAACCAACATTATTTCAGTACACATCCATCATGCATACTTTTACTTTGAAAGACTGGCCACCTCAGGGGCTGGAATGTCCTCCGAACTCACCTGTTCTCTTCTGGTTTGCTTTTTTCTCAGGCTGCAGGAGAGGAGGCGGAGCTCCGTGGTTGTGAGTCTTCCTGGATTGGATGTTTCTCCTGGAGATTTGTTTGTGTCCAATGGCGCTGCTGATATTTTAAATAAATCAGACTATTCAGGTTAGTCATGCCTCAGTCAATGTCATGACTCAGGGTTTGACATGAATTGCTAACATTTACTAACCTCTAGCCTATTGACACTCACAGAATTTAATATTAAAGAAAGAATAAGTAGCTTAATAACACATTCTCCAAATTGCAATATACTTGAATGTTTTGCTCTGTATAAAGTTAAGCATTTTGGTAACACTTTACAATAAGGTTCATTTGTTAACTACCTTAGTTAACATGAACTAAGAATGAACAGTACTTCTACATAATTTATTAATCTTAGTTAATATTAATTTCAAAATGTACTTATACATTGTTAAAACCAAAGGTTGTATTTGTTAACATTAGTTAATGCACTGTGAAGTAACATGAACAAACAATGAACAGCTGTATTTTTATTAACTAACATTAACAAAGATTAATACAGTATCAAATGTATTGCTCATTGTTAGTTAATACATTAACTTATGTGAACTAATGAACCTTATTGTAAAGTGTTACCAGCATTTTATTATTGCATTTTTTACAGACACTAAGAAATCAAAGTGGCCCTTCTTGAGGCGTAGCACAGTAAGTTCCCGTATTTTAACGTTTCAATAATCTCTCCCATGAAGTTTTGATCTAATGCCAGTTCTGTGGTTGGTGCCATCATACTCTATTGTAATTTTTCAGATGCTTCGTGTCATTCGGATGATGTCTAGCACATAGTGTTCACTGACCCATTTTGAGCTACATCAGATTTGAATGCATGCACACCTTCCACCCAATCAATTCAATTAACAGTAAACAACAACAAAACGGGCCTGTCTAACAGAGCTCGAACATGTCCTGCTATCTAATCTGCTCCACAGTTTGTGCTCAAACACAAAGAGACCTGTTGAGGGCCGGGCAGTGTGATGTTGAGTAAATGTGAGTGGTGTTTTCCAACAGACAAAAGGAAAGACATGCAGCGTAGCCGACATTGACAAGTGTCTGGCTGGCGTTCAGGTCCAGGAATGGAGAGACACAGACTTTCAGACATTTAAGGTAAAAAAAATCTGTTGATTTTGACCACCTGAGATGAGCTTTAGAGCACCTTAGAAGTCCAGTTTTTGTTATTATTAAGTCAAGACACCCATGTGTAAAAAAGTTCTCTTTTTATCACTCCATAAATCAGAAAATTATAGAGGCTTTTTTTCTGCAGCAGAATAGAAAAATAATTAAGGCAATATTGACTTTTTATCACACAATTCTTTTTTCTGAGAATTGTGAGATATAACCTTGCAATTGCGAGTTATAAAGTCAGAATTGCAGGATATAAACTTGCAATTGCGAGAAAAAAAGACAAAATTGACTTTATATCTTGCAGTTCTGACTTTATATCTTTATTTCTTCATGAAAAATATTTTTGCCTGTGGTGTCTTGCCTTAAGGAGTCAAATTTCTCTCTCTTCTTTCAGGATATGTCTTTGGAGGACTTTTTGAGCAGTCGCTCTGAACTGGAAGCAGCGGAGAATCCAAAAACCTACCGAAAACAGGAGGCCATTTGGGAGCTTTTCACCAGTGAATGTGTCTACTTCCTTGATCAGCTTATGGTTTTAAAAGAGGTGTGAACATGATGCCTTTAGTATTATGGAATGGCATGTCCTCCAGTGAAAGAGATAAATATAGTTTTTATCGTACTTTATATTGCATCGTTACAGTGAAATTTACCAGTGAACTACAAGCTAACACAAATAGTCTAGTGCCAACCAACCATTTCGTCACTCTGTAGGAATAGAGCTTAAATGTGCTTGCCTTTGTTCTGCATATAGGTGTTTCTGACCACACTAACAGACCTGCAGATGAGAGAGTGTCTACTGGACATTGACTCCTGGAGGCTCTTTGCGAATCTCAATGAGCTCTGTCTGGTAAGACTTCAATGAGTTTGGTGGAAAATTGTAACAGGAAATTTAACAACTGCAGTTTTATGATATAAAATATTGTTCTTAGTTCTCTTTTGTTTCTTACTATATTTCAGGTTAGCTTCGGCTTCCTTACAAGTCTCTTGCGTGTCATTAAGGAAATGTGGGCCAGTCCAGACAACAATAGTACTCAGTCTCTGCATGAACTCCTTAGAAAGGTAGGAAACCATAGGTTGATATATATGTGTTTGTGTGTGTGTGCGTACTACCATTCAAAGGTGTTTTTTGAAAGAAGTCTCTTATGATTTATTTGATCAAAAATAGAGTAAAAACAGTGATACTGTGAACTTTTTTTTAAACTGTTTTATATTTAATATATGTTTAAAATGTAATTTATCCCTGTGTTGGAAAAGCTGAATTTTCAGCATCATTACTTGAGTTTTCAGTGTCACATGATCCTTCAGAAATCATTCTAATATGCTGATATTTTCTAAAGAACAGCATGTATTTGAAGTAGAAATCATGGTCACTCTTTAGTTTAGTGTCCTTTTCTCACTAGTGACTAACTATTAACTATGACATTTTGCCTCAGTAAACTCCTAATTACTGCTTATTAAAGGTTAGTAAGGTAGTTTAGGTATGGGGTAGGATTAAGGGATGTAGAAGTGGTCATGCAGAACCAGGCATTAATATGTGCTTTATAAGTAAGTAGTTAATAGTAGTTAATAGTGATAATTGGACCGTAAACTAAAGTGTGACATACAGTCTTTAAAGTCTTTTAAATACAAATTAACTCATACAAATGAGTCTAAAATAAAAAATGCTCATAGAAATGGAAAGTCACGGTCAGTGACCTTTAAACATAATGTATAACTGCTCAAAAGCAAACATGAGATCCAACCCCTTAGCAATGTTGTGCTTACATAATGTATTATTATGTTAGACATTAAGCAAATGATTGTTTTAGAAAACAAAAAAACTGAACACCGCTAATCTTTTGTTCCGTTTGCTAAAAGATAACAGAACTTTTTCTCTATTGTTCTCTTCTGATCACTCTCCCTTATTGACTGTTGACTTTACAGGCGTTTGGGGAGAGCATTTGCCATTGTCTACAGAAATACTGCCTGAATTACAGTACGGCCATCTTTTATCTGGACAGCCTGAAGCTCAGGGAGGACTTTGGCTCTTTCGTGAAGGTAACCGTGGCAGGCAAGATTTGATATGGTAAATCAGGGCTTGGTCTCAATGTACTGACAAGATCTAGGGAACAGGGCAATTGTTCTCACACGAGGTTCAGGCCACTGCAGGGTAGTTGTCAGGGACCGTTGCTTCTCACGTAGGAACATGGTGACCAGGTCGCTGGTGAAAAACTGTTGACTCTGCTACTTTCCCTCTCTTACACCATCAGCTGTCTCCACATCAATTTTGGCTGCCTGTCGCTTCTTGCTTTTACACTAAGTTGCACACAGGGGATCTGATTTGTCAGCTTTATTTTGTCAGTATTATATTCATGACAAGAAGTAGGATACAGTATTATCAAAAATGTGCCACTATTGTGCTTTTTTAGATATGACCTTTTATGTAATGTTTAATATAGCTGTTTATGAATGTTAAAGGTCTGCAAAGTTTTAAAAGATCAAAGTG
Organism: Scardinius erythrophthalmus; assembly: GCF_964197995.2. NCBI lineage: Eukaryota > Metazoa > Chordata > Actinopteri > Cypriniformes > Leuciscidae > Scardinius > Scardinius erythrophthalmus. Next base: position 12,377,882 of record NC_138228.1, read on the forward strand.
CACGACAAGCAGAGTTATTGGCTGCATCCGAAAACTTAAAAATGCTCTATTTCAGGGTAGGAAGGCATCAAGGCACGTCTGAATCCAATGTTAGCTTCACTTCTCCTGAGATACCTTCATCTGATCGATTCCTTTTAGGGAAGCATCTTCACTGCTTTTGATATCCCACAATCCTATTCGTTCCATTTGGTGACACTTGAGCTAAAAAAAGAAAGATGGCAACTGAAAGTTGCGGTTGCTGGTCAGTTTGTGTGTAAATGTACGTTTTTGACCAACGTTTTCCACTTCTGATGTCGTTTCTAGTGAGAAATTACTACTGTAGTAATTAAATATTTGTTTAGTTTTCACCAAAGCTCTCTCTATTTTGCTGTAGATCATTAAACTGTTACGCTGCCTCAGTAGTCTGTCTGAATTGAGTTTCGTAAGGTACCTTCTTGCGCAAAACGCATTGCCCAAGTTTTCGTATGCAGCCATTATTTCCCAAAAGAAAGAATCGATTCTAATCTGCTTGAATCGTGTCAGCAATATTTCCAGTCTTACTTCCTGCATGAACCTACAACACGTTTGCCTGACAACAACATCTACTCAGGGCTGCCAACTCTCACGCAATTAACACTGTTCTCACTCTCTCGCGCCACACATCCATTTTCTAAAGCATTGAAAAATCATGACGCAAAGAGGACACTGACACCGAAAGACAAGACAGAGCAGGTTACTTTTGATATGAAACAAAGTCTAAGCTTTCAAATTCTGTCACTGCTATTAGGAAATTCAAACATTAAATAACGTTTTGGCACTCTTAAATGTAACGTGACCGATCATTGTAGCGCCTCAGTTCAAGTGGCATCTGTGTTCGTCTTTATTACACTGTAACAAATTATATGATCAATAAGTAATAACAACACGTTTTTACATTGCTTTAACTCATCAAAATAAGTTAAGCAATTTTCAACTTTTTTTATAAGTAATACAAGATTCAACTAATTGTTTAAAGTCAGTTTAATGTCATTTAATTTGAAATAACTTAAAGGGGTGGTATAATGCCATTTTCACAAGATGTAAAATAAGTATTTAATGTCCCCAGAGTGTGTATGTGAAGCTTTAGCTCAAAATTCCCCACAGGTAGTTTTATATAGCATGTTAAAATTGTCAGTTTTTGAGGGTGAGCAAAAACGCACCGTTTTGTGTCTGTTCCTTTAAATGCAAATGAGCTGCTGCTCGAGGCACAGAGGGCGGAGCTTCAACAGCTTGCACTCACACAGACATTCACTGAAAATTTCAAATTTTAAATTTTAGGGTTGATGATGTCACTAACTCCGGAGGAATGTCGTGTAATCCCAACCAGCCGTTTGTTGTAGTCCTTAAAAAGTGATTTCTTTAAAAGCAAATATCTCCCTTTGCTTTGAACTTTGAGCGTTGTAACTTTGCAGATGTTGTTTATGCTCAAACAGCAACATTACACACTAACTAAAGTTTAAAAAGTTCAATCATAATCAACCACCCCTTTAAACATCCAAATTGATTGTACTTAAAAATTGAATGCAGCAACCTTTTTTTACAGTGTACTAGTTAAAAGTAAATAAACACGAATGAACATTAGAAGGTATGTTGAAAGATACAGTACAACTTACAGAAATGTGTCATGTCTCATGTAATCTATCTAATCAATCTCATGAAATCATCGGAGAGACCGAATCCTTTATTGAAACGTTTCAGACACTGTGAGAAAAAACGTGATGCTGCAATGTATATTATGAGAAAAATAAAGTGTTATTTTACCTTGGATGCATGCAAGCCTATTGTAGGAGACTACAACTACATAATAGGGGCACTTTAATACTACATCTTTCTTCCCATCCTTCACTCTTTCTCTCATCCAGTGGTGTGAACGTAACGAGCAGTGCCGCAGACTGCAGTTGAAGGATCTTCTGGTGATTCCTCTGCAGAGGTTTACACGGTACCCTCTGTTGTTGAAGAACATTGGGAAGAGGAGTTGCTCCGAGGCCGAGGAGAACACCATACTGAGCATCGTGGATCTTGTTGACAGAGCCATCTGTAAGTCAATGGTACTAATGTGACAGTTCAAAGTACGGATACACAATATGAAAATTCATGCCAATACCAATAAGCTGAAAATTATTTTAGTGTTATGGCTGATAACTGACAAATGGCGGATATTAAAAAAAGTTATACTATTTTGTCTAAATAAATTAAAAATAAAACTCTTAGAACTAAAATAAATTGTTTTAAATGCTGAAATTAAGTGAATAAAAGTTAATTTAGTTACGTAAAAATATTATATTAATTTTGAGATTTACTAAATATTACTTTTAGAAGTATTTCAATGATATTTAAATGTTATACTATTTTGTCTGTGGAAATAGTTTTTATTGGAAATAGTTTTCTTTGTTCCTTCCTTTGTTTCTTTGATCTGGTTTGTGTAAAAGGCTCTTGTCAAACCAGGAATTAGAAGCAGTGAAAGGTGACTTTTCCTGTTTTCATAGAGAAGATGTTTGTGAGGTTTGTTGTGACAGCCGCTGTGAGAAAACATATGCAGAGTGACAGCTGCAAAATCAGTGTGAAAGACACAGCTGCCATGTTTTAGTTAGTCATGAAAACCTGATATGCGCAGTTATCTTTTCTGAAGCATTGCACACCTTGTCATAAATCCATTATGTTTTTATCACGTACCCTGTTTTGATAAAGAAATGAGATAAATACACACTCTGTGTTTTCATGCATTCATGTTTGCCCTTCCATCTGTTACAATATTTGTATTTTAATGTTTTTATTTTATTTTATTAAAAAAGTATATATATATATATATATATATATGATATATAATGACCATGTGGTAGAGATACAAGATTTTGCTGTTGACACACAACAAAGTCTGGTCCTATATTTAGTCATTTTAAAAGACAAAACATTTTTTTCTTATTTTGAAACAAATAACCCACTAACTGACTATGTGTGATGATATATGTATTTCACTTTCAACATAAAAATGCTGTGAAATTTATGGAAGCTTGTTTCTGTCACAGAATAAAAAATAAAAAAAAGGTAATTGTAATTTTTTATCTCATAATTTTGTGAGTTTATATCTCACAATTCTGGCTTTTTTTCTTGCAATTGTAAGGTTATATCTCACAATTCTGACTTTTTTTTTCCAGAATTGTACGTTTATATCTCATATTTCGGATTGTATGACTCATATTTGTGAGTTTATAACTCACTATTCTGACTTTTCTCAGAATTGTGAAATATAAACTCGCAATTGGGTGAAAACAGTATGAATTGTGAGTTAAAAAGTCACAATTACCTTTCAGTAATATTCTCTACAATATTTGTTGTGATGGTAATGATTGCATTTGACTTGTTGACCTGCTTCATGACTAGACAAGCATGAAATGAATAATACATATATATTATAATACTTCTATACAACAACGTCCCAAGATGGGAGCAGCTCATTTCAACACACATAATGACACAGTTTAACCAATATAAGGGTGTGTGTTCAACTCTTCCTGATGACTTTAAGTTGTCTGATGGGTGTGGGGTTCAATCAACATGAATGTTCGTCATTGTTGATGAAAGAGCCTTTACTTGGAACGCAATGGGAAGAATCTAGAATAAAGTTGATCATCTCCAACTGAACAAACAAAAACAGGATCTGTGGTTGTATAAAAGCAGTAATGTTTGTTTGGGGAGGTGTGGATTAATGCACTGAACCTTTCAAAGCCAACCACCTTTGTGTGGGCTGATGAGACAATAAGGTACCCACCCAAATCTCTCTCTCTTTCTGTCTCTGTACAGATGATCTTGAAGGAAAAGTAAAGTGGTTGGACAACTACCAGAAGGTGAAGCAGCTGAAGGAATCTCTAGTGTGGCTTCCTGTGTGGGAGCGAGACAAGAGGGCGCATGTTCCTGAGGTCTGTCAAAATCTGTCTCTATAAACACACGTTATACTTAAAGGCACAGTATGTAAGTTTCGCTGCTAGAGGTGACTTGTTTAAAACAATAACAAAGGCGTAGCTTGATGACGCCGTGAATGAGCGTGGAGTTTTCGTCTTCCTCCACAGCTGATGGAAAGCAATCCGACAGGACTCGGGCAGAAATCATGTTCATGGATGAGCAAATGTATTAAAGTTTTATTAATGTTATTGTGGTATGAAGCAGGGCGGGGCAGAGATCCTTGGAAATTTTACGTTGCTGTTTTTATTATTCTTATATCCCGCAGTTGGTCGCTGCCGCTCCTTTCGTTGTATATTTTACGCTTAAAGTTTCGTTTAACGTCTGCCTCCTTCCTTGAACCTACGTTTGATCACTTAAATTCACATTATTTTATTTCATTCTAACGAAACAGCCGCAAGTGCTGAATTATTACTCATACAGGACACTTTATTTGACGAAATAAAATTGTGGGGTAACGCAGCGTTGTTTTAAATTGAAATTGCTAATTTCTCTGGATTTAAACATTGCTGGAAACATTTGGAATAATGCAAATATATTTTACAAAATAACATTGTTCTAGTGGTTTTTGGATATTTGAATCCAAAAATCTTACGTATTGTGCCTTTAATAATGCCCGCATTTAAAGAGATTTAACGGCTGTGCATGTTTGATCCTTCACAGAATCTGAAGCACTTGCTAAAATCTGTTACCCTGGAGAACCTGGTGTCTCACCGTAGTCTTCTGCACGATGGGAAGCTCGTCCTCATAGGTCGGATGGCTGAGTTTTTCTCATTGGTGAAACTTGAGCATTTAGGATGGTTGTGTGGTGTGAACTTACATTATTTCTTCTTTTGCACATAGAAAATGCAAAGTTGCATGAGGTCTACCTACTTCTCTTTGACGAATTCCTTCTAATCACGAAGATCAAGCGCAGCAAAAAGGTGTGGTTATGTATGATTTTTAAGCGTGACTGTTTGGTGTTATTACTGTGAAATGCCTCGCAGCCATGCCTCTATTGACATAAATCAAAGCATGGGTGATGCGTACGAGCGTGTGACGGTAATGTGAAAATAGATTTGTTGATTCTGTCTGGGAGTGATTATTGATTCAAGCCATTGCTCCCTTTAACACGCTAAGGTTGAATAGAGATCAGTGGATTGTGACAGATCATACTGACTACTGTAAATGCAGATTAAAGTTGAATATATTTATATAAATGTATTTTATCTTTTTTATGAGATGTATCACAATGATACAAAAAAAGCTTATTTTGCAAGTTAATATACAGGTTATAGGACTAAAATGCTGAAAAGTCAACATGAAATCCAAAAATTAACCCATTTAATGATGCCTTAAATTGATCAAATACTTTACATTGTTGCATAAAAGTATATTTGAAATATATACAGATCTTTTCTACTTTATGTTCAGCAAAGTATCCGAAGAAAATTTTATATTAAGCAGCATGACTGTTATCAACTTTTATGATGATAAGAAATCTTAGCATTTGTCTATTTGAGAATGGCCAAACTCTTAAACCGCTGTTATCACAGGCTTGTGTGTTTTATGTTGTAGAAGTCTGGCGTAGTGGAGTCGAACCCCCTGCGTCCGGCTGCGGGCCAAGAGCTTGAGCTCTTATTGCAGGAGGGCTGTAGTTTCACTGTCCTGGACCAGCCCATCTCTCTGGACCGCCTACAGTTAAAGAACATAGACCAGATCAATGCCACAGGTGTTGACGTCACACACACACACATACCATGACACATTCTTTGGATTAAGGTCATGTTGCAGTTGTTTAGAGCAGTTATGTAATCGCTTGAGGACGAATCCATGTCAGCACTGATAATGATGTCGATACAAACACTGAAAGAGTGTTCACTGTTGTCTTTTGAACGTTTCAGCCTCTGGTCTGCCCAATTCATTCATAATAATGCACCAGAATCGTTACCAGCAATGCATTGGAGTCTTCATTCTACAAGCCCAGACTGAATCTATGAAGGTGAATAGAAGATTCTGCTTTTTTTATGTTGAATTTCAGCAGACACAGGCTTTGATTTCCACCCAACATTCCTAATTCGCTAGATCAACTAGTGCCGACGTGCCAAACATCATCAGGTTATTCAATATTAATGTCATATTTAAATGACATTACATTGAATGTTCTTACCAGATGCTTTCTTAGAAATTACAACCGTTTTAATAATCACTTGTCATTCTGTCATCATTTACTCACCCTCAAGTTGTTCCAAACCTGTATGAGTTTCAAAATTAATTACGGATTTGGAGCAACTTGAGGGTATATTATGACAAAATTGTCATTTTTGTGTGAACTATACCTTTAAGATAAGTCAGTTTACTCAGCAGCCATATTAAAGACTAGTAATGTATTACACAACAGAACAAATTTTATTTAAAATTGTAATAATATTTCACAATATTACTGTGTTTACTGTGTTTTTGTTTTAAAAAAAGCAGCAAAACATTTTTACATTTCAATTACATTTAAAATTAGCAATGAAATCTTACAACAATGGTATTATCAATCATGCTAAAGATCTTATTCAGGCTGTATGTTCTGTATGTTTCAGAAAGCGTGGGTGTCTGTGATTGAGGATGCCATCAATTCTCTGCTGAAGCAGGACTGTCAGCAGCCGCGGGTCAAGAACTCTTTTCTTTATCTGGAGTCTTCACAGATCTAATTTATACAGAGACTTTCTGTAGAACCTCCTCCAGAGTGCCATAAGACCACTGAGAAATTCACCCAGAAATGAAAATTCTGTCATCATTTACTCGCCCTCATGTCGTTCCGAACCTTCTGTGGAACAGACGTTTAACAGAACAGTACGGTGGGAACCGAGGCCGTCAAGCTTCTAAAAGGACAGAAATCACCTTTGAGTATTATGAAAGTCCTCCATATGGCTCACATTGTGCTAAACATCTCCTTTTATATCCCAGAAAGAAAGTCATAGAGGTTTGGATCAACAATATTTGACAGTTAGGGTTGATTTTAAAGCAACATTAATTTAATCTTGTGTGTGTGTGTGTGTGTGTGTGTGTGTGTGTGTGTGTGTGTGTGTGTGTGTGTGTGTGTGTGTGTGTGTGTGTGTGTGTGTGTGTGTGTGTGTGTGTGTGTGTGTTAAAAATGGATTAACAGCACAGCTGTAACTGTGGTGACCCTGAGCAGTTTGAGGTTTCACAAGAGGAACCATTTTTCAATTCCCTTTTTGAATTTTTGGAGAACGAACAATGTTGCATGTTCCTGTCGCAAATAAAGATGCTGAATTTTTTTTTGTCACATGGACACGTTGTATTGTGGAAAAGTTAAATGCTTAGATAAATAACCCATGTAGATTGTAATAGTGTTTGTAAGTTTGCAGTTGTTCACATTTGTATAAACCTCACAAACAACAAGGATCCTACTAAAAATGGAAAAGTTTTTTTCTTTGCATTTTTCATGTACAGACGCCAACGTTGTCAAAATGATCCCGTTTACTCGGATTCTCGAAAATGACTAAAAATGCTGCATTGTGCTGCCAGGCCTGTAGTTGGCGATGTCACTTTGTAAAGAAGCACTACTGAACATGTAAAGCACATGATGTCGCACTTTTTACAAATTTGTGGGGGGGTGGGGTGGGGGGGGGGTATAGTTTAGGGGTTAATGGTATAGCTTTCAAAAATTTGCAGTTTGAATTTTGCCCCCAAAATGTATAAAAAGTTTTCCATTTTTAGTTGAAAAAAGTGTTGAGTAAACAGCCCCTAAAACTAAAACTATTAATCGTTTTCAGTAATGGAAATAAAGCTGAAATAAACTAAGGGGGAGTTTACACAACACCATTTTCAACTAAAATTTTTAAAAACATTGCGTTTTAGATATTCATTTACATAACAACGGCATTTTGGGGGGGCTAAAAAATCGTCTCCGTGAAAACTACAAAAATGCGAATTTGTGAAAACGGTGACGTCATGCGTATTGCGTGACCTTATGTAGCCCCGCCCCTTTTCAGCGCTGCGCTCGTTGTCTTTTGACTTCCGGTTTTATTTTCACAGCGATCTTGGGTATTTATGAATGAACGGCTCGTTTTAAAATCTTCCCGGTCTACTGACATTTGTTAAGACATCTGGTTTAAACATTACAATCCTCATGATAACTTTCGTTAACTTTTGTTAACTTTATATTAAGTAAATCCACTTCAAAAGCTAATTACTCCTGGACAGCAATGCCATAGAAATATACAGAGCGACCGCAAAAACGGAAGTTCAAAGACAATTATTCTAAAGATGGCGGCGCCCTTGTTTCTCTGGTGCATAAGGCACGTAGTGTTTCTTTAGTCGTTCTCGCGGATTCGTGTGAGCAGGGATCGTTTCAACAATGTGGTCGTCTGTACACGAAAAGTACAGGCATATTTTAGTACATTGTTGTCGTGTAAATGTACCATAAAATACAAATATTCGATGAGAAACACCAACTTTCAGTTACACGTACACGCACGTCTGTTAAAGATCACTTAATCTGGAAAGCATCTGCTGTTTACAAACATCTAATAGACGTTTTTAAGATGTCAGTTTTACATACATTCTAAAACATAAACATCTTAAAGACATTGTCTAAAGGTCTATTTGACATCTGACAGGAAACGTCCTATAGATGTATTGCAGATGAGCAAACACTCTAAAAAATACATCCAGATGTAAACAAGCACATCAAATAGACGTCTCCGAGATGTACGTACGTGTGCTATATGGGTTTAAGTACTAAGATTACTAAATTAAAATAAAAAATTAAAGCTATATAGAAATATAAAAAAAAACAATAAAACTGACAAAAGCACATGACAAAATTACTAAAATTAAAAAGAAAAAAAGCTCATTCAAAATATCAATAAAGACTATAATAGTAAAATAACACTGCATGACACTGAAAGAAAATAGAAACAACTAGTTTATTATTTACTTTTAAACATGATGGAAAATTAGAAAACATCAATAACAACAAACGGGTAATTCACCCGTTCTTCATTCGAGTCATGACTCCAGTTAACCTGAAATTACCTTTGGAATTTGATATTTTTGCACTATTTTTATGCTTTTTTTAATAATACTCAGATTTTTCATCTATCTTTCAGGTTTTTGCCAGGTGGGACTTTTCTGCATTCAGAAATACACAAAGATGACACAAACAAAGCTTGACATAAGGCACACACCTACACCACCACAACATGAATGTGAACACCCTGCTGTTCAGCAAATTAAATGTGTCGATCAGTAATAATAAACAACCATATAACAGATACTGTTAGTGTGTAGTGCTGATACAAGTGATGCACTTTGCATATGCGGTCACAACTTAGCTTTATTTGCAAGCTGCACAACCTGTGTTTCTTCTGAATGTGCTACAAACACTGCTAATAATTACAGCATTGTTAATGGTTAGAGAAAACAGGACGTGATGTCAGATGGAGGGTTTTGACCAGTTGGCACTGAGTGATATGATACTGTTGTTGACTGCAGCACACATTCCATTCAAAATCAAGTTAAAGGGCATATAATATTCCATTTTCTGAAGTCACGTTACTTGACTGAGCTGGTGATGTGCGCAAAACATCCTGAGACACTTTTGATTTTTCCTAACACACATAAAAATCATTATGCTCCTGAATCCATCTACCGACACAAACAGCAAGTAATCAATACATAAGAATCACACTGACAACAAACACTGCCACTGATGCTGCAAGTCGATGTGGAACCTATTAAGCGAGAACGTGGCTACAGTGAAGCGTACTTTACAGCAGTTAGTTGCAGTGCACTCGCTCACATTCAGTTCTACACTAAAGCGTTTACCCAGCTAATAACGGAATGTTCTCAGAGCTTCACCTAACATTCTGGCAAGGTTCTGTCAAAGTTACGGTCTTTAATAATGTTCTCAAAACGTTAGCACAAAGGCGAGTATGTACTTCGTTCATATGTAGCATTATGTACTTCGTTCATGAAATGTTTTATTAAAGTTTTAAGTTGGACTTCGTCTAGCATTTTTAAATGTTACTACTTGTTTCAGAATGTTGTGGCCATAAGACCACGTAAAGATGTTTTTAAAACAATAATAAAAAAAAAAAACGTTCAAAAAACCTTCAGAAATAACGTTTTCATAACTTGGCAACGTTAGCAAAACATTCCTTGAACTTATTTTTATTAGCTGGGTACAACGACGCTCGGACCATCTCGCCACACTTGCGGCTTCTAATAAAAGAACAGTTTACAAAAATTAAAACGAAATTTGTCTCGTCATTTACGCACTTTCATGTCGTTTCAAACCGCTATGACAGGAACACAATTAAATATCTTCCGTTTTGTCCATACAATGAAAGTCATACCGGTTTGAAATGACAAACTTGGACAGAATTTTCAGTTTTAGGTGAACTACACCTTTAAATCTAAAATGTAGCAGCTGAGATTTTAAAAACAATCAGCGGTCTGTCATTCTTTTTCAATATGCTAGCAGGCACACAATCACATCCAATGCAGTTATTGCTTAAAAGCAGGGCACGTATAGGCCTAACTATGGAAGCTTGTTTCCGCCACAAAAAAAAAAAAAAAAAGAAAAAAAGATAATTGCGACTTTTTATCTCACAATTGCGAGTTTACATCTCGCAATCCTGACTTTATTTCTCAGAATTGCGTGAAATAAAGTCGCAATTGCGTGTTATAAAAGTCAGAATTGCGTGATATAAAGTCAGAATTGCGTGAAATAAAGTCACAATTGCGTGTTATAAAAGTCAGAATTGCGAGATATAAAGTCAGAATTGCGTGAAATAAAGTCGCAATTGCGTCTTATAAAGTCAGAATTGCGAGATATAAAGTCAGAATTGCGTGAAATAAAGTCACAATTGCGTTATATAGTCAGAATTGCGAGATATAAAGTCGCAATTGCGTGTTATAAAGTCAGAATTCTGACTTTTTTTCTCGCAATTGCGACTTTATATCACGCAATTCTGACTTTATAACACGCAATTGCGAGTTTATATCTCGCAATTCTGACTTTATATCTCGCAATTGCGAGTTTATATCTCGCAATTCTGATATATTTTCTCAGAATTGTGAGATATAAAGTCCAATTCTAAGGGGGAAAAAAAGACTGACTTTTTTTTTTTTTTTTTTTTACCTACTGGAATTCTGACTTTGTAACACGCAATTGCGACTTTATATCATGCAATTCTTACTTTATATCTCCCAATTGCGTCAGAAGTCAGAATTACGTGATATAAAGTCGCAATTGCTAGAAAAAAAAAGTCTGAATTCTGACTTTATAAGACGCAATTCTGACTTTATATCTCGCAATTCTGACTTTATAACACGCAATTGCGACTTTATTTCACGCAATTCTTACTTTATATCTCGAAATTCTGAGAAATAAAGTCAGAATTGCAAGATGTAAACTCGCAATTGTGAGATAAAAAGTCGCAATTATCTCTTAAAATGTTTTATTCTGTGGCGGAAACAAGCTTCCATATATATCTGACGTGTACAATTTGATAAAAGTTTTTTTTGTGTAAAAAAAAAAAAATGTTTGTGTGTAAATCTTTCAAAGAATCACCAACTTCTACTGGTGAGATAATGAATGCAAAACAAACATCAAGTGTTTCATTTCAACAGAGATAAGAGCAGCAAAGCAAGCATGTACATTACACCCACATACCTTATGTTAACATGCCCACACTGAATGACAAATGTTACAGTCTCCATAGAGTGACAATTATATCTGAATTATTCACATGTGCCTCTTTTGTCTGTACATTTACTTACAAATACGATACATCAAATTAGGACCCTGCGGACAGCTTTGGTTCTACGCAGAACCCCTCTGTATACACCCTCGGCCTCTTATAGTTAAATCTTTCTAAAAGACGATATCGATGTAAACCTCAATCCTGAGTGCCAAAGCTGCTGTACTTTAGCATAAAACATCTGTAAGGAGCTGATCTTTATATTACAAGTAATCCATCTGCTCAAGCGGTCTCTCCCTTTTAATTCCTCTGGGTCTGAAAGTGGGCCCGTAAGTGGCAAAGGCACTGGACAGATGAGGACAGCCATTCTGGCCGGTCTTAATTTTGATCTGATTTTCAGCATCATGTGACCACCACAACATGCTGTTCCTCAGTGGTCCCTGCAGCCCTCAGCTGGCCTCTCCTGGTTGCTCATCTTATAAGGGAGAGGTCAGGGTGAGCGGGACGCCGAGGGCTGCAGGGGACGGGTTTGTGTGTGGGGGCCATCAGCCCTGGAGCTCATCAAAGCAACCGTCACACACTCGGACGGGCTTCTTGGAGGAGGGCGTCAGGGCGTTGCGGGCCGAGCATTCTGCGCAGAAGATGTTGCCACAGTGTCGACAGTGGTGCTGGGGGAATAGAGAGAGAGAGGTCATGATTCAGGTCATGATAACCAAGTTCAGGAGGTTAAGTTAGGTTTAGGTTAACGTGACTGATTAATAGAATGGAAGTGATAAAAGTTAGATGCTGTGATTATTAGGGCTGGGTATCAGAATTGATTTGACTCAAAAGATTTTATTCACAGTTTGATTTGGGTACTGAATCTGATTCATAGAGATATTTCAGTTATTCAGATATTTCTTTCTAATGCACATTTTGGAACTTTTATTTGCATCTTGGTGTTACGATTCATATATTTATACTGTTTCCATACAATTCACCAAAATGTGAACAAAATTTTCAAAATACAAAATACTTTTTGGAAAATGTTAAATATTTTATTCAGTAAGACATGGGACATATCACATAAATGTCTGACCTACAGAAAGGGAGTCCCAAACTAGTTTTTGATAATACAATAAAGTTAGTAAGCTGGTATAACCCACAATCAATAAAATATCACAAATAACAAACTAAGTGAAAATAAATTGGTATTTTGGAAACTACAGTTACTAATTATTAATTTAAAGGTACTTTCTGTTTATATCATGACTCATAGCATGCTGGTAATTTCATTTGCTCTTTATACAGCGTGCGTCTCTGTATTTACGTCCAGCTGGCATAGAATAACGTCTGACAGGACAAGACAGTTTGTTTCTCTGAGGTGAAATACTTTTTATATCGCAACAAGTTAATAAAATAACCTAGAATAATGACTCTGACATATAGCGTGACAACATCTCATCTGACAGCAGAAACTGAATCAGGACAACACGTTTTTCTCAGTCACGCTTTACTTAAACTGCGTCTGGCAGGAAAGTCAACAGCTTTTACGCACGTCTTTCAAAATAAAATCCTCGCACTAGAAAAACATTTAGGATTATGTTTTTTATTGCTGTTGTTTCATTGACTACACATTCCGTGACCCAGTTTTGGGTCGTGACCCACCGGTTGAGAAACACAGGGATTGATCATTAACACTGTATTGATCTCATTCTTTGATCCATTGGAGAGACAGCTTCATGTGAGTGTGTGAATGCATGGCGCAAACCTTTCTGACAGCGAGAGAGAAGCCTTTCCCACAAGCCATGCAGTTCTGCACCTCGTGATCTTCCGCCCACTTCCGTGTGAGGGACTGCGACTGTTTTATCTGGAACAGAAAAAAGGAGTCACATATGACTTAATACTAAAGTTTACATAGCTAGGGATCCCAAACAACACTGTAAGGCCAGCAAATTCAGTGTGTCTGGTGTTGGGGTCAGTCTGACCTGTAAAGACTGGTTTTCACGGCCAAGCTCCTGCATGGCGGCCGTGGTGTCATCCAGTTTCCTGCGCATCTCCACCATCTTAGCCTGAAGCTTCTCAATCTCACCCTCACCCTGGACACACCTGGAACAGGAGCGACAATTACAGTTCATGAAAATGGGTGAATGAAAAAATATGACTTGACTTTATGGTTAAAGGGGGGGTGAAATGCTCATTTTCACTCAATCTCCTGTTAATCTTGAGTACCTATAGAGTAGTATTGCATCCTTCATATCTCCAAAAAGTCTTTAGTTTTATTATATTTATAAAAGAAAGATAGGCTGTACCGAGTCTTTCCGGAAAAAAACGAGCGGCTGAAGGCGGGCCGTGTGGGCGGAGCTAAAGCTGCGCTAACGCGCCGAGCTAACAACACACAGAGACATTTGAAGCAGTTTTACTCACCGCCCGGTTCCAACGCACGACCGCGAACCTTTATCATTGTGACTGCTCGATCCTTAAGCATTAGACGATCTGCAAATCCGTCGATCTGGGCTTTGTTTATAAAACAATCATCGTCGAAATGCCGGGAACAAACAGTCTTGCACAACCTCCGTTGATGCTCTGGAAAAACAAACTCCATCCACTGGTCCCTTAACGCTGGGTTCTTTGGGAATCTGTGCAGGGTTGTCTTGCCCTGGCAACCAAAAACCCACGTCTTTGGTGACATTGACTTCCCCAAAGCCGAGCATAGCGCTTTGATGGGCGTACTGCTTTCGCTCTCTTCTCTCTCTGGTCTACGGTTGCGCGCGCGCCCGCGTCCTTCCGGAGAAGTGCCCTTAGGACCCGTATATGGAAATTCCGCTACATCTGACGTCACGCATGCCCATACTCGAAAAAAACTTTCCGAAACTTGTGACAAACCGGAAGGAGCATTTTTGGAACAGAAATACTCCTTCAAACGTACAATTTAATTTTTGAAACTTTGTCCATGTTTAGCATGGGAATCCAACTCTTTAACAGTGTAAAAAACTCAGTATGCATGAAATAGCATTTCACCCCCCCTTTAATTTTATTTAGGCCAAAAAAAATGCCTAGAGCCATCAAACCTCTCAAGCAGTGCACGTCTCTCGTCCTGGTTGTTCTGTACGGTGGCCTCCAACACGGCGATCTCCCCTCTCAGCTCATCCGTCTGTTTCTCCAGCTCACCCACCCGCCTCTGGCTGCTCTGCCACTCGCGCTTCAGCGTTGCCACATTCTCATTTAGTGCCGTCACCTGCAGATTAATCTTCACCTTCTCCTCTTCCCTCTGCTTCTCCACCTCCTCTTTAGCCTTCACTTCAGATGCCTAAAATGAAGAAATAAAAACTTTTCTGTAGAAAATTTAGAAAGCAATTTTGCTAAATAAGTCAGCAATAGAGGTTACTTACTAATCGTAAATAATAATAAATATTAATATTAACAACAAGAACTATTATTAATATATAATATAATTAATATAATATGTGAACCTGGATCACAAAACCAGTCACAAGTCGCACGGGTATATTTGCGGCAATAGCCAACAATACATTGTATGGGTCAAAATTATCGATTTTTCTTTTATGCCAAAAATCATTAGGATATTAAGTAAAGAACATGTTCCATGAAGATATTTAGCAAATTTCCTACCGTAAATATATAAAACATTTATTTTTGTGAGTGAATGCAGCACAATCGCGAACATTAATGGACAAATTTAAAGGCGATTTTCTCAATGTTTAGATTTTTTTTGCACCCTCAGATTCCAGATTTTCAAATAGTTGTATCCCGGCCAAATATTGTCATATCCTAACAACATACATCATATAGGGCTGCACGATATGAGGAAAAGCTGTGATGTGCGATAACATTGTTTAATATTGCGATGACGATATGACTTGCGATAAATATTCAAATGTGAATGTTAGCTATATCCCATCTCTTAGTGCTTTAATAGGTTCTTTGCGTGTTAGGTCAAACGTTTATTACCACCCTGGTTCAGATTACACGATTTTAGCACGGTTTTGGCACGATCCGTTTGACGTAGGGTGTTGTGGGGATTCGTAAACGACAACGGGCCTCGGGACGCAAGATTCGTTTCTCGTATGTGGGCGACAACCTACGTCGCATCTGCGATGCTTCACGACATCACGACAGAAAGACTAGCATGTTTAATTTTTTAACGGTCCTCCACTACGGGTTGAGTATGTGAGCGAGAGGCTGTGTGTTCATCGCGCGAGTTCATATCGCGATGACGATGAAAATTCGATGTATCGTTCAGCCCTAACATCATACTTATTTATTCAGCTTTCAGATGATATATAAATCTCAATTTCCAAAAAAATTTACCCATGTGACTGGTTTTGTGGTCCAGGGTCACATATAAATATAATAATATGATATAATATGGTAACACTTTTGAATAAGGTTCATTAGTTAGCATTAGTTATTAACTAACAATGAGCAATACATTTGTTACAGTATTTATTAATCTTTGTTAGTGTTAATAAATAAAAAAAAGCTGTTCATTGTTTGTTCATGTTAGTTCACAGTGCATTAACTAATGTTAACAAATACAACATTTGATTTTAAAACGTATTAGTAAAAGTTGAAATTAATATTAACTAAGATTAATAAATGCCGAAGAAGTATTGTTCATTATTAGTTCATGTTAACAAAGGTAATTAACTAATGTTAACTAATTAACCTAATTGAAAAGTGTTAATTATAATATAATATAATATAATATAATATAATATAATATAATATAATATAATATAATATAATATAATATAATATAATATAATATAATATAATATAATCCGTACCAGTTGCTGGTGTAGTTTGTCGGTCTCAGCTTTGAGCAGCTGCTGTTTCTGTTTGATGGAGTCTCTGGTCTTCTGATGCTCTCTCTGCTCCTGTTCCAGAGATGCTTGAGCTGCTTCCACTTTCCCTTGCTGCTCCACCTTCTGCTGGATCAACAGCTGCTTCACTGCCTGAAGCTCCTTCAGCTCCTGCGACATACAAACCAATGTCCCAGTTAGAAACACATAGTGGGATTTGAATCTACACTGTTTTTGGTTGCAAGCCCAGATCATCAAACCATGTTACATAGAATAGAATAGAATAGAATAGAATGAGGCATTTATATAGCGCTTTCATATGTACTACTGTACACCCAAAGCGCTTTACAATCATATCAGGGGTCTCTCCTCAACCACCACCAGTGTGCAGCATCCACTTGGATGATGCGACGGCAGCCACAGAACAACGGCGCCAGTGCGCTCACCACACACCAGCTATAGGTGGAGAGAGGAGAGAGAGTGATAGAGCCAATTCAATGTAAGGGGATTATTAGGAGGCCATGATTGGTAAGGGCCAATGTGCGGAATGTGGCCAGGACACCGGGGTTACACCCCTACTCTTTTCGAGAAATGCCATGGGATTTTTAATGACCACAGAGAGTCAGGACCTCGGTTTTACGTCTCATCCGAAAGACGGTGCTCTTTGACAGTATAGTGTCCCCATCACTACACTGGGGCGTTAGGACCCACACAGACCACAGGGTGAGCACCCCCTGCTGGCCTCACTAACACCTCTTCCAGCAGCAACCTGGTTTTTCTCAGGAGGTCTCCCATCCAGGTACTAACCAGGCTCAGCCCTGCTTAGCTTCAGTGGGCAACCAGTCTTGGGCTACAGGGTGATATGGCTGCTGGATAGTAACATAATGCACAAGAATTCAAAAGTCATCAAAAAAACTTAGGATAGAAAAATAGACAATGATGCTGTATGTCATTCTAAGGTGCATTTACGTTCATGTTTCGTGGGCTGATTCAACGGTGGTCTTGTACTTTATACTCAAATTTATCAGTATAGATACATTACTATTCAAAGGTTTGAAATAAATGCTGTTCTTTTGAACTTTCTATTAATCAAAGAATCCTTAGAGAACGTGTCCTGGTTTCCACAAAAATATTAAGCAGCATGACTGTTTTCAACATTGATTATAAGAAATGTTTCTTGAGCACCAAATCAGCATATTAGAATGATTTCTGAAGGATCATGTGACACTAATGACTGAAGTAATGATGCTATAAATTCAACTTTGCCATTACCGGAATAAATTACGTTTTAAAATATATTAAAATATAAAACAGGTATCTTTAAGAGATATTTAAAAAAAAAACACTAGTGTACAGTCTCACACAAAAGTGAAATATTTCACCATTCCAGAGATACCATTACAGAAGTACCCATCTGTCATGCTTAATTTATTCAGTAACCAAGAATGTATAAAAATAGATCACTGAAATAAAGTAATTTTGGCTAGACATTTAATCTCAACACGAGGGTCCCTATGGGGCGCAGCTTTTTTATGACTCGTTCATAATTAAATTATCTTGGGGGGGAAATTAGCAATTAATAATAATAGTAACTTTTTTTTAATGAAAAAAACAGTGCACCTTTAAACAAGTTGCTTTGATTCATAAATGTGTACATAAAGTGGGGTTAGTGGTCAACAAACAGAAATGACCTTCTCATTTTTCTCGGCCAGAGCTTTGAGATCAGCAGACAGTTTGTTTTTGTCCTTTTCCAGAGCGCTCTGGCACTCTCTCAACTCTTCGCATTGAGCTTTCTCCTTCTCCAGCTGCTCCTCCGTTTGTTCCTGTAACAGACACAAAGACACAGTCAGCTGAACAACTGGACATTTCCATAAACATTCTGAAATTACATTCTCCATGACTGTGTTGATAAGCAAATTAAACTTATGACTATTCCTGGCTAGAACAGAAGGTTGTGTTGTTTCACTGTGTCTGGAATAAAACAGAACAGAGTATCGCCACAAAATCGAGCCCGGTGGTGTTTATTTCCATAACTTTCACACACCACAGAAAACCATATTTTGCATGTTTTGTTACCTGTTGTTTCTGGAGTTTCTGTAGAGCCTCCACCTGCTGTTCGATCTTCTCGTCTCTCTTGCCCAGGTCTTTCTCTAGCGTTGTGCGGACCGTCTTCAGCTCCTTGATCTGGGTTTCGTGAGCACCAAGCTGGTTCCTATTGGCCACCAGCTCTTCCTGAGCTAGAACCAGCTTCTCCTCACACACCTACAACAGATAATAATCAGATACTGCACATAATAATTTATTAGGATGTTCTTGTACTTTATAAAACTGACCTTGAGGTCCTGGCGTACAGCAGAGAGCTCGGACTCTTTGCCGTAGTAATCAGACTGAATGGTGGCGAGACTCTCTTTGGTGCTGTCGCTGGTCTTCTGCAGCTCTGCACAGCGATTCGTTTCAGAGGTTAAATCTTTAGACAGCGCCGTCACCTGCTCCTTCAGCTTGGCCTCCTCTTCAGCCTGAAACACAATTCAATGTTATTTGAAGAAGTAGTTAAGTCATAATGTCTTTCTTTCTTCTGCAGAACACAAAAAAGATATCTTGAAGAATGTTGGTAACCAGTTTTGGTTCCCAACATTCTTCAAAATATCTTCTGGCATGTTCGACAGAAGAAAGAAAGTTATACTGATTTGGAATGACATGAGGGTGAGTAAATAATGACAGAATTTTCACTTGTGGGTGGACTATCCTTTAAGAACAGGAAATGAAACAGTCGATTTGGGCGAGTTAAGAGTACATTTATGTGCATTTTATGACACATTAGTGCGTAAGAAGACTGTACGTGCCTTCTTAACGAGGGAAGCCTGCAACTCAGACACTTGTGCCTTATGTTTCTTCACTTCCTGGCTCAAGGACCCCTGTGTAGTCTTCAGCTCTGCCTGTAGCTGCTGTGCACTCTTTTCTTTCTCTTTCAGTGTATCTTGAGATTGTTTTAGCTGAGAGTTCAGTAAGGTCAGCTGAGATTGTAGACCCTTTTCTGCCTAGAAAATTCAACAATTGCGAAATATCATGATTCATCTAACATGGGATTAATGTTTCCTTGAAACTTAACAGGAGTTATATTTCACAATCTTACCTCTGTCGATTTTTCGAGCAGACCTTTAACATGGCTGAGCTCTTTAGAGGTGGTCTCCGTGTTTTTCTGAAGTTCTTGCTGTGCTTTCTGATAGATCTTCTCCTAAAAATTAGAGTAAAGCTGATAATTAAACTTCTTTTTGAGAAATGTTTTCCTTGAAAACTGTTGCCAAATGTATTGAGATTTGTTGTACAATGCCATGACTTTAATTTATTTTTTATACATACACAAGTTTCCAAATACTTTTTGTGACCCACACAAGTTTCCAAATACTTTTTGAGACCCACCTTCTCTTCCAAAGTGGCCGTGCTGCTCTTCTTTTCTTTCTCCAGTTGAGTCTGGCTCTCTTTCAGGGCTTTAGAAGCTTTGCTCAGAGCCTCTTTCACTGTTGCCATTTCTTTAGTCTGAGCTTCCTTCTCCTCCTGAGCTTTCTGGAGATCTGCACTCAGACCCTGAACTTTCTTGTCCAACTCTGCCTGCCGCTTCTGACTCTCCTGAGATAGTTTATCCAGGCTGGCCTGCAGGGTCACATGCTCCTGCTCTGCCTTCTCCAGCTGTTGTCTTGTTTCGGAGAGGGCTGAGGTTTTCTTCTTCAGCTCCTCTTGCTGGCTGGCAGCTCTGAAACAGAAAGGAAAGGGAAGATTGACAAGTCACATCTGTAATCTATACTCATCAAATTAAAGGTTTGAGGTTGGTGGTTTTTTTTATGTTTTTGAAAGAAGTCTCTTTTGATCACCAAGGCTACATTTATTTGATCAAAAATACTATTGTGAAATTTAAACTGTAATAAATTACATTCTAGAATAAATATAATTTATTCCTATGCCGTTAAAGCTGAATTTTCAGCATCATTACTCCCGTCTTTAGTGTCACATGATTCCTCAGAAATCATTTTAATATGCTGATTTGGTGCTCAAGAAACTATTTTTTTCTTATTTTCAATGTTGAAAACAGTTGGCTGCTTAATATTTATTATAATAAAACCGTGAGAAATACACAAACATAGGAACAAAAACTGTTCCAAAACAAAGATATTTCAGTCTTTAACATTGCACATTTTCCAATATGAAGTACAGGGATTAAAGTGAAAAAAATTCTTCTGACTGAAATTTTTTTTTTAGGCCAAGTCATATTCCTTTAACTTTTTAAATAGTCGAGACCAATAGCGTTTTAAGGGGAGACGTTTTAAACCGCTTTAATATTGCCAGTAGGCGTATTTTAAAAGCTATATATATATATATATATATATATATATATATATATATATATATATATATATATATATATATATATATATATATATGCAAATTATAACACGTTTACACAAAATTTGTTAACACACAAGTAAGTTACTTTTCCCCTTTACTTAACATAAATTGTAAGAATATGACTAATAGTAAAGACTAGTACTAATAAATACAGTGCTATGCATAAGTTTAGTCACCCATGCTAAAGTTGACTAAAAAGAGGAATAAAAAAATCATCTTTTGGAAACTGAACTTAAAGGTATAGCGGAGGATCTTTCCGAATTTTAGATAAGTCCCACCCTCTCCACTTTTTGAAAAGTTTGATTGATTCACCAGAATGATTGACAATTAGGAGGACCAATAGTATAGGGTATCCACCCGGAAGTAAAAAGATCCTCCGCTATACCTTTAATGCCTTAATTTAAAAAATTAGGAAAAATCCAACCTTTAAGGACACCAATTTTCTTTGTGAATAAATAATGTATCGTAAATAAATAAATGTTCTTCCTTAAAATACAGGGTGCATAAGTTTGGACACCCCAATGTTAAATTCTAGGTATGGTGAAGGCTATGTGATAATGTGAGGCTATTTTAATTCCAAAGGCCAAGGGAACTTTATCAGGATGCATAGTATCCTGGATCCATGAAGTAACTGGCCTTTAAAAATAAAAATCTGCCTGCCTCTATGGGAATTTAACATTGGGGTGTCCAAACTTATGCACCCTGTATTTTAAGGAAGAACATTTATTTATTTACGATACATTATTTATTCACAAAGAAAATTGGTGTCCTTTAAGGTTGGATTTTTCCTAATTTTTCAAATTAAGGCATTAAGTTCAGTTTCCAAAAGATGATTTTTTATTCCTCTTTTTAGTCAACTTTAGTATGGGTGTCTAAACTTATGCATAGCACTGTAAACATTAGGCCTAGGCTAAAGCTATTAAATAGCAGTCCCAAACTAGTTTTTGTTAATACAATGTTGGTATGAGCCACTACAGTCATTTAAAAATATAAAAAATAACACAAAGAAAAATAGTGGCATTTTGGGGTTATATGGAAACGACAGTTACCATGGTGAATACACAATATTAACAATAACTGTTAATGAAACATGGAAATGGTGAATAGAATGAGAATCATACCTGCATTACTTTTATTTCGTGTAATTTACAACGTAACGGCGTTGCATGCTCGTAGTTTCTTTTGCACTTGATCAGTGAAGCAATACAGCGCGCGCCGCTGAATTTGCGCGTGCAATTGAGTGGGCGCTACGAGAACAGGATAACGACTGACAGGACAAGAAAGTCCGTTTTTCTGAGGTGAAAAACTTTATTTCAGCGTACACTTATGTCACTGCCTGCCTGGTAGTTCCTATTGTGCTGGGTTTTCTGAAGTAGTCATGATTCGCCTCTCTTAACATAACATGCTCTAAACACGCACGCAGTGTGGAAAAGGAGGAGCGGAGGCGCGGGGAGCAAGGATCACAGCGCAAATTTGAACTATATCGATGTGATATGGTCTAATTCCATATCGCATTTAAAAAATATATCGATATATTTTTTATATCGATATCGCCCAGCTCTACCTGCATTATAAGTGTGTCACTGAAATATAGTTCTACCTCAGCGCTCAGCTGAGATGCACTTTCCGTGAGCGGTAATTGAAAACCCGGAGTGAACCATGAGCGAAGTGATTACAGAGTGCTTAGAGTGGAGAGAGGAACGTGCTTTTGCTCCACTCCAGGCTTTGATCACATCCCCCTCAGCAGGGTGAATACACCTCGTCTTTCCTTAATTTAAGACCTATTCAAACTAAAATTAAGATATTTATTACACTATTTGAGAGATGAAAGCCTATTTACGGCCTTAAAATTATGAAAAGTGAATTTAAGACTTTAAGGACAGACTGGAACCCGCAATGACGGAAATCCGTCATAGACTTGCTGCAATTAACGGAAATCCGTCGTAGCGACGGAGAACTTTAATCCCTGGAAGTACCTACCCTTGTTTTTCAGAGTCTAAAAGACGGTTCAGCTCCTTCGTCTTCATCTCCAGCTCACTGATCTGCTTCTTCAGCATCTGCTGCTCCTTCTGAGCTTGTTCCCTTCCAGAGCGAAGCTCAACTATCTCAACCTCAGCTTTCTATGTCAGATAAAAACACACAAAACACATCAGATCACAAATGTTTCATTCAATTAATACAACAGCATGTAGCTTTTAAAGGAACACTCCACCGTTTTTTCATATTAAACTATGTTATTCCCTTAACTAAGACGAGTTGATACATACCTCTCTCGTCTCAGTGCGTGCAATCAATCGCTCTGGCGCGCGGCGACACTTTGATAGCACTTAGCTTAGCCCAGTATATTCATTAGGATCCAAACAGAGATGAAGTTAGAAGCGACCAAACACCTCCACGTTTTCCACGGGAGCACTTCGACTCGGCGCAGTAAAAAGTCACATTGGTTCTAATGACAGAAATGAGAGGGAGAGGGGGAGAGGATTTTTCAGGCGTGACTTTTTACTGCGCCGAGTCGAAGTGCTACCGAGTCCCAAGTGCTATTCCGCCATACATTATAGTTATCCTTTTTACCCACTTAGAAAAGCGCCACGTTTTATTTTGTGTCACCATACTTGGTCGTGTAACTGGATTTAAATAGGGAAAACGTGGAGGTGTGTGGTCGCTTTTAATTCATCTCTGTTTGGACCCTAATGAATAAACTGGGCTAAGCTAAGTGCTATCAAAGTGTCGCTGCGCGCCAGAGCGATTGAGTGCACGCACTGAGACAAGAGAGGTATGTATCAACTCGTCTTAGTTAAGGGAATAACATAGTTTAATATGAAAAAAAACGGTGGTGTGTTCCTTTAAGTATTTCTCAACCAAGTAAATGTTTCAAGTAATTATTAGTCAATATCAAACAGCAAATAAATAAATCAAGACCAATTTCTTGTCAACACTGTTGTCTGATTATTGATGCTTGACATCTAACACACAGCAGGCGTGAAACATTTCTAAAATGAAGTCATGTTGACGAAGCAGAAATGTGCTGCAGTGACGCTGACCTTGGTCTGGGTCTCCAGTGTCTCTATCCTCTGCTCTGCAGTCAGCAGTTTGTCTCTGCTGTCTTTCAGACCGGTCTCCAGCTGAGAGCTCTGCTCCTGCTTCTCCTGCAGCCTGCGGCCCTGCTCCTCCAGCTGAGCCTGCACTTTACTCAACTCCTGTGCAAACACACACAAAAAAAAACACTTCTATGAACTTACAACCCTCGTGACACTCTTCTATTTGACTAATATAGTTATGCCGACTAATATAGCGATCAGATGTGTTCCTACAGTAGTCACATTCAAATCCAGACTCAAAACACATCTGTTTAGCTATGCATTTACTGAATGAGCACTGTGCCGCTGTTCGTCTGACTATTTGTACTGTAGTTTCTTTTCTTTTTTATTCTAAACTGTTTAAATTATTCTTATTGTAAAGCACTTTGAATTACCATTGTGTATGAAATGTGCTATATAAATAAACTTGCCTTGCCTAATACAAATATAATAGGATCAAATGGTGTCACAGCAATAGTACATACTTGTTGCTTGTCTTGCAGTGCATTCTGGGCAGTCTCTAGATGGTTCTCTAAGTCAGCTCGCTGAGCAATTTTTGCTGCTTCGGCAGACAATAGCATCTCTGTCTTGGCTTTCATCTAAGAAAAAAAAGGCATGAGGTTTTTTTAGATTATTCAATGATAATAATTAAATTTTAATAAACTTGACCAATATTTTAACACATCTAACATAAGAAATCATTAGACTGGGATAAATAAAAATAAAAAACACTCAAATGTCACTTTGCATTAAAGGTACAATATGTAAGAATTTTTGTATCAAAATATTCAAAAACCACTCACACAGTGTTATATATTTCTTTCAATTGTGTACTTACATTATCCTAAATGTTTCCAAGAATTTGTAAATTCGGAGAAATTCACAATTTTAAATAGTTTATTAAATAATTTTAGAATAATCTCTTGTCACTTGTCGCCTGTCAATAGGCCTATGTCACACTTCCTGCTTCCGGAACACGGAGTAGGGATTCAGAACTTCCGGTCAACAGTATTTCTCGATAAGGATTTAGATTAACAGCCATAATGTCTAAACCATCCGAGGTAGACTGACCACGAGCTATGAGGTTGTGAAACAAAGGTTTTTGCTCCTGTAGAAGCTATACGTTTTTTTTTTGAGAAAAACATGTTTTATCCACAATCTAATGAAAAAAAACTACACTACCCACAATCCCAAGCGTAGCAGCAACGTCTGCTGATTGGTCCAACTCGCTGTTACCATAGAAACATTTACCTTACTGGCGAACGGCCCGCCGCTGTTGTTGTAGTGTACCGGGTTGCTCTGCATCAGGACGTAGACAGCCATACCTCAGCTTTCACGCTTTTCCACTTGAGAGTTTTCATTTACCATCCGAACCACATCGTCATATGTGACTTCAGGCAGGTTGCGGAGAGATTTGGTCCAGCGGTATCTATCGGACTCCACCATTGTAAAAAGCTAACCGGAAGAGCCGTATCCCTACTAAAAGACGTACTTCCGGTCTTCAATTTTTTCGTGACATAGGCCTATGACGTAATATCCGCGTTATCCCTGGTTTCCGCTTGTACTGCCATAGTAACCATGGCGACAGACGTGGACAACTGCGTTACGTCTAGCGGCACGCTCACGCTGTTGTTGTTTCGTTCAAACATTATGGACCATGGCAAGCAGACTTTAGGACAAAAGTAGAAATAAAACGAGGATCAATATCAGAATGGCGTTTTCGAGATGCCGAGAGCTCCACGACAAATTTGGACTTGACAGAGATTCACGAGTCACGACTTGACAGAGACGCTGCTCTTGCATGACAGATGTTTATTAGACAGGTGAGCAAATGTACATAAAACTAATCAATGTTATATAGCTCAACATGATGAAATGTTAGAATATGATCAGTATGTTATTCTCAAGTTGATCTAGCTTACTGCTAGTCTCATATAGCAAACAAACTAACACATAAAATAACATTATAACTTTCAACACACTCAAGTGCAGTTTAGTGTGATAGTGTAACGTCAGACCAAGTGAAACAGCGCTGCGTTGACTCACAAGTTTAATTCATCTAATAAAATTACCTGTGTGAATAGTAATTCAGCACTTGTGTGTAGTTCGGTAGAATGAAATGTCCTTATTCCTTTATATTCGCGGGACTCGCGTGTGAACGTGAATAAACATGAATGTTTTCACTCATCCATAAACATTATTAGATCCATCGGCATGACAAGTTCCATGATTCCACTTATCACTGCGTCATCAATCTACGCCTTTGTTATTGTAAGAGGTTAGCGACCCCTAGCGGCGGAAAAAATATTGTATACATATATATACATATTGTAGCTTTAAAAGGTGCATCAATTTTTGGTCAAGATCTTATCAACTAACACAACAAAACTACCTGTGTGTCTAGCTGGACAATCTTCTCTTTGCTCTCTGTGAGCTGAGTGTTAAGTTCAGAGATGGTGGTCTCTAGGCCCTGGCACCGGTCTTGCGCTGAACGCAGGTGGGTCTTCTGCTCCTGTACCTGCTCATGAAGGTTGTCCTGAGCCTGTTTGTGGCTCTCTGACTGGTTCTTGAGCTTGTCAGTAAGCTGCGTAATCTAAATGAACACATGAGTGGAAAGCTAGAGTCAGATTCTGCCCTGTTCATAGAGTAGGATTGTCTAGTAACACTAGTGCAGTGTCCAGTACTTGTTCCTGTAGTGAATGATTTTTCTCCTGTAGTTGGTTCAGCACAGCTGCCTCTCCTTCACCGGCCTGGATCTTAGCACACAGATCCTCTCTCTCGGCCTCCAGCTGGATCACGCTGTCCTTACTCTTCTGCAGCAGAGCTTCAAGATTCTGGATCTTCTGGTCCTTGTCCCCGATCTGACGCAACACCTGCTCCAGGTCGTTCTGCATGGGAAGGTCAAAGAAACATGTATGTATCATGGTTTCCAAAATGACAATAATGACTGGAGTAATGATGCTCAAAATTCAGTTTTACCATTACACGAATAAATACGTTTTTTTATATTGTATTAATATTTCACAATTTAAATTATTTCTTACTGACGTCAGATTTTTTTTTTATATGTTTGAAAGTAGTCTCTTTCATCATAATATATTATTCTTTAACTTTATATATACAGTGCTATGCATAAGTTTAGACACCCATACTAAAGTTGACTAAAAAGAGGAATAAAAAAATCATCTTTTGGAAATTGAACTTAATGCCTTAATTTAAAAAATTAGGAAAAATCCAACCTTTAAGGACACCAATTTTCTTTGTGAATGAATAATGTATCGTAAATAAATAAATATTCTTCCTTAAAATACAGGGTGCATAAGTCTGGACACCCCTATGTTAAATTCCCATAGAGGCAGGCAGATTTTTATTTTTAAAGGCCAGTTACTTCATGGATCCAGGATACTATGCATCCTGATAAAGTTCCCTTGGCCTCTGGAATTAAAATAGCCCCACATCATCACATAGCCTTCACACACACACTAAACTAAACTAAAGAATAAAGGGTTTATTCATTTCAAAATTTTTATTTTCTTTCCAAAAAAATAAAAATAATTATGTTTTTATCTCAATAACATCTTGAAATAATATAGCAATAATGCCATAAATACATATACACATTTCTGAAAATGGCATATACTGTAAGAAATGGGTCATCTTTAATGTTGAGCCCTGCCAGTTATGATAGCAATATCCTTACATATGTCTGAAGATATTTTCATGCACAGTGGAGCAAATAATGGTTTTGTAGGTTTTTTTTGGGGAAAAATCCAGTTAAAGGCTCTTTATGAGATGCAACAGTTATGTTTACCTGTGCTTCTCTAAGTTTGCCATTAGTGCTCTGTTGAAGGGTTTGTAGTTCTTGGTTTTGCTGTTTGGATTTGTCCAGCTGATGCTGTAGGTCAGTAGACTTGGCAGAGGTCTCCTTTAACTATACGAACATGGTCACAGATATATCCAGACATACAGAGAGAGTGAGAGAGAGAGAGAGAGAGAGAGAGAGAGAGAGAGAGAGAGAGAGAGAGAGAGAGAGAGAGAGAGAGAGAGAGAGAGAGAGAGAGAGAGAGAGAGAGAGAGAGAGAGAGAGAGAGAGAGAGAGAGAGAGTGAGTGAGTGAGTGAGTGAGTGAGTGAGTGAGTGAGTGAGTGAGTGTGAGAGAGAGAGAGAGAGAGAGAGAGAGAGAGAGAGAGAGAGAGAGAGAGAGAGAGAGATAGAGAGAGAGAGAGAGAGAGAGAGAGAGAGAGAGAGAGACATGCAGTGGTAAAAAGTGAAAACAAGACACTCAAGCCCACCATAGTAATAATTATTCTGTCTGGCTTGTGCACGTAAATACACACATTATAAATTTAGAAGCTGATTAAACTAATAATTACTCTTAGTGTGCATCACTGCATTCGTGTGCTCCAAGTCTTCCAGCTTGTATGTCCAGTCCTGAAAGAATTCTAATAATCAGCCATTTTCTGTCTTTACCTGTTCATCCACGCGGGAGAGTTTAAGGTGCAGGTCTGCCACCTGCTGTTCCCGATCTTTGAGTTTCTCTCCTGACAGCTGTCTTTGCTCTTTAAGCCGGCCCTGCAGCTCCCCCAACTGACGCTCAGTGTCCAGCAGCTTCGCATGCAGCTGAAGAGGAGGAAAATATGAGAGCCTGATTACGATGATACAGCTTGATATAATATCATCTTAATGTACAAGTATAAATGTGTAATGGATGGATGGGACTGATCCTGGAGAAATGGATTTGATGTTGATTATGATTGCAAATTGAATTGAATTGCATGGATGAATGGATAGATTTGATTCTGAACTAAAAGATGGATGGATTTGATTCTGAACTAAAGGATAGATGGATGTGATTCTGGATAGTTGGACGGATTTGATGTTGGATAGTTGGACGGATGGATTGTCTTTCTCACCTTGCTAATCTCACTTTGCTGCTGCAGGCCCTGGTTTTCTTTATCGTCTCTCTGCTGTTGGAGTTGTTTCCTCTCTACCTTCAACTCCTGGTGGTTCCTCTCCAGCTCAGTGAGTTCCTGTCTGAGTCGTGTGACCTCTTCCCCGCGTTCGGTCGATTCAGTCTGGACCCGACTCAGCGCTGCCTCCCCAGATGACACCCGGGCTTGGCTCTCCTGGAGGTCCAGGTCTTTCTGGTGCAGACTAGCCTGAAGACTCTTCTTAGAGGACTGTTCCTGACCCAGACGCTCCTCAAGTTCCTGATTCTCCTTCTCCTTACGAGATAACTTCTCTGACAAAAGCTGAGGAGTGGCAGAAAGATTAGACACTTACTGCATAAAATGACATCTCATTCATACAACATTTATTGTCTTTTAATGACAACCTATAAAAACGCAGTAAAACAAGCATTCATCAGACCAGTCTATGCATACTGTACAGAACATCAAGACTCAATAAGATGGCAAACAACAGTGTTGCGACATGATGACAAAATGTCTGAGAAATCTGAGATATCTCCCAGACGTCTTTTATGAGTTTTTTGAGGGCAGGGCTGGATAATTGTGTTCTGACCTTTACTTGTGACAGCTATTAAAGGGCAAGGAGGATAAGGGCGCAGTGACTAACACAAAGGTGACACGAAGACGATAAATACATCATATCCTGAGCTTCGCTTCAGTACATAATGTCAAGGTTGAGAGCAGCTGAATACCCTTTCTCTTTTCGTCCAACATCTTTGTAAGCTAAAGGCTGCAGTCTCATTTGGTCATGTGTTGCTGTTAACAGTGTCTTCTTGCATTATTCCATTTTCTATTTAGTCCTCCAAGTGTCTGAAAGAGTCTTAAAGGGATAGATCTGTCAACATGAGGTTTTTTTCAAACTTGAAATACTTTCTTTTTTCCCCAGTTACACTTTCCAGTACTTTAGAGCAGTGGTATATTTTATATGTATATATATATATTCAGTATGTATTTATATGTATTTATTTTTTTACTAGTGGGTGAGGTGCACATAAGTGGTGCACAGGTGCAACAAAATAAAAAATAAGTAAATAAGTTCAGAACGCTCATTTGCATACCGGCATGGTCGACAGCTGTTAATGAACAAACACCATTTTAGATCGACACTGTAATACTGTATAAGATTTCCATTTGTAATTAATACATAAATGTGCCGGTTTCAGAGCAAAACGCAAAACTGTGACATTCACTGACTCGTTTCACTCGGCAGTGCTAAAACTGGCACTAAAGTACTTTACTTCCTGGCAACCCGCCAAAATAAAAGCTTGCTGATTTTAGGTTTGAAAATTGTAGGAATTCTTATAAAAAAGAAGAAAAAAAGAAAATGTAAATGTAAATATTAGCATTGTATTTTTTTATTTCAATTTAATAAAAACAATATTAAATATAATAGTATTATCACACTTTATTCATTATTTTGTTTATTTTATATATATAAAAAAAAAAAACTAAATAAAATGTATGGGTCACACTATGTGCAATGTGAGCACCAGGTGCTCTCATGAGAACCAGATGGAAAAACTTATGCGCACCCCTGACTACAGTTCATTTATGTAAGTGAGTATAGCAAAATAAAGTAAACTGTGAAATATTATACCCAAGAATTCTTCATTCAGTGGACTACCAGTAAAATATATAAAATTTTGGGACAAAAATGTATTCACTTTGACCTGACCATGTTATGGTTAAGTGTTTTTTCTTTAATTGCTAATGCGACCTTTTTACACCACATACTGAACAAAATTAACCATTGCTTGGTAACTGGTTGACCTAAATTGGTATTATCTAATTGTGTATTTAAATTTAACAGCTGACAGCTATTCAACATAATTCATTTGTGACAGTCAAACAGAAGGATGGCCAAAACCAGTGAAATATTAACTGATTTGATCTAAGTTCTTGTCATATTTTATTACCATTTTCTTAACTATAGCGAATAAACTGTGATAATGTGAGAAATGTTGAAGGTGTCTGAATAAATTTTGGTTTGACTGTATATTCTGTAATAATGGTTCACTCTTCAAGATGCCCAAATGCATACACTTATGTTAAATTTGACAAATTAAACCTTATTATAAAGTGTTACCAATAAATAAATAAATAAATAAATATCTACTAATGTTATGCTGCCTTTAAAAAGTTGTAGACTAGATGAAACAAGTGAGCAGCAAGTTTAAGTTCACTCTCTCTCTTATTCCAGTCCTTGAAAGACCTTGAAATTATCGTTTATATTTATCCCGCAGTACGTTTCACGGGGATGGTTCTATTAACGACCCCTTAATCGCCCCTATTTCACTTCCCATCAGTACCATGGTCCACGTTTTCCAGAAGTCAGCGGGCCTTTGGACTCTGATCTCCTAATCCCGTCCTGACAACTTAAACAATGGACTACAGAGTTGTGGGTCATTACCTGCGGCCGTATATCACTCTGACCATCAAAACAGGCACGAAACGAATCATCCCCTGCTGCTTTAATTACACAGCATCTGTGATGCATATGTCAACACTCTTTAATGGCCAATCAAAACACACAGTGTGCTGACAGGTCAATGGGGCCAGTTTGGACTAGATACACGGGGCCAGCAGCCCAAGCAACTTCCTGAGAAATGTGTCAGGCCGTTTCCTGAAAGCCAACTGGTAGTGATTGTAAACAGAGGTACAGTAAACTTAAATTTGGAAATGGGTGCAGAGGCTGGCAGGTCTTAACATAGTCGGCATTGGCGTGTGTTCTGTAAAGCCATAAAGTAGGCCATTAAAATATACAGCTGGATTTGCTGTGAGCATACAGCACATGCCTTGTTGCTTAGGGGGGGGTCCAGTAACAAGACAAAACATATCTGCGTTTGTTTGTGTATGTGAGTGTTACCTGGGTCTGCTGCTGGAAGTTGTTCAGGTTGCTCTGTAATTGGTGGATCTGTTGGGTGTAGACCGCTGCCTCCTGAGGACCTTTCTCAAGTTCCGCCTTCAACTGAGCAATCGTTTTCTACAAACAAGCACACAAATGTGAGACCGCCACAGAAATCAAGTCTAGCCTGTAGTATGGCCTGTAATTCATTTGCAAACAAAATAGAAGCTGAGAGGGACAGAAGTTCAGTCTGTTACGGGGCACTGTTGGGAAACTGGGTGTCAAGTATTCAGCTGATGAAATAAATATTTAAGTGTTTATTTATTTATTTTTATAACTTTTTTCCCAGTAACAGCATTAAATTGATCAAAAGTTCAAGACATTTATAATGTTACATAGATTTCTATTTCAAATAAATGCTTTTCTTTCGATTTTTGTACTAATCAAAAATTCTAAAGAAATCAGTTTCCACAAAAACGTTAAGCAGCACAACATTGATAATAAAAATAAATGTTTTTTGAGCACCAGATCAGCATTAGACTGGTTTTTTTAAATGATCATGTGACACTGAAGACTGGATGAATGGCTTCTGAAAATTCAGCTTTGCCATCACAGGAATAAATTACGTTTTAAATTTATCAAAATAGAAAACAGTTATTTTAAACTGTAATAATATTCCACAATATTACTGTTTTTAAGAGACTTCTTCGATCCTAAACTTTTGAATGGCAGTGTATGTGTCTATATGCTGCTATTTACATATTCTACGAAGATGACAGCCCTGCTCACAGTAATACCAAGCAACATCTGCATGACTCAATTACTATTCATACATCATATCTTAATTTTGCATCATATTACAGACTTCCTTCTTTGTTGATAGTGTTGAATGGACATAGACATGGACAGTTCACCAAAAAAGATTGTATTTTTTCTTAACAAAAACAGTACTTACTTTTAGGGTATTGTACAAATAGGCGACATGGGATGCAGTAATAAGATATTAAGAGGGACTACTTCAAGACAGAAAATGGTTACCTCGAGTTTACGAATCTCCAAGAGAATGCAAAGCAGGTGCAGTGTTAAGTGAAGGGTGAGAGAGAACAAGGGAGAAGGACACACAATACACAAACCAGTGAGGTGAGACAGGACATGCAGTACAATGACAGAGGTGCCAATACACTGCGCCTACAGGTTATGACAAGTACATTGGAGCAAAACACTGGCTGTGTTTCAAACCCTAGTGAGCTGCCTCCCTAGGTGGAAGTTTTAGTAAGGTTTTTAAAAAGATATTCATATTTTTATTCAGCAAAGATGCATTAAAGGTACAGTATGCAAGTTTAGATATCATATTAATAAAAATAGCATTGTCTCTAATGCATGGTACAAACATGTTATTCGCGGGAAATCAAGAAAACAATTGAATCAATCAATAAGATTAAACATGTTGAGGAATACAGCAATGATTAGTTTTCTATTGATAAAGGTTCCAAACAGCTCACCGGTCTAATAAAACAAAAAACATTAAAGCATCTTTGATGTTTCCGTGGTTTCTACCGAAGTAAAACCGGACATCGAGGGTAAGGCGGATATGACGTCACTGACAGGCGACGCAATGACACGGGACGTTACACTGGTTAAAATGCCGAATTTCTCTGGATTTAAACATTGTTGGAAACATTTGGGATAATGTAAGTACACAAGTCAACAAAATATATAACATTGTTCTAGTGGTTTTTTTGGATATTTAAATAAAAAAATCTTACATACTGTGCCTTTAAACTGATCAAAAGCAACTGTAAAATTCTATTTAAAATATTTATATTCATCTAAGAATACTGAAAAAGTTGTATCACTGTTTCCACAAAATGTTAGCAGCACAACAATTTAAACAATTTGAATAATAAGAACTATTTCTAGAGTCCAAATTAGAATATTATAATAATTTGGTGAGACTGCGAGACTGATGACTGGAGAAATAGCTGCTGAAAATTTGACTTTGTCATCATTGGATTAAATTACATTTTAAAATATATTAAACTAGAAAAGTTATTTTAAATTGTAATAATATTTCACAATTACTGTCTTTACTGTAATTTTGATCAAATAAATGCAGCCTTGTTGAGCATAAGAGACTTAATATTAAAATATTAAAAATATTAAAAAAATCTTACTAACACTTTTGAAAGGAAGTCTTGGAATATGTTTAGTACTGTTATTGGGGAAAAAACATCAAATTCGAAATGAAATAATTAATCTAACTTGTGTGATTCAAGAAACAAATCAGTTATTAAAGTCCAACTGAAATCAAAATTGACCCTATTTACTTTGTTAGCGCATATTACTAGTCTTGTGGTGAAAAATTCATCCGTGCAAGTTAGGCTAATACACAGAAAAAAAAATGTTTGCCGTCGTAATCTTTAATCAAAGTCTGAAAAGTAGGCCTAACTTCCGGTCTGGAATGGCATTCCTTCTCTGATGACGTAGGTTTGACGGCTTGGGTTGGGAAACGCTTAACCACTCCCCTCAAACCTTTAGTCTGTAATGAGCGAGAGATGGAGAGGAGGAGCGCTAGAGTAAAACCCTGCCCTCTGTTCACTATTCCTTTTCACTGGGAAATACGTCAACACTGGAGAAAAGTCGTTTGCAACTCCCGGTTCACGCGGACTTTAAGTTGCAGCTTATTGCTATACTAGACAGCTCTCAAGAGTTTGGATTTATGGAGGTATTTTATGAAGAATGAGGTTTGCAACCTTAATATTTCCTTATACAGTCACTAGATGGCAGCCTTTGAATTGAGTGGACCAACCAAAGTCAAAAAGGAATATCTGAAAAAAGTGCACTCAAGTAACCTGTGTGTAATGATCTATGAATCAGGACTATTCTGCTTTTGAGGGACTTTATATAATGAGGAGCAATATTTAGGTCAAAAGTGCAGGCGATTACAGGCATGTTTACAGGAAACACTCAGAGGTGGGAGGCCTGCCAGGAGGCTAATGGTTAACCTCAGGAATCTGTTCGAAATGACAGTCAGTGTGACCCTCAGATATTTAACCAATACGTCCAGATACTACATTATGATTGTAACCTACAGTATAAAATCCCTTGAGAATGTATCTTCATAGTTGTTGTCTAGACAGGGTAACCAGTAATCTACAATCGGCTATAGTCTTGGTTTGCTTCAAAGGGCAAAGTGACGTCACTGGTGCACCCATTCAAAGGTCAGCTGTTTATCTCTGCCTCAAAATGACCTCTTATTATCCCTGCCTTCACGAGCTATTGATTCTGGCATGAGTCTACATATTTGCCAGATACTATCAATACCTACATTTTCCGAATAAACAGCACAGAGATCAATTGTTTATAAAGCAAACATCATGGTAACTCTGTCCTTATAACAGTGCAGTGCAGACAAGGTCACAGCAGGTTTGAGCTCACCTCTGAGGTAGTGAAGTTCGCCTGCAACAGTTCGTATTGGCTCCTGAGGCGCTCGGACTCCTCCTCCCTCTCTCGGGTCATGTTATCCATGAGCGTCTGCACCTGCACCAACTCTTTCTTCAACACCTCCACGTCTTCCACTCCAGGCCTCTGAAGCTGGAGGAGAGTCAATGACAGACCGGATTAAGCTGGGAGAGATTGATGAGGTATACGCAGCAGCAGCTGAGAGGATGTGAACTCATTAATTATCATGAGACAATAAAGGAGACGTTACCAGCTCTGCCGCCAGTTTCTCCTTCTCCTGTTTCTCTCTCTGCAGATCTTGGTTTAGATTGGCCAGCCTCTGCTCCAACATTTCTCTCATGCTTTTCTCCTCATCATAACGAGATTTGATGTCTGAGATATGAAACGCATACTTATTTTAAAGCCATTTTATTTTAATTCATATATATAAGAAATTTTATATTTATGTTAACTTATATTTATAAATAAAAGAAACAAACTCACGGTGGCTGAGAGAGCTCATTGCGCATCTTCATCAGTATGACAACATAAGTGCTGCAAATGTTCACAACGCAACCAAATGCCTGCAAATACTGACAACGCAACAAATACAGAAACGCGCTGCAAATACTCACAGCGCACAATATGCGATCAGGATGTCAAAATAAACACAAAAAATCCTCACCTTTCAGGTCATTGACATCACCACTGACAAATATTGAACAATAACCGTCGTTTCTGTATTTGGTTGCATTGTGAGTATTTGCAGCATATGTGTTGTCAAACTGATGATGTTTTCTTAAAGGGGTGGTTGATTATGATTTCACTTTTCTAACTTTAGTTAGTGTGTAATATTGCTGTTTGAGCATAAACAACATCTGCAAAGTTACAAAGCTCAAAGTTCAAAGCAAAGGGAGATATTTGCTTTTAAAGGAGAACTTGGTAGCTTTTTTAACTTAATAAAACTGTCTAGAAATCATTTGGATGGTTAAACAACCTGTTCTGGTGATATTGGTGACTTTCCCCGCTCCCCCCAGCGTTCCCAGGCGGAAAACCAACCTTGCAACTTGTTCACTACCGTCCCGGCAAGATAGAAATTGGAAGTCTCGTGAGAAGCGAAAGCGAGAACGAGAACGAGCGCGAAACACAAATTGCTTTACGGCAATTCGACATAAACACACACGCATTTATGATGTATTACCAGATTACCCACCTCAGTAGACATAGCTCCACACGATACAGTTGGCTTGCTCCGATCAAAACAAACGCACATGAGCAGCGGTAGAGAGGGGGAGGAGGCTGCCGCAAGTGAGTTTTTTACGACTGTGTTGTGAAATATACGCCCCACCACAGCTGTAGGGGGAGCTCGTGGGGAAAACATGCGACAACAAAAGGGAAAATCAGCGAAGAAGTGACTAGAGTTCGCTAGAGTTGCCGAGTTCTCCTTTAAAGAAATCGTTTTTTAAGGACTACAACAAACGGCTGGTTGGGACTTCACTACACGACATTCCTCCGGGGTTAGTGACATCATCAACCCTAAAATTTACAAAAACCCGCCCCCGGGAACACGATTTATAGATTATCATGACAGAATATGCTAATAAATGACTAGAAGATAGTTAACTCCACATCAGCTACATAACCATTCAGAAACGTACTGTTGCTTCTACATGTTGTCACTTCTTCTTGAGTCTCTCCATCATTGTCTGACTCCGGTTTGAACATAAAAGCTAAAAGTTTTTGAAATTTTCAGTGTTTGTCTGTTTGAGGTAATCGGAACACACAAACACACATACACAAACACACATACACAAGCTCTTGAAGCTCCGCCCCCTGTGCTGGGAGCAGCAGCTCATTTACATTTAAAGGAACAGACACAAAACGGTGCGTTTTTGCTCACCCTCAAAAGTGACAATTTTAACATGCTATATAAAAATATCTGTGTAGTATTTTGAGCTAAAACTTCACATACACACTCTGGGGACATCAGAAACTTATTTTACATCTTGTGGAAAGGGCATTATACCACCCCTTTAATTTGCAGGCGTTTTCCTCAGTTGCAGCCCGTTGAGCTCTCTCGGTCACCGTACAAACTGCATAAATATAGAAGGCAGGAACTTTCCTGCAAACTTACCAACTATCTCAGTTGCGAGCTGAGCAGCTTTCTGTTCAAATAAGTCTTTCATCTGTTTGATGTTGAACTTCTCTGTCTCAGATTCGTTGAGCCTTACCTCGAGCTCTGGGAAGATGATACAAAATGATATAATACAAGACACATTCAGTTGTCAAAATTATTTCCAATTATATATATTTTAAATTGATGCTACTGTACCACACCATACTTACAGTATAAGTAAACTTGGCCAAAAGGTTTAAAAGCCAAACAAATTTTAAACAATTATATGATTACAGGATATTTCTAAGAATGCAATCAATGAATCAATGTAATCCCACAGATCTACTGATTGAGCTTAACTTTTATTGAACCTGCTACATTCCTGTAAAGAACTAATTAACACTACTCAACTAACCTGATTGTTCTCCACTGGTACCACCACTCTGCGAGACCTAAAATCAATACACATCCAGCCATTCAATTAGAGAACACAGCAAACATTCCTTCAGTAATCAATAGACATTATTAAAAGTGTAAACCTTTCTTAAACCATCTTTGATCTCTGTGTGAAAAACCAAGCATTTCTAAGGATTTACTTTATTAGTCGATAGTTGTCCTTGTACTTTGTCTAATTCTTTTTTCAGTTCCGCAGAATACCAGCGTTCCTCCTGAAAACACACACCACAAATTTCACATCAGCAATTTCAAACCCAATAGACACATCCAATGGAAAATAACATCATTGAGTAATGGTGTTATGAGTAGTGCGCATTTCAGGCATACTAAGGCTGATAAAAAGGGTGGGAGTCAAAGGCAGAATACCTTCAGTGAAGTCTGTAAATCTTGGACTTCCTGTCGAAGGACTAGATCCTCCCTTAACAAGAAAAAGACATGCCTTTATAATAAACTTTTCATATTACGCAGTTTTCTGTGGAATAACTTGTCGCAATACATGATGTTTCTTTGATGATGAACATGATATACATGGTCCACAATAAAACAAAACGACTATTTCTTTCTTTCTTTCTTTTCTGTATTCCTTACTTCATAGCCTATTTCACATTAAGATTAAATTCAGCCTAAATGTCAAGATGGCAAGATTATCTGACTGAGCAACTGAGTTTTCCTGACAGGAAAGGGAGCAAGAAGGGTTTAATACTACAGAAGCCCACCTGCCAGGGCTGAAGGGGGACGGCTGGTCTCCTGGCTCATGGAACACCTCATAATGTTTGAAGAGCTCCTCAGCAGAGTTATGTGATTTCATACACTGGGGACAAATGAAGCCCTGCAGACAAACAAATTAACACCACAATGAGATTCGAAAAAGCAAAGAACACGTGACTTAACATCATCATGCATCCGTTATTAAAATGAGAGTTAAAGAAAGAATTGATATCCTCTCTTCATTTATTAACCCTCATTTTTTTCTAAAACCATTTGATTTTATTTCTTCCATTGAACACAATAGGAGATGTTAGGCAGGACGTTCAAGTCAAGATACTCTTTACCATACTAAGGAGCCAATTACACAGAACGTGTATTTACATCTAAAAAATTGAGACACAGGGGAATGAAAAATTGGGTCTCATTCACTAAGCATGCGTACACACAAATTTGTGCGTAAAATCGGCATACTAACTTTTTCACAAACAAAACATGATTATATTATATCAATAAATATTACAATTTAATTTCATCTTAAATATATTTCATCATATAGCCAACAGTGAAAGAGTAAGAAAAGCTGCGTTATAGCTTTAGCTGTGAGGTTTAGATAATGCAGATTTACTCGTATGTACAGCTGAATAGTAGTGCGTCTAAATAAAAGGTGTTTATTGTGTTTGAACTGGTTTTGAGAATGACACACTTGGCATTGCTCGAGGATCTGGCGAGAGAGCGGCATATGTTTGACGAGTGATGAAAGGCTGTAAAGGGAAGGTTGTGTGGAAAGTCCTTATGTCCTATCCAAATGACTAACCTCATGCACGCGGCCGCTCATTTAGAATACTCAATTCACTAAATTCATGTGCATATGCATGTGTTGTGAAGATTTTTCGTGCAATGTTCTCCTGTGCGTACAAAAACAACATAATCCACGCAATTATTAGTGAATGAGACCCAGTGTCTAGACTTCTCTTAACTTCAGCGGCACATTCAGAATGCTGATTCAAATGCAAGACACTGCAAAACATGCCAGACATAAAAGCAACGGTCAAATGTGATCGTCTAGCATGTTTACATAGGAAAACAATGGAAAAGCAACAAAGTGAAATGCAAAAACATGTTCTGTGTGACTGGCACCTTGGAAAGTAAATGTGACCACAAAAAACACACACACACGCACGCACACACACACACAAAAAAGACTTTAATTTGTACAATTAGAATATGTAGGCTACATATTCAAATTTGGCACATTGTGGTTGGATACAAGTCTTGACACTCATTACCTGAATATAAATGCAAATGTCAATGAGATTTGAGAGCTGCTGTGCGACAACAACTTCACTGAAATTTTAGTTTATTCCTCACAATGCTCAGATAAAGCTATAATATGACTTTGTAAGAGTTGAGTCATATGGACTGGATTTTGTGGTGCTTTTTTGCCACTTCTGAAGCTTGTAGGGGTGTAACGATACCTTCATGTCACGATTCGATACATATCATGATACTGAACAGACAATACAATATTATTGCGATACTCCAAGATATATATGGTAAAAAGTTAACAAAAAAACTTAGTTGATTAAAATGCTAAATTTAGTATTACATGGTGGGTTTCAATGAATAGGCTTGGACTTGATGCTGGTAACCCAATGCACAGGACAATGGTGACACCAGAATAAACATATTAATGATTCTGAAGCTGAAAATACTGAATTATTTTAGATGAATATGTTTGCACTAGATATAGGCCTATTTAAAATAATATAGGCCACTTTTTACTGGTAACATAAGACATTTGGCATTATCAGGACCCACAAATATCCCCCCATTGCATTATTAAACATTAATAATGTTTAACAATGCAATGGTAGTTTAATGCTAACATTAATACTAATACTATTAAAACTCTGTAAACTTGATTTCTTTCTCACACAGTAATTTTTATTTTGGGTGAACTATACACAATACAGATTGTCACTATCCACAATACATTGTTACATTTTTGAATTGCGATATATTGTGACACGATATATTGTTACACCCCTAGAAGCTTGACGGACCCTGGTCACCATTCACTTTCATAAGAGTAGAGTGAACATTTTGATAAACTTATTTTGCAAGAAAATCCTAATAAGAGTGAGTGGCTAAATGATGGCAGAACTTTCAATTCTGCGTCAACTATCCCTAAAGTCCTGAACGCAACACTGATATAATTTTAGCAAATGACAGAAAAAGATATTAAGGCAACGAGGCATTTGGCAGTAATATGGTAGGGTTACATTTAATTCGGCTTACCTCCGAGGACTCATTATTCATATCAGCAGACGGCTGCTCAGACTCCGAGCTCTGGGATCCTCCTTTCCCAGGAGTCTATTTCCACAAAGATATTGCAGAGAAAGTAGAGAAAGGAAGGATTTGAATCAGATGTCAGCTGCGATGAAACTCATCTCATTATTTCACACTATTCATGTCTGGCACAGCTGATCAGGTATCTGGGCAGCTGATCAAGAATGAGTGCACATCATATCATTCACAAGGTGTAAAGGCAAAGATCGCTTTGTTCACTTCTTGGGATGTGCTCGGCATGGCTGTCAGTCATTGGGCTGAAACGGTATACTCAGCAAGAGGGTAGTTTAACGTTTCCCTCGATCTTGGCAACCGAGAGCAGTATGTCAAACAATACTGTTCTCTAACATTGATACGCCCTTGACATTTCATATGTGCTTACTGTCAGATCACAAGATGTCACAACAGGGATACAAGTGGCCGAAAACTACGGCTTAGTCATAATTAGACCTTACTTTCAGCTTCCCTTCCACTTCTGAAAGAGAATAACTTTGACACCTCACCACGTAACACATGGCTTGGTTCAAGAAATATTTTTACTAGTATAAAAAAAAAGCACGTCAAATAAACAGGACTTTCAAATCCTCAATGACTCTCTGTATTAGAGATGGGAGTTGGGTCAATAAATGTTCATGTAACAGCCCAAAATTAAAAGAAAAAACCTTTACTTTGCATAATTTCATTATAATATAGCCTAATCTACTATTAAGACCCTAAAAACATTTTGCACTATGATGTTATTTTTAGGACAAATAGTAACATTTTATCCCCCAATTCTCATTACTGCACTGCAGTCATTTACTGTAAAAATGTACAAAAAATACTGTAAAATTCTACCAAGATGTATAAATACTTATAATACCTTTTTGAATGAAATTAAACTTTTATTTAGCAAATATGCATTAAATAGATCAAAGGTGACATTTTTAATGTTAAAAAAAGATTTATATTTGAAATAAATGCTGTTCTTGCAACTTTTTATTCATTAAAGGATCCTTTAAAAAGTATCAGTTTAAAAAGATATATTAAGCAGCACCACTAAGTTCAGAAAATAATGTTTCTTGAGCACAGAATCAGCATATTAGAATGATTTCTGAAGGATCATGTGACACTGAGGACTGAAAATTAAGCTTATTCAATAAATTACATTTTAATATACATTAACACATTAAACAGCTATTTGAAATAGTAATAATATTTTATAATATGACTTTGGTGAGCATAAAAGACTTCTTTAAAAAGCTTTTTTTTTATCTTTTGAAAGGTGGTTTATACACCACACTACACAGTTTGCATGGACACTCCAAGGCACTTCATGACATGTTATTATTATGTTGCATGTCCAAAAAATTTACATTACCATATTGGATGACCCAACATCTTAAGGTGTCTGCTGCTAGACGAAAACCCTATGGTAGATCCACAGGATCTTACAGGAATATTATTAAGCAGAAATGAAAGACTCAAGGACTGTCAGCTGCTCATTAAAATATCAGGTTGTATAACTTAACTATTAGCAATAGGATATGACAGATCAGACATTTGATTTAATGTTCTATTAATGGGGAAATCATCTAGTGTGAGTCACAGCTTGACAGATGACTGAAAAATACATTCACACCAGCTATTTCAACGGGACACGTCTTTGGGACAAAATTATCAAAGCTGACACCTTGTCATTGCTTGTCGTTAATCATAAAACGACTTATGAATAAGCAATTCGACAACGCTATGTAAGTTAGCTCGCTAACTGGCTAACAGCTCAGTCTCCATGTCAACATTCACGCAGAATGACATCATCACAATATTCACTGTTCCTCAAGAACAAAAGAGATCTGATCCAGTCGCCATTCGAGACTGTCGTCAAGACACCACAAGCGAAAAGTCATTTTAATCAATCTTGAGCAAAGGCCATCATTCAGTGTCAGGCCCGACGAGCTACAAATCACATGCAACTGAATGAGTGTCTGTGTGTATTTCACTCACCATCTGTAATATTCGTCTTAACATTCTGGTCCTTTCCCTGGCTAGAACTATGAAAAATCAAATCTTAAAAGTTGTGTGCTAATGAGGGAGTGTATAAATATTGTGTTGTTGACACCTGCAGACACACACTGCTGCTTCTGTAGAAGCACACCGTTTCCTGATAAGTCCCGCCCTTCATCTAATCAATGTTTGCGATGATTGGTCCGCCTGCATGAATGGCTTCTAAGCTGCCCAATTGTAGGCTGTCTGAAAGGAGCGTCCACCAATCATTGAAAAGAGAGATTAGGTTAAAGGCGGGATTTGTCGCAACAGTGACCGTTCACTTTTCCTTTATTCCGGAAGTATTTTCCCATTCATTTTATTTTTTTCAATTAGGATAAAAAAAAAAAAAATCAACTGTAAAATATCGATGAAAATATGACTCGATTACTTTATTTGAATTGCAAATGAGCGTGGAAGTTTCTTGCTCTCTATCCAGCCAAAAGTGTTACTCAGAGATTTCATTAAGATATTGATTATTCCTGTGATTTTTGTTCATCAGAAAAAGAATATGTTGTCCTCTTTTGTAATTGTGTATACACACAAACATTTTTTGGGTGGATATGGAGGGAAAAAAATTGAAAAGGAAAACAGATATTATAATCAACATTAATAATTTCGATAGCTGTATTTAGGCTATGTATTATTCCAATGAAAATAATAATAATACAATTTTCTTTTCCAATTTTACATAGGCTACACAAAACGAACAAAAACAACAATAGACAATAAACATGATAAGGTGATGGATTGGAAGGATCCACATCAGAGAAAATATATTGATTTTTCCCACTTTCATTTCCAAACAAAATCCAACGTCTGTCCAATATTGGATGTTGATGTCAACCTGACGTTGGATTCTGACGTCAACCCGACTTTCATTTCCACCAAAATGCAACCCCTGCAACCAAAATCATCCCCTGACTTACTAGTTACTACTTTCTACTCAAGGACCTTGACAGAATTGTAGTGGAGTAAAAAGTATGATATTTGTCTTTCAAATGTTGAAGTTGAAGTAAAAAGTTTCCAGAAAATATAATACTCAAGTATGATACTCAAAAAGTGTACTTAAGTACAGTACTCAAGTAAATGTACTTTGTTACTGTCCACCTCTGCGTAAAATACACAAGTTCAAAACTGATAGTAAATGTTGTGTTTACATAAAACTTTATGAAATCTGAATGTCAAAATATTCAGAAATCAGAATGTGTATGAAAATGAACTCAACATTAAAAAATTGACTATAACACATGCAACTACAAGGCTAACAAAAATTGAACAAGAGGAATATTTAAAATGGTAACCATATTGTAAAAAAAAAAAAAAAATCTGTCTGTTTATGACATTAAATAAACATTTAAATGTTGCTCCTCTCATCCTTTCTTCACACCACAGATTGCCTTGCATTCCTTTCCAAGAGAAGACTTGCCACATGACTTTCCAAGGAAATCCGTACCTGATTATTATGTTATCCTATGTTATCATGCCGAATCCCTCTGTTTTTTTAAAGCAATATGCACACAGATAAGCTATTACAAATCAGTTAACATCCCGGTTTGTTTACAGAGTTCATTCTGAGTTTGGAACAGAGATGAGTTTATTTTGTTTGAAATTTTTGATATCCGAAGACAGGCAAAACAAAAAATTCAATTTCTGTCAAATCACATTCACATTGTGGACATTTTAACACCATAATGTTTTACATATCAAACAGTGTTCATTGAGCCTCGCTGATAAACAAGTAAAGAGCTGAGGTGCCTGTGTTTTTAGCAGTGCAATAATTTAACTTTAAATGTCTAAAACAAACTGTGGGACTCATAATACCAAATAAACTACTAAGGCAGAAGCTGACATTTTTAATATTAAAACATATTTACAACCTAACATGCAATCTTCCCTCTGAAGAAAGGTAAGTTTACCATTTACAGTCTTAATAAAACAGTTTGGCCACATATTCCATCCCGTTCAGTGAATTCCGCATAAAAAATCCACAAAAAAAAAAAAAAAAAACATAGTGGAAGATTACAAAGGCCTCAAAGGAAAAGCATTATGCACAATTACATAAAATTCCTCCTCAGCTATTTA
Source organism: Scardinius erythrophthalmus (assembly GCF_964197995.2). Classification (NCBI taxonomy): domain Eukaryota; kingdom Metazoa; phylum Chordata; class Actinopteri; order Cypriniformes; family Leuciscidae; genus Scardinius; species Scardinius erythrophthalmus. Next base: position 12,422,837 of record NC_138228.1, read on the forward strand.
AACTCCCAAGATTTAGCTATTTATGCGTGAATTGTTACTATAATCAAAATAAATGTATACTGCATTTCTGCAGATCTTAGAAAAAACTGGTTTGACAAGAGATGTATTAGGGTTAACATTAGGTGTTTATGCCTTTTTTTTCTGAAATATTCAGAATATCACTTCAGGCAATATAAACAGCATAACATTACATAGTCTATCATGGACCAATGACACCAGACTTTTATTTATTTGATTTTTTTCTCACATTTTACCAAATGCCATTGTGTCTTAAAGAGACAGTGGCTCAGAAGTAATTATAGGAGATGGAAAATGAAACCTTTATGTGCAAAGAGAAAGAAGGGTAATCACATTGCACCGCTTAATGTGGCAAATTCACATTTAAGACCAAACTGTGAAAAGACCTTCAACTTCACAGCATGTTAAACCTATATTACAGGTAGATATCTGTGATGAAGGCATCTAATATAACCAAAAGTAGCCCAAATCCTCTTTTAGACTATTTATGTATTCTATAATTCATGATTATGATAATGTTTTACCCCTATTTGGTTCTTTATCAAGAATTTTACCCAATACCTAACAAATAAGAGTAGTTATCTATTAGATATAAATAGACAGCATTTCAAAAAGACCCATCCTTTATCCTTTCTAAACAACAATCAGTCCTTTTCACATCCATCATTGTCTTCCTCCACCTAAAGCATCTGTAAAATAATATTTCTAAAATATCCATCACGGCACGCGTCTCCATTAATATGCGCTTACTTGACGTCACTCTTCTTCAAATAACTTTACCTTATTTGGCTTGAAATGCACGTTTACGAATGAAATTTTATGAAAACAACTCTCCTTGTTCTTACTGACCCGGAAACTTGCAGGCATTTCACGACAAGCCTTTGGTTTCTACACTTGAAAAAAATTTCAAATAGTAAACATTGAAATTATACATGCAAAACTGTCTTTTCCAATAGTTTTCCTTGCATCGGTGCCTTCTAGTGGCAGTTCTATCTGTGCAAACGGGCCAGTTCACAGTCCTGTGAGGCTGTCTGGCGGAGGGGGGCGTTGTCATCCGTGTTCTCCGGCTCCTGAGCATTGCCGTTTGTGGGGCCGCAGTGAGGAGTGAGTTTGCGGAGATACTCTGCGTGGACAGGTTTGTGGCACTGTAGCACCCGGATCGCCTCGTCGATCTTGAACCATTTCCGCTTCCGACCTGCAAAACATATTTCAGAGCATTTTGAAATATTGAAAAGCATAAAATACAGTAGTCTACGGATCCCCTTAAGGGACATGGTGATGGAAAAAAATTAGATGGGAGGAAAAATTGTGTCAATCCTAGATAAATAAAATTAGTCATATCGTGATATAAGATATTGGTCATATCGCCCTCCCATACTCACAAAAGTTTTGCGTTCCCCTTTGTGCAAAGTATGGGTAGGTGATAGGGCTGTCACTTTACGTTCGAAAATCGATTGCACAATCGATTGGACCAACCAACGCAAGTTTCGAAAACCAAAAGGGAATCGATTTTAACAGTCTTTTCTCGGAGTGCGTCCAGCTCGTCACGATACGCCCGCAGCGAACGCGCGTCATACAGCAACTGCAGGCTCTGACAAACACGCATAACAGCAAATTATCTTTCTGCATAATGCGTATCTTTTTACTACAAAACTGTGAATTCTGCCAGTATGCAGACAGTCTCATGCATTCAGATACAAATTCGGGCTACGCGTCTACAATCGCCTACATAGGCGAAATTTGTTTGACATTTCTAATCGTAAACACAGCCATGTTGAAGACTGAGGTAATGTTTTTCATTTATGCTATGGCAGTCCACTCTGCTTATTGTTTTTCGAGAATGTTGCCCTCCTGTGTACAAAACTTCACGCCAATAAATCATCAGAAATATTGCAGACTTGTACGCGTCTCAAGCGCCCTCTTTACGTTCGTCCTAATGCCTGTTCGTTGTCCGTGGATTTGCCCATATTTTGCGTTTAAAATGGAAACGTCTTTAGACATGGAAAATCGATTTTACAATCGATTCAGTGAACACTTATGTCTCAAAAATCGAACAGGATTTTTTCACAAAAGTGACAGCCCTAGTAGGTGATATGACCAAAATCTTATATCGCGATATGACTATTTTATTTCACGATAACCATATATATCACAATATAGTTATTTTTGCTCTAAATAAGGTTATGATGATATCAATAAATAAAATTACTAGTTAAAATTACTAGAAATTTCATAATTCTTGTCACCATTTTCAATATGACAAAAAAAATAATACTGGCCTAAGTAAAAAAACAACAACTTTAAAGCTTACTGAAGACTTGCAAAAAGTGATAAAGAAAGAACAAAGAAACCAATTACAAGCATATAGGAAAAAACTACAATAGAACAAAGACACAAATTGTACAATTCTGTCATCATTTACTCACCCTATGAATTTCTTTCCTCTGTTGAACACAAAAGAAGATATTTTGACGAATATGGGTAGCTAAACAGTTTTTGGTCCCCATTGACTTCCATAGTAGGAAAAAAAAACTATGGAAGTAAATGGTGCACCACAACTGTTTGGTTACTGACATTCTTCAAAATATCTTCTTTTTTGTTCAACAGAGGAAATAAATTCATAGGGTGTGTAAATGATGACAGAATTTTCATTTTTGGGTGAACTATCCCTTTAACTCTTCAAGCCCAATTAGTCGGCAAAAAACACTCATGACGCTTCATGCGCGCGTGTCTTGTAAGAGAATGCAAAAGCATTGAAAAATATTTATTCCTCATTTTCACCATGTTTTTTGTCTATTGCCTGAGGTGATTCATTTTGTACTCGCAAGAGCTACATTTACTTCTGACTTAATGAAATTGGCCAGCTAACAAAAATATGTTCTTAGAATTCTTAGAATCCCGTTAAATTATGAAAATGATATTAGGGCCCGAGCACCAATGGTGCGAGAACCCTCATTTCTGAATGTTCTCTGAACGTTCAAAACAAGTAGTAACATTTAAAAAACATTAGACAAACATCAAACTAAAACGTTTCAGAAAAAAGCAAACAATGCACAAAGAATATTTCTTGTGCTAAGGTTTTTAGAACATTATTAAAGACCAAATAACTCTGAATTAATGTTCTATTAACATGTTTGCTCATAACTTTGCCAGAACATTAGCCAAAGTTGAGAACATTTCCTGTTAGCCGGGTAAATACACTTGCTGCTCAGGGGCCGTATTCACAAAGAATTTTAAGGCTAAAAGTAGCTCCTAACTGGCGAATTTAGGAGCAACTCCTAAAAATAATGGGCGTGCCACTCCTAACTTTAGTACTCCTAATTTTTTTCACTAAGAGTAATTCATGAAGCATTTTAGCCCTAAAAGTAGCACCTAAGCCTGGGACAGCTTAAAAGAAGTCGAGAGGACTCCTAACTCACTAAGAGCTATTCACAAACTGCTTTTTGTGGCATTTCACGTTGCGATGTTTTGAAATGTGTATGCGGCGGCTACAGGAGCGTCCAATCGCGAGGGAACAATTTTGTATTGTAGGCATAACTATGCAATATGATAACGCCACCAACAACAACCAAAACTAGGCTACTCATTGCATGTAAACTAATTGTATCGTTTCATTGTGAATCAAATTAAAATGTTCTTCTCTTTGCAAACATAGGCAGAGGCATATGTGACAGATTAATTCAATAATATTGCAAAGATATTGCATCAATCCATATGTTTCATTAGGCTAGGCTATTTGTTTTGCCTTACTCTTTATTCATTTAGGCTATTTATTCAGTTATTCATCATGTTCCGTCCTTCGCACTACTTGTGTAGCGCACGCATTCTCAGACCGGTCACCTGTCACTCATCATCGTAGGGGAGGAGTTTGGAATCATTCCCGCGTTACAATCATCAGCCAATCAAGGTGGTCACTTCAGTCAAGCTCGTGCATGAGTAATGACGTCATCCATAGCAACGAAGACTCACTCTTACTTTAGGAGTTGTCATTTTTCTTTACTAAGAGTAGGTCTGAAAGGCGTTATGAATAACTTTTAAGAGAAAACTCCTAGCTAAAATCTTTTAGTGCGATTTAGGAGTACTCCTAGTGGTAAGATAAAATGCTTTGTGAATACGGCCCCAGGTCTTTTTTTTTTTTTTTTTTAAATTTAAAAAAAACCCACCAAAACATATAGCGCAAATATATAGTTATCCAACAAGCGCAAATAGGGAAAAGGGAGGCAACAGACATCAAATAAAAAATGTCCAATGTTCTTTATACAGTCCAGTAAATGGAACGATAAGGGTGTCCAGGCATCAATAGTAGCAGGGTTAACCTTGTTAAGTTGTGCTGTTGTACATTAATATTTTACTATGTTAAGAAAGTTATATATCCAGTATGTTTTGGTAAACATATGTGGCGTAAACCAGTTTTGAATTGCTTTTCGTTTTTTTGCGGACGCAAAACCAGCCAACACATAGATCAGAATCATCATTAAGGAGACACAGACCTGAATTAAAGATCTAGACGGTTTGAAGACTTGCTGCTCAGTTTTAAAAATGCACAGCTTTATTTAAATACAGCACAAAAGGTCAACTTCACAGTAAACTTGACAGACATTTGGCTGCCCAACCATCTGACTGACAAACATTCCACTGTATTTATAGTCCTCAAAACTGTCTCTCACAAAGTGAGAGAAATTTCACCTTAAGCATTTTTAAATATGTCATATATACAGGAAGGTTAAAGGTCATTACTTTGACAATCAGACTATTGAGCTTTTCTATGCATTCAGCTCAGCTCTGTGTCAAGCACACCCGCTTCCTCTCTGTGTATTGAGGTTATGATGCCCTATTTGGCAGCCGAAACTATGGTACAAGCAGAGCGAGGCCAGCGTTAGGGGGGTGTAGTGACGCTAACTGGAAAACAACTGTGCCCCTGCTAACAGCACGCCTCCCTGTGAACAAACTTCGGTCTATTTATACGGCTGCTTGGACTGAAGGATTACCTGTTTTTTTTCTTTCCTCACCATCTACAAATAGTGCAAGTTTTGAATTGCGCTGTCTGTGGGAAAATGTTATTATTGTGTATCCTTCCTGACAACAAAAATTCAGTAAGCAGAAGGTTTTAAGTGGCTAATCCACATGCCTGATCTTTATCTGTAATAGCTTTGGAGAATAGTTACATAAATCCCCATATTTGCAGCTGCTTACAGATCAGCAGTTGCGCCTTATGAAAAGAAATGAGCTGGTTATGATAAGCTTGTCTAAAACTATTTAAATTCTGTCCTGTTAGCAGACTAAACTGTTTGTAGACAAATAAAGTCGCGACTATTGATTTACTGCAGACTTGGGAAGAGGTCACTTTGTTACAGGTGAACTTCTCTGAAGGACCCAATTTCCATGGTAATCAATGCGGCCTGTGTGCTGCAATATTCCAAGTCTCGTTCTGAAGCCGTATGATAGCTTCGCATGAGATTTGAGAACTATGGCGGAGAGGAGGATTTTTAGTGAGCAACTTTATCAAATGGCTTCAGAAGAATTGTAATATAGCACACAAATCAGAGCCTAAGGGTACATTTACACGAAAACAATGTACTAAAAACAGAAAACGGCGTAAAAAGTTTTACGTTTTTAGTTGAAAACGGTGTCGTTTAAAGGCACACTATGCAGTTTCCGTTTTTCTCAAACAGCGACCCCTAGAGTCGCTGTGGAGTACTTGTATTTAACGTTACTGTCGTAAATCCCACTCGCGCAGCGCCGTTTCTGCACTCTTCTGACCGCGCTTTCTTCGTTGACTCTGCCATGATTCACGTCTGAAATGCGTGCTAGTGTCTTCCATAGAGGCTGCTTCATATGTTGTTGATGTACGTGACATCGTGCCGTAAAGCAAGTCGTGATTTGTTGGGGCGCCACCTCTCAAACTTGCATCGCTGCGAGTTCGTTTACCATCGAAATTATTCTGAAGCTGTTATATTAAGGTACAAATCTTGCATAGTGTGCCTTTAAACAGCCCCTTACTCATCATTATAATGAAAAGTTCTCTAGAAATTCTACAATATTACTTCGATCAATAATTAGTAAACCTTTTTTTAACCTTTTAAAATAACAGTTTACCTTATAGTTTTTTTTATGGTTGTATTTATTTGATCAAAAATACAGTAAAAGCAGCAATATTATTTTAATATTACAATTTAAAATGTAGTGTCACGTGACCCTTCAGAAATCATTCTAATATGCTGATCTGGTGCACACACAAAAAAAGTCTTGTCATGTTCAAATTTTCCAGGATTCTTTGATGAATAGACAGTTGCATTATAAAAGTCTTTACTGTCACTATTCATCAACTTATTGCATCCTTGCACAATAGAAGTATACATTTCATTTAAAAAAAGTAAATCAACTCAAAAGCAAATCCAAATCAAATGTGATCTGATTGTGAACAACTGATTCACAACTCTTTTGAGTCGGTTCATTTTAGTGAATGAAAAACAATTATGAATCACATTTCAGCAGTTACTGAATTAATCTCAATTTGTACATACAAAAGACAGTCTTATTCATAACATCAACTCACCAATATTGACTGAGTCCTCCCAGTCTTCCAGTGTCTCTGTAACAGTAAGCACATACACATATGTCCGATGCTTGCTGTCCTGGTTCTGCTGTACAGAATGAGAAATATAAAGTTATCACATGGCTACACAATGTGCACTGAGTAGGTGTGAAGATAAGATATTTAAGAATGTTTATGAAATAAAGCCTTGTTTATTGAAGTATCAGTGACAGCGTCTTATTTTTTATAAGGCAGTTTGGCAGTCTTACCTCAAACACCCCCAGTAGCCTGCCAAGGGTACCCCTCACACCAGCCTGTTTAAGCAGGAATAGACACGGAAAAGGCATTAGAGAGACTCACTTTTGTTCCAACCTACAAGCTTTTTCAGTTTTAAACTTGGTTGAGGCATCAAGCTGTAACAAAAAATATAGTCCCATAACAAATCAAAAGACTTCGGCAAATGACTTCGGCTATGACATAAACTGCAGCATGATTCTATCAGTGCTAACAGCGGCTTAACATGAAGATGAACACACCAAATTTCTGGAACCGTACCAGCTGACACAGACACATCAGGCCAAAACATTAGCCCCAGCTCACTGATCCGGGAGACCTGAGCTGCGTGTTTCCATAACACAGGAGACTCCCGGACAACATAATGCTCATAAGGGAACATCATGTCTTCATTCAGACATTGCAAAATGCCCCAACCAGCCCGAGCTCACCCTGCAAATTGGGTTGATACGACTGTTCAAAATCGGAACTGACAAACAACAGGGGGCGATTTCAGGGACTATGAGAGATTTGTCTATTTAAAATGCCCTGAGAGTGTTTCTGTCATCTCTGTGTATCCTCATCTGACACGATCACTTAACATGAGCATTGCCCTAGACAAACCCTGAAAATAAACATCATAGCTGGAAAAGGACCAAATTTAAACATTTCATGTCGTTTTTATGTCCCAGTTTTGGCCTAGCTACATTCATTTAAAGAGGACCTATTATGCTCCAAAAGACTTTTACAAAGTCTTGATTTTGTTTTTGGGGTCAATTAGGATAGGTTTTCATGCTTGAATGTTAAAAAAGCACCTTATTTTTCACATATTTTCCATTGTTGCAGCACCTCGCTTCCCAGTCTGTCAGTAACTATCTGTTTAGTTCCAGTCTCTTATAAAGCCCCTCCTTTCAAAGCCCCTCATTGGTTGGTTGGACCAGTGTGTTGTAATTAATCAACCAACCGCTTCAAACCTGTTACGGAAATGTCACACCCCTTACCGTAACTGCGAGTTTCAACACACTACAAATGCAACTCAACCAAGAGGACTTTTTTGTGTATGCCTCAGGCAATAAATATTTCAATGTGGAATGTTGTGATGTGTACATTCCCAGAAGAAAACTCAAGACTACACTACTCCTGGGCAAAAACAACAGGCCAAGCCAAAAACGGCAAAATATTTAGTGGTCTTTTAATGCTCTTAAACATTTTAATCACAAATCACTGGTCGGGAAATTAACAAGAATTGCACAAATACTGTAGATAAAGTAACTTAGGAATAGCTTTTTACATGAAGAAGAGTCAGTGTTGTTTCACTCAATGTTAATGATTTCAAACAGTTCATTAAGAGTTGAAAAATGTTTCCCAGTTCATTTGAGTTTATTGTGAGACCAAATATGCACTATAGAGTTCAAATCTGGACTCTGACCAGGCCAAACAAGAGCCTCATGGACTTGTTCTCAAGCCACTTCTTGGTTGTCTTTGCAATTTGGGCCAGAGCATTGTCTTGTTGAAAAATAACATCTGATCATTGCTCTTTAGATAACAACTTTTCATTTGTGAAGCAAGCCATTCTGCAATATTCTCCTGTACTCCAAAGCATTATAAAGGCCTGTTCACACCGGGACGAATTTCGCGCGCGATATTCGCCGACGTTTAACGCCTCGTGACTAAACAAAGGGCGCCAATGTGAGAGTGCACACCGACGCGAAAAACGCCACGCGTAAAAGCGTCATTTTTAAAAAAACGCCTTGGGTTCGGTTTTTTGGTTTGACGCGCCGCGTCAAAAACTATCCGACCAATGAGATTGGCGCTTTTGCTCACGTGTCTGGAGCTTCTGAAGTTACAGTAAAACAGAACTTGGGGGCGCTCAAACACAAAACGGTCTTGCCGAGCGCACATACGTAACGGCGAAGAAGATATATGCCGAGCAAGGCCGTAACCAGGGTTTGAAAATTAGTGAGGTCCGAGGTGAGGTGCAGGGCCGGATTAAGAATTCAGAGGCCCCTGGGCACAATCAATGTCTTGTAGGCCCCCCCTTAGGCAGGCCTAATGTATAGTTTGTCCAAGGACATTTTAATTTTGCATTAAGAGTTTTAGTTTACTGACTTAAAAGGAACTTTGTTGTACTATGCTGGAGTAAAGTTCATAAATGATAGATCTTTCCCATATAGGATTTTGTAAAACTATGTTGGGTAAACCTCTGTCCCTCTAGGGGGGTTCGGGGGCATGCTCCCCCGCAAGAAAATTTTGTACATTTTAAGGTTAAATGCATCAATCTGGTGCTCTTTGAGAGCTCAAAATTAAGAGCTTCAACGGGCTTCAACCCATGAACTGTGCACAAATAAAAAACATTGACTTGTACCTGGACATTAAAGGGGGCTCAAACATATTTTTTAGTTATGATATGGAGTTTCAGTCTACATTACATTATAACTGGTGTTTTAGTATGCCAAACAATTAGTATAATAATATAATAATGATTTCTATAATTATTCCTATGACATAAAATCCATATAGCCTAATAAATGAAAATGAATATTTCAAAAGTATATTTTACATTACACTATAGGAAAATTACAATACTTTTGTCCTAATGTCTTCACTTGCAAGAAATAAACCCTTTGATCGCGTGAGCAAAGTGCGCACTTTTCTTTAAATCACGCAGCACAAACATAATGCCTATATAGGATACTTAAAGTCTTGTGCTGTTTTATAAAGCACAAAACCATATCACGGTTTCGATATTAGTTCGTTGGCAAAATATAACGCTAGAGACCTTTATGTTAGGCTATACATTTTACATCTCATGTGTATTGGGAAAAGGGAGAAGAGGGAGAAGAGCGAGTTCGGCAAAAGGCGGATTCGAACTCGAGTCGAACGCGTCAAAAGCTACTTAGTTTCAAGCACCTCACGCACGCCCAACGACCCGTGCAACTGTAGCTATTTAGTTGTGGGTGCCTTTTTTGCTAAAAAGACAGGCACTTAGTGCAAATTATACGCGCCATTATCGGAAATGTAAAAGAAAAAAAAGTTTATTGGCACTTTTTGGTCATTTCATGACTTTCAAATTGACATCAACTACGATGCTGTTGCATCATGCTTGTAGTTTCTTTTGCGCTTTATTTATAAATTATAATAAAGTGACATAAAGCGCTCTGCCGCATTTTTTACAGTCTATGCTCACAACACGCTCTCAAGCCCCGTTCACTGATCTACCTTCTCGCAGCGACATAAATTGCAAACACACATATGACGCGGTTTAAACGGCTAATTAATCATTCAGAGAGCTTGACATTTTATTTTTGAATATAAAAAAATGACCGAGGTCCGGACCTCGGTGACCTCATAGCTGGCTACGGCCATGATGCCGAGTAGTGTCTAAACACTGCCGGGAAGAAATAAGACGAGGAAGATGCAAGGCAAGATGAATGTAGAGCTGCTGGTCTCGTTGGTGTCGGAACATAAAGAACTATGACAAACGCGACAGCGACTACAAAAATCTTGATAAAAGAGAACTGTTATGGAGTGGTATTAAGCGCCATCTAATGTCAGGGAATGAATTTGCATGTTCACTCGGCTTATCGTCAGCGAAAATCGCTTGGGTGTGAACACAAAAAACGCGTTGAAAAACGCTGGCGAATAACGCGCGCCGATATTCGTCCCGGTGTGTACGGGCCTTAAGACTTTTCACAGTGACGTAGCTCAGCAATACCAGCAGCTAAAAGGCCACCACACAATGACTCCTCTTCCTCCATGTTTCACTGTGGTAGAGATGCGTTCATTGATATATTTCTCACCAGATTTCCAAAGACACCGCTCTGGAGCGTCACCATGCAACTCATGCTTCATAGTGATTAATCACTCCACACACATAGGAGTGCATTTGCTTACATTTTGCTAATTTCCTTACCAATAATTTGTGGTTAAGACAATGAAAAGCTTAGTGTTTAGCCATTTTGGGCTTGGCCCTTTTTTTCTGCCCAGGAGTGTACAATTGAGGCGTTTCAGGGAATTCAGAAACAGTTCTTACTGATATAGAGAATAACTCACTTTGGAGTGGACTTTGTACTTTGTAACCTTGCAGACTTTTTTAATGTGCATTGTGCAAACAGCAAAATTACATACTTAAGAGACCTGAAATGTAATAAAGCATAATAGGTCCTCTTTAACATGTCAAGTAAACAAATGTATTAAGTTTTCATTAAATAATAAAAAAAGTTCCTTTTTACAAGTGGACTGTTATAAAAAAAACGACCCGCTTCGCAAGAGCTTTGGGACATCCCATCCCTGGCAAACCCCCGGGGGGGTAGTAGTTTATGTCCCATGAGTGTTGCCATAGCCAGCAGCAGCATGCTGTAATTCACAGACAGGTTTATGGTCTCCTCCAGGGTCTCCCTAACACTCGAATGGCTTGAGTTACACCTTTTAAACCATTATGTAACAAATAAATCCCTCGAAGTACAAAATAAAGTCTTATGCATGAAGGAAAAAATAGGCCAAATATTACTTAGGTGGGCAGGTTTTTTTTTTTCAGTGTTATGCAATTATGCTTTAGTTAACTAAAATGTAAAACTCATTCAATCGATTTTAAATTATTGAATTGAATTCAATATGTTATTAAAGAAAGCATTAACGCTGGCTGATTTATTTTGTTATACAGCCAGATAGTGTGTCCAGCCCTGTTGTAAATGTCACTATTCGTTTAGGGTACAATAATTAATTTTATACTTTAAAAAAAAAACATTGTCTGCTGTAATTAAGCTGCATTCACATTGGGCAACTGCAAGTGTCCAAACACCATGACTCTTGAACCTCAGGGACATGTGCATTTCAGACGGACGAGGCCAACGGTAACAGGACACGGTTTCTAAATGTCGCTGTAATGCTTCACAGCTGTCAACAAATTACCCTCTTGGCATCCTCTATGATGGCACTTCAATGTCATGACACAGCCCATCCTTGAAATGGACCACATAACCATTAGCAGGGCTAAACATGAAAAGATTCATTTAGTGAAGCCTCTTGAATTGAAGATGAAAGAAAACGGGCTGATGTACAGATTGTGAATGATGATTGAGGAATCTATATGGTGGTGGTGGTGGTATCGCATGACCATAGCTCTCATACCGAAAACAGTTGAGTCAAAGGTGTGGGCAAAAACTGAATGGAATGCAGTGTGAATGAGAGAGTTTCATGGACTTTTTATGGATAATTGAACTGCATAAAACACATTAAAAAAGATGAACAAAGATGTGACCTTAGTCTTTAGTTTGTAATATTATTCTTGAGTCATTATTTGACTAATTTAAGACATTTGTCCACAACTGGATTAAAAATTGGTTTACCAAGATGATGATTGGTTGCAACATGCTGTACTGTGTTACTTTAAAAAAAAAGTATGCAGCATATTGTATATACTGCTAAGTATGCAATAAGCAGTATGGCATGGTGTAAAACAAAAAATCCTGGTGACAAGATATGAGACAGCTGCAAACCATAACTCTCACCTAAACATGAGCACGGTCTCTATGTTGGCGCTTTAAACATAACTACAGTACAGGCAAGCCTCATTTAGGACCTTGGACCTACCGACGGACCCTCAGAAGCCTGAGGGACCAACATTACCCAACAGACCACCTGCTGATGCAACAACCCCCTTCAGTAAACCAGAGAAGATAAGACAAGGTTTTTATTTTACGCTAATAAATACATAAATAACATAGAGATCAACTGATAAGTCACAGTTACTGATAAAAAACAAACAAAAATAACAACTTTATTCAACAATTTCTTCTCTTCCGTGTCAGTCTCCTACGCTGTTGATGTTGTAAACACAGTGTAGTGCTTCCGGGTTCTACATATTTCAACTTATACTTAATGTATATATTCAACTTTACGTTGAATAAAGTTGTTATTTTTGTTTGTTTTTTGCGCACAAAAAGTATTCTCGTTGCTTCATGACATTAAGATTGAAGCACTGTAGTCACATGGACTATTTTAACGATGTCTTTACCCCCTTTCTGGGCCTTGAAAGTTGTCATTGCTGCCTATGGCTGGTTCAGAAACCTCTCGGATTTCATCAAAAATATCTTAATTTGTGTTCCGAAGATGAACAAAGGTCTTACGGGTTTGGAATGACTGAGTAAGTATCAGAGTGAGTAATTAATGACAGAAATTTCATTTTTGGGTGAACTAACCCTTTAAATTTGCAGTGGTCAGCTAGTAAAAATCATAGCTCTCAGAAAATTGCGAGTTTACACTTTGTAATTACAAGTTCAACGAACACGTGAAGGCTTTTTACAGTGCAGAACTGACACTATAATTATGAAATGGTGTGAAAGCAACTTTCACTCTGCAGGAATTTGGAGCTTCAGGGCTAGAGTCGAGAACCAATGAGAAAGAAACCTCGAGGACAGAGCTCACCTCCTCATAGACCTCTCGAACCGCAGCTCCTCCAGGCTCCTCTTCTGGCTCCATCCCTCCTCCTGGAACTATCCACTGATCTGGGTGTCGACTGCTGCTAACGAGCAAAACCTGCCACACACACACACATTCACAAACAGAGCTTAGTCAGCTAGTCTAAATCCAAGTGCTCATCAACACTTTGTCAGGACATCTTGATTGTATAACTAAGCCTCACCTGATACTGCTCAAAGTACCATCAGTAGCAAAAATACCATCCATCTGATAAACTTCCTTCCACTCTAGAAGAAATGTTGGCCTCAGCATGTACTGTAGCAATTCATTTCATTTTTATTAAGAGTGATAGTTAATGTTTTGACAGTTTTTCAGTCTTCAGTGTCAATTGTTCAATGTCTTAAAATAGTCTACATCCCTTAATCCTCCTATCCAATACCTAAACTTAACAATTACCTTACTAACTATTAATAAGCAGTAATTAGGAGTTTATTGAGGCAAAAGTCATAGTTAATATTTAGTTAATAGTGAGAAATGGTTAATGTTGTTAATGGTTTGACGGTTTTTGTCCATGCAATGAATGTCAATGGGTTCCAAAACAACATTGGACCCCATTGCCTTTCATTGCATGGACAAAAAAAGACATTTCCCAAAATATCTTTTAGAAAGTTTGATCACAGTCTTTTACTAAAATATTTATATTTATTACAATTGCATTTCTGCTTCCATAATGAGCTATTACATTACTCTCGCTCAATGCTGTCACTCTCCACCACTCTTCTAGAAGGCAATCGTATATCTGTGGAATCACGTCTTATAAATAAACTACCGGCAACAGCTGTCTCAGCCATAGCGACAGATTCTGTCTGCTGAGAGTCAAGCTCTGCTTTGGGGTATGAGGTGTGGGAGCAAAAACAGCTGCGGCTAGACCAGGTGATCAAGAGAGATGTGGAGAAATCTCACAGGTTCCGCCTTTACATTTCTCCTGAAGGATCACACGGTTAGCCATAGCCTTGGTTTGGGAAAACCTAAGAATCAATATGCCCACTAATGCAGATGGTTCAGTTACAGTAGTTGTTCAAGGATAAAAATACAGCATGGCAATTAGAGTTAAAGTTGTTCACCTTTATTTTTAGCAATTTCGTGCACTTTCATTTCAGCAAGCATTGCAGTCAATATTTGGCTATATGAACTGTTATGCAAAGTTCCCCACCTACTGATAGCTTTGAAAAAAAACTTTCAACTGATAAATTGATAAAATTAAGCCACAATGTTATCAAATCTTCTGACTAACAGCACAAAACAGCAAAGGTAGATAGAGACAATTTTGAATAATTATGGCTGACAGGCAGAATATAATAGACTACATTATTAACCATCAAATCAAGAATCTCAAATATTTTTATTATATTTGACATTGAGTAAATTAGAGCATTCTGGGAAATGAACTGTTCTGCCACCATAGTCTATAACATAAGTTAAATTATTAATAAATATAAATTAATAAAATTTATATAAATTAAATTCCTACATTTGGAATTTCAAACGCTTAGGTATAATTAATAAAATATCCTTATTCTAGAAATATGTATGACAACATTTATGGGTATAATTCAAAAATTTTTAATTAAATGCATTATTCAAAGATTTTTGCAGTTAAGAAATTTCACTCCATTCTACTTCAAATTGCAAGAATTCTGTTTGTAACAGTGTTCACTGTATTATTGTTATTTTGGAAATTAGATATTATAGATTTTATTAATATTTTTCATTTTAAGATGTTAAAGTTTTAGTAATTTTTTAGTAAGTTTTTTTATTTGTATTATTTTTTAATGGCTATCTAGTTTTTTTCTTTTTTTTCTTTCAGTTTTAGTACATCAAGTTAAGCTAAATGATAATGAGAAATACTGTCTTGCCAACTGGAAATAATATGGGTTTAATTTTTGTTTTATATTTTGTGACAACCTGTGTCTTTAGTGGGGTTTTCCCCAGTGCTGGCTGGATGTCTTCGCCATCCTAAATGATCACATTGTAGACACCTGTTGCTTACTTCCCTTTGGGCCTTTAAAAGAAGCAAGATGGATCACAGACGCGGGCGGCCTACTTCATTTGTTTCTTTTTGTTTGTTTTCTTGTGCTTCTTTTTGCACACACCACAATGCCACAGCATATTAAATTTCCCTGCATTCATTTAGCATTACACTACTGATGCCTGACTGCTACATTACACATATCTTTTGTGTAGTTTTCCTTTTGTTAAACATTTGTTTCAAAGTTCGGCTTTCTCGTGTTTCCCGTTCCTCGTTTTGAATGGTGCACATTGCACAACCCTGCTGTTTATAGAACACTCTACCAGCCGATGACGTTAAAAATCAAGGGTAAAAGGACTGAATCAAGGACTGTCTGAAAGCCACAACAAATGGATAACAGTTTCTATGACTTTAAAAACAGCCCATTCATCTGAATAGCATTACTTGTATAATCAATCAATTACTCAATCTTTTTCTCCATTATAAAAATGATTATTTATTACTCCAACCCCTCATAGACCTGAGCATCTGCTGACATACTGACCCAGTTCAGAGCCCCACTGACACTCAAGATGAAATGCATGTTAAATCCCAGCCTGAGTCTGAGGGGCACGTGTAGGGTTGCCAACCGTTCCGTATAATACGGAATCGTTCCGTATTTGACACATAAAAGTCTTGTTCCGTATTGAACTGATACGGAACGCACTTTGTTCCGTATTTTTGAGAATCAATTCAGTGCAGTGAAAAAAACTAATTTCTCCCCCGGATTGTCTATGATCAGCGTAGCGTTTTTAACATCTTGGAACATCATCAGAGAATGCCCTTTTAATTGGTCGTTTCAGTCATTGTGAGTCACGTATCGCAGCAACGATGACGACAAGTGACAACAGCGGGAAATGTAAAAATGACTTCCTCCGAGCAGCCGGCGAAAAAGCACAAAAATATAGAATTGAATGGGAAAATGACTACCCGTGGCTGGAATGCGTGAGGGACAATGAATACACGGCCGAGCGATGTCACGGTTCCTTGTCCGTCAGACGTCTCCAGTTGATATGGTAGGCTATGTAATTTTAAAACTCAAATTAGTTCATAAGAAAGTGATTATATTAAAAGAGAAAGTACAGGTTTAGCCTAACATTGTAAAGAAATAAAAAAAGTACACATGGAAAAAATAGCTGCACAATGTGCTTAGTCTGGAGGTTTATTTATTTCTGTGAGATTTTCCATGTGCATACATAGCCTACAGGTGTTGTATTGCTTGAATGCAGTATTTGAGTGCAATATTTTAGATTTTTTTATATTATAAGATATTTTATAAGATGTTTTTATATTATTGTTTTGCACTGGAAAGAAAGTTAACTATAATGGAAGTATAATTATATAACTATATTTGCACTACACCTCCTTAAAATGTTGTCTAATTAAATTAAAAATATATTTTTTGCACTGGAAAGAACATTCTAGAAGTCTAATTCTATTGAATAAGTTTGCACAAGGCTACAGAAGTTCTGAATGTTAGATGTTGTATTTGTTTAAGTTAAAAATAAAATGTATTATAAACTAAACAAATCCATGGTTCATTGTTGGCAAAATGATCATGATAGGCTTTATATTTCACATCTAACTTATGTGGTTCAGTCTTGTATATTGATTAGGCCTACTTTGCTATTCTATAGGCCTATAAGTTGTATTATAATGCTACAATGTATTAAATATATTTATATAAATATATCAATTAGTTTCCACAATATTCACCAGAAGTCATCATTTCAGGAGTTATTTTAAAAAAAATTATTCCTTGGGGGGCGTGTCACGGGGGCGTGTCCCCCCGTTCCTTATTTTCATTTCAGAGAGTTGGCAACCCTAGGCACGTGTGACCCCATCATCATAAACATGACCAAAGAGAACGTGAATCTTCTCAGTTGGGCAAACCCCAGCAGACAGGCTGTCTTCCAGTCCCGATAGGCATGAGGGTCAGGGCTGTGTTTGACATTTCAGGAAAGTCTTTAAATGTATTTGTGGATTAGATTATAATAGGTTTTACAATTTCACAGATAGTTTGCAACTTTTAATGCAAGACATCATATTTGGCAAATGCTTTTATTCTATGTATCCTAAGATGTTAAAAGCGCTATATAAATGAGGATGACTTGAGTGACTTGACTTGACTTGACGTGTTTTGCTCGATCGTATCACAAGTAGACAAGGGAGACACATTCCCATTCACACCTGGTGTTTAATCCATCTCTTTTGTCCACTTTCAACCATTTCTGTCCTGATTTCTTCGAGGGGAGGTCTATGGGCGGATAAATGTATGGGCTTTTTCAGATCTTTCGATCTAATGGACAAAATAAGATGGTATAATTTACATTTGAACGCGCACGGAGACGAAAGAAAAACATACGGAGAGCATCAGCTTTAGTTTTTAATCTGATATCCACAAGACCATGCCGAACATGAAGTGCATGTTAGAAATCATGGTGAGAGAACATTGTGCTTGGTACGTATTTCGTCTTCATGCCAAACTTAGGTCTTCAGCCGACAAAGTTTAAATCCAATCTGGCTAGTGGGCTTCCCATAGGTCAGTATGCGGAGAGTAGGCAGCCTTTTGCGGCTGTTCAAACGCATTCAACCACATGAGCATCTACTAGGCCTACACCATGAAAGCAATCCGGTCAAATGCATTTTCGACTACTTCTGGAAGTGGTCAAAAGTGGACAAGCTCAAAACTTTTTAGACCCCATTTACACCTCTATTTAGCATCGTCCACTTGTGATCCGATCGACCAAAACACACTCCCTGTGAATCGAACCCATGACCTTCCAGTTGCTAACGTAATGCTGCCCCGGAAGTGCTACTGACATGCTAAAACAACTCACATGCATAATAGCACAAAACTAGGCTACCAAGACATTCACGCTTTCAAACCTTTCACTTCATTTGCAAGTTTGAAATGTAAAGCTCACAAGCTAAAGGAGGAAACGCTTGCGGCTTAAAATCAGTCACGTACAGCACGCAACTGAGTGCCATTTCATTCTGGCTTGTTTTAAGGGTCATTGTTCAGGTTCAGTCCACTGTATCATGTTCGCATTTAAGGGGATCATTGTTGCTATGACAACTCTGGCACAACTGTTATTGAACCAGTCTGCTGAGCTTGACAATTCAAAAACTGAAATAAAGTCCCTGAGGCGAACGTGGTCCTTTCGGTAGACCATAAATGACTGTTTATCCCTAACATAATTCTTTGTATATGTAAAGCTAAAGTTATAAAATCTACTTTTGTTTGGGACAACTCTGTCCAAAGAAAAACAGTTCAGGCATTTTACCAAGATGCAAAACAAAGACAAGCAAAGCCACCACATTCAATAAAAGTCTTAAGTGGGCAACAGAATGACAGTTGCTCAGCCGAAACACACACCCAAAAACACAAACACATTTTTCAGAAGCACTGTATCAGCAGTATTCTTTCTGAATGTAAATACACATCCTAACCACACTGTCATGAGGCAAGTCAACAAACCATGTTTTTCTCTGATAAAATGACATGCTTATTACTGCTGTAGTATTACCATTCAATGCACACAAGCAAATTATTGTTATGTTTGGAATACTGTACCTCACAATTCAATACGCTCAACTTTTGACCCTTCCAGTGTGATAAATGAACCAGAAGTAATATTCTGCATAATTTTTTAACACCCTTTGAGAGATTATTTGACTGATTATTTGACAAATACGTGCTACAGTATATAATTTACAAGCTATTGACGTCTTTCCGTGGTTGAAACACTGATTCAGCGACTACATGAGACATATTGCAGATTTTGGTAAGTTGTACTGATATCTTTCAACATACCTTATGATGTTCATTCATGTTTATTTTATGCTGCAACTAGTAGTAAAGAGAAAGACATGATCAGTTCACGTGCGCTCTGCATTGCTTGCCAAAATGGGAGTCATCATGAAATCCAAATTGACCCTATGTACTATAGCGCACATTACTATTCTTGTGGTGAACAATTAATCCGTAAAAGTTAGAAAAAACATTTGTTTGTCGTGGTAATTTTCCCACGATTCCAAGCTTCCACTCCGGAATAGAGTGGTGCAGGTATGACTTCACTTTGTAGGCCAACCAGCAGTTAGCATCACACTGGTTCCCTCGAGAAAAACCCAATAGGATTTTCCCATAGGCTTTTGGATTGTCGCTAAAAACAAGCTCTGTGATCAACAAAAGTTTATGATACTTACACGTTTTGTTCATAATTTTCACAGATGAACACAACTTTTATGAATTTTGAAGCCTAAATGCAGTCGTGAAGAAGTAAAAAGCTAAAGGTAGGCTATGAACGAACTAGCGTAAATCACGGTCCCACGATTTCAACGTCACCATCACTAAGCTTCCGACAACCCTTTCGGTTATCTTAAAGACTTTTCCCCAGAAAGTTTGAGTTAGAATAGTTTATAAGAGGCACAATTATAAGCATAACGAGGCTATAATAAAAGCGAACTGAGCTTACATGTTCGGCATGATGAAGTTTAATCTCCTTGACTGCCGCTGTAGTCCCATTTAGCCACTTGTTAGCAACCGCCTGGGGTAATCCTGAGGTGTTTTATGTCACGGAATAAAAGCGTCTTGAGCTTGTGTTCACCAGAGACCTTATTTCAGCCATTTAACAAAAAACCCATTCAAAAAACCCATTGACTTCGGGATGATGGAACTGGAGGTGCTTAAATGCTAACTCGCTTCCACGTTTTGGCCTACAAAGTGATGTCATACCTGCACCACTCTATGACGTTCCTTCTCTGATGACGTCAGTTTGACGTCTTGGGTTGAATATTAACCACTTCCCTCCAACCGTCAGTCTGCTATGAGCAAGGGATGGAGAGGAGGTGTGCTAAAGTAAAACCCCAATTCAATATTCTGTTTCACTGGGAAATACGTCACAATACTGAAGTAAAGTCGGTTGCAACTTGTGGTTCACAGGGACTTTAAAGAGCACCAAAATGTTATTCATTGTTTGAATTTTAAATTCAATTTTTTTAATTCAATTCAAACACAAAATTTGCGTTTTCGATATGGGTGTGAGTAATTTACCTTGTAGAACCAAACGTCGGCAAAGTATCGTCAAGCTATGTTTACCACAGGCTTTATTTTACTCATAAATTGAAAAACCCCATCAAAAAAAACATAGGAAATTTTCGACTTCCGGGTTCTGATGTCATACCTGCACCACTCTATTGCGATTTATTGGATGGGGGGCACACACGCTACAACGTTTTGTTCATTAATCAACTGAAAACAGCATAGACCAAAAGATCGATTCTTGGGATTTAAGAATCGATATCGGTTCATCAAAATGAGAATTGATTAAAACCGAGAAATTGAGATTTTCCCCCAGGCCTGTTATGAGGCTTTGTGAGGTCTTGTAGGACAAGAGCACAAATGGCAGATGAGCTGAAGGACTGCACTTCTCTTGAGTGAGCTATGTTGTACCTTGTACTCAGCTAACTATCACCACGGCAGGAATGCATTGACGTCCACAGTAGAGTTCCTGTACTCAACACTTCAAATGATCAGAAGAGCATAGAAATACACACAAAAAAGAGGTAAGATCCTTCCCAAAGAGGAGGATAAAAGAGAGCTAAACTGCAATCGGATAAAAAATTAGAAAGAAAGAGACAGATTAAAAAAGTGGAAAAAGGACTCTGTCAGGGGACAGTAATTGCTGTCATTCTGGTTCTATAAATTGCTCCTGATATGTCACTTGGAGCCTTAGAACATAGTGTAACTTACCCCCTCCCCACCCCCCTCTCTTAGTGCTAATCACATGGAGGAGAAACCTGGGAGACCAGGTCCTGTTGCAATGCGGAACATTCAGGGTCGGAGGCTCCCGTGCCTCAACATGCTTTATGTAACTTTGACAACTCTAGTATTACTTAATTAAACATTCACTGACTTGGTAGTTTGGTCAAGTTCATTTAAGGAAAAGAAAACATCTATGGGGGAGTATTTGTGTATACAACAGCATTTTCCTGTAATTTCTGAGTGCACTTTCCACATCAGGTCAAGCCCTCATCTCAGGAGTCAAGAACACCTCGACTGTGACTGACAAGTTTCATAATAGACAGTATTTTTAGTCTAAGCAGAAACTACTTTCAAGGAGGTCGCAAATGCTGCGGGTGATCAATTTGATAGTACTTTTCAATGAGAGACTTTAAATTCTGTGGAACACAAATGATATTTTGAAAGACTTTCAATGCATAGACAAAAAAAACACATAGATTTTCAAAATATCTCACAGATTAAAGTAAGTCATTCAGGTTTAGAATGACACGAGGGTGAGTAAATTATGTAAATGATACATTTTTGGGTGATTTAGATTTAAAACTGATTGTTTGTGAGTATCCATTTGACATTTTGAGCCTAAAGGTGCATAAATTGTCTGTTCTAAACATGGCAAGCATTCACAAAAACCTTACGCACTAAATCCAGCTCTATAAAACAACATTTAGTTCTATATAGTCTGTCTTAAAAAAATACCTGAGACCAAGCAAACTAGCTCTATGAAAACAAAATCTCATACTATACAGTACATTTAAAGAGCTTAGGTAACAAGTGCAACCCTGCTTATTAAGAACATTGTGTTCCTTTATTCTCGTTCTCATAAACTCATATTTTGTTTTGAACCTGTTTTGAACAGCTGTCATTACTCAGGAGTAAAGCTCACTGCTGGCTTTTAGTGTGCTGATCTCATTGATTACATTTATAAAACCTGCCATCAGTCCTCCATGCACAGTCATATATTTCTAGACATGAATCATGGATTAGTGGTCATTGAGCGTTGAGAAGCTTATTGTAAAGTGCAATCTTTATTTTAATATTATTTAGTTACTTTTAACTATTCAGATAGTTATTAGAACATATTCCTGCTTTTGTGATACTATTTAAATAGACTCATTCATTCATTTCTCATCTTACAAATACAATTTTGGTAACAGTTAAGGGTCCAATTCTCACTATTAACTAGTTGCTGTTTATTAGGCCTAGTACTTATAAAGCACAAATGAATGCCTTATTCTGCATGACAATATTCTACATCCCTTAATCCTACCCAATTCATAAACTTAACAACTACCTTACTAACTATTAATAAGCAGTAATTAGGAAAAAAAGTCAGAGTTAATAGTTAGTTAATAGTGATAATTGGACACTAAACTAAAGTGTGACCACACACGTACTGGTAACAACACAGGTATCAAATAAAGCTGAAACACATAGCCTACTATTAGGATAGTTACTAGTAACAATAAACAAGTACTAGTACCTATTAAATAGTTGCTGGTAAATTTGGATTACATAACTGCTGCATCTATTATAGCCATGTTAGCATCGGGCTAATTTACATATTTACATTAATATCACAATCCATCAAATTATAAATTATTAATACATTTCAACCTGACATATAAAATCTAAAATGTGGGTGAACCATTCTGAAATATTCCATGTTAACATGTTTCTAAATAAAAGCATTTTCTAGCAGTATCATAAAAATGACAGTCCATAACAGTCAAAGGAACTGGACGTGAGACACAAAGGAGGAACTTCATAGTCGGAAGATACTCAACAGAAAAGTTGCAGTGGAACAGTTAACAGATAGTAACTAAGTAACTAATTAGGTGGTCACATGTTACAATAACGTTACTTTAGTTAACATACTTTTAAAATGTCCATTAATATTAGTAAGTTTATTTTAAACATTTACTTATAATAAATGATTCCAATGAAGTTCCACTTCCATCTGTTAATATTAGCCTATTTAATGCACCTGAGCTAAAACTAACTAACAATGAACAGTTGTATTATTATTAAAGAACGTTAAAAAAGATAAATAAAGAGTGAAATAAATGTATTGTTCATTGTTAGTTAGTTAATGCATTAATGATACATTATGTTGAAGTATTATAGAACAAGAATCTAATGATTCTAGTCACTAACTGTTGGTTTACATTGATTTAAGAAATAAGTCCTGGTAAAATAAAATAGCCTACTCGATAGCAACAAGGAATGTCACTTTAAACAGGTTGCAATATCTATTTCTGACGTGTCTGTGGGCGACAGTAGTCGTACAGTAGTCGACAGTTATATCACTACATAAACCACATTTGCACTTTTCTCAGCCTTACCTCGTCCTCCCGATCGTTCTTGAAACATAGACACGCTGCTCGTTTTTTAAAGCCCTCTCCGTCATATGTCCTTGTCTGATTTGGCTTGAATTTCATCATGTGGGGTTTTCTCCGAACAAAACAAGAATACAAGTGTTCTCGGTTGCCTAGTTGTTGGATCGTACGCTCAACGCAACTGCCTTTCAGGCCAAGAGCTGAAAGTCGTCCCAGATTTTCCAGGCTGATCATGCAGTTTGCATTTATAAGACGTGCCTCATGTTGAAGACATAATTCCTCTCTGGAAAGCGGAGATCGTGAGTTGGGGTGTTCTCATCTTGACCATGGTGTCTGGTTGGTGCTGTGTGAAGTGTGAACACTCCTCTGCTGCGGCTCTTCAGTTGTGCGCAGTCGCCTTAAATCAGCTGCAATAGGATCTGCGTTACAAACCCAAGATGCCATCAACAGATAGGCGTTTCCCTTATTGGAAATATGAATGAGACATCATCTCAGCCGCCAGAGGAAGGGGCAAATGATTCACCGACGCTTGAAGCGGGTATAATTGAACTATGCTGCATCGCTATAAATTTGATACAATCGTCGGTTATTGATTTAAAGTCGCAGAGACAAAAGCAACACTGCAGCGTTATAACTGAGATGTGATGATGTTGTATTTGCGCCATCTGCTGGTACCTGAGTATTAAAGGGATAGTTCACACAAAAATAAAAAATGTGTCATAATTTACTACTCCTAATGTTGTTTCAAACATGTTTGAGTTTCTTTCTTCTGTTGAACACAAAAGAAGATATTTTAAAGAATGTTGGTGACAGTTGACGGCATCCATTGACTTCCTTCTTTTTGGCTAGGCTATACCGCCAACTGTCAGGTTACCTAACATTCTTTAATATCTTATTTTGTTTTCAACAGAAGAAAGAAATTCATACAGGTTTGTTTGGAACAACATGAGGGTGAGTAAATGATGACACAATTTTATTTTTTGGGTGAACTATCCCTTTAATGGAATAGTTTTAAGAGTTAATCAGACAGTAAACTAATAATTATTTTAAGTTGGATCTTTTCGATGCTGAGCCGTTTCACAAAACATTATCTTATAACCTATAACGGACTGAACCGTCCAAAATATTCTTGAATAAACGATTCACTGATTTTTATTTTGACAGGTTACACTTGGCAAACCAAGAGTGACTTATTTGACTTATGGAAGGAAAAGAGGGTTACTTTAATAGTTGAAATGAAACAAATAAAATGTAAGTTAGCCTACTGGAAACGTTTACGTAAGATTAGGCCTAAGTTACCTAACAGTTTTCTCACCACACAATTTTTTATTAAAACGTGCAACTTTGCAGCCAACAGATGTAATTTAGTTTGTCAAAACTAGTTTGTAATGTAGAATTGTCAAAACAACTTATTAATGTTCTAAAAGAGACTGACCATACCCGTAATGTCAGGCAGCCTGATCGCCGAAGCGTTTAACCGTTTCTTTGAAACCAGTTGAGTGAAAGAACCGATTCATAGAAAGGAGTCGGACTTCGCGTTACTAACAACAAAAGAGCAATTCTGTTAAATTGCATGGGAAACCAACTTAAATGTGTAATCCGTAAACTCTTAATTATTAACAGTTAATATAATTTAATGATGATGATGAACAACCATCTTCAGAACTCCTTTTAAGGATTTTTACAAAATCCTTTAAAGATGTAGGCTACTTGGTGGAATTTCTTAAAGTGAAATAAATCTGTAATTGATCGCTCCAGGTTATTTTGGAGTCATGATAAACTTTAAGATGTGACTAACATTTTCTTATGAAAGCCTACTGAAAGGTAGGAGAACAGCATAAGAAAAAACAAGTGAGCAGTTAACCTGCTTATTCTCAGAAATGTAATAAAAGCACCACATAAATATTTCTTATTAATCAACAGATTTTATTTACAGAAAGAACAGAAATATGTGTGTGGACTGTTGTCATCACATTTTATAAAGTAGGATTATTTCCCCTTTCTATAGAAAGCAGGAATTTACAAACAGATTTGAAGTTGACATTTTAACCAAAGACCAATCGAGGAAATTGAGACAAAGCCTTTATTGATCTTTTGCAATGTTTCTGCAAACATTCCCACCCCTCATCCCTTT
Organism: Scardinius erythrophthalmus; assembly: GCF_964197995.2. NCBI lineage: Eukaryota > Metazoa > Chordata > Actinopteri > Cypriniformes > Leuciscidae > Scardinius > Scardinius erythrophthalmus. The sequence goes on from NC_138228.1 coordinate 12,448,427, forward strand.
ACTAAAATCGTGCTATTTATCATTCATCTCCAGTCTCCTGCAACCTTGGCGTTTCAAAATAAATGCTGAAGGGAAGAAACAGACAAATGAATCTCAATGCACTGGACTGTGATGGACACAAGAATAAAAGCACGCAATGGAGTTTCAAGAGTGCAATTAGTACAGCGATGGCAAGATAGATAAAACAAAACACTAAAAACCGGATATGATGACAGAATTGTTATACCAAAGAAATATTACGCAAATTCTCCCTTCTCTCTAGGCTCTACCTTACCCATAGTCCAGAACAAATTCTACATTAAGGGTTTACATCTTCAACAGTTTCTGTGATGGTGGAAATACTTTCCAGTTGAACCATTTCCTAGGTGAAATTGTTTGCATGTGGTTTCAATCTTGCGTCTCTTTTCCGTTTTAAAGAACCTATACTTTTTTGCTAGGTTTTTTCTAAGAGGGTAGGTCTGACAAGTGTTCTAAACAGGGGCTAGTCTGCTGCTCCTCATTAACAAAGAGCAATGAGAAGAAAAAAAAGGTTAAAAGAAATATAAAAAGTTACCCCCCCCCCAAAAAAAATGCAATGGGACAGACAAAATGACAGTCAGTTTTAATGCACGCTTCATAGCAGAAGTCTGTGGCTACCTCCCCAACCACTGTAAAAGAAAGCCGTATGAGTAGATCATCTGCCCATGCATCAGAACAGCAGTGAATCAGGACAAAGACGCGTGTTTTTTTTTTTTTTTGTACTAATGTGCATTTAAATCACAAATTGTCTGAAGTTTTCTGTTTACTTTTGTTAATATATTCTTTTCAGTTTATCATAATTTTTTTTTGTTTCCTAAGACTGTGTCCTTTACATGAAAATGAATAGGTCTTGGCAGAACATGGAGTTGTTCACTCTTGACTTTTTTTTCTCTCTCTCTCTTTTTGTGCCCCCAAACATTTCTAGACTTCAATATTGTTTCCGGCATAAAGCCTGGTCCATGTTCGAGCTGAAAAAGACAAACAAATGCAGAGTTAATACACCCCCAAATGCTTTCTCTCACTCCGTAGAGATAAATTACTTGGCATCTTCAGCACAAAACTGACTTCAACTACAGTTGTGTGAATAAAAAGGGTGTGGATTTTCTCTAATTAGCAATAGCCAAACAATGTACTTCAAAGACAGCTACATGAAAATAACTATTCTGCATTATCCTTTGCGACAGAAAGATTATCAATAGCCGCTTTTCCATCATCAGGCCAGGGGGAGCCAGGACTAACAGCGTGCCGGTGGGGCCAATAGCCTCAAGGCTAAAATTAAGCTGCGTTTCCACTGTCAGGTCAGTCGCCCCCTAGAGCTACCCTAAAACCCGCCTCCATAGAATAACGTCACACCTAGCAGACTGAAAACTACATAAAAAGAGAACACATACTTATTCTGTCGCACCTGCTTCCCATTTATTTATTCACATCACATTTCTTAAGAAAGAATGAGCATTTCTAATAATTTCCCATGAAATGATGTGCTCTAAGGAGGTTTAAAAGATCTCTCCTGTCTCACTATACCGTTATCCTCTCAGCCAGAGCAACAGAGGGAGCTCACAGACAGAAAACAGGAGTTATACGTGTTGTTAACCGGAGAGTAATTTAAAACAAGTCTAAGTTCAAGTAAGGTATCAACCGGTATGTGATTATATATGAAGGTCTCTGGTATTTTCCATATTCATATGTGTATTTAGTTTCACAATGGTTAGCATAAGCAGCCTTTAGCATCACATATAAATATATTTCTGCCTCATACAGTGATCAGAATCCCCATTGGATCGCAATTTGACGTTATTTTAAACACTCACTGGTGTCTGAAAGGAAGTTTGAGCTGAAAATTGTTTTAAATGTTGAGGTTAGAAAACAGCTGTGTTGACCCTCTCCTGACTCCGCATTTGTTCATGATCACTCCTCAAGCCCCAGTTGGACCAAGGTATTTGGTGGGCCAAAAACCCCTGGCTGTTGACCCCGAGGAATCCCAGATGAGGCCCGATCAAGCCCCAGAAGTGACAGTGGAAACGCGTCTGGCCCTGGCACGCACTGGCACGCTCGCTTTTGTCCCGACAATGGAAACACAGCTAATGAAGTAGTGCCACTGGCCTCTTAAAGCTCCCAGAAAAACCTCTGATTTAAATCAATGCGGACAAATAAACATTAGCAATATCTATTCTTCATTGAACCATCCCTTTAAACGCATTTAACCAGCACCCACCTGTCTCTATGGCTTGAGCTTCGTTAGACTTCCACTGCTCTGCGACATCATTTGCTAGAGGATCATCAGGGTTGGGTGCACTTAGTAATGCCTGGATTGATAGCAGCACTGTGCGGATCTGCAAGGCTGGAGACCACTTATCTGTTTGACATCATGCCATGGAGAGAGATCAACAAGAGAAAGAGCATTAGGAGAAAAGTACCTGCTAGCTTTCATATGCGCTAAGTCTAGCCATGTACAGTTGAGCAGAGGGATCATTCTCTATGGGGTCAAAAGTGTAATCTGAGATCCTCAATCTTCCTAAAGAGATTAAATGGGCACATCTTTCACAGTATGTACATGTCAGGTAAGGGAGCTATAAAATTTTATAGACTCAAACTGCCATTGCTATGAGGTAAAAATAAAATTAGTATTTTCCAGAAATCATGACACATTAATTTTTCTCCCATACTCTCTAGGGACAAGATCCTAATGTCCCTTATTTTAATAGTACGTTTTATCGCCTACTTCACCTAAAAGGGGGTGAAAAAGACAAGACACCATTTAACATTTCTACTGTCCAACATTTTGCCAGTACTAGCAGACTTCAGAAATAAAGAAAGAAATATTTTGAATAAAAATATATTATGTTCTTATGTATGCGTTTATTTTGGCAATTTTCTGCTTCTCCCATTTTCTGTGCTCTCTCTCTATATGGGCATCAGATACAAACATAAACAATCATGACAATTAATGATAAATATTGATATTGTAATATCTAGCATTCTCACTGATAAATGAATTGACAATAAGCCATTACTCCAGTCTTCAGTGTCACATGATCCTTCAGAAATCATTCTAATATGCTGATCTGGTGCTCTGCTCAAGAAACATTTCTTATCATTATCATCATCAATGTTGAAAACAGTTGTGCTGCTTAATATTTTTGTTGAAACCATGATACATATGTTTTACGATTCTTTGATGAATACAAAGTAGTGCTTAAGATTTTTGTGAACCCCTTGATACATTTTCAGGATTCTTTGATGAATAGAAAGAGATAATCTTGAAATAGAAATCTTTTGTAACATTGTAAATGTCTTTACTGTCACTTTTGGTCAATGTGATGCATCCTTGCTGAATAAAAATTAAGTCTGCATGACATGTTAGAAAAAGGCCCTTCAGAATGAATAAATGATAACTGACTAATGGAAAATCTAGTGATCATCTCAGATTAATTTCAAAGAGTAAATATTGCTATTTAAAAAAATAATGGCATTCAATTACAACAGAATTAAAGCATTAAACTCTTAATCATATTTAGGTCATGATGAGTAAAAATCAGTATAATTTGAAAGTTTTAGAAGATGGAATAAAATGGTCTCTCACCTTTCAAAATATCTAGACATATTCTTCCCAGCTTGTCTACATTAGGGTGATATATTTTGGTCATGAAGCGTACTTTCGGAGCTGCCATGGGATATTCTTCAGGAAGAAAGAGTTCAAGTTTAAAAGTTCCCCCCTCAAAGGGGGAGTCTTGAGGTCCGGCGATGACCACGTGGAAGTAGCGAGCGTTCCCCTCATCTGGCTCTGCCTTTATACCTGGCACCGGCTCTGCCAACAAACGCTGTGTTTCCTACACACACGCATGGAAACAAGATCAATTAGGCTGGCAGGAACATAAGGCATCTCTACACACTCAGCTGATTAGCCAAAGCACTGGCAGTGAGACAGTCGTGTACACGGGAGTAAACAAAACAGTGTAAAGAGCCAAAATATAAATGTACACAATGACAACAGAATTTTTTCTTTTGAAAAAAACGGTATAACTTCACCTTGTAACCTTGCACAATGGCTATGTAACAAAAGACGAATTGTCCTGCATCAACAACATTCCAATGGCAAACAAACCTGTACAGCAAAGTGATTCATGGACTGAAAGGTCATGAATCATTTTAGGCTTATAATTTTATGAATACTTTTTTTAATTAGATTTTCAGCACTGATTTTAGGGCAAAAATGGCAGAATGAATTTAAAGGTCCCGTTCTTCGTGATCCCATGTTTCAAACTTTAGTTATTGTGTAATGTTGTTGTTAGAGTATAAATAATATCTGTAAAATTATAAAGCTCAAAGTTCAATGCCAAGCGAGATATTTTATTTAACAGAAGTTGACTACATCGAACGGCCCGTTTGGACTACATCCCTCTACTTCCTTCTTTAATGACGTCATTAAAACCGTTTTTGACTAACCTCCGCCCAGAGGAATGCTCCCTCAACTCTACCGAAATTCGTTTATGTACTTGCGCACTTCTAATAAAACTGACGCTTCATCTTTTGTGTGATGTACAATAAACTTTATTAAACTCATCAGTATATGTTTGATCATCATTCAGACAGCAGACTTGTAGGCTATTAATAAATAATGGATACATACAAGCAGATGACAAATACGTTATAATAACCGTAATTAAACTACTAAACTATACCTGTTTCATCTCTATACAGCACTCTGACTCTGTAGGCATTATTGTCCGACTCGAACTGAACACCGTTACTGAGAGTTTCTGATATTATCATCATTCCGTGAGATGAAATTGTCCTGAGAGACTGTGCGCGAGCTCATGAAGCTCCGCCCCCTGTGTCGTCCAGAAGCAGCTTATTTGCATTTAAAGGGCACACACTAAAACAGCGCGTTTTTCTGAGCCCCAAAAAATGACAATTTAAACATGCTGTAAAAAATGAACTGTTGGGTATTTTGAGCTGAAACTTCACATACACACTCTGGGGACATCAGAGACTTATTTTACATCTTGTGAAAAGGGGCATAATACGGGACCTTTAAACATGGTAAAATGTGAGTCCTGCATTCTTATTTGTAGACAAAACCATTTAAAAGAACTCTAGCTTATTTCAAATAAATGCTATTATTTTGGACGTTCTATTAAATCCTGAAAAAAAGAAAGATCATAACCGTTTTCAACACTGATTAAAATAAGAAATGTTTCTTATGCCGCAAATCAGCCAAATAGAAGTGATTTCTGAAGGATCATGTGACAATAAAGACTGGAGTAATAAATTCAACTTGGTCATCGTACTGTATTTTGATCATATAAATGCAGCCTTTGTGCGCATAAGAGACTCCTTTCAAAAACATTATTTAAAGAAAAACCTTACTGACCCCAAACTTTCGTATGCACAACTGTTAACCACGAAAAATTGGAAAAGTTGTACATTTCAACAAAGTCACAAACTTTATGTGTGCTTAAATATAGTTACCAATGTCAGAACTAGAATATTTACAGATAATACAGTATCCTTAACCTTCAGTAGGGCAGAGGACGATCTTACATCACCACAAATGTTACTGGTTAGGCACTATAAATGTTTTCAGTAAACACTCTCTTAGTTTGCACCACATTAGAAAATACAATACCTTGCTATTTCAATATCAAGCACGGTTTTATATCTTTTTATTCCATGATCAGTCTTGATGCAGTCCTGTATCTGCATCTTGCACTGCTCAATGACATTTAACATGGACTAATATCTCAAAATACAACCCATATTCCAGAAATATTTTAATCTGAAAATAAAAACACTTTGCATTCAGTTAGAGAGAGAAACAGGGCTGACCCTGACAGTCCTTTGGAAACACACACCCATATGACTAATGGGAATCTGATATCACCTGTGGAATGCTTGAGTCTGGAGACGTTGTTCATCTGAGAACTGCTGTACTATGCTGCACTGTACACCTTATAGATTGACTGTTTGGCATCAGAGAACTCATGCCAAAAAGTGGATATTACAATCTCAGCGTTATAAACTTATGTTCAAAAGCTACCACACCTGTTCTGCAACCAGACTCAAAAAAGGAGGATTATTTGGCCATATGATAAGGAACCTGTAAAACAAGACTCTTCTCTTCTATTTCCAGTATTTCAATTAAACAAATCTAGCATTATATATTTGTATAATCCCATTACTGGTTAATAAAAGCTGTCATACGCAATTCAAAATCAATCAAACAACCAAGAAAGATCTATATCTATTATTATTATAAGGGTAATTATCTATTAGAAAATTACCCTTCAAATGTTTGGGGTTGGACTTTTTTTTAAATGTTTTTGAAAATTTAATTTAAAATAACTTCTATTTAAATAGATCTTAAAATGCATTTTTTTCCTGTGATAGCAAAGCTGAATTTTCAGCATTATTACTCCAGTTTTCAGTGTCACATGATCCTTCAGAAATCAATTCGCTGCTCAAGAATAATTTATCATCATCATCATCATCATCATCATCAACAAACAAGTTTTCAGGAATCTTTGATGAATAGAAAGTTCAAAAGAACAACATTTAATTGAAATAGAAATCTTTTGTAATATTATAAATCGTACACTATAGCGCAATCATGTAAGGAATAATGTGCATTAATCAATTAACGCCTGACTGCATGATCAGGACCTTAATGTGATGATCTAGAGGGGTTTAATGTGTGATGACGACTCTCAAACGGTTTATCATCACATTCATTACATTACTTTGATCCTTTAACCTAGCATATACATTGTGCTCAGAATGAAATTCCTCGCATGTTTCAGATATCCTACAGACAAAACCATGCAGAGCAAACACAGACAAGAGAGGGGCTCCCTGTCATGGTCTCATGCTTGGGGAACGGGCCATCTAGGATGCATTCCCATCCCACCCACTTCATTTCACACGCAAACCTACCGCAACTGTTTCAATGTCTTATTCAGAGGACGGTGCAAATAAAAGAACGTTTCCTCACTGTGGTCAAACATTCCTGGAAGTGCTCGACATATAAGCATTAATTACTGGACAACAGCAGTAGTGGACAACGCAAATATAGCCTATAGATAATATAGCCTACACAAAAGATGCAGAAACGTATGCATTCAGACTCACGGTTTATTTTACAGTCCTATTCCGCATTTATACGATGTACGTATTAAAGTTGTTACAATAACTGGGTAATAACTAGGTACTAACCCTGAACCTAACCCTAACCCATTTAGTTACCTTATATTACATGTAAGAGCACGTACTGTACAATAAAATGAAACCAAACACAGAGTTGTGATTTTTATCAAGAGGAAGCCATTTACGTAATTTCACTAGCCATAAATCTGTTCATCCGCGTTATTTTCATTGTGTTTTTTAAAAGAAAATTCTGTCATTATTTGTTCACTCTCCTGATGTTCAAATGGAATATGACTTTTATCTGTGAGACTAGAATTTTGCATTTTTTTCACACAATGAAAGTGAATGGAGACTTTCATTCTGTCTAACATTTCCTTCTGCTTTCCAGACGGACATAAATATTTTGTTTTTGGTTTGCAACACCATAAGTTAATAAACGATTACGATTTTAATATGATTTTTGGATGAACTGTCGCTTTCCTCCAACGTTACAAATGTTGACATTTTCCGTGAGAATAAACAACAGTTCTCATTTAGGATGGGCCGTTCTTTAATTAATGTTACCTCATGTTGTGTTTTATTTGACATTTCTGCTGTTTGAGGCCTGCAGTCATTAGCTCGTTTAGCAAAAGCATCGCAACAGCTTCCCTAGCCAACAGGAAGCGAGCGAGACAAATTATATTGCAAATGTTCGTGCCCTAAATGGCCAGATAGACATCCTACACGCAGTAAAAAGGGTATACATAAATAATCTATAGATAAAATCGTTGTGAAAATAATTGTGACTGCTTAAATCGGATAATATTACTAGGTTTTCACGCCTAGCTAGCCGTCTCTGGAGCTGTTAGCAGTCTCGCGAGCTCACACACACACAACAGCTCGAGCTTGAGCAATGAATGGCCGCGAGCGAGCCATTCTCATTTAGACTTCAGTTAGTATGGGAACGTTTGTCATTTCTTAATGCTTTTAATTCTGTGCCCCAAATAGTAATGAATAAGACACAGGCCCTCCGCCATTTTTCACAGCGGTGAATGTATTTTTAACCCACCCATATTCGGGATACGACTGAATGTACCGAAACGGAAGTGGCTAACAAATACAGTGCCAAACGCTAAGCCATCTGTCGCTTCTCTTTGGCTGATAATTACAATGATATTTGAGGATTCCGTGGAGTTATGATAAAAAAAGATAGACTAAAAAATGTGCAGTGTGTCTCACTTCACGATTACCTTAATGATCCTGCGGGGCAACCCTGCCATCTTGTCTTGAATGCGGATTTTAGCTTTGACTCTCGGTGCTTCTTACTTCGTTTGCATTGACGGCGGAGACGCAGTGCACACACGCCTTCCGGCGCGTTGCGTCTAGACGCACGCGGAAACGTGCGCAATTGATGATGATGACGATGATGATATCGAAGTTGTTGTAGTTTTGTATTGAGGTAAAGCTGTTTCTTTCACCGAAAAACACACTTGAGTGAAGTTTTTAATACAGAAACTTGTTTCCACGGAATAGACCAAAAAAAAAACTTTTACATCTCACAATTCTGTGAGACTTTTTTAAGAGGATATAAAGGTGAACATTTCGAAATGAGCACTTTTAAGAAATATTATATCGCCATATTATGAAGCCTACAATGAAAAAAAAAAAAATCCTGTAAAAAACGGCAATTTTTTGGCTGAAAATATACGTAAAATTAACTTCTCGTACAAATGTTTATAACTGTAATTTTACATAAAATCTAGTTTTTTCTTTAGCTTTTTAAAGTTTAATGAAGGATGTTTACTTGTGTAAAAACAATAAAATTATCTATAAATAAGGTTGAACACTGCTATATACCAATAACCACCCTCCTAATTGCAAAATAATATTAGTTTTTATTTACATAAATACTTAATTCTATACATTTCCATATTTGCAGTCTTGAAATCATAAAACTTGATGACATAAAACGTAATAAAAATATAAACAATCAATTTGATTTAGGTTGAAAAAATGTATTTATGAAGTACAACCCCCCCCCAACCCTCTCCCTCTCCCTCTCTCCTCTCTCTCTCTCTCTCTCTCTCTCTCTCTCTCTCTCCCTAATACCTCTTTTATTTGGACATGGGAGGCACTAGTTTTTGGAGAGAGTAGATGCCACGCAGAATTAACTTTTGGACCTCTTCACAGCGGTGTACAAACCGAGGCTTAAGAGACAAGGGAGCAGGTCATCACAGAAATGAAGTTTCTGCAGATACTTATACCAGGTATGAAAACTGTGTTTGCTTAAAAAAACTTTTCTTATTGTTTTTAATCAGTAAGATTTATGCTCAAATATTGTGTTACAGTAGTTGTAGACAATAATAACTCTTCTTCTTTTTGTTGTCTGACTCTACAGTGCATTCTACAAAGTCATATTTCATTTATTTTGAATAACAGAACCTGTTTAATAACACCTGTTTAATCTAGCAATTCCCATGATTCACAAAATCTAGTTAAAATTTTAAGATTGATAGGCTTATTTTTATGTTATGCTCTACATGTGTATTTTATTAATAAGCATTCATATTTATTTATATCATGTTTATAAGCATTTACATATCAAAATATATTCAAAAGAGATGAGTAGATCTTAAATTGAAAGACTGAAATTTAGTCAGTCAATTCTCCCTCCCAAATATGCCTTTGTTCCAGCACATAAGAGCAGATGAACCAATGTCTAATCTATTGCCTTTTCCCGGTGCACACTGTGAACAGACAATGCCAGCTGAATTAGAGGGACTACTGCTTCCTGAGCACTTGATATGAACGGCAGAATCCATTCTGACAGCGCTAAACCTAACTTCCTAGCACGTTGATATGCCATTTTAACCAGTTCATTACACATTTAATATGCCAAAAGTGCAGAACTTTGATGTTGTTTTTTCGAGTGATTAAAAGTGAAAAAAAGATTAGATACAAATCTTTATATAACCCTTTGGTATTCCTTATTGTTTCACACTTGTGAACAGGAGAAAAAAAGGATAACTTTTTAAAAAGGAATGTACTATATTTTGTTTTGATAATACTTACTCTTTAATATTTTGAATTTTGAGGGGATTTTATTGTACTAGACAACACGCCTCTAAATTATGCACATTTATTTCTACATAAAATAATGATAATATTTTAATATTTATTTTCAATTAATACAGTGTTTAAGTTAAAAATTGAGCATGAGTTATTTTTAAAATATAATGCACGGAAGGCAGATTCATGTCAAAATCATGTTATACTATAGTGCAACCACTAGATGTCTGCAAATATATATTTGGCTGGGTATTCCCCAGTTGTTTATAAGGGCATTTTTAGACTACTTACTTTTATTAGGTTTTCCCTTTGGATATACTTAGACAATATCAAATACTACTTTATCATGGCTGATTTGTAGACAGTACCACAGCAAATTGCTTTGTATTTTCGTATTTTTGATACTTCCCATTCATTTCCTGTACCTGTCATTTTTAACTGAAACAATTTTTTTAAAGACAATTTAGCCATTTCTAATCAGATCCACATTTTTGTGTGTTCATATAGCGATATAATTTCGTATAATTCCAATAAAGTGAAAAAATGTCATAGCCTACTGACTGAAGACCACCAGAGTTCAAAAATTATTGATTTTAAAGTATTATACAGCATTAAAGATTTCAATTTGTACCTTTGGTGCAAAATACATAATGGCACACTGATATATTTTTGAATAATTACTTGGAGTTGTTTGAGAACAATTTTTTACGTTTTCAACAGTGCCAAGAAGTGACATTGAAGACTTTTGATAACGATAATGTATTTTTCTACAGCATCTGGCGTGACGTTATGGAGACCAAGCAGTGGTGTGTCCTGTTTACTTGGGCTGGTCACATGTCTGGGCTGTGTAGCATCCCTCAACATCCCCCCAATGACTTCAGGCCCGCGCTCGGCCTTTTCCGCCACACGTAGCAGCAGCGTGTTGGGTGGCACTCAGCGGGTCGTGACCTTTGACCGCCTTCTCGTCAACATCGGTGGTGACTTCAACCCAGATACGGGCGGTTTCAGATGCCGCCTGCCTGGTGCGTACTACTTCTCGTTCACCGTGGGAAAGTTTCCCAAGAAGATGCTGTCTGTCATGCTGGTGAAGAACGGGATGGAGGTGCAGGCCATGGCGTACGACGGATACCGGAACCAGGGTCGCAAGGTGCAGAGCCAGAGCGTGATGGTCAGTCTGAAGCCCTTGGATACGGTCTACCTTCTGCTTCAGGAGAATCCCGACTACGCCATCTACAGCAACGTTGGACCGTACATCACATTTAGCGGTTATCTCGTCTACCCAGACTCCACATCATCTGTTGGAGGTCTCAGTAATCACCTATCTCCTCCAGGCCTCCATATTCCAGGTTGTCCTCCCCCTATAGATGCCCATTATGACTGGAGAAGAACAACCATTGAGGAACCACGTTCTGCGTTTTCAGTGGCAAGAACATCATCAGTGCTGGGTGAAAGCAGAGGGCATCGGGAAAGAGAAGCTCTCCCGTTTGACGTGGAATACGTTAACATAGGCGGGCACTTTAACAAAACTTCTGGACGTTTCACCTGCCACTTCCCCGGTGCGTACTTCTTCGCGTTTACGGTGGGGAAACACCCTCGTCGGGCGTTGTCGGTGAAGCTGATGTTGGGCAGAGGGGAGGTGCGGGCCATGGTGTTCGACGAGGACTTGTCGCGGAGGAGAGAGATGCAGAGTCAGAGTCTGCTGTTGTCACTGAAAAGAGGAGACAGTGTCTGGCTGTACAGTCAGCAGGATGACGGATACGCCGTTTACAGCAACCAGGGACGTTACACAACATTCTCTGGATTCCTGGTCTATCCTTATGCCGATTCCATGAACATAGACAGAACTTTCCCCTAAGAACCAGTACTGAATAATTCATAGCTCTGCCTTTAACCTTTTATTTTTGTACTAAATTTGCCAATACATTCGCTCCTCTAACATAGTGCTATTGTTATGTGCTTTTACACATCACAAATTATTATGTAAATATTGTATAATTTTTTCAGGTTAAACTTAAAGATATGGCAACAACTTTCATTAATGACATTAACAAACATTACATTGCATATGGTTAGCAGATCACTGGTGAATGTACGTTCAAATGGAATTCATATATATGTGTATATATTCATATGTGTATATATATGTGCATATATATATTCATGTTTGAATGTAAATTAACTATTGATCTAAGCTTATCATATTTAGTACCTTATTATTGAAAGCTGTTATAAAGGCTTCCCATTTTTGTATAATTGTTTAGAAAGACATGCAACTGTGACTCTCTCATATTGTTAGAGGCAAAATGCTCTACATAGACATAGTTGGTGCTGATTTTTATTGTACCATTGTATTTACTATTTTGGATATAAACTAATCTAAATAAACTTTACTTAACCATGTGTGTGGGTGTGTGTGTGTGTGGCCAACATTGTGAGGATAAATATTGTAAGTATATGAAACCTAATAACTTATAAATGTATTTATATGTCAAATTGGCATTTAAACATTAACAAGTAAACACTACCACCAGCCTTTCTATAATTAATTAATACATTAATTTAAATGCACCATTCATATGTCACATCAATGATGGCATAAAACTGTGATCTTCAATAACATTAAAACCTCTGGAGTCACAATGAGAGACGATTACAAAAGATAATAGATCATTTTTATTTAAATACACTCAACAGTAAATACAGTATGTACAAAGAAATCATTTAAAATATTTTTTAGGATTGTTCATTTAAAAAGTAACATAATATATATATATATATCATATATATATACATATATATATATATATATATTATCATATATATTATCATATATATATCAAAAGCTTTAGTAGGCAGAAATAATTTAATATTTAGCAAAAACTAACCAGTATCGGTGAATGCTTGTGATTAATCTGATTATTAGTTGGCATATCATGTAATTAACTCAATAAAAATCATTAATTGACATTTTTTACTCTTTAAATTTTAAATTCTCCTTAAATAATTTAGAAAATGTTATTAGTGCTACATTAGTATCTATAGGACAATAAATCTTTAGATTTAAATACAAATCCTTATACTGAAGTCACATTTCTTCTCAAAACAGAGGGGTTCTGAAAACATAAGGCTGTATCTGGCTCATACGTCTCATACTGGGGGTTTGAGTCCTGGATCTGTGCAACCTATTGAAACGTGGATATCGTTAATAATACAAATAAAAAAAAAAACATTTAAAATGGCAATTTAGTGTGGATCCATTGGCTCACCTGATGTGACTGCTTTCTACAAGCTTTAATTTCTGTATCAGCATATGCCACAAAATGGATTAATGTGTAGACTCTGAAACAAAACAACATAATACACCATTACTAAAAATAGGAATGAAACAGAATGATTTATCTTCAGACTTTAGACTTGTTTTATATATAATGTATTGCATGATCTCCAGTTTGTGATTTAGTGAAACACTAAAACAAAAAGGTCTGGCAATTTTAACCATATAAAAGAATCAGTGATAGTGATTTTATTCTTTTGTGCATGTTTAGTTACCTGTGGTATAGCATTGCAATAAATTGCACTATCAGCAATAATGCGAAATTCAGTAGAAACATCAGTGCAATTGGATCAAGGGAAAACACTTCTGTTGGGGATCGAGTCCCATTAGGATACATTTTTGGGATCTTTATGGAGATTGAGTCACCAATTGTCTGAAGGAAGAAAGTTGCCACTAGCCAAAGTGCATTGCAGAAGAAAAAGGCAAATGTAACCTATATGAAAGAGAACAGACAAAACTTTACTGTTCCAGAGCATATAGACAAAACCACATACAAAGTAATTTTTGCTTATTGAAAAGCTTACGAGGCTTACCTTATTTCGAAGTTCTCTCAGATCATTAGCTATTTTTTCCTGTTGTTCTTTATTCTCTTTAAGAGGTTCTAGATATTTCTTTTGCAATTCTCTCCAGAAATCGATTTCATCCTGCATGTGGTGAAACAGTACATGTATATTATGTGTATGCACTATGCACCTGACAAATCTGCAGCAACCAAGAGCAGGGCCAGTTAGCACAGGCAAAAAAAAATAAAATAAAACAAAAAACCTGCAAAAAGCAAGTTTCTCCATTGACATCCATTCAAATGTAGCCATGTATTATGGCAGAATTCTAATAAACATAATAATTTTGCAAAAATAAAAAAAAATATAAAACAATTATAAACTAATATAATATAATATAATATAATATAATATAATATAATATAATATAATATAATATAATTTATTTCTTCCGATTTGTCTTACCATTGGAAGTGCAGATTCATGCAAGGGAAAGTCATAAGATTTCATCTGTAGATGTTCAATCCAAGCTTTTGGAATTAAATATATAACCGTTTTAATTGTAATCTAATTCAATAAGTCAACAGCTAGAATATTAGGATATTAAGTATGGAAGTCATACTTACTTTGATGAGCACTGAGTGGGAACTCCTCTGCCCTACATTATAGGAATACAGTATTATTAGTGATAGTAGTATTAAAAAACATCCCTGTAATCTGAAAGTAATTAATTAGTTAATTTTATTTTTTCAAATCTATATAAAAATTCTACACAGGTGGATCGAAATGGGATGAAACAATGTGAATTTGTGCTATAGTTTAGGTTTGTTTTTGTTTTGTTTTTTTTTACCTTTGTGTTTCCGAAGGAACATGTGGCTTTTCAGTTTCTGTTATGGATTCTGCAGGTAGTATCTCCTTGCTCGAATCTTCTTCAGATTCCAAACATGGACATTTGCAACATGTGGCATTCATGAACTTCTTCTTGATGGTGTCGACTGCTGTAGTCTTAGCCTGGCCGCCGGTTTCACGAGTGCCCCACGTGACATTGTTCATGTTGACTATAGAGTAAATGGCCAAGAGTAAATACCCGCTGGGAATGAAGAGGAAGTATAACAACCCATAGATGACCAGTGAGAACTCCTGAGGGTGTAAAGCTGCCGTAATGATGTACAACACCACCATGCCGATGAGGAACAGACCACTGGGGGTCAGAAACGTTTTTTGCCTCACTAAATCCCCTATGAGAGTAGAAATGAGGAAATAAAGTAAGTGCAGTCTAAAAATATTGATGTTCTAAATAGTTTTTTAGGCTTGAAAAAAGACAGTCGTTACCTATGATGCAGAGAATTGTTCCCGCCATGAGAAATGCGTATAACACACTCATAATTGCTGCAATTTTAATTTGCATGTCAGATGTCAGTTTGAAGCACAAGATGAGATAGACAGTAGGGGGCACTACGGCCAAAGCAAGAGCAATATTTTCACCGATTTCCAAAATGAACACAAAGCTTCCTGCAAGGTAAAGAAAGCACTTTAATAGCCCTTTTTTCTGCCATAAAACAGCTCAATGAATCTAATGCAAATAAATTACTGTCAATTTTTCTATGCAAGCAAATCCTTACCTGATATCATGAGACAGATAGTGGCAGGGCCCAAGATGGAAGCTGCCATGCTGATAATCTGGTACAAGATGTAAAGTTTTGAGATAGAGCTGTTCCTCTCAGAAGTCAGTCCTCCTGAGCCCAAGAGGTCGATGGTGTTGGCCATGGTAGAAGGTCCCCAGCGTCTGCGCTGGTTGTAGAACTCTTTAAAATCCTGAGGCGCATTGGTGTAGGCATCAGATGCTGCATTATACTCAACCCTCCACCCCTGCTGCAGAAGCAGAGTGCATAACCAGCGGTCCTCACCTGAAATTACACGGAAAAGAGGTGAATTTGTTTGGTCTAGGCTGAATTGATATTATTTGTCATGTGGTTAGCTTGATGTAGACATTACCTTGATCATACTGGACGTAGTGGCTGGCTTCACTTGCTTTAGTTGTATACCTCTTCATGACGTTGTCGTCCATGAGTGCGGCTCCTCTGAAAAGACTGAAACATCCAGGGCTGCACAGTACACAGCCGAACACGTGCTCTGCGGTCTTTTGCAGCCAGTGGCCTACCGCATATTCAAACTTCTGATACCACACCATGGGCCCTTTAAGCATAATATCTTATTAGTCAGTTTATCACCTTTATAATCTATACTATACATAAGTAGTCACAATGTATTTAATATATTTATTGTAGATGTTTCCATAGATGAGTGCATGTCTATATTTGCGACTCGTTTTTACCAAATGAAAGATGAAGTTGGTGGAAAATACCACCTATGATTATAGATATCATAACTGCCTTTATACCTACAGAAAATACATACAGCTCAGACATATTTGGTTGTTATCTTGATTTAATTTTATTTTAAAAATGTAATTTATTTATTTTGATTCTTTTTGAATGCTTTTTAATTTAATTTATTAGTAGTAGTTTTATCTGGTTAATTATTCTTCACACTTCCTCTGCCTCATACTTTGAAAACCATTCTAGAAAGGTTTTTTAAAAGTTTGGGTTCCAGGAAGATTTTAAAAATGGTTTTGAAAGAAGTCTTTTATGCTCACCAAGGTTGCATTTATTTGATTAAAAATACAGTAAAAACAGTCATATTAGAGTTTTATGGCTTTTAGTCAATGCCAATTAGCTTCATATAGTCCATAGTAGTATACTCCTTAAAGTTGATGTGAAATAATATTACAATTTAAGATAAATATTTATTTTATTCATATATTTTGCAATTGTAATTGTAATAAAGCTGAATTTTCAGCATCATTACTCTAGTCTTCAGTGTCACATGATCCTTCGAAAATCATTCTAATACACAGATTTTCAGCTCAAGAAACATTTCCTATTATTATCAGAGCTGAAAACAGTGTTGCTGCTTAACAATTAAATATAACCATGACACATTTTGTCAGGATTCTCTGAAAAATAGTTGAAAGTAACAGCTTTTATTTCAAATAGAAATCTTTTGTAACATTATAAATGTCTTTGAATGTGCCCTTGCTGAAAGTATTAATTATATATATATATATATATATATATATATATATATACTGTATATATAATAAAATCTTACTGAACCAGAACTATTCTATTCTAGATGTTTAGAAAATTTTACAGTAATGAATCAAAAACAATAAAATGACCTGATAAAAATGGTTTATACTTAATATATATATCCAACCTGTTCCAGTTGGATGAATCCTGCCACAGGCTGCCCCAACCTCTGGGTAGAGTTTCAGTCTGTCAATTAACAGCATGACTGCGGACGGCTGGAAATCAGTATCTCCATCCAGGGCCAAGATATACGTGTTCTCCTTCTCTCTCTAATGAGCATTGCAAACATTCAAAGTCTAGCTGATATTGTATTATTCTGTAAAATACTAGTGGTGAACATTAAAGTTAAGCGTCTAACCTTCAGTTTCTCCTTAAGGTCATCCAGTCCTTCTCCTTCCTCAAACTTTTTGAAGTACTGTCTGTTAAGTCTCCAACCAAAAATGTAATACAAGTACATTATCTGCAAACACAGATGATTACTGAAGTTCTGAGCGCAAAACATCTGCACCTGTGTTTAGCTGCATGACCCTTACCTGAGACCATCTTTTTTTGTGACGAATAAGTTGCTTGTCTTTGAAGTGAACCATTATCACATTGCCATTAGGAAGGGTGTATTCCAGACGACCTCCATAGGGGGTGTTTATGATCTTCTGCCATGGTAGTGGTGGCGTCTGCTTGAATATACATGGATCCTCCTCACTAAAAATGCTAATGCATGTGAAGTATTATTAGATTAGTTTTTCCCATAAATTCTCAGTAACCATAAACAGATAAAGAGGATTCTTACGTGTAAACTTCTTTAATTACATCCACAAGACTTTCAGCGTATTCATTTGCATGGCGCTGCCTTCCATTATCAACATCCATGAAAGCGTCATCAAAATAAATATGGAATTCAAACTGGACATCGCTGTGTTTGTCGGTCTTGGGCCTGTATTTATCGAGCCTGGTAGTAAAAGAAATAGTATTCAATTACAAGTACAATTCAATTGAAGACTGAATGAGTTAGTAAGTGTATGTCATGATTCTGCCTTCTAGTCTTTGATTTTCCCTGGTCTTGAGGCAGGATCATGACAGACCCATGTTTTATGTGTAAGCACATGGCCATTTGTTTGGGCTGTGTGCTTGCGTTGTCTCGTCACGTAACCCCGCCCACTTGTTACCCTCGTTTAGTCATCATTGCTTTACCCTTGTCACCTGTTTCCCTCATTAGTTTCTCCCTATTTAATCCCCTTGTGTTTGCTGTCCTGTGCCGGTTCATTGCCATTTATTATGTGAAACCTACTGTGAGTAACCTGTTGAAAGTCTTGTGAAGAGTTTGAGCCTGTCTTTGCTGTTAGTTTATTGTTCAGTTTTCTTTCTGAGTTTGTCTAGTTTTGTCAGTCTAATATAGTTTATCCTGTCTTGTTTTGCCCCCTTGTGGGTTTTGTTTTCCCTGTTGTTCTGTAATAAACGTAGTTCACTTGCATACTGTCTGCATTTGGGTTCATCTCCTTGCACCATCATAACAGAATGAACCGGCCAAAACCGAACCCAGCAGACATTATGTCCTCTTATGTCAAGCATAACCCAGATGATCTTAAGGATTGGTGGCACAGGACCATCGCTGACTCTAAGAGGGGCAAACTCCCGATTCCCTCCCAGGGAGAGCTACCATTGAAGGAGTATGCTCGGGTCGCGAACGAGAGGAGGTTTTTCCTGCCTGATGTCCTCCTCAACCGCTACATCATCGCGGGTCTCAACGTCCCTCCACCTCTCTCTGAACGAGAAGGACTGGTCAACCGCCCGTTCCACAGTATGGTGGAGATTCTGTCTCAGAGGGAGCTGCAGAGTACTACATGGTCTTCTCCTGCTTCACTTCCTGTGATCCCTGAGGGTCGTCTGCTAGCCATCGCTACACATGGGGACCAACCCAGTTCCGCCGCGACTCCTGAGACACCTTCCACGTCCATCAATCTTCATGGTAAGTGTGGAAGGCACCCGTCGTGGGAGTCAGCATCGGAGTCTTCCTGCCCGGAGTCCTCCTCGTCTGCGCTGAGCTCCCCAGTTCCTGTAACGGTTCCTGCTTCACCTTCCTCTCCTGTCACCAGTCTGGCTACCGTCCCCGCTCCGCGACCCAGGAGGAGGGGAGCTTCTGGTTCTCCGTCTCTACCTCCTCTTGAGTCCGCGTTGGCTCTCCAACCCGAGAGCCCGCTGCTGCTGCAAGCGCAGTCCCAGAGCCCGCTGCTGCTGCAAGCGCAGTCCCAGAGCCCGCTGCTGCTGCAAGCGCAGTCCCAGAGCCCGCTGCTGCTGCAAGCGCAGTCCCAGAGCCCGCTGCTGCTGCAAGCGCAGTCCCAGAGCCCGCTGCTGCTGCAAGCGCAGTCCCAGAGCCCGCTGCTGCTGCAAGCGCAGTCCCAGAGCCCGCTGCTGCTGCAAGCGCAGTCCCAGAGCCCGCTGCTGCTGCAAGCGCAGTCCCAGAGCCCGCTGCTGCTGCAAGCGCAGTCCCAGAGCCCGCTGCTGCTGCAAGCGCAGTCCCAGAGCCCGCTGCTGCTGCAAGCGCAGTCCCAGAGCCCGCTGCTGCTGCAAGCGCAGTCCCAGAGCCCGCTGCTGCTGCAAGCGCAGTCCCAGAGCCCGCTGCTGCTGCAAGCGCAGTCCCAGAGCCCGCTGCTGCTGCAAGCGCAGTCCCAGAGCCCGCTGCTGCTGCAAGCGCAGTCCCAGAGCCCGCTGCTGCTGCAAATGACTGCGCTTGAATGTCATCTCTGCTGAAGCGAAAGCAGCTGCTGATTCCGCTGCAAAGGCTGTGATAGAGTCCGTATCAGCTCGCCAGGAGATGCCAGTCATCATCGCTGCCAGAACCCTGTCCGAATGTTTATCCTGTCTTGCCAGAATTCTTGATGTCCCTGTCAATCCTGTCTTGTCCCCTAACCCTGTGTCCAGGTCTGCTGCAGAGAGCGCTGTACCCAAGTCTGCTGTACCTAGGTCTGTTGCAGAGAAGGCTGTCTCCATGACTACTGCAGAGAACTTTGTTTCTGAGTCAGCAATGGAGATGGCTGGTTCCGAGTCTGCTTCGGAGAGTGACGGTTCAGAGTCGGTTTTTGAAAACACTGATCCTGTCCCAGCTTCACAATCAGCCGCAGCGCCTTTCTCCGCTCCCTTGCCACCTGCCACACCCCTTGTTTTCGACCCGCTGCCGGCTGCACCGGTCTCCACTGTCACCCGACCTCTGTCTGTTTCCCCGGTCACCCCTGTCATGGCTCAACTTCGGACTGTTTCTCCCAAACCTACTTCCCACTCTACACCACCCAAACCCGCCCAGATCCCTCGTCCTAAGCCCTCGCCCAGTAAACCCAAGCCCACCAGTCCTCCTATTCACCCTGGACAATCCCCCATGAACTCTGTTTCCTCCACCTCCCCTGCCTTGTTTATTGTTTTTGATGTTTCACCCTAACCCAGTTATTGTCTTTTCTTGTTTGCCTTTATTGTTATGTTTTGTTGGTTTGTGTCCTTGTCTCAGGTTCTGTCATGATTCTGCCTTCTAGTCTTTGATTTTCCCTGGTCTTGAGGCAGGATCATGACAGACCCATGTTTTATGTGTAAGCACATGGCCATTGTTTTGGCCTGTGTGCTTGCGTTGTCTCGTCACGTAACCCCGCCCACTTGTTACCCTCGTTTAGCCTATTTGATCCCCTTGTGTTTGCTGTCCTGTGCCGGTTCATTGCCATTTATTATGTGAAACCTACCGTGAGTAACCTGTTGAAAGTCTTGTGAAGAGTTTGATCCTGTCTTTGCTGTTAGTTTATTGTTCAGTTTTCTGTCTGAGTTTTAGTCTAGTTTTGTCAGTCTAATATAGTTTATCCTGTCTTGTTTTGCCCCCTCGTGGGTTTTCCCTGTTTTTCTGTAATAAACGTAGTTCACTTGCATACTGTCTGCATTTGGGTTCATCTCCTTGCACCATCATAAGAGTGTATGTTTACCTGAACATAGAGATGATTATCTTCATCATTTCATCGTAGGTCTCATGCCACATCGTTGCACACAGAAACACTCTGATGGTTTCTTCTTTGCTGAGGAACACATATTAAGAAATCCAAAGGAAAATTGTAGTTCCTCAGAGGTCGCTCTCAGATACATTTCATTTAATTACTAACATTTGTAAAATTAGAAGCAAGTGAATCAATTGTTATTTGACATACAGTAAAAGTATAAAGTTACAAAATTACAGTGCATGGCATAGCTGTGATAACTTGGATTTAGAAAAATGTGATAAAGACGTGTTTGAGTTCATATTAAAATTATTTTTTATTAGAGTTTACTTGAGCAATTCAAGTTTTATTGCAAACTTTGATATTTTGGTGAGTGTACAGTCTGAGATGCTGAAACTCTTAAAATTATAGAGGGGATACATGAAAAATTAAAGTCTTTTTGTTAGACCAAACATTTGAGAAGCTGGAGACTTTAGCAAAACTCCATTTGCTCTCATTTTAATCTCACTGATGTCTTCACATTAAAAAATCTCATTTGTAAATTTTAATGGGAACACATTTACTGTGTAAAATGCTTTGATTAAGATAAGTTTGTCTAATTTGTCTAAATCTATTAAAAATAAAGCACTAAAAAGTAAAATATTTTTAAGGACACAAGTGACTATGCATCAACATTACAGTATGAAAATGGGTATTTAATTACTTTGCATTTAACAGTGTTATTAAAATATTAGTGTTTTTATAGATGGACATGATGTAAGAGTCAGATAACATAAATGTAAAAAACAATGAGAATGCACCATTCAACATCGATACAGATCATTTAAAAATCTCTAATATTGGCTGATATGAACAATCAATCAATCAAATTTTATTTATATAGCGCCTTACAACAACCTGAAAGGTGCCCAGGGCGCTTTCCAGTATAAAAACAAGAAA
Source organism: Scardinius erythrophthalmus (assembly GCF_964197995.2). Taxonomy (NCBI): domain Eukaryota; kingdom Metazoa; phylum Chordata; class Actinopteri; order Cypriniformes; family Leuciscidae; genus Scardinius; species Scardinius erythrophthalmus. The sequence goes on from NC_138228.1 coordinate 12,470,523, forward strand.
CACAGCAAACAGCAATAAATAAAAGCACAAATATACATAACAGCAATCGAGTCAGTGGCTACATATCGAAAGCTTGTCTGAAAAGATGTCTCTTCAACTGCGATTTAAAAACACACAACTCAGTGATGCTTCGCAGCTGTCCTGGAAGTGCGTTCCACAGCTTTATGCAACAATATGCAACCATACTTAGAGTTAGAAAGTTGAAACACTTACCACCGTTTCTCCTTGGTTTTCTTTCTGATTTCAAAACGGGTGTTCAGCAACATGGACTGTTCCAGAAACGCTCCTTCATACATGCGTCGCACAAACAGATCTTGGGTTCTTTCTATTCGATGGATCTTCAGGAACCAGATGTAAAATGTACTGAGCATGAGTCCCAACCACCAGCTCAGAGCAGAGCAGATCAAACACGCCAGTCCTCCTGTACTCATTTCCACGATGTACCTGGCTTGTAGAGTATTTGCAGCATCAGTCAACATCAAGCGCAACAATGTATCACTGGATTTCGACTGAACGTTCTCAGAACAAGTAGAAGTTTGATTAGACTCTGGGAGTTTAAATGCAAGTGGACTCAAAAACACTGCCAAAACTGCAATCGAGGCCATGTACATGGGCAAAGCGAAGCTGCGGTGCAGGGAGTGCATCTTGCAAGCCACAACTACAAACCAGCGGCACAGTGCAGAGGATAAAATCTGCAGCGCCACCAATGAAGTAATGACTGTTTCGAAGACAGATTTGACCGATTCCCAGTTCTGACCAGACAGAGGAACATAAGCTACAACCACAGCTGAAGTAATCAGGATTCTCATCAAACTGGAGATGATGCACACCACATTACGGGACTGAGCGATGTCTTTGGAAATGTCCTCTAGACATGAGATGGAGAAGAGCTTGCTGTAGTTTTCCCACCAGTTCACAGAAACACAGATGGTCCCCATAATGGCAAGGCCAATTGATATTCTCATCTGAGGGGAATATTCGATTGCCAGATAACTGACTGCAAACAGCACATAACCCAGGACGATAAAGAAAATGGAGCTTACGGGGAGCATTATAAGCCGCTTCCTCTCTTTGGCGAGGCACTCAGCGACTACCTGGAACACTGCTGACAGGATGCTCACACTGTTTAGGATCATCACATTGGTGACAATGTCAAAGTGTGGCATGGCTACTACTGTTAGAATTGCAGCTCCCAATGCTACCAGGAACTCAACACACAGGACCTAGAGCAAAGATCAAATCAAAGTCAGAAAGGTTACTGCCATAACAATCAGTTTCTCTGCTACTATACATCTGTTTAACAAAAACTCTGTTTGCTTACCCAAAAAACAGTTTTTTTAGAGGGCATGGCTGCACTCTTGAAAATGAACTTCCATGTGCTTTTTAGCAAAAGGAGAACACTCGGCCCAACCAGAACAAAGCCAATGCCAAGAAGGGCGGCCGGCTTCTTTTCTGAACATATAATCTCAGTTTTATTGTTCCCAAATGTTATCAAAAGCAAAAATGATGTCTGTAAAGAAAAAATAATCATATCAGTCAAACCAAGCCTTTTGTGTAATATTCAATTGGCAATTTAATTGTCATCCTATCACCCAAAAATTATTAGCCAATGATTATAAAAGCAGCTCACTTTACTGAGCAGCGTAAGGGCGAAGACAAGTACGGCAACAATGGCACACGAGAACCATTTCAAACACCGCACTCGTTTCTTTGGTATCTGCTCATCTTGAATGATCGGCACTTCTCTGCACGCATCCCAAGGCCGCCTGTTTGGGAAGAAAAAAAGGGAACAGCTTAATGGAAAATTTAAAGTTCACTTGAACAAGAAATTTAAAAGATGTACAATTTTTTTTGGTATTTAGCATGCTAGAGAGATTGAAGGAATATATGCCAGGAATAGGTAAAGAATTGTTCTTTATAAAGAAATCAATTTGAGAGAAAGTGGAATATTAAAAATGTTAAATTCAAAAATAAGCATTTAGCTGCATAATTAAATGTTTGTGGAGATCTTAATTTTAATTATTTAATGTAAGTTTGATAAATGAAAAACAAAAAATGATTACCTGAATTCATGTCTCTGCTGCTTTTCCATAGTGATGATTGCAAGCCAGCAAAAACCTTTGATTTACCATATGTAAAACCGACCAGAGCCTTATAACAGGTGGGAGGAGTTTCTGCTGTGACTTCTATATTTATCTTTACACATAAATCATCTACCTGTCCATGTTCAGTTTAATTTCCCACTCCCTTTGATGATGAAAAGAGTTTCTCAAATATTTTAAGCGTCTTACCGGATATACAACTTTGGTTAAACAAATGTGGTAAATCCCTTCTAATTAACGGATTATACTATGACACACAATTACAGGAAAGAAATATTGTAATGCCACACTATACAGCGACATTCTAGAAAATTCTCTGCTTCCAACTAATGGCATTAATTTGGGGGTTAATGTTGTGAATTTGGCCCTTTTCTTTAATTTCACTTCTCTTTACTACTACATTCCACAATTCCAAGCAAACTACACTACTAAATCTAGTACACTACATTACCCATACACTTCCTCCCTTTGTTTCTTTTGTATTGGTGAGGTGTGGGTGTTTGAATGGACACCAGACCATGTCCTTTGAGTCCTTTCCTTAGGATGCGTTAAGTAGCCGAAGTTTGTTTTGCTAATTTTATTGTTTGAATTTGTTTATTTGAATAGTTTGGATTGAGTATATATATGTTATGTTTATTGATGACCTATATGAGTTTGATTTCCTTTATTGTATTGTTTGTAGTGATTTAAGACCATCTTGTACATCCAGTTCATCCTGTCCATCTGATAACATCTGTCCTTTTACAACGTGTGAATCTGCTCCATGTGAAACTATATATGAACTTCATGCCATGTGAATTACCCAAGACTTAATCATCTTGAACTGAAAATAAAAGAGAGCAAAGGACTGGTATTTGTCCCGTGTTTTAATCAGACACGCCATCAAGTTTCTACATCTCTGACGAACATAATATGCATAAGTTGACTTACAGCACACAAAGACCAAATGAGCATATGCAAAGAACATTAATGTAACTGTCGAAATGCAAGATATAAACTGATCAGCCACATTAAAAACAAAGGTAAAGTGAATAACATTGATTATATAGTTATAATGGCATCTGTCATGGTGTGGGATATATTCGGCCACAAGTGAACCAGTCAGCTTTTGAATTTCATGTGTTGGAAGCAGGAAAAATGGGCGAGCGAAAAGATCTGAGTGACTTTGACCAGGGACAAAGATGACTGGGTCAGATCATCTCCAAAATGGCAAGTCTTGTGGGGTATTCCTGGTACGCATTGGTTAGTACATAGCAAAAGTGGTGCAAGGAAGGACAACTGGTGAACTTTAGATATGGTCACTGTCTTCCACTGAACTGCCTCTGTGAGTGTTATGTATGTGCGACCAAAGTCTCTTATATAAAGTCTTTGGTGCGACTCAAATGCTTTGCTCTCACTCAGGTATTAAAGCTGTTGTCGGTTAATTTGATGAATGAACATTTGCCTCGACTTTTTCAAATGTGATAAGACTTTAAAATTGAATTTACTTCACACTGTTAGACATTTTATCGTATTTTTGCGGTAACTTACTGGCAGCACTATTGCCTTACTGCAATTTAATTTTACAGTATGATGTCCATACCGCAATTTCATTTTACAGTATTATGCCCATTTTACACTATTTTATTATTTATATTTTACATGAATGCTATTGAATTGAATAAATTCCAAAAAAGCGACTTGAGTCCATGTATATCAGCATATACTTTATTCACTCTCACAATCAATTACATCCATTTTATTTATTTATTGTGATGCAACATTAGGCAAGGCAGTTTTCTTTATATAGCACGTCATACACTTTGGCAATTAAAAGTGCTTTACACAGTAAGGAATTAAAATAATCACAAAATCAAAGCAAGGAAAATTAAAGTGCGACTGTCATGTAAACAGGCTGATTGGATTTTCTGAGGCATTAGGCTACGTCTCCGCAGTGTAATGATAAGAGCAACCCCGATGTACGTCTGCAAAGGGACGGATGGCCTGTCGAAACGTTGTGTCGTCGTAGGAGAGGAATGTGCACAAACGTTGACACAACATATCAAAGGTTGGCTTGCTCATCCTAAAATTTCGGACCCACTGTTTCTCGTTAAAGCTCGCCACAATATGCTCCCACCAGTCCTGAGATCTCTCTCGCACACAATAATTGAAGCATATGCACACACTGCAATGTTGGCACTTTTCGTCTTCCTCCGCCTCATAATCATGGTGATGTTTGGCGAACTTCGCATATATCGCAGAGCTAGCAACAAGCATATTTCGCGTTTGTCCATCTGTCGATCTGTGTAAGATAATTGAACCCTTTAAGCATGCACAATGTTTCAGATAGTATGGCAAGTGTAAACACATGAATCGGATATGGGTCACAATTAAAAGAACGTGTAAACGGACGGTCAAAAAAAAAATCGAATATAGCCAATAAATCAGAATTGGGCATCAAGACCTGCAGTGTAAACGAGGCCTAATTGTTTTTCAAACGAGTCATAAGCCATTTAGTTGTGACGTCAAGACGAAACATTAGCATATTGCCAACACCAGGGAAAACTTGAAACCCCTCAAACACTACAGCTGATCCCTGTGGATGCTTGATAGCATCATGTTGAGAAGACGCTGTGCTCTACAATGTGACGGTAAAGCCAGTTTTATTTTCCCTGCCCAAGGACAAGCATGTGAAGAATCAGTGGTTAAAGTTCATCTTTACCATGATATCATAGCAGTATAATCCTAAACTTTTGCTGTGTTCCCTTTATTTCACTGATGACAGCTTCTCAAATCTCGGAATTCAATGAACGAATTGCAAACCGCTTGCTCTTGGAAGTACTTAGTTTTGAGTTTTATATTGTATAGGTCTCCTGCTAACTGGCTAACTCACATTATCACTGTCTTACTTAAATACCAATGCTAATCAGTTTGTGGGCCACGGTTATCTATAACTGTGTCTATTAATGCAGTGTATCACTGAGAAACGTCCTGCTTGAGTCGTCCTTGTGATGGAGGTTCAGGTTGAATAACTAGTTCTTCCAGTGATATTTGTTCGTTACTGTGTTTAGTTTACGGTGTATGAAGCCTCAGGACAGCTGATGTTGTTATGGCAATGGGTGTTTTTGTTTAACCCCTTAACCTGAAGGCATTTTTAGAGTTGTTTTGTCTGAGTGACACACACAAAACGTACTCGGTTACTAACGTAACCTCGGTTCTCTCTAGAAGAGGGAACGAGTACTGCGTTTTTATCAAAACGCTACGGGAAAAGTCTCTTTTCACGAAACACTGAAGCAAAAAATTATCCTTTAATTTTCATATATGTAAAACGCGTTGCGGCAGCAGCAGACAGCTATGGCGAGACGGCTTACTCGCTCATTGGCTGCTCTGCGGCAACTGCTTAAGCCTATCGAGCGAGGCCTGGGATGACATCAGGCAAATGAGGGCGCTTCGCGCCCTCCTCGCCACTTCCCGCCGAAACGGGCGTGGCTTACCTCTATAAAAGGAGCTCGAGAAGGCTGACTCACTTGATTTTGATCGACGAAGCGAACCAGAGTGAACCGTACGCACGGCAGAGAACGCAGTACTCGTTCCCTCTTCTAGAGAGAACCGAGGTTACGTTAGTAACCGAGTACGTTCTCTTACGAGAGTCCTCTCGTACTGCGTTTTTATCAAAACGCTACGGGAACCCCTTGCAAAACGCCGTGCGTGCTGGGATAAAAAAACACTGATCACCGGAAGCTTTTTCAGGCATACAGTGCATAATCACCAGATTGACTCACACAGAGTCAGGGAATAAGGGTGAGAGCCTTAATTCCCTAAACTTTAGCGTCGTAGAATAAACATGTCCACAGACGCAAGTATAATCATCACATAGACAGGGTAGGGAACCTGAACTAATGCGGAAAATGTGGGTCTTACACAGTTCTGCCCAAGATAGTCGGTAGCGCATAGCGCATGAGTTTCAGCGGTCTGACTAGACGGCCGAACAGATTACACCGACAAAAGCTTAGCCTGCAAGGCGGGAACCTCTAGGTTATAAAACCTGATAAATGTAGACGGCGAGGCCCAGCCTGCCGCCGTACATATATCCTGTAGGGAAATCCCGCTGGACCAAGCCCACGAAGAAGCAACGCTTCTCGTAGAGTGCGCTCTGACTCCCAACGGGCATGGAATGCCCTTGGCAGTATAAGCCAGCGCTATGGCGTCAACTATCCATCTGGATAGACTTTGTTTCGAAACAGCCATTCCTTTGGAACGTCCGCTGAACGAGACAAAGAGCTGCTCTGTCTGTCTGAAGACAGCAGAGCGGGACATATAAGCTCTTAAAGCCCTAACAGGGCAAAGAAAACTCGAGTCCCCTTCCTCACTCGATGCCGGCAGGGCAGCCAGGGATATGACCTGAGCCCGAAAAGGCGTGTTGAGGGATTTCGGCACATAGCCATGCTTAGGTTTGAGTATGACTTTAGAGTCATTAGGACCGAACTCCAAGCACGCCGGGCTCACAGAGAGCGCGTGCAGGTCGCCTATGCGCTTCACTGAAGCGAGAGCCATCAAAAACACTGTTTTGAAAGACAAATGTTTGAGGCTAATAGACTGGATAGGCTCGAAAGGGGCACCTTTCATGGCTGCTAGGACCGTAGAAAGGTCCCACAAAGGAACTGAAGGAGGTCTGGGCGGATTCAGTCTCCTAGCTCCCCTGAGGAAGCGGATGACTAAATCATTCCTTCCCAGCGACTGACCCAGCGTTGAACCAAAGAACGCTGAAATAGCCGCCACATACACTTTGAGCGTGGAAGGGGATCTGCCCTTATCCAACAGCTCTTGTAGGAAGGAGAGAACCTCCGTTACCTCACATTCGAGGGGTGAAATGCTCCGAGCTGTACACCAGCCGGAGAAAACCGACCACTTCGAAGCATAAAGCCGCCGTGTCGACGGTGCTCTAGCCTGAGTGATGGTATTCACGACTCCCTCTGTGAGACCAACGGGTATCCGTTGAGCACCCACACATGAAGGGACCACAGTTCCGGGTGTGGGTGCCAAATCGAGCCCCCGGCCTGCGAGAGGAGATCTCTCCTCAACGGCAGTGGCCATGGAGTGATATCTGCCAACTGCATCAGAACTGGGAACCATATCTGGTTCTCCCAGAACGGAGCTACAAGCAGGACTGGGCATTTCGTTTCCCTGACCCGTTCCAGCACCTGTGGCAGGAGGGAGACGGGGGGAAAAGCGTATAACGGGCAGCGCGGCCACCTCCGGGACAGCGCGCTGTCGGTCTTTGAAAAGAACGCGGGGCAGTGCGCGTTTTCGCGGGACGCGAAAAGGTCCATCTCCGCTCTGACGAATCTCTCCCACAACAGCCGGACTGTTTGTGGGTGTAGAGACCATTCGCCCGGGGGAACATTGTTCCTGGACAGTCTGTCTGGGCCCACATTCTGAAGCCCAGGTACATGCACTGCTCTCAGCGAGCGTAAGTTGTGCTGAGCCCATAATAGGAGGCGTTTCGCCAGCCTGTACAGGGATATGGATTTCAGACCGCCCTGGCGATTTATGTAGGACACCACAGCCATGTTGTCCGAACGGACTATGACGTGTTCGTCCTTGATGTGGGGACAAAAACGCGTCATCGCGTTGTGCACTGCCAGCATTTCTAGGCAGTTTATGTGTAGGAGCTTTTCTCGTTCCGACCACAGGCCGAAGAACGGTCTGCCCTCGAGCAGAGTTCCCCATCCCGAGGTGGATGCGTCTGTCGACACCATCCTCACTCTCGAGGAAGTCCCCAGGCTTACACCTGATTGGTACCAGTCGTCCGCCGTCCAAGGCGCCAGGGCTGAAACACAGCTCTGATCGAACTTGAGGCGTAATCGACCGGTCGCCCACGCTCTGCGCGGTACCCGCGTTTTCAACCAGAACTGCAGCGGGCGCATGCGGAGCAAGCCCAGCCGGAGAACTGACGATGCTGAAGCCATGAGACCCAGCATCTTTTGAAACTTCCTGAGCGGGGTGACAGCGCCGCGGCGGAAAGACCTCGCCGCGCGCTGAATGATCAACACGCGCTGTGGTGACAGCCGCGCTGTCATAGACTGTGAGTCCAGAACGACGCCCAGAAACAAAATCGTTTGACTGGGGTTCAATGAACTCTTTGTCCAGTTGACTGTGATACCAAGATTCTCGAGGTGATCGAGTAAAATGGTTCTGTGCTCCACGAGCTGTGATCGTGATTGAGCTAGGATCAACCAGTCGTCCAAATAGTTCAGCACTCGCATGCCTCTGAGTCTGAGAGGAGCGAGCGCTGCGTCCATGCATTTCGTAAATGTACGGGGTGCTAGGGACAAGCCGAATGGCAGGACTGTATACTGGTATGTCTGACCCTCGAAGGCGAATCTCAAGTATCGCCTGTGGTGTGACGCTATTTGTATTTGAAAATACGCGTCCTTCAGATCTATTGACATGAACCAGTCTTCTCGGCGAACATGCGCGAGAATTTTGCTGGTTGTGAGCATTTTGAAACTGCGTTTCACCAATACTCTGTTCAACCGTCTTAGATCCAGTATGGGTCTGATACCGCCGTCCTTTTTGGGGACTAGAAAGTATCTGCTGTACAGTCCCCCTTCGCTTAGAGCTGGGGGAACGCGCTCTATCGCCCCTTTGCTTATCAGTTTTGATATTTCGGCTCGAAGTAGGTGAGCTACTTCCAACGAGACCGTAGTTTCGACGCGCGCTATGAAGCGGGGAGGGCGTCGACAAAACTGTAGCGAGAAGCCTCTCTTTATAATGCCTAGCACCCAGTCCGAAACCCCTGGGAGCGCTGCCCATGCTTCTGCATGGCTGGCTAGGGGCTGGATACGGAGCGCGCTCTGATCGCCGTGCGACAGAGGCGCTTCGGGGGATACAAACATAGGCGTTATGCCTGTGGCATTTGAGGCGGGGCGCGCGCTTAATACAGCGGGCGAGACGCTCGTCCTCGACCTTACTACAGTGCTTAGCTGAGTGAGGGAGGACTGAGAAAGTCTCATAGGACCCATGTGAGCGAGTAGATGTGGGCTGGGAGCGGGCACATTTACTGCTTTGGGCGCTGCGTCTGCCTGAGCAGAGCGCGCGCTCACAGTTCTCGTTTTTACAGAGAGCCTGTGATGTGTTAGACATAGTGTTCGTGGGCACTGGGAAGTGGGCACTCTCACTATGCTGGAAGCGCAACCGACCTGAGTCGATTTTATGTGCGCGGGCCCTACGTGTAGGGCTGTGCTTATGTGTAGTGATGGGCACTGAGGAGTGGGCATCGAGACTACATTTATAGCACCATCGGCCGTGGCCGGGACACCAGAAAATACACTCTTTTTGAGATTTATCTGGGTAGCCGTGAGAACGGCTTTTGTGCGCAGGCAAGCGGGCGGCAGTGCAGGCTTGCTCTCTGCAGAAAACACTGGAACAGTCGCAAACCTTGGGACTGAAACAGCGGGGCGCTTGGGTGGGAGGCCGGCCGCAACGGGACTCACACACCTGCGCTTTCCCAGGCTTGCTAGGACTTCTTCGGCACTTCCGGTTTTACCACAACCCTCGATCGCGGCCCGCGCGAAGAGGGGCGCCGGGCGCTGGACCGAGAGCGGGGCCTCGAGCTGCGCTGTTGTGGCTGCTGCGAAGAGGCGGCCGAAGGCGGGGGCTGAGAGCTCCGCGGAGTCCGTTTGTCACGAACCGCTGCAGAACCGGAGCGCTTCGGCAGGAAGTGCTTGAAGGCTTGAGACGCTTTCTGGGCCTCGGTAAATCTCTCCACGAACTCGGAGAGAGAAGAACCAAAAAGGCCGGTGGAAGACAGCGGGGCATCGAGAAACGCAGTGCGCTCGGAATCGGCCATCTCCGTGAGCGTCAGCCATAAGTGCCTCTCAGCGACAGTGGCGGAAGCCATACACCGTCCCATGGCTTGTGCGGCGGCTTTAGTAGCTCGGAGCGTGAGATCTGAAGCGCTCCTTAAATCCGCGATGCAGATAGCGTCAGGTCCCATCTCGTCCAGCTTACGGAGGAGATCACCCTGGTAAATCTGCAGCGTAGCCATGGTGTGTAGCGATGACGCGGCCTGCCCAGCGGCGGAGAAGATTCGCGCGAGCAGCGTCGACGTCATGCGGCAGGCTTTGGAAGGCAACACCGGTTTAGTCCGCCGTCCAGCAGAGGGCGGGCAAAGGTGGGTCGCTATCGCCTGTTCCACCGGCGGAAGAGAGAGGTAGCCTCGGTCACTGGCATTATCCAGAGAGGAAAATGCGGGTGACACAGATGAGCGCGTCCGCGCAGAGTAGGGCGCGTTCCAAGCCTTCGCAACTTCTTCATGTAACTCAGGAAGAAAAGGAGCGGGCTTAGATTCCGGAGAAGTGCGCTCACCAGGGAGGAAGCTACCATCCAGCCGGGCTCGAGAGGGGGGCTCCGGTGCAGACCACTCGAGGCCGAGGCTCGCCGCGGCCAGCGCGAGTACCCGCATGAGCTCCGTCTCTATGTTGGCTCTCGTTGAGGGCTTGCGGGCAGGAGGCGCGAGATCCTCAAAGCTCGCCCAATCCTCGCTGCCTGAAGCTAGCAGAGAGCAGGAATCCTTCTCCCCCGACGCGGCCTCTGAACCGACTTCCTCTGATGAAGCGGCGGCAGACTGCGGGCGCTGGGCATCAGGAAGTGATTCGAGAGAGGCCGGTGAAGCTGGCGGGCGAACCGGCGAGCTTGGTCGGGCTGGAGCGGGTTCCGGGACCCGCTGCGAGCGGCGCTTCTTACGGCGCGGCATCGCGGCGGTGAATGCAGGCTTGGAAAAGGATGCCAGGCGAGTCCTCAGAGTCACCATCGGCAAAAGCTCGCAGTGAGGGCATCCGCCGTCAGCGAGCGCGAGCGCTGCATGGTCCTCACCCAGGCAGGAAACACAGATGACGTGCTTGTCTCCCTCGGTGAGTGGGGCTCGGCACGAGCCGCAGGAAGGCATCTTTAAAAAGACGCAGCTCTTTTAGGGGTGAGTGTTGCAGAGAACACACACACACACACAGAAAAGCAATAGTATGAAAGGATATAGGCGTCGGAAAGCGCAGCAGGTACGGCTGTAGAAGGCGGCGTTGGCCAGCGGCTTCGAGGGCTCGTCCCGCTTATGTGCTTGCTTCAACGACGCTGCTTCCGTGATCCAGCGATGCGTGCGCTTCGCTGAAGAGATTAAAATCAAGTGAGTCAGCCTTCTCGAGCTCCTTTTATAGAGGTAAGCCACGCCCGTTTCGGCGGGAAGTGGCGAGGAGGGCGCGAAGCGCCCTCATTGGCCTGATGTCATCCCAGGCCTCGCTCGATAGGCTTAAGCAGTTGCCGCAGAGCAGCCAATGAGCGAGCAAGCCGTCTCGCCATAGCTGTCTGCTGCTGCCGCAACGCGTTTTACATATATGAAAATTAAAGGATAATTTTTTGCTTCAGTGTTTCGTGAAAAGAGACTTTTCCCGTAGCGTTTTGATAAAAACGCAGTACGAGAGGACTCTCGTAAGAGAACTAAAGACTCATAACTCCAAAACTATAACAAGGAGAGTCAAAAGGTAGGTATCGTTTGATATAACTCTTTTCAAATTTTTTGAAAATATAAATTACATTACATTTGGATATTCTCCTGCCTAGAAACTACTGATAAATACAAAAAATATATATATCATTTTTATTATGATTTTGCATATCTCTCTTGTTTGAAATGCAATAACTCAGGAAGGAAATATGGTAGGGGAAAAAAATCTTTTTTGGGGGAAGTACCCCTAAATGTGAGCTGCATCTGGATAAAATTTTGTGGTGATCGCATAAAGTACTCAACAGTTACAGCATTTGGAACAAAGGTAGCCTTTTTGTTTAGTCCTCACACATTTGTAAGGCAATAAAAAAAAATAGTTTTCTGAGTGACATACACAAAACTAAAGACTCATAACTTCAAAACTATAGCAAGGAGAGTCAAAAGGTAGGTATCGTTTGAAATAACACTTTTCAAATTTTTTGAAAATATAAATTATATTACATTTGGACATTCTCCTGCCGAGAAACTGCTAATAAAAGACAATATATATATAATAAGGTAGGAGGAAAATTCTTTTTTGGGAAGTCCCTCTACATATGAGCTGCATCTGGATACAATTTTGTGGTGATTGGATGAAGGAATCAAAAGTTACAGCATTTGGAACCAAGATAGCCTTTTTGTTGAGTGCTTGACGCCCCCTCATGGGCATTTTTAAAATTGTTTCACCATGAAGAATATCTTGTCATAAAAGCAATAGATTAAGTTAATTTTGGGCTCATTTTAATTGTACTAATATGCTGTAAAAAATGAAGTGCCATTTTCAACGATTTTTGAATGTTTCATGAGATGTATGATGTTTTTGACACATTGCAGTACATAGTACAAAAAAGTATTTTATAGATTCTGAAAAATAAATTCTATTTATCAGCAAATAACTCTTAGGAATACTTAGGAATTTTTCAAATTGGCTACATTTACTGTAAAGTTCAGACTCTAAGCTTTCAAATGACACCAATTTTGTGTTAATCAAGGCAATTTTTTTGAAAAATATGATAATGAATATTTTTGCAGCTAAGTGGCGCCCGTGGGTTTAGAAAGACTAGTCAGCACTCGTTCAGAGTTGATTGGAGTGTTTGGATGCTTTAAAAAGCTGAGATTCTAAGTTTAAAGATGATACATATTTTGTGTTATTCCACGTTTGAAAACGAGCACGGACGGTTCCGGGAAATTGCAAAAGACTTTGCACCCCGGAAAGATGAGAGACTTGTTTTTTAGCCAAGTATGCATCACTTCGTGAGGAATATCTAGTGATCAAAGCAATGGATTATGTTGTGTTTGGGATCGTTGTAATCGTGAGAATCTGCTGTCAATAAAGATTTTAGATTTTTCACAATCCATGCATGTTTCATTGAGTTTTGAGCTGAAACGTCACATCAAAACAACATAGCATCACTGCTATTGCTACTTCATAGATCCGCCTGTGGTATTTTTTGTGTTAGAACGCCATGAGGAATATCTTTAGATCTGAGTGATGGATTATGGTGAGTTTGGGCTCTTTTTAATCTTAACAATCTGCTGTAAATAATTATGTGCCATTTTCCACAATTTATGCATGCTTCATTGAGTTATGAGTTAAATGCGACATATGTGTTACTTCTATTTTAAAGATCTATGTGCGCCTCTGGGGGTTCGTGTGTTACAACTCCATGAGGAATATCTTTAGATCTGAGTCATGGATTTTGCTGAGTTTGGGCTCTTTTTAATCGTGAGAGTCTGCTGAAAATAATGATGTGCAGTTTTCTACGATCTGTGCATGCTTCGTGAAGTTATAAGTGAAAACCTAACGCAAGTGCTTCATGAGTATATACTAGGATAGGGGCATCTGAGGTATTTTTTGTGTTAGAACGACATGAGGAAATATCTTTAGATCTGATTGATGGAATATATTGAATTAGGGCTCTTTTTAATCGTGGGCTCCTGCTGTAAATAACAATGTGTCATTTTGATGTATGTTTCATGAAGATACGAGTAAAAAGGTCAAGTCTAAGCTACCTCGCTTGGCTATATACAGTAGAGATGCGCGGTTGGCGGTTACAGCCGCAGACTCCGCGGATAAACCGCGGATCGGGCGGATGACGTGACGAAAAATAATATTTTAATTCAATTCGGGCGGGTGGCGGGCGGTTGAACCAATCAAATGAAAAATATTATGTATACAGCAATCAGCGGATGGCGGGCGGGCGGGTGCGGTTTTGAAAATTGGTCAAAAACGTTGGTGCGGATGGATGGCGGACGGATGATGAGTTTTGTGATGCGGATGAAATAATAGCTCATCCGTGCATCTCTAATATACAGTACTTGTGTGGATTTTTTGTGTATTAGAACTCCATGAGGAATATCTTTAGTTCTGAGTGATGGATTATGGTGAGTTTGGGCTCTTTTTAATCTTAACAATCTGCTGTGAATAATGATGTGTCATTGTCCGCAATCGGAGCATGTTTCATGAAGTTACAAGCGGAAATGTGCCTAAAATTCAGCATCCATATATGGTTTACACATGGGTCTCTTGAAGGGCTTATTTTACAAAAACCTCACTCAAGTTTAGTAAAAAGCCTAAAACAATTATGCTTGTTGGATTCAACTCATTGAGACCTTTCAAATGACATATGACACAGGACTATCTGAGCTGTATGATGTTTTTGACATATTGCAGTATGTAGTACAAAAACGTAGTTTATAAATTATGAAAAAAAAATTTTCTATTTATCAGCAAATAACTCAGCACTACTTAGGAGTTTATCAAATTGGCTACACTCATTGTAAATTTCAGACTCTAAGTTTTCAAATGACATCTATTTTAAGTTGATAAAGGTAATATTTTTGAAAAATATAATGATTATTAATTTCGCAGCTAGGTGGCGCCTACGGGGGTACACTCGGTTTTAGAGGAATAACTCAGCACTCGTTAGGAGTTGATCAAAGTGATTAAAAAGCTGAGATTCTAAGCTTTAAAATGATACCTATTTTGTGTTGTTCCATTCAGTGGTTGCTTAGTAATTTGATTATTATTTTTTTTGGCGGGGGGAACACTTCGGGGTTAAGGGGTTAAGACACGCGCGCTGTACGCAGTAAACCAATCACAACAGACTGAGCTGTCTGGCCAGTAGCATGTGGAAAGGAGGGATTTAGAGAGATTGATTCATCTGACGAGCCGTTTAAAAATCTTTGAAAAATGTGGTGATGTGTAAATGTATATTATGAGAAAATTCAACAGTTTTTTTTACCTTTGATGCACGTAAACCTGTTGTAGGTAAGTGTTGTAGTAAATAGCATAATAGGGGCACTTTAAAACAGTTATAAAAACAATTTAAAAAGATGTACAGTACAGTTATAAAATGAATTAAAAGAGTAAAAAGATAATACATAGATAAACTTCTCATCTGGCAATACACCAGTGTATCATATTTTTCATATCTCCCAGTTTTACTCTGAGATTTTCCCATGGTGATTACACTGTGTCTGTGGTGTTCTTGCGGCACGCCTAAGAAATCAACGTATCCAAAAAAACTGATTTTTCCCTAAAATCATACATGAGAAGCTCTAGGACTGACTCACGGGGTAACCTCGGGTTCACTGCCCCATCAGTCCGCACCCCAAAGATTTGTCTGGAAGCTCTAGGAATGGAATCGATCCAGTCCGCACCCCACAGAACCTCGAGTTTAATTACATGTCAAACTCACTACTTCACCACAGACATGGCTGATCTGAAAAAACAAACAAACAAAAAAACAGAGAAAATGTGTGAGAAATGGTCATGAGTTTATTTAATCTAAATTTGTTCATGGACAGACAAGGAATCAACTTAGGCAACAGCAGTTATTACCAGTCGAGTTAGTTTAAATAGTATAGCTTTATTGCACATCCCTTGTTAGGCAACTCTATTAATTGCCTGAATGTACAATTACGTTAAAAGTACACTGAGTAACTTTATGGCCCTTCAAACTCAAATCTGAACTAGAAAGCTTTTGTAACATTACAAATGTTTTTACTGTCACTTTAGGTCAATTTAATGCATCCTTGCCGAATTAAAGTATTAATTTCATTCAACAACCAAAAAAAACTGAACAGTAGTGCTTTCTATTTCAGATAAATGCTGTTCTTTTGAACTTTCTATTCAAAGAATCCTGAAAAAAAAGTGTACAACTGAAAATAAAATGTAAAAGTGTAGAGCCCTGCAAGTTATGCATTACAATATGTTAATCACATAGGCTAATGCATCTGATTGTTGCATTATGAGAAATACATTTATGTAAGAGAGAAATAGAAGAAACATTATTTTTCAGCAATGATTATTGGCAAATGACTAGCCTATGCTATATGTTATGAACATGATAAATGACAGATCTAGGATGACTGCTAGATTGATCAATTACACAATCAGATGACAGTTTTACCAATAACTGGCATAGAATTAAAAAAAAATATTTTGCAATGAATATTTTTTAATTAGTCTGCCTTTACATTGCTTTAAATACCTTACTATTTTAACATGTCATATTTTGGTCCTGTGCAGAGTGAATCCAGCATTTATACTGTCACATCTCTTACATCGTGTCTAGGAGCGTTTGGTTTGGCAAATCTGTTTCGCCAATATATTATAACAGTGTCTCACGGTGAATGCGTCGGTTAGAGTTGGCAGCTCTACACATCACCTGTTTATTGATACTTTGCACGTGATGTTGTACTGGCTGGGGCAAGAACGTAATTCTCTAGTAACGAAAACCAGTAAACTAATCAAGGATCTTGCCAGGACGTTGCCAGTTTGCCAAAGTTGGTGTTTTGAGGTGTACACGACATGTCATAGTTGTTGTGCGAAGGATGCACAAACTGCCTTTTTTGCCCGCCAGATATCATGTGACTGCAAAGTATCAATTGCCTACTGCTACTCCCATTAACTGGAACAGGTTTTCACAGTAACTGAATATTAGCCTACATCCAAATATTGTGTTGTCAATCAGCATTGTTGTTTAACTTCACCTATTGGAACATAGCCTATTTCACAACTTTTCACAGGAACTGAATATTACAAACAACTATTGCGAAAGAACGATTTACAAAACAACGATTGTGAAAGCGTGCACGGATTATGAATTTGCTCACTGTTAACTTGAACATAAGTTAGTTTTTTTTCTGTATAGTTCTATTTTGTCAATACATTTTGCATTCTATTTTGGCTTTCTCATGTGTCCCTATTTTTGTTGTGTCCCTTTTGAGCCACGGGGCGAAACGGGTACGGATTGAAAAACCAAAGCAACTACGGTTTACAAATCTGCCCTGGGGCAGAGAGAGCGCGAGAGAGTGCCTTTGAGAAAACGCGCTAGGCCTAACTTACTTCAAAACGCCACACACGACGAGTAAAATATGCCATAACTGGTCGTAAAAAAGACCGAAAAGACCTTTGTTTGTGTAAATATTAGATTGGGTCCATCTACTGGAAAAGGCAGTCATTCAATTCTATGGCATTTAATGGGATATTAAAGCGGCAGTTTCGAGGAAAATTAGACTGTCCTGTGAGCTGTTATTAAAAGCCTATTCGATTTTATTATTTACTTTCTTCATAAATGTAACTATATTTAATTGATATTGGTAATGGTTTACTTTGTAAAAGTAACTTATAAAATAAATTTGTTCAGTAAAAAGTACTTACCTCAGAAAAAAACCCAGCTGGCGTCTAACGATCCACTCTCTGTCAGTATGGACGTTCGTTATTTTTTTTTTTTTTTTTTTTTTTATTAAACATTTATTTATAAAATACAAAAGTGAGAAATCATAATCCATAGAAGAAAGCCAGAGGTTCAGGGACTGATAAGAATAAGAATTACATCACATTTGAATTCAGAAAAAGAAAGAGAAAATAACTAAATAAATTCAAGAAAATAAACCAAATTAAATTACAAAATAAGGAAGTATCAATTAAAAAAATAACTTAATAAATATTCTCCCCACAAAACATAAAATAATAGTAGTAAAATAATAATAATAAAAATTATAAAATATGTATACAAAAACACCAAAAAATGAGCATATATTCAAAGTTTTAGTTGCCTTTTTGTTACAAGAGGTAGATAAGGATTTTATATAAATCTTAACATCTTCTTGAAAGTGAGAAAAATTTGGGGTTACTTTCATAGTTTTACGCTTGTGGATAAAAAATTTTGCAAGCAAAATAATTAAGTTGCAAAGAAAAAATAAATTCTCATATTGCTTCTCAAAAATGAAAAACCCAAATAAAACATCCTTGAAATAAATCTCAAAGTCTTTATATTTATAGTTTACAATGAACTGGCATATGTCTTGCCAAAGTTTTCTTGAATGATCACAATGCCAAAAAAGATGTAATAAAGTCTCTGGTTCTGAATCACAAAAAGTACAATTTGCATCTATACTTAATTTAAATTTTGACATCATGAACGTTTTGACAGGATAATATCGATGAATAAGCTTAAAAGAAATCTCTTTGACATTATTTACCAATAGGTACTTGTTAGGGAGAGTCCAAACCTTCTTCCATGAAATATTTTCCACTAATGCGTTCCATTTTGTAACAACATGAGAAGTGGAAACAGAATCATCGAGAAAAAGAAGACGAATACCTCTATTATTTTTTAATGTAGATTTAAAACATATCCTGCCTACATACGTGTCAGCTGGGTCTGGGAGAGGAATTTCAAAACTTTGAAAAAAACTATTATGGCCCTTAAATAGCATAATGACACCATTAGGGATAGCACCAAATACAGTGGCAAACTGTTTTGGAGTAACAGGATATTATAGTGAGAGAAAAATTCTTGATAAGTAAATAAGTAACCATCCTGATTAAATAATTGGCTAACTCGATTGATCCCATTCTTAAACAAATTTTCGAAAAATAAGGACTTACGTTTATAACAAATATTCTTATTATTCCAAATGAAGTAGTTGGTTGGAGAAAAATTGTGTTTGAAAATCATAGACCACACTAATAGTGCTTGTTTGTGGAAATTAGAGAGAGCAACAGGGATCTTCTCAATGCTGAAGTTACACATCATAGAAAATTCAAACCTCCCAACTGAGAAAAGACATATTCATTCTGGTATAATATTCCAAATACTGAATGGATTTCTCAAGTAATTCCTCAACCAGTTGATTTTAAAAGTATTATTTAACGTTGCAAAATCAACAAAATTGAGGTTGCCGTTACTGAAACTGTTGGACAAAACAGATTTTTTTATATAATGCTTCTTATTTTTCCATACAAAATTACATAGTAGTTGATCAATCTTTTTACATATTACTCTATCAAGGTCTAATGAGATGGCTGCATATGTCAGACGTGAGATGCCTTCTGCCTTGGAGAGAAGAATCCTTCCTTTCAAAGATAAATCTCTCTGAAGCCACTGATTAAATCTTTTTTTAGCTTTCTCTATGATGGGCAAAAAGTTTAAATTACATCTAAGTTTTGAGTTTTTGGACATTACTACATTACTACATTACTAATGACATTACTACATTACTATAAAGCGGCCAGGGCTGAGCATCTCCGCAAACTAATAGAAAACAACCATAACAATCCTAAGTTCTTATTTAACACCGTGGCGAGACTAACAAATAAACAGATGTCTCCTGAACAAAATATTCCATTACAGTTTAGTAGTAATGATTTCATGAAGTTCTTCACTGAGAAAATAGAAAACATCAGAACCACAATTGTAAACGTTCAATCCTCAATCGCGCCTTATAATTCAGCCTCAATTATCACCCCGCAAGAACAATTACAGTGCTTTACAACTATAGAACAAAAAAAGTTAAACTTTTTACTTCATCTAAAACAACAACATGTTTACTAGATCCTATACCAACTAAACTATTGAAAGAAGTGTTACCTGTAGTGGAAGAGCCTCTCCTCAATATTATTAACTCGTCTTTATCTTTAGGTTATGTTCCAAAAACATTTAAACTGGCAGTTATAAAACCTCTCATTAAGAAACCACAATTAGATCCGAATAATCTAGTAAATTATAGACCCATTTCAAATCTACCTTTTATGTCTAAAATACTAGAAAAAGTTGTGTCCGCTCAACTGGGCTCTTTCTTACAAGAAAATGACGTCTATGAAAAGTTTCAGTCTGGGTTCAGGCCGCATCATAGCACTGAAACTGCGCTCGTTAAAATCACAAATGATTTACTTTTAGCTTCTGACCAAGGCTGTATCTCAATATTAGTTTTACTTGATCTTAGTGCTGCGTTCGATACTATAGATCATACAATACTCTTAGATCGATTACAAAATTATACTGGTGTTCAAGGACAAGCATTAAGCTGGTTTAGATCGTATTTATCTGACCGCTACCATTTTGTTTATTTAAATGGAGAAAAATCTATCATAACTCCAGTAAACTATGGAGTGCCGCAGGGATCTGTGTTAGGCCCTCTATTATTCTCAATATATATGCTGCCACTTGGAAATATTATAAGGAAACATGGAATTAGTTTCCATTGTTATGCTGATGACACTCAAATCTATATTTCATCACGGCCGGATGAAAACGCTAAATTATCCAAATTGACAGAGTGTGTTAAAGATATAAAAGATTGGATGACGCGTAATTTTCTTTTATTAAATCCAGACAAGACAGAGGTACTACTTATCGGTTCAAAAAACCACCCACAAAACCTCTCACAATACAACTTTAACAAAGTAGGATGTCCTGTTACTTCATCGTCTACAGTAAAAGACCTGGGTGTTATATTAGACTGCAACCTGTCTTTTGAAAATCATATTTCATATGTAACAAGAACAGCCTTTTTCCACCTTAGAAACATTGCTAAGCTACGTAAAAAATCTGTTTCTGATGCAGAAAAGTTAGTTCATGCATTCATGACTTCGAGACTAGATTACTGTAATGCGTTATTAGCCGGTTGTCCTGCATCCTCAATAAACAAGCTACAGTTATTTCAAAATGCCGCCGCTAGAGTTCTAACTAGATCAAGAAAATATGATCATATAACACCGATTTTATCATCACTACATTGGTTACCTATAAAGTCCCGTATTAATTACAAGGTATTGCTACTGACATATAAAGCCCTAAACGGCTTAGCTCCAGTCTATTTAACGGATCTTCTATCGCCCTATAATCCATCGCGCTCTTTAAGGTCACTAAATTCGAGGCTTTTGGTCATACCTAGGATATCCAGATCCACCAAAGGAGGGAGGGCATTTTCACATTTAGCACCAAAACTCTGGAATAGTCTTCCGGATACTGTTCGTTGCTCAGACTCGCTCTCCCAGTTTTAAACTAGATTAAAGACGCATCTCTTCAGCCAGGCATTCATATAATACTTTTAATCTTACAGTTAAATCCGACCTCTAGCATATAAACGCCAGAGGAGAACTGGCCCCCGACTGAGCCCGGGTTCTCCCAAGGTTTTTTTTTCTCCATTAGGTCACCTGATGGAGTTTTTCGGTTCCTTGCCACTGTTGCCTTTGGCTTGCTCAGTTGGGGATATTTAATTTAATTAATCAATCAACGATACTATTGATCAGCATTACCAAACGTAGACGTTCCACTAGAAACAAACATTGATGTATTGTTCTAATTTATTGCTGTGAAGCTACTTTGATACAGCCTTTGTTGTGAAAAGCGCTATATAAATAAACTTGACTTGACTTGACTTGATTATTCCAAGGTAGGTTATTGTCTCTTTGACTTGGATATTACATATACTGATAATTGATTAACACTCATAAAACAGATAATTCTTTGATTGGCATTAATTCACATTTGAGCACATTAAGATGAAGCCCAGAAGCATCAGAGAATGTTTTAATAGTATCAAGGGCCAAGGGAATCTGGTCTGAATTTTTTAGGAAAAGGGGTAGTATCATCGGCCAATTGACTGATGATGATCTCCTTTCCCATGATAGCAACTCCTTGCAAGGCACTATTTTTAATGTAATTAGCTAATAATTGAGTAGCCAATATAAAATATGGCGAAATGGGGCAACCTTGACGTATTCCCCGCTGCAATTCGAATCTTGGAGAGGTACCGTGTTTAAGCTTAATGGAAGAATTCCCATTGACATAAAGTTTTAACTGCTCTAATGAACAGGTTCCCAAAACCAAATTTTTCTAAAGTTTTGAATATAAAACCATGTTCAATAGAATCGAAGGCTTTATAAAAGTCCAGAAAAAGCATATAACTATCATCCTTCACTAACTCTGAATAGTCTAACAGGTCAAGAACCAGCCGGATATTGTTTGAAATGTGTCTGTTTTTTAGAAAGCCTGATTGCATTTCATCTATGATGTCTTCTAAAATAGTTTTTAAACGTTTTGCAAAAATTGTAGCAATGATTTTATAATCACAATTTAAAAGACTAATTGGACACCAATTATCAATAATAAGTCTGCGGCTGTAACCGCCAACCGCGCATCTCTACTGTATATAGCCAAGCGAGGTAGCTTAGACTTGACCTTTTTACTCGTATCTTCATGAAACATACATCGATCATGAAAAATGACACATTGTTATTTACAGCAGGAGCCCACGATTAAAAGACTTAATAATAAGTCTTTTTTAGGCTTGGGGATAAGAGTTATTAAACTTTGTGTTAAGGTAGAGGGAAGAGATCCCACACTAATACATTTATAAATTACTTCTAATAAAAAAGGGGCCAAATCTTTTGCAAATCTTTGATAAAATTCTGAAGTGTGAGGCCATCTACACCTGGCGATTTATTAATCTTTAAGTTTTTGATAGACTCGAGGACCTCATAATGTAATGGGGCGATCACAAAAATCTTTATCTGGAGCACTAATACAATTAGATAGCCAAAATAGAATGCAGAATTTATTAGCAAAATAGAACTATACATAAAAAAAAGCTATACGTACAGCGGTAACAGTGTCAAGTGTTTTAAGCTGCACCGGTCCCACACTTGAAAAAGGGGGTCCTGATCTCTGAGTTAAATACTGGATTCCACTCACAAGGACGAGACTTAAATATCCTTTTCTTAATTTATTGCAGAATTTCAGTAGGTGAAAAACCTTTAAAACCAAACACAACAAAGCAGTGTAAATATTTACAGCAATGCACATGAATCAAACCAACACAAACCCACAGAATACATAATTAATGTGGTTTCAATTTAGTAACCATTTGCTCAATACTACTTTACTTACACCATTTTTACACCATGTTTTAAAAGAATCAGCTTCTCACCAAATTTGCATATTCATCTAAAATGACATTAGCTATATCCCATAATAAACATTTTAATAAATGAATCGATTAGGCTACATGTTCTAAGACAATGAATCTCTGGACAAACATTATCTGCAGCAAATTGAGCATACTATTATTTACAAATACATTTCTTAAAAGTGACTATTAACACTGTTATGTGTTTAAGCTCAACAATTTATACACTAACCCAAACACAGACACCAACATAATAATTGTTATAAGTCCCCAAGTTCATAACATGCACAGTTAATTAAAGCTACCAAACGCGGCTGTTAGTGCAACACATATCTCCTCTTACCGGCAGTCTCTCAGAAATCAAGACAATCCTGTGCAGTTTAAACAGTCTTTGACCCAACGATTCCACTGTGTCCACGCTACTCACAATACACCATGAAATGAGCAGCACAAACACTTTCAAACTAAGGGTGTGCGAAGCTGATTACAACCAGCTTCACCTGCCAATCGTCCCGTATAATGAGGGGCGTGACAGCGAGCCGTTTGCCGCAACACCTCCCACTCGAGCATTCCGTACAACCACGGAAAGGTCGCTAAACTTCCAGGCAATCCTAATCAAGGGGTCTGCTCCTCGACTGGAAGGAGAACGACAAGGCGCCGGATATCCCTTCGCAGTATAGTGCCATTGGAACTCCCCTTCCTGTCACGAGATGCTAAAGTTAGGGCCACAGACTTTGGACAATGGACTGGAACACAGTGGCCCGGAGTAACCAGGACATCAACATCCCTTACAACACCCTTAGTGTCCGGAGCAACAGCGACAACTCTTCCAAGCCTAAACTGGCCCCGCAGTGCGTTCTGATCACAAAGCCAAACGACGTCCCCTACAGCTATGTTCCTCTCTGTAACATGCCACTTGCTCCTGATGAAAAGATTTGGTCCGGCAAGCTGGCACCAGGCTCTCCAGAAGCTGTTAACTTGGGCCTCAATTTCTTGAAGACGTTTGTAGGGGTAGTTGGTAAAACTGAAGGTTTTGAAGTCTCCACCTTGAGATGCACGCCCAAAAAGAAGCGCATTTGGCGTCACATACTGGATGCGGTCCTCACGACTCTGAATTCTTGCGTCGATCGGGCGTTCATTAGCCAAATTCGCCGCCAATTGAAGTGCTGTGAGGAACTCACTGAAGGTAAGCCCAACTGACTTTTCCAGACTTTGAAAAGCCCTCTTTACGATCCGCACTGCAGCTTCAGCAGCCCCATTTCGATGTGGCGAATCGGCGGGAAGCACCTTCCAAACCCAGCACGTACCACTTCTTACGGCATACTCTTCCAGGCTTCTCGTCTCTTGGTGTCGCAGGAAATGATACAGCTCATCCAATACGGGCCTTGCACCAGTAAAGTTGGTCCCAGGATCAGACCACACTTTGAGGGGATGCCCCCTGATAGCAACGAATCTTTGGTAGGCCATCAAGAAGCTTTCTGTAGACAGACTATTGGCCAGCTCCACATGTATGGCTCTGCTTGCCATGCAACAGAAGACGACACCCCAGACCTTCATGGACACCCTCCTCTTAACGTCATCTCTCACCAAGTATGGTCCAAACAGATCAATGGCAGTAAATTGGAACGGTGCAGCAGGCCCTAACCTTTCCACAGGTAGGTCACCCATCACTTGCCCACAGACTCGAGCCCTTGCTTTCTTGCAGATGATGCACTGGTCGATAACTTTCTGAGCGAGCCTTCTCCCTCGAACAATCCAGACCACGCGCCGCATCCTCAATAAGGTTCCAGCAACCCCTTCATGCCCCTCCTGATGACTCTTGCGCGCCACCAACGTTCCAAGCCAGGTATCAAAAGGCACCAATGGCACAGCTGTATGATCTTTTTTGAAGTATTGAACTCTGCCTCCACACACCAAAAGTCCACTTGCTTCATCTTTGTACACAACAAGCCGGTTCAGTGTGGAAGTGGGAAATATTACTCCCTCTTGAGCTGCAAGGCAGAGATCTCGGAAGGCATCCTCTCTTTCGGTCACTGTGATGATGCCAGTTGACTGGACTGCCTCCCACTTTGGTCTTCCGTCAGCCTTAACCCGAAGAAGCTTTTTTGACGCTCTCCAGACCTGAGCAATTACCTTTGTAAGTTGTCTTATGTCGCTGAATCGTTTAACATCAACAAGTAAGGTAACCGCAGTGTCTGCAGGTGGTCTGTGCAGGTCTGTTGGAATTTGACACTGGTACTGCCTCGGTTCCTGCTTTACGCTTGTCCGGGTAAGCGTAGCTACGAATGCCTTCTTCTGGATTCTTAAGATGTTTTCTCTGGCTGCAACAGCGACATCCTTAGCAGACTTTACTGGCCACTCGCTCTCAGGGAGGCTTAAAAACTTGGGGCCCATCTGCCACTCAGAGCCTTCATCTAACTCTTTAGGAGAAGCTCCTCTTGAGATGATGTCAGCAATATTAAGTGGCCCGGGAATCCACCACCAGTCCTGGATATTTGTGCTACCTTGGATCTCACCAATTCTGTTGGCAAAGAACGTCTGATACCCATAGCTCTCCCGTTGGACTGCCCCCAGAACAGTTTGACTGTCGACCAGGTGATACCACCTCTCCACACGGATTCGGCTATGCCTCTGGAAATACTTTTTCAGCCGGGCTGCATAAACAGCTCCACAGACCTCTGCTTTGACCGCATCTCCCTTCTGGTCCAATGGTGTCAGCTTAGCCTTAGATTCAACTAGTCGTATAATAACGTCTTGTCTGGTACACCAACACAGGTATAATACAGCTCCAAAAGAGTACTCACTGCCGTCGGAGAACGTGACAGCACATGGTTCAGCACCTGGGTCAGGAGGTGTCAGGGGCCTAGTAAACTTTAACTTGCTCAGCTCAGCATAGTCTTCCAAGAGGCAAATAGCATCTTGCCGAAGTCCCTCAGACAAAGCTAAGTCCCAGGTATTTTTGGTTGAACTGTACTTTGCTCTTGCTTCCTGAAACGCCCTCCTAACAAGAATGGCCCCCCTCTGCTTCACAGGAGTCACAAGACCAAGAGGATTGTATAAGCCAGAGACTTGACTTAATAGCTCTCTGCGAGTTAATGGGTGGGGTACCTGCCCTCTTACTTCCTCCCTTGGCAGGTCTTTGCCCAGTCTCATCTTCTGTTTCTTCTTAGAAAAGTTCACAGCCACCATTAAGTGGAGCTTGTTGTCCTCAGGAGTATAGCCAAGACCAAGTGCTTTATTATCTTCCTCAGTAAGCTGATTTGGGAGGATCATAGTCATAGGCCCTCCTTTTTCTTGGTCCTTGGGTTCACTCAGTCCACTCTGGCCAGAGTAGACCCACGGCTTCATATGAAACCCTCCAGACTCAAGGATTTGCTCAATGTTGGATGTCATTTGCGTAAGTTGGCCCTGATCATTATGGGAGGTGAGAACATCATCCACGTATGTGTCTTCCTCCAATATTCTACGCTCCTCTTTAAGGTGGCTGAACTTACGCAGATTTGCAGTCTCTCGCATAGCAACCATAGCAATACAACCAGCTGGCTTATCACCAATATTGACTCTTGTGATTGCATATTCATCAATGTCCTCACTCTCACAGTCTCTCCAGAGAAATCGATGGAGGTGCACCTCCCGGTTTTCAAGCCAGACTGAATTATACATCTTCTTGATGTCACCGAGTGCGGCAAAGACGCCCTCTCTGAAGCCCAGGAGAACCGCACGGATGTTGTTGAGGACATCTGGACCCTTGATGAGGAGATCATTTAAACTCTGGCCCCTGAACCTTTGGCTACTGTTCCAAACAAGGCGGACCGGGGTAGTTACAGAGTGGGGGTTTGGAGCGATCAAATGGCTGATATACCACACTGGTCCGGTCCAAGTCTCCAACACTTCTTTTGACAGCTTGATTGCAGCTTTCCTTTGGACCATCTCATGGACTTGTGCTCCATAGGCCACCTTCCATTCTGGTTGCTTGGCTAGTTGTCTCTCAGTTCTCAGAAACGTCGCCTCAACGGCCCTTCTATTATTTTGTAAAGAGACTGGGTCCTCTGTCCAAGGGTACTTAGCGTGCCAATGAGGCCCTTCACAATGATGATCTCCAGCTACATAAGTCAGCCCTCTCTTTACCTGTTCCAGTTCACGCTCCTCCGACAGAGTCATCTCCTTTCCCCCAGGCTGGCACTTCCCACAACGGCAACCACCGCACCGAGGCTCACAGGCAGCGCCGATGCTATCCCACCTCCACCATTCCAGAAAATCTCGACAAACGGCAGATGTGGAAGCCCGAGTGGCTTGGGGCATATGAGCTTGTGTCTTACAAGTGAGCTCTTTGTAACTCATAGCTGCCGTTCGCATAGAGCGTGCAAAATGCGTCCTTGATGCATGGGCTGTGACAGTAACTTTTTCGAGAAGATCTGGATGCGAACCTGCTACCGTCTTGCCCAGAGGACCATCCCACAGGACAAGGTCCCCAACGGAACGCATTTTCTGAGGTACAAGTCGGCCTTCCTTGTGGCTAATGAGAAGCTTGATTTGTGAGGGTCTAACTAACTCTTGGAGGTGGACATCAGGAAAGAACTTCTGCAGTTCCTTAGGTGACACATGACGATGAACCTCTGCAATACTATCAAGCCCATAGCACACAAGTTGATGGGACTTCAAAGTGCCTTTTGGGGTATTTACCCAGATCTTCAGAAGATATCTCTTCGTTTTCACTGTAACTTGCATCCCTCCAACTCCATGAACAATCAAAGTCACATCCTCACTCCTCAGCTTTAACCCATCCGCAGCATCATGAGTAATATAATTAGTGTCCGAAGCCAGATCTATCAAGGTCCCGATCTTCTGCACGGCATTTGCAGTTACCTCAAGGATCATCATTATAACGGGGAACTCTTGAAGACCACTCTCTGCCAACAAGCCCCCCCCAGTTGCAGCTGAATT
Source organism: Scardinius erythrophthalmus (assembly GCF_964197995.2). Taxonomy (NCBI): domain Eukaryota; kingdom Metazoa; phylum Chordata; class Actinopteri; order Cypriniformes; family Leuciscidae; genus Scardinius; species Scardinius erythrophthalmus. The sequence continues at coordinate 12,498,291 of NC_138228.1, forward strand.
GAGTGTCCTTGATACAGAATTGCAGAAGGCTTCTCTGCATTGCTGGGCCAATTCTGGGGACAGCTTATTCAGGAAATTTTCCTGGACATCAGTACCCTTCCAGCTCCTTCCTCCTTCTGGACTGGATCTTGGCCTCCTCTGGGATATGCCATTATTTCCAGGCCTGGGGCACAGGTAGTAGTGATGACCTGGGCCTTGTTTGTCCTTGCAACCCTCTTTCTTACACAGGTAGAATGTCTTACACTCCTCGCTTTCTGTGTGGACCTCAAGACATCTTCCGCAGGCTCCAATCCTACTTACTGCAGCTTTTCTTTCTACAGGATTCAAAGCTTTAAACTTCTTACAGTAGTAAACTTTCTTCTATGGCCACTCTCTCCTGAGATGATGCAACCCATTTGGGGACCCATGGACTTGGTGGCTTTTGTTCGAGCATGTTTTTGCGGGGTCCTTAGCTCTCTCCTATTAGGCTCATCATCCCTTAATTGCTCCAGTTGCTCATAAATCTCCTCCTGACTTCTTAGAAATATGAGTAGCTTGTCAAACCGATCTTTTGGTTCAGCTTCACCCCTTTTCTCTGCTGCGTAAACCAACCACTCTTTTTTCAAGACTTCTGGCAACTTACTTTCCAGTGACTTCGTAACAAGGGGGTTTTTTAGAGCACCAGTTTCTCCTAGCTCATTTAGGTCATGTAAAGCCTTCTCAACCATCTGTATTAGGTCAACGATCTTTCTGGGTTGGTGGCTTTTTACTGGAGGTAATGACTGTAGCTCCTCAATGATCTCCAGAGCTATTCTTGTCTTATTTCCAAAGCGGTTTCCCAGAATCTGAAAGATATCCTCTGCAGTCCCTTAGTTTGAAAGGCGGAGATCTGCTGCTACTTTCTCTTCAAGACTGTCTAGTAGCTGAAACTTCCTGACCTCCTTTGAACCAGTCGGCTCTCCTTGCCTCTGGAGTACATCCCAGTCCTTTCTCCAACGGTGGAAGTTGCATTTGTTTCCATCAAATTTTGGGAGCGCTGTCGGCCTCAATTTGATGCTAGCTACTTGGGGACAGTGGGTTGTGACAGGTTGCCCCTCTAGTTCAATCTTTGCCTGTATTAGGGCGGCCTTCCCTGATATCAATCCAGGCACGCAAATCTCCAGCCCCCTCATCCGGCACTGAATGTCCTTCTGCTCCTCAGGAGGGGCCCACCGGCTCCACTGGTTACTAACTTCCTTAGCAGCTTTAACCCGCCCTTCCAGGTGTTCAAGCATAAAATCATACACGTCTAGTTTTACATCAGGCTGGACAGATGAAAGACGCTTGCATTCCTCTTCTGCCACTTCCAACGCCAGAGAAAGTTCTGGGCTGCCAAACCTTTCCCAAAGAGCCTTATGCAGTATACCCTCCACCTCCTCCAGCTTCTGCTCACACTCTTCTGTTGACTTTTTGGTGTCTTCCCTTTGCTCTTCTGCTACGATAGACTGTTCCTCTCCATCCCGCGCTTCAATGTAGGCAGCTTCCAACTCATCATTTGCTTCAATTACTTTAACTGACTCCAGCGTAATCTTACTTAGAGCCTCCTTAAGTTCCTCCGCTGACATACTCTAACTTGATCTAGCAATCGAGTTAACCAACCTGGAAAAAAGTCTTTTAGCAGTTTTTCTCTCTGTCTTCAATTGCTGCAAGGACCTTGATTCCGCCATGGGTCTGGAGCGGCTGGAGCCTTGGGGCCTGGAGAGGCTGGAGCTTTGGGGCCTGGAGAGGTTGGAGCTTTGGGGCCTGGAGAGGCTGAAGCTTTGGGGCCTAGAGAGGCTGGAGCTTTGGGGCCTGGAGAGGCTGGAACTTTGGGGCCTGGAGAGGTTGGAGCTTTGGGGCCTGGAGAGGCTGGAGCTTTGGGGCCTGGAGAGGCTGGAGCTTTGTGGGCCTGGAGAGGCTGGAGCTTGGGGGCCTGGAGCGTTGGCGCTTTTGGGGCCTGGAGCGTTGGCGCTTTTGGGGCCTGGAGCGTAGGCGCTTTTGGGGCCTGGAGCGTTAGTGCTTTTGGGGCCTGGAGCGTTGGCGCTTTTGGGGCCTGGAGCGTTGGCGCTTTTGGGGCCTGGAGCGTTGGCGCTTTTGGGGCCTGGAGCGTTGGCGCTTTTGGGGCCTGGAGCGGTTTTTCACTGTCAAGTGTTTTAAGCTGCACCGGTCCCACACTTGAAAAAGGGGGTCCTGATCTCTGAGTTAAATACTGGATTCCACTCACAAGGACGAGACTTAAATATCCTTTTCTTAATTTATTGCAGAATTTCAGTAGGTGAAAAACCTTTAAAACCAAACACAACAAAGCAGTGTAAATATTTACAGCAATGCACATGAATCAAACCAACACAAACCCACAGAATACATAATTAATGTGGTTTCAATTTAGTAACCATTTGCACAATACTACTTTACTTACACCATTTTTACACCATGTTTTAAAAGAATCAGCTTCTCACCAAATTTGCATATTCATCTAAAATGACATTAGCTATATCCCATAATAAACATTTTAATAAATGAATCGATTAGGCTACATGTTCTAAGACAATGAATCTCTGGACAAACATTATCTGCAGCAAATTGAGCATACTATTATTTACAAATACATTTCTTAAAAGTGACTATTAACACTGTTATGTGTTTAAGCTCAACAATTTATACACTAACCCAATCACAGACACCAACATAATAATTGTTATAAGTCCCCAAGTTCATAACATGCACAGTTAATTGAAGCTACCAAACGCGGCTGTTAGTGCAACACATATCTCCTCTTACCGGCAGTCTCTCAGAAATCAAGACAATCCTGTGTAGTTTAAACAGTCTTTGACCCAACGATTCCACTGTGTCCACGCTACTCACAATACACCATGAAATGAGCAGCACAAACACTTTCAAACTAAAGTCGAGTTCAGACTGCACGATTTTCAAAGTAGTCGGGTCACTGTTCTTTTCACACTGCATGACTATCTGGGGTAACATTCAGTTGCTGGTATGTTCACACTGCACGATGCATCGGCGACAGGAGTTTTCACACTGCATGACTTTCAGGAGGAAGAATCGCCGACAACTTCTGTCTGGTCCGCAAACTACATTTCGCAACCAAACACACTCGAGAAGTGATAAGAAAATAGCACAAAATCCCGCGTGCGTAAGACAGCAGCTCTTGCGCGAGACTGAAATTGTTATTAAAAATGATAGCGTGCAAGAAGCTTGCGATCCAAATTACCTGTGCACTGATTTGCTGCGAACAGGAGAAAAAGAAAAACATATTATGTATGTGGAAATATCTGGGAAGACAAGGGGAGCAAGGACTGTGTGTTCTGCAAAGAGAGTTGGGGGTAAATAAATAATTTTGCAATGTGCTGCTGTTGCTGCTGGCCAAGCAAATGTTTGTGCTTTGTTTCTGTTTGATATAATTGTAATATCTATTAAAATACTGATACTGTGGCCTATAACTCCTCCCCGAACTCCCCGCTGCTCTATCTTGCTCTCTCATTGGCTGTCGGTCATCGCCGATGTAGTTTTCAGTCAGAACACTTTTCACACAGCAGGATTTTGAATCGCACGACAGGTCCAGATATTTAGCATGCCAAATATCTCACGGGCGTCGGCGACTCGTCGGTGATTCTCTCAGATTGCGTCTTTGCTCATTCACACTGCGTGATTGTCACTCGCGTGAACGAGCACTGATTTGCCTGTGATTTCGGGCATTTGTCGGCGATTTCTCAAAACCTGTCGGCGAGCCAAAATCGGGGCTAAAATCGTGCAGTCTGAACTCAGCATAAGGGTGTGCGAAGCTGATTACAACCAGCTTCACCTGCCAATCGTCCCGTATAATGAGGGGCGTGACAGCGAGCCGTTTGCCGCAACAAACAGTGAACAAATTAATTCATAATCCGTGCACGCTTTCGCAATCGTTGTTTTGTAAATCATTCTTTCGCAATAGTTGTTTGTAATATGTTATACTGTTCCAATAGGTGAAGTTACACAACAATATGCTGATTGATTACATAATATGTGGGTGTAATATTCAGTTGAAAACCTGTTCCAGTTAATGGGAGTAGCCTACAGGGCTGCGTTCCGCCCCGACAAAACGTTGCACAACGTTTTTTAAAGATCCCCGAAAAGAGGAAGTCAAAGAAGAAGAGCTATCCTGATGCTATCCTGATTATCAAATGGGTTGGTAGTTTATTATTAACTGTTTCCTCACCTGCATTTTATTTTTAAGTTACCATTCAGTGCATTTTTGATCATTTCCATAAAACTTTCATAGAGTTCGGTGTACCTTCTGGTATTTTGATTTTCTACTTAAAAGCCATAAAGATAATTAAAAAGAGTTTTGATTTTAGTTGTTTTCCTTTTGTGTAAGACTGAAACTTTTAATAGCTCAAAAGTAAAAATATTGAATGTAAATTATTGCAGACCTTCCTGACACTAATGTAAATGGATTTGAAATGGTGGCTGTTGCTGGGCCCTAAATACATGAGCACACAGGTATCTGACAAAGTTTTAAAAAACAATTTTCACATGAAATTGATAAATTGTTTATGCCTGCCAATGATGCTTACAAATATGAACTGAATGGAGCCTATGGTCAGAGATATTTAGTATCTATAACCTTTTCCCTCGTAGATGATCTCTTTCTTCCTGATGTACCCAAGAAAGATCAGAAGAATGTGCATTCTGGGTGGTGTTTGTTCAACCCTTTTTTTCTGCTGAACTTAAATCAAAATCTTGTCTTATTTCAACACTAAACTTAAATTTTGTTCCATGAAAGTTAGTGCATAGTAAAAGTTTAGTAGGGATGTCCCAATCCAATTTTTTGTGCCCCCGGTCTGAGTCACTTAATATAGCTGATATAAAATAAGGGATTGGGCTTAGGATAGCAGATACTGATCAGTTAAAAAAAGTTTAATCAGCCCTGATATTGATCCTTAAGATCGGCTCGGTACATCACTGGTTTTTAGTATTTTGTCTTTATTGTCATCTACTTTTTTTTTAGCAGAAACTGTTGGCATCTGTCTAAACCAAAGCAGACCATCCACATGCAGCCGAAGCAATCCCTCTGAGTCCCTTTCACACGGCCAGAGAAGCCCCATAGAGTCCCTCTCACAGAATCACAGGAGAGATCGGTCCAGTGAGTCCCTCTCACACGGCCAGAGAATCCCCAGTGTCCCTCTCACAGAATCACAGGAGAGATTGGTCCAGTGAGTCCCTCTCACACGGCCAGAGAAGCCCCACAGAGTCCCTCTCACAGAATCACAGGAGAGATCGGTCCAGTGAGTCCCTCTCACACGGCCAGAGAAGCCCCAGTGTCCCTCTCACAGAATCACAGGAGAGATCAGTCCATTGAGTCCCTCTCACACGGCCAGAGAAGCCCCAGTGTCCCTCTCACAGAATCACAGGAGAGATCGGTCCAGTGAGTCCCTCTCACACGGCCAGAGAAGCCCCACAGAGTCCCTCTCACAGAATCACAGGAGAGATCGGTCCAGTGAGTCCCTCTCACATGGCCAGAGAAGCCCCACAGAGTCCCTCTCACAGAATCATAGGAGAGATCGGTCCAGTGAGTCCCTCTCACACGGCCAGAGAAGCCCCACAGAGTCCCTCTCACAGAATCACAGGAGAGATCGGTCCAGTGAGTCCCTCTCACATGGCCAGAGAAGCCCCACAGAGTCCCTCTCACAGAATCACAGGAGAGATCGGTCCAGTGAGTCCCTCTCACACGGCCAGAGAAGCCCCAGTGTCCCTCTCACAGAATCACAGGAGAGATCAGTCCAGTGAGTCCCTCTCACATGGCCAGAGAAGCCCCACAGAGTCCCTCTCACAGAATCACAGGAGAGATCAGTCCAGAGAGTCCCTCTCACACGGCCAGAGAAGCCCCAGTGTCCCTCTCACAGAATCACAGGAGAGATCGGTCCAGTGAGTCCCTCTCACACGGCCAGAGAAGCCCCACAGAGTCCCTCTCACAGAATCACAGGAGAGATCGGTCCAGTGAGAACCCTCTCACACGGCCAGAGAAGCCCCACAGAGCCCCTTTTACAGAATCACAGGAGAGATCGGTCCAGTGAGTCCCTCTCACACGGCCAGAGAAGCCCCACAGAGTCCCTCTCACAGAATCACAGGAGAGATCGGTCCAGTGAGTCCCTCTCACACGGCCAGAGAAGCCCCACAGAGTCCCTCTCACAGAATCACAGGAGAGATCGGTCCAGTGAGAACCCTCTCACACGGCCAGAGAAGCCCCACAGAGCCCCTTTTACAGAATCACAGGAGAGATCGGTCCAGTGAGTCCCTCTCACATGGCCAGAGAAGCCCCACAGAGTCCCTCTCACAGAATCACAGGAGAGATCGGTCCAGTGAGTCCCTCTCACATGGCCAGAGAAGCCCCACAGAGTCCCTCTCACAGAATCACAGGAGAGATCGGTCCAGTGAGTCCCTCTCACACGGCCAGAGAAGCCCCACAGAGTCCCTCTCACAGAATCACGGGAGAGATCGGTCCAGTGAGTCCCTCTCACATGGCCAGAGAAGCCCCACAGAGTCCCTCTCACAGAATCACAGGAGAGATCGGTCCAGTGAGTCCCTCTCACACGGCCAGAGAAGCCCCAGTGTCCCTCTCACAGAATCACAGGAGAGATCAGTCCAGTGAGTCCCTCTCACTCGGCCAGAGAAATCATGGGTTTAATATAATTTTTGGCCGAACTATCCCTTTAAAATATAATGCATGGAAGGCAGATTGGTGTCTTCTTGTCAAAATCATGTTATACTATAGTGCAACCACTAGATGGCTGCAAATATATATTTGGCTGGGTATTCCCCAGTTGTTTATAAGGGCATTTTTAGACATTACTTACTTTTATTAGGTTTTCCCTTTGTATATATACTTAGACAATATCAAATACTACTTTATCATGGCTGATTTGTAGACAGTACCACAGACAGTATTTTTTATATTTCCCATTCATTTCCTATGGCTGCCATTTTTAACTGAAAAAAATTTTTTTAAAGACAATGTAGCCTTTTCTAATCAGATCCACATTTTTGTGTGTTCATATAGCGATATAATTTCGTATAATTCAGATAAATTGAAAAAAATGTCATAGCCTACTGACTGAAGACCACCAGAGTTAAAACATCCCATTAACACCCGTTAATCACATGATTAAACAAATTCAAGGAAAATGTTTGATTTTAAAGTATTATACAGCATTAAAGATTTCAATTTGTATCTTTGGTGCAAAGTACATAATGGCACACTGATATATTTTTGAATATTACTTGGAGTTGTTTGAGAACTATTTTTTACGTTTTCAACATTGCCAAGAAGTGACATTGAAGACTTTTGATAACGATAATGTATTTTTCTACAGCATCTGGCGTGACGTTATGGAGACCAAGCAGTGGTGTGTCCTGTTTACTTGGGCTGGTCACATGTCTGGGCTGTGTAGCATCCCTCAACATCCCCCCAATGACTTCAGGCCCGCGCTCGGCCTTTTCCGCCACACGTAGCAGCAGCGTGTTGGGTGGCACTCAGCGGGTCGTGACCTTTGACCGCCTTCTCGTCAACATCGGTGATGACTTCAACCCAGATACGGGTGGTTTCAGATGCCGCCTGCCTGGTGCGTACTACTTCTCGTTCACCGTGGGAAAGTTTCCCAAGAAGATGCTGTCTGTCATGCTGGTGAAGAACGGGATGGAGGTGCAGGCCATGGCGTACGACGGATACTGGAACCAGGGTCGCAAGGTGCAGAGCCAGAGCGTGATGGTCAGTCTGAAGCCCTTGGATACGGTCTACCTTCTGCTTCAGGAGAATCCCGACTACGCCATCTACAGCAACGTTGGACCGTACATCACATTTAGCGGTTATCTCGTCTACCCAGACTCCATATCATCTGTTGGAGATCTCAGTAATCACCTATCTCCTCCAGGCCTCCATATTCCAGGTTGTCCTCCCCCTATAGATGCCCATTATGACTGGAGAAGAACAACCATTGAGGAACCACGTTCTGCGTTTTCAGTGGCAAGAACATCATCAGTGCTGGGTGAAAGCAGAGGGCATCGGGAAAGAGAAGCTCTCCCGTTTGACGTGGAATACGTTAACATAGGCGGCCACTTTAACAAAACTTCTGGACGTTTCACCTGCCACTTCCCCGGTGCGTACTTCTTCGCGTTTACGGTGGGGAAACACCCTCGTCGGGCGTTGTCGGTGAAGCTGATGTTGGGCAGAGGGGAGGTGCGGGCCATGGTGTTCGACGAGGACTTGTCACGGAGGAGAGAGATGCAGAGTCAGAGTCTGCTGTTGTCACTGAAAAGAGGAGACAGTGTCTGGCTGTACAGTCAGCAGGATGACGGATACGCCGTTTACAGCAACCAGGGACGTTACACAACATTCTTTGGATTCCTGGTCTATCCTTATGCCGATTCCATGAACATAGACAGAACTTTCCCCTAAGAACCAGTACTGAATAATTCATAGCTCTGCCTTTAACCTTTTATTTTTGTACTAAATTTGCCAATACATTCGCTCCTCTAACATAGTGCTATTGTTATGTGCTTTTACACATCACAAATTATTATGTAAATATTGTATAATTTTTTCAGGTTAAACTTAAAGATATGGCAACAACTTTCATTAATGACATTAACAAACATTACATTGCATATGGTTAGCAGATCACTAGTGAATGTACGTTAAAATGGAATTCATATATATTCATGTTTGAATGTAATTGAACAATTGATCTAAGCTTATCATATTTAGTACCTTATTATTGAAAGCTGTTATAAAGGCTTCCCATTTTTGTATAATTGTTTAGAAAGACATGCAACTGTGACTCTCTCATATTGTTAGAGGCAAAATGCTCTACATAGACATAGTTGGTGCTGATTTTTATTGTACCATTGTATTTACTATTTTGGATATAAACTAATCTAAATAAACTTTACTTAACCATGTGTGTGGGTGTGTGTGTGTGTTTGGCCAACATTGTGAGGATCAATATCGTAAGTATTTGAAACCTAATAACTTATAAATGTATTTATATGTCAAATTGGCATTTAAACATTAACAAGTAAACACTACCATCAGCCTTTCTATAATTAATTAATACATTAATTTAAATGCACCATTCATATGTCACATCAATGATGGCATAAAACTGTGATCTTCAATAACATTAAAACCTCTGGAGTCACAATGAGAGACGATTACAAAAGATAATAGATCATTTTTATTTAAATACACTCAACAGTAAATATGTTCAAAGAAATCATTTAAAATGTTTTTTAGGATTGTTAATTTAACAAGTAACATAATCTCCTTAAAAGGTCACTCTCTAGTAATGTTCATATCCAAAGCTTTAGTAGGCAGAAATAATGTAATATTTAGCAAAAACTACCCAATATCGGTGATTGCTTGTGATTAATCTGATTATTAGTTGGCATATCATGTAATTAACTCAATAAAAATCATGAATTGAAATTTTTTACTCTTTAAATTTTAAATAATTAATAAATTAATAAACTCCTTAAATAATTCAGAAAATGTTATTTGTGCTACATTAGTATCTATAGGACAATAAATCTTTAGATTTAAATACAAATCCTTATACTGAAGTCACATTTCTTCTCAAAACAGAGGGGTTCTGAAACCATAAGGCTGTATCTGGCTCATACGTCTCATACTGGGGGTTTGAGTCCTGGATCTGTGCAACCTATTGAAACGTGGACATCGTTAATAATACAAATAAAAAAACATTTAAAATGGCAATTTTTAGTGTGGATCCATTGGCTCACCTGATGTGACTGCTTTCTACAAGCTTTAATTTCTGTATCAGCATATGCCACAAAATGGATTAATGTGTAGACTCTGAAACAAAAGAACATAATACACCATTACTAAAAATAGGAATAAAACGGAATGATTTATCTTCAGACTTTAGACTTGTTTTATATATAATGTATTGCATGATCTCCACTTTGTGATTTAGTGAAACACTAAAACAAAAAGGTCTGGCAATTTTAACCATATAAAAGAATCAGTGATAGTGATTTTATTCTTTTGTGCATGTTTAGTTACCTGTGGTATAGCATTGCAATAAATTGCACTATCAGCAATAATGCGAAGCTCAGTAGAAACATCAGTGCAATTGGATCAAGGGAAAAAACTTCTGTTGGGGATCGAGTCCCATTAGGATACATTTTTGGGATCTTTATGGAGATTGAGTCACCAATTGTTTCAAGGAAGAAAGTTGCCACTAGCCAAAGTGCATTGCAGAAGAAAAAGGCAAATGTAACCTATATGAAAGAGAACAGACAAAACTTTACTGTTCCAGAGCATATAGACAAAACCACATACAAAGTCATTTTTGCATATTGACATACAATCATCAAGCTTATGAGGCTTACCTTATTTCGAAGTTCCTTCAGATCATTAGCTATTTTTTCCTGTTGTTCTTTATTCTCTTTAAGAGGTTCTAGATATTTCTTTTGCAATTCTCTCCAGAAATCGATTTCATCCTGCATGTGGTGAAACAGTACATGTATATTATGTGTATGCACTATGCACCTGACATATCTGCAGCAACCAAGGGCAGGGCCAGTTAGCACAGGCAAAAAAAGCGAGTTTCTCCATTGACGTCGTCCATTCAAATGGAGCCATGTATTATGGCAGAATAACAATAATTATTTTGCAAAAATAAATAAATGATAAAAAATTATAAACAAATATAATATAATATAATATAATATATTATAATATAATATAATATAATATAATATAATATAATATAATATAATTTATTTCTACCAATTCGTCTTACCATTGGAAGCGCAGATTCATGCAAGGGAAAGTCATAAGATTTCATCTGTAGATGTTCAATCCAAGCTTTTGGAATTAAATATATAACCGTTTTAATTGTAATCTAATTCAATAAGTCAACAGCTAGAATATTAGGATATTAAGTGTGGAAGACATACTTACTTTGATGAGCACTGAGTGGGAACTCCTCTGCCCTACATTATAGGAATACAGTATTATTAGTGATAGTAGTATTAATAACATCCACTGTAATCTGAAAGTTATTAATTAGTTAATTTTATTTTTTTCAAATCTATGTAAAAATTCTACACAGGTGGATAGAAATGGGATGAAACAATGTGAATTTGTGCTGTAGTGTATTTTTTTTTTTTTTTTTTTTTTACCTTTGTGTTTCCAAAGGAACATCCAAAGGCTTTTCAGTTTCTGTTATGGTTTCTGCAGGTAGTATCTCCTTGCTCGAATCTTCTTCAGATTCCAAACATGGACATTTGCAACATGTGGCATTCATGACCTTCTTCTTGATGGTGTCGACTGCTGTAGTCTTAGCCTGGCCGCCGGTTTCACGAGTGCCCCACGTGACATTGTTCATGTTGACTATAGAGTAAATGGCCAAGAGTAAATACCCGCTGGGAATGCAGAGGAAGTATAACAACCCATAGATGACCAGTGAGAACTCCTGAGGGTGTAAAGCTGCCGTAATGATGTACAACACCACCATGCCGATGAGGAACAGACCACTGGGGGTCAGAAAAGTTTTTTGCCTCACTAAATCCCCTATGAGAGTAGAAATGAGGAAATAAAGTAAGTGCAGTCTAAAAATATTGATGTTCTAAATAGTTTTTTAGGCTTGAAAAAATACATAGTCGTTACCTATGATGCAGAGAATTGTTCCCGCCATGAGAAATGCGTATAACACACTCATAATTGCTGCAATTTTAATCTGCATGTCAGATGTCAGTTTGAAGCACAAGATGAGATAGACAGTACACTGTAAAAAAAAACTGTAAATTTACAGGAAACGGTCTGTATTTTTTAACAGAATTTTGTCGTTTTGTCATTATACAGTGAATACCTGTTATTTTACAGATATTTGTTGTAATTTAAAGGTCCACTATTAAATTTACAGGTAATTGCTTTTATTTTGGTTTTACATTAATTTTACGTTTTTAAAAGGAAATTCTCTGTAATTTTATAGGGTTATGTGTAATTTTACATAAAAAATTAAGTAATATTTTACAGATTATTTCTGTGGAATTAGAAAACAAAGAAAATAAGGTATAACTGCAGAAATCAGCAGTCACTAAACATGTTTTCCTTAAAGATTATTAAGCATGTGGGGGTTAAAGTGAGTTTTAAGATTTGTACACACATTAGGCAAGCCTATTTAATTATTTATAGTCTTTTAATTTTGTCTTGCAAATAGATGTTCATTTTGATCATCATTTGTAGGCTATTTGCCCGAAAATTTCATTTAGGCCTATATTTTATGTCTTTTATGAATCGTTTTTCCAAATCTGCGTGGCTTTGTGTGCGTTTGTATGTATGTGTGTGTGTGTGTGTGTGTGTGTGTGTGTGTGTGTGCCCGCGCGCGCGCGCAGATTCAAATTATCCGCCATTACGTTTCGTTGCTGCTAGTCCCGCCCACAACAGTTAGCTACAGATCTGTCTCTGTCGTCGATCTGTGTCAAGGGCAAGCGGGAGATTTGAAGTTTCAGTCTACGCTCGTGAAGTAGTCGTGGATTGTGATCACAGTGGTTCAAAGCTATAATCGTATTCGACAGAAGCAACCAGCCGTGAGCAGGAGCGCTGAACACATATTAGTTGTTTGTAGTCTGTCAGTCAGTCCAGAAATAATGCGCCCTTTTTCAGTGAGCCTGGTTCGTCGTCACAGCGGACCTCATCCCGACCGATCAACGGCTGAGGTAAGAGTCTCATACTACATGTGTGTACGATATTTTATATTACATTTGTGTTAAGTGGTTAGACAGTTTCCATGCTAACGTTAGCATTCTTAAATGATGTTCAGTTATAACTGGGTCAGGGCAAAACACTGAAAATGCAGCATGCGTTTTTAATTATCGATCTGTGTTAAGAAAGATCAGTTGAACCCAACCCACATCTCTACTTATTAACTTAAAGACCTAAAACAATCTTTAGTAGACTTGTTATTCATATTAAAGTCCATAATTGTGTATAAAATCTTCGTTATGATAGTCAGTAACATTAAATCAATAAATGGCGGGATATTTTGAAACACTGTCTGGAAGCTGAAAACTTTTCTCTTAAAAAAATACTTTATTTTATTATAATAAAATTGTAGTAAACACGTTTTTAGCTGATTTTTTACCATTGTAATAGCCACAGTTTTACTAAAAATAGGCCTACCGTGTTTCTTTTGTTTATTTCGTAATAGTTAACATGACTAACTTTATTAAGACCGTTAAGAAATCAAAATACTGTAACTTAAGGTACTTGTTGATGATACAGGAAAGCCTAGAACAGGAATACTAGAATATGAATACAACATGATGAACCCCTAGGACCTAGGTGTGCAGCTAGGTCACAGTAAATCATATTCATTTAACTTTACTTTCTATAAATGTAACTTAGCTAAAATCACATGGCAGCTCAAAATATTACTGTTAGCCTTTCCAGCTCAGCTTCAAGATCATAGTCATTTGAGTTTTTGCATTGTCCCAATGGAACATATTCTGACATGTGTAAATCTAATACTGAGTTTTAAAATAACTTGTGTGTGTGTGTGTGTGTGTGTGTGTGTGTGTATGTGTGTGTGTGTGTGTGTGTGTGTGTGTGTGTGTGTGTGATTTCAGGTCACGTGGAAAGCAGATGATCATGGCAAACAAGGTATGGGAAGAATTCATTAAAACATAAAAATCATAACGGTTCTGATTCCATATGTTCATAACAGTCTTCTGATTCCATATGATTGCACTAAAAGTATGCACAAGGTTTGGATTTGCTACAGCAAGATTACGATTGTGTTAGATTCCACCCATCTTTCTTTATTTTTTTATTTTTTTTTTAACTACCCACTAAGCAAAATTATGTCCGAAAGACTTCTTTTCAATGTCTTTGTTACAAAAATCAGACGTTGAAATGCCGTCCACTGAGGAGCCAGAATGAAAGTTATGACGTCTTTTTTTGACGTGTTCTGCACGTCCGATATAGACGTTCATCGAACCTTCGTACAAGGTTAAAACTAGTTCAGATGTGGCCATTGTGGACATATTTCAACATCATTTATGGTCTCATTTAGACATAATTACTTTGACTATTGCTGTCAGATGATCTTAGTGAGAATTAACAGAGGTTTAGATGTTGATATTAGTTTAATTTGAAGTGTCACCATTGTGGCGATCCGTGTTTGCTTTAGTTGGGCTCTTGGTCCCCGTTCCTTTTACTTTAACTTTTCTTTGGCTGCTGTAACAGTGTGTTTGTGTAACACAATTGTTGTGGCAGGGAAAGCCTAGAAAAAGTATGAGGTGTTATCAGTTCAATGTTGATGATGACATAATTATCACAAAATGAGCCTTTAATATTGTGTTTAAAGTTTTGTGTTTATATTTGCCGTTAATAACCACCAACCTTTTGGAACTGCATTATTGGTGAAGGTGTATTTATTTGAAGGTGTGTAAAAAGCATGTGCACATTATGTTTTGAGCAAGAGTATCATTCAGTCACACACAGACATCAAGATTTTGGATATGAATCACAACAACGGTGACAACCAAAAAAAGCTTGGGAATTAAGGATGAGTTTTGTACTATGAAAGCTACCCATCATGCATTGCAGCATGAAGCTTTTTTTTTAATTGTCACCATTGTTGGAAATCATATGCACAATCTTGATGTCTGTGTGTGACTGTATGATACTCTTGCTCAAAACATAATGTGCACATGCATTTTACACACCTTCAAATAAATACACCTTCACCAATAATGCAGTTCCACAAGGTTGTTGGTTATTAATGGCAAATATAAACACAAAACTTTAAACACAATATTAAAGGCCCATTTTTGTGATAATTATGTCATCATCAACATTGAACTGATAACACCTCAAACTTTTTCTAGGCTTTCTCTGCCACAACAATTGTGTTACACAAACACACTGTTACAGCAGCCAAAGAAAAGTTAAAGTAAAAGGAACGGGGACCAAGAGCCCAACTAAAGCAAACACGGATCGCCACAATGGTGACACCTCAAATTAAACGAATATCAACATCTAAACCTCTGTTAATTCTCACTAAGATCATCTGACAGCAATAGTCAAAGTAATTATGTCTAAATGAGACCATAAATGATGTTGAAATATGTCCACAATGGCCACATTTTAATTAGTTTTAACCTTGTACGAAGGTTCGATGAACGTCTATATCGGACGTGCAGAACACGTCAAAAAAAGACTTCATAACTTTCATTCTGGCTCCTCAGTGGACGGCATTTCAACCTTTGATTTTTGTAACAAAGACATTGAAAAGACGTCTTTCGGACATCACTTTGCTTAGTGGGGCTCTGTCATTTAGAAACATGACTTTTCCTATCACTACTATCTTAATGACACATATCTTTTAATCCAGCTAGATGATCTGACGGTTGCTGCTCGCATCTCAGCCTACCTGATGGAAAATTCTTGCTGGATGAATGACCTTCACCTTTAAATCAGCCTTGCCAAGACAGAACTGCTTATGGTTCAGCTTTCAGCCAAAACATACTTGCTGTGATCCTGCTGATTTGCCTTATCATTAGGAGGATCAGGCCCTTCCTATCAGAGCTACACAACCCTCTTGTTCTATCCAGACTGGGCTATTGTAATGCCCTCCTGGCAGCTCTTCCAGTGTCAGTCAAACCTCTGCAACTGATCCAGATGCTGCAGCAAGAGTTGTCTTTAAAGGTAGCCCTATGCCTAAACTCACTACTTTAGATCTGTGTGTCTCCAGAAGCATGTGTTCTGCAAGTGAACGGTGCCTTGTGGTGCCATCATCCCAAAGAGACACAAAACCACTTTCACTGACATTTACCTGGACTGTTTCCTGGTGGTGGAATGACCGGCGCAACGCAACACATTTTCAAGAAACTGCTAAAGATCCATCTTTTTCATAAACACTTCACCCAATAATACTTAATCTTTGTTACAAAAAAAAAAAAAAAACACCTTTCTATGTGTACTGTACTAGACTAACTGGGACTTGTCACTGCACTTGTTGCTTTTTATTATCTTTAATTATTATCTTAATTGGTTAGTCACTTTGGATAAAATGTAATTGTAAATGTTAAAATAAGTTATACTGTAAAGGTATACGGTAATTGCTTTTTATTGTGGATATTTTTACATGTTCTAAATTATATACTAAGCTTATATTTCCTATCAATCACTTATCTTGATGTTTAGTGTTTGTTCAATTACTAATACTTTAAATATGCAGGTAATTTGTACTCATACATTTAGTTAATTTAAAAGAAATTGACTGTACATTTGCTATTATTAAGAACGTAATTAGAGATGTTGTGAAATTGGATCTGTACAAATAAAAAATAAAACTGTAAATTTACAAACATTTGTATTTGAATTTATGTACTTGTGTGCATTTTTTATACATAATTTCATTGTTATTTTACACATAAAAACTATATTAAAAGAAAATTACTGTAGATAGACAGCATTATTATATAAAATAATTTTATAAAACCTTAAATTTACAGTATTTAATTGTTTTAAAGGTGTATATGACTTTTTAAAACATTAAAAATCCCAGTAATTACATAAGATTTAATGTAATATTAAAGATATAATCTGTTATTTAATTATGGAAAATTACTGTATTTTAACGTGATTGTTTTTTGCCGTTATTTTACGGTAATTTTCTGGCGCCCCAGCTGCCGGAATAATACCGTTTTTTTACAGGTTTTTTTTTTACAGTGTAGGGGGCACTACGGCCAAAGCAAGAGCAATATTTTCACCGATTTCCAAAATGAACACAAAGCTTCCTGCAAGGTAAAGAAAGCACTTTAATAGCCCTTTAATAGCCCTTTTTTTCTGCCATAAAACAGCACAATGAATCTAATGCAAATAAATTACTGTAAATTTTTCTATGCAAGCAAATCCTTACCTGATATCATGAGACAGATAGTGGCAGGGCCCAAGATGGAAGCTGCCATGCTGATAATCTGGTACAAGATGTAAAGTTTTGAGATAGAGCTGTTCCTCTCAGAAGTCAGTCCTCCTGAGCCCAAGAGGTCGATGGTGTTGGCCATGGTAGAAGGTCCCCAGCGTCTGCGCTGGTTGTAGAACTCTTTAAAATCCTGAGGCGCATTGGTGTAGGCATCAGATGCTGCATTATACTCAACCCTCCACCCCTGCTGCAGAAGCAGAGTACATAACCAGCGGTCCTCACCTGAAATTACACCGAAAAGAGGTGAATTTGTTTAGTCTAGGCTGAACTGATATTATTTGTCATGTGGTTAGCTTCATGTAGACATTACCTTGATCATACTGGACGTAGTGGCTGGCTTCACTTGCTTTAGTTGTATACCTCTTCATGACGTTGTCGTCCATGAGTGCGGCTCCTCTGAAAAGACTGAAACATCCAGGGCTGCACAGTACACAGCCGAACACGTGCTCTGCGGTCTTTTGCAGCCAGTGGCCTACCGCATATTCAAACTTCTGATACCACACCATGGGCCCTTTAAGCATAATATCTTATTAGTCAGTTTATCACCTTTATAATCTATACTATACATAAGTAGTCGCAAGTGCAGTTTTCTTTAGAATAGATGAGTGGATCTCAGATTTTACAATGGTCATCAAGCGGCAAAATTGTTAATCATTGTACCATATTTAATGTAGATGTTTCCATAGTTTTCAAAGATGAGTGCATGTCTATATTTGCGACTAGTTTCTACCAAATGACAGATAAATTTGGTGGAAAATACCACCTACTGTATGATTATAGGTATAATAACGGGCTTTATCCCTACAGATAATACATACAGCTCAGACATATTTGGTTGTTATCTTGATTTTTTTTTTTTTTTTTATCTTACTGAACCAAAACTATTCTATTCTAGATGTTTAGAAAATTTTACAGTAATGAATCAAAAACAATAAAATGACCTGATAAAAATGGTTTATAATTAATATATATATATCCAACCTGTTCCAGTTGGATGAATCCTGCCACAGGCAGCCCCAACCTCTGGGTAGAGTTTCAGTCTGTCAATTAACAGCATGACTGCGGACGGCTGGAAATCAGTATCTCCATCCAGGGCCAAGATATACGTGTTCTCCTTCTCTCTCTAATGAGCATTAAAAACATTCAAAGTCTAGCTGATATTGTATTATTCTGTAGAAATACTAGTGGTGAACTTTAAAGTTAAGCATCTAACCTTCAGTTTCTCCTTAAGGTCATCCAGTTCTTCTCCTACCTCAAACTTTTTGAAGTACTGTCTGTTAAGTCTCCAACCAAAAATGTAATACAAGTACATTATCTGCAAACACAGATGATTACTGAAGTTCTGAGCGCAAAACATCTGCACCTGTGTTTAGCTGCATGACCCTTACCTGAGACCATCTTTTTTTGTGACGAATAAGTTGCTTGTCTTTGAAGTGAACCATTATCACATTGCCATTAGGAAGGGTGTATTCCAGACGACCTCCATAGGGGGTGTTTATGATCTTCTGCCATGGTAGTGGTGGCGTCTGCTTGAATATACATGGATCCTCCTCACTAAAAATGCTAATGCATGTGAAGTATTATTAGATTAGTTTTTCCCATAAATTCTCAGTAACCATAAACAGATCAAAATAAAGAGGATTCTTACGTGTAAACTTCTTTAATTACATCCACAAGAATTTCAGCGTATTCATTTGCATGGCGCTGCCTTCCATTATCAACATCCACGAAAGCGTCATCAAAATAAATATGGAATTCAAACTCGACGTCTCTGTGTTTGTCGGTCTTGGGCCTGTATTTATCGAGCCTGGTAGTAAAAGAAATAATATTCAATTACAAGTACAATTCAATTGAGACTGAATGAGTAAGTGTATGTTTACCTGAACATAGAGATGATTATCTTCATCATTTCATCGTAGGTCTCATGCCACATCGTTGCACACAGAAACACTCTGATGGTTTCTTCTGTGCTGAGGAACACATATTAAGAAATCCAAAGGAAAATTGTAATTCCTCAGAGGTCGCTCTCAGATACATTTCATTTAATTACTAACATTTGATGGACATGAAGTAAGAGTCAGATAACATAAATGTAAAAAACAATGAGAATGCACCATTCAACATCGATACAGATCATTTAAAAATCTCTAATATTGGCTGATATGAACAATATGCAACCATACTTAGAGTTAGAAAGTTGAAACACTTACCACCGTTTCTCCTTGATTTTCTTTCGGATTTCAAAACGGGTGTTCAGCAACATGGACTGTTCCAGAAACGCTCCTTCATACATGCGTCGCACGAACAGATCTTGGGTTCTTTCTATTCGATGGAGCTTCAGGAACCAGATGTAAAATGTACTGAGCATGAGTCCCAACCACCAGCTCAGAGCAGAGCAGATCAAACACGCCAGTCCTCCTGTACTCATGTTTTCCACAATGTACCTGGCTTGTAGAGTATTTGCAGCATCAGTCAACATCAAGCGCAACAATGTATCACTGGATTTCGACTGAACGTTCTCAAAACAAGTAGAAGTTTGATTAGACTCTGGGAGTTTAAATGCAAGTGGACTCAAAAACACTGCCAAAACTGCAATCGAGGCCATGTACATGGGCAAAGCGAAGCTGCGGTGCAGGGAGTGCATCTTGCAAGCCACAACTACAAACCAGCGGCACAGTGCAGAGGATAAAATCTGGAGCGCCACCAATGAAATAATGACTGTTTCGAAGACGGATTTGACCGATTCCCAGTTCTGACCAGACAGAGGAACATAAGTTACAACCACAGCTGAAGTAATCAGGATTCTCATCAAACTGGAGATGATGCACACCACATTACGGGACTGAGCGATGTCTTTGGAAATGTCCTCTAGACATGAGATGGAGAAGAGCGTGCTGTAGTTTTCCCACCAGTTCACAGAAACACAGATGGTCCCCACGATGGCAAGGCCAATTGATATTCTCATCTGAGGGGAATGTTCGATTGCCAGATAACTGACTGCAAACAGCACATAACCCAGGACGATAAAGAAAATGGAGCATACGGGGAGCATTATAAGCCGCTTCCTCTCTTTGGCGAGGCACTCAGCGACTACCTGGAACACTGCTGACAGGATGCTCACACTGTTTAGGATCATCACATTGGTGACAATGTCAAAGTGTGGCATGGCTACTACTGTTAGAATTGCAGCTCCCAATGCTACCAGGAACTCAACAAACAGGACCTAGAGCAAAGATCAAATCAAAGTCAGAAAGGTTACTGCCATAACAATCAGTTTCTCTGCTACTATACATCTGTTTAACAAAAACTCTGTTTGCTTACCCAAAAAACAGTTTTTTTAGAGGGCATGGCTGCACTCTTGAAAATGAACTTCCATGTGCTTTTTAGCAAAAGGAGAACACTCGGCCCAACTAGAACAAAGCCAATGCCAAGTAGGGCGGCTGGCTTCTTTTCTGAACATATAATCTCAGTTTCATTGTTCCCAAATGTTATCAAAAGCAAAAATGATGTCTGTAAAGAAAAAAAAATAGTTTCAGTCAAACCGAGCCTTTTGTGTATAGTTAATTGTTATCCTATCACCCAATGATTAGCCAATGATTATAAAAGCAGCTCACTTTACTGAGCAGCGCAAGGGCAAAGACAAGTACACCAACAATGGCACACGAGAACCATTTCAAACACCGCACTCGTTTCTTTGGTATCTGCTCATCTTGAATGATCGGCACTTCTCTGCACGCATCCCAAGGCCGCCTGTTTGGGAAGAAAAAAAGTGAATAGCTTAATGGAAAATTTAAAGTTCACTTGAACGAAAAAATTTAAAAGATGTACATTTTTTTTGGTATTTATCATGCTAGAGAGATTGAAGGAATATATGCCAGGAATAGGTAAAGAATTGTTCTTTATAAAGAAATCAATTTGAGAGAAAGTGGAATATTAAAAATGTTAAATTCAAAAATAAGCATTTAGCTGCATAATTAAATGTTTGTGGAGATCTTAATTTTAATTATTTAATGTAAGTTTGATAAATGAAAAACAAAAAAATGATTACCTGAATTCCTGTCTCTGCTGCTTTTCCATAGTGATGTTTGCAAGGCAGCAAAAACCTTTGATTGACCATATGTAAAACAGACCAGAGCCTTATAACAGGTGGGAGGAGTTTCTGCTGTGACTTCTGTATTAATCTTTACATATAAATCATCTACCTTTCCATGTTCAGTTTAATTTCCCACTCCCTTTGATGATGAAAAGAGTTTCTCAAATATTTTAAGCGACTTACCGGATATACAACTTTGGTTAAACAAATGTGGTAAATCCCTTCTAATTAACGGATTTTTCTATGAAACACAATTACAAGGAAGAAATATTGTAATGCCACACTATACAGCGACATTCTAGAAAATTCTCTGCTTCCAACTAATGGCATTAATTTGGGGGGTAATTCTCATGCACATAATATGCATAAGGAAATGGAGTCCGTGCGAAAGAACTAGTTGACTTACAGCACACAAAGACCAAATGAGCATATGCAAAGAACATTAATGTAACTGTCGAAATGAAAGATATAAACTGATCAGCCACATTAAAACCACTGAAAGGAAAAGTGAATAACATTGATTATATCGTTACAATGGCATCTGTCAAGGTGTGGGATATATTCGGCCACAAGTGAACCAGTCAGCTTTTGAATTTCATGTGTTGGAAGCAGGAAAAATGGGCGAGCGAAAAGATCTGAGTGACTTTGACCAGGGACAAAGATGACTGGGTCAGATCATCTCCAAAATGGCAAGTCTTGTGGGGTATTCCCGGTACGCATTGGTTAGTACATAGCAAAAGTGGTGCAAGTAAGGACAACTGGTGAACTTTAGATATGGTCACTGTCTTCCACTGAACTGCCTCTGTGAGTGTTATGTATGTGCGACCAAAGTCTCTTATATAAAGTCTTTGGTGCGACTCAAATGCTTTGCTCTCACTCAGGTATTAAAGCTGTTGTCGGTTAATTTGATGAGTGAACATTCGCCTCGTCTTTTTCAAATGTGATAAGACTTTAAAATTGTATTTACTTTAGTCAATGTCACTATGGTTATAGTTGATAGATCCTGTTGTACGTTCAGACAGAGTAGTAGTAGGGGTTATCAAGGGCTTTTCATCTAGAAAAACAAGGAAGAAATGTTTCTAAAGTTATGCAAGCATAAGCACAGTGTGAAATGTACTGACTACTAACTGCCCAGTGACACTTTTATTGGGGGGTGGGGGGCCAACTGTAATGCTGTAGACCCTGAACATCAGAAATGGGCAATGGAGCAATGGAAGAAGGTTGTTTGGTCTGATGAATCACATTTTTTAAGATCAGGTGGATGCCCAGGTGCATGTGCATAGTTTACCTGGGGAACAGACATTTGGACAAATCTGATCCTTGGAGACCCCTCCTCGCATCTTGCAGAACTTAGAGGATCTGCTGCTATTGTTTTTGTGCCAGATATCACATAAAACATTCAGAGGACTTGTGGAGGACATGTGGAGGACAAGTGAAGTCCATGCCTCGACGCATCAGAGCTGTTTTGGCAGTCTGATGAGGACCTACATGATATACGGCATGTGGCTTTAATGTTGCGGCTGGTCAGTGTACAAGGAAGAAGGAAATTAAAATTTAAGGGAGAAATCCCTTCATGATCTAGGGTTTCCATTAATACGCTACGAGTAAAACATTCATGAGACAACAAGGAAATTGATATTTTGAAAAAAGAGTTGGCCTCTGATCAAATTATTTTCTGAAACTCTTACATCAGGAAGACTATGATTCTGTAACTTCACTTCATAGCTAGGACAAGGGCTTTCATAGGACCCACCAAGAGAGGTGTAATCAATCTTGAGACCCAGCAAACACTTTTTAAACTTTAAAAGTTAAAGATGATCTATTTTAGTTAATCTTTTACTGTCCTTGTCAAATTACAGAGATGGCTGTATTTATGAGGCATGGAACTAGCTTTCTGACGGATTCATCTGACTGATTTGGCTACTCAGAATTATTCCTTACAAAACTGACTCAAGTAATTTGTTTCTGAATCTGAAGCCTGTCTAGAATACTTTTTTCATCATATATGATCCAGTTGTGTCGTAGGTTGTTGTCTCCTATATCTGTCACAATCCTTAGTCACTAGTCCTGTCACCACTGCACTACATTTCCCAGCTCCCACACTCATCAATCATCCACACCTGCCATCATTCACCTTCATCAGCTCCACTCCACTTAAGTCTGCTTCACACACTCATACCCGATACCTACCTGTGGAAAACTAGGCCTATGCATCGAACCTTCTCGTCTCGTCCCTTTGTCATCTTCGGTCTCCGGTCACTTCTCTCTGTCACCTACAAAAGATAAGACTTTCATTCACATGCCAAGTATCACCAGAACTACTGTATCTGCAATCCAGAGACTCACCTGCTGATAACCGGTGTCATTCAATACACTCCATTCAGAGTTTACCTTTGTCTGCATTCTTCTTTTGCACGACAATATCAATACAAACAAAGCAACATGATCTCACGACCAATTCGTACAAATTCGTACGAGTGATAAAAAGGTGGCTAATTCGTATGAATTCAACGAGGTGGCTAATTCGTATGAATTCGTATGACCTCACTCGTACAAATTTGGGGTAGGTCATTCGTATGAATTCATACGAATTTGGCAATTCGTAAAATATGTACGATTTAGCAAAAAACTAATTCATACGAGTGAGGTCGTATGAATTCGTACGAATTAGCCACCTCGTTGAATTCGTACGAATTTCCGTGATTATTACAATATAAATCAATCAGTGATGAAATCTGTTCTGCAACTTAATCATGATAAATCCTGCATGACTTCCTTCTGTAGAACATTGAATTGAACTGTGAATAGTGAATTAATTGCTCTGTGGAGACAAAAGAGTCAATTGATTCAGTTCACAAAACCAGGTAAAAAGATTTGTTCAGATTCTAACAATAAACTTATCTATTGTTCAGCCCACTTAACAGCAGTTGACAGCTGAATGTTTCAGTTAATGACTTTGGTCTCTTCGTCACACAGTTAAACATTCTAAACATTGGGTACAGCCAGGTGAAATTGTCTTGTTGAATCTTGTTGACACATAACAGTAAAAGACTTAAGTATGTTAAGGTCTGAATGGAACCCATTTAGGCTACCCATGAGCATTAATAAATAGAGGCAGGAAGAAGTACTTTAAACCAGCCTTTATTCATTATTATTGCAGAGATGGGGTTTGGGGCTGGGTCCATGGGACTGACTCTTTTTCGAAACTTTCCCCGAATGGGATTCTTCGGGGCTTTATTTTCCTTACTCAGGACATATCGAGGATACAAAATCAGTTGAGTTTGCTTCTGTTGCAATTTGTCCTAGGTTGTCCCCCATTTTGGCTTATAATGACAGGACTATAAACCGCTCAATTAATTTGGAATAGATTTACAATCTCTTTATGAATGTTTTGAAGCATCAAAGTGGTAGTTGCATGTTGCTGTCAAAAGAGGGACCAAAAGCTCTCAGATTTAATCAAAAGTTTTACTGGTTTGGAACGACATGAGTGTGAGTAATTAATGACAGAATTTTCATTTTTGGGTGAACTAACCTTTTAAGGTTGGGCACAGGTGTATGGGAAGGGTCAAATTATTTGTAATTATTACAGAAATTAATTACAGCTATATTACAGGTAGATATTTTTTAAATATAAGTACAATGAAAAAACAAAACAAAAACAAATCATTAACTTAAATGTAAGGCCATTACATTTGGATGACAAATAAGACATTTAAATGGATAGTTCATCCCTAAATAAAACTTCTGTCATTTACTCACCCTCAAACCTGTATAAATGTCTTTGTTCTGCTGTACTCAAAGGAAGATATTTGGAAGAATGTTTGTAACCAAGCAGATCTCTGGCCCCATTGACTACTACAAGTATTTTTTTTTTCTTACTGTGGTAGTCAGTGCCTCTTTGACATAGCGACAACAACACAGTCTTCTCTAGTGCAGTTCAACCAGGCCTTGTCTCCTTTTTGCATATTCCATGGGTGGAGATTATTTAAATGAGTAACATTATGACTTCCAAACGAGTCGTTCGTTGTAGTTCTTGGAAAGTGGATTCTGTTAAATAAAATATCTCCCTTTGGAGTGGAGCTTTGTAATCTTGCAGATATTTATTATGCTCGAACTAAATTTGAAAAAGTGAAAAGCATAATAGGACCCCTTTAAAGCTCATAGTGGCATTATCTGTAGCTGTCCTGATATATAATGCAGTTATAACTGGAATCCAGACTTTGTTGGGACAGCATTCTTGCAATGCACGGAGAAAAGCAATTTTTAAGATGAAGAGGCACTCTTCATCTGTGACATGCTCGCTTACAGAATCAGACACTGCCGCAGATTATTATTATATCGGTGATATTTATATTGGTTTGTTGGTCCGTTGGGTCGGATTGCTTTCTCACCTCAACCGAACCGCCCCAGAGTTTGTTTTCAATTGAGTGTGAATGCCTAAACGAACCCAACAAATAAGGCAAAAAAACGTTTTTTAAGGATCCGAAACAAACGCTCGAAACGAGCCAGGTGTGAAAACGTGCTTAGTGGGACCGAAAGCCTTCCTATAAGAATGAAATTGTAATGGAGGACTAATCCTATATAATTAAAGTTTTGAAATACCGTTCAAAAAAGCACACATGGGTGCATTCAGGTGTCCATATTTTGGCCATATAGTATCATCTGCTTTTTTGGCTATGTAGGCATACCATCACATCTCCACTTAGCCTACCCTTCACTTTTTTCACTTGCTCATGAATTTGATGAAAACGTATTGGATGGAATTCTTTCATTAATTACTCACCCTCATGTTGTTCCAAACCCGTAAGACTTTTGTTCAGAACACAAATTAAGATCTTTTTGATGAAATCTGAGAGCTTTCTGTCCTTCAATTGGCAGCTACCTAAATACCACTTTGCAGCTACCTAAATACCATTGGCAGCTACCTAAATACCAAAGAGTTGAAATCCAAAACTAATCCATATGAGCGATTTAGTCAAATTTTCTGAAGAGAAACAATCGCTTTATATGATGAACAGATTGAATATAGCCTTTTATTCACATTTAAACAATGATCAAATCACACATCAGTTGTGGTAAACAGAAGCTCAAGAATGTTCTCTTGACGTGCGACAACCAATGAGGTTCATTCTCGTGTGTTACCGCAAGAGGTTTGTTCTCGCGCGTCAAGCAGGTTCAGTTGACCTTTTGTTTGTTTGTTGGTCTATGCTTACAGTACCAGTCAAAAGTTTGGAAACACTACTATTTTTAATGCTTTTGAAAGAAGTCTCTTATGCTCATCAAGCCTGCAGTTAAAAAAAAAAAAAAAACACTAATATTATGAAATATTATTACAATTTAAAATAATGGTTCTCTTTTTTAATATACTTTAAAATGTAATTTATTTTTGTGATGCGAAGCTGAATTTTCATCAGCAAGTACTCCAGTCTTTGGTGTCTTATGATCCTTCAGAAATCATTCTAATATGATGATTTGATACTCAGTTATTATCAATGATGGAAACAGTTGTGCTGTTTAATATATTTTTTTGGAATACTTTTTTCAGGATTCATTGATGAGTAAAACGTTAACAGCATTTATTCATAAAAACAGCATTTATTCAAAATAAAAACATTTCTAACAATATAAATCGTTACCATCACCTTTTATCAATTTAACGCATCCTTGTTGAATTAAAGTACTAATTTCTTTAAAAAAATAGTTATTGTTCCCAAACTTTTGAACGGTAGTGTATATTGTTACAAAAGATTTCTATTCTAAATAAATACAGTTCTTTTTAACTTTTTATTCATCAAATAATCCTGAAAAAAGTATCTCAGGTTATAAAAAAATATTAAGCAGCACAACTGTTTCCAACATTGATCATAAATCAGCATATTAGAATGATTTCTGAAGGATCATAAGACACCAAAGACTGGAGTACTTGCTGATGAAAATTCAGCTTTGCATCACAAAAATAAATTACATTTTAAAGTATATTAAAAAAGAGAACCATTATTTTAAATTGTAATAATATTTCATAATATTACTGTTTTTTTTTTTTTTTTTTAACTGCAGGCTTGATGAGCATAAGAGACTTCTTTCAAAAGCATTAAAAATAGTAATGTTTCCAAACTTTTGACTGGTACTGTATATGTGAATAAAAGCCTAAATTAAATCTGTTGTTCATATAAAGCGATCATGTCTCTTCAGAAAATTTGGGCTAAACCGCTCATATGGATTAGTTTTACGATCCCTTTATGAACTTTTTGTAGCATCAGAGTGGCATTTACGTAGCTGTCTATGGAGGGACCGAAACTAAAGCTCTCAGATTTCATAAAAAAGATCTTCATTTGTGTTTCGAAGATGAACGAAAGTCTTACGGGTTTGGAACAACATGAGGGTGAGTAATTAATGACCTAATTTTCATTTTTGGGTGAACTTTCATGGTTTTGTGCTCTGCACATGGTTCTGTTGATGTGTCCTCATATATTTGGCCATATAGTGTATCACTGAATCTGTATGTATGAATGTACTCATAATGCTGTTTATACAGTATACAGTGGTAAACACCAACTTCCAGATAAACACATATTTATGCACAAAAGAAGACTGGAAATCTACATGATTTTCAAAATGTGAAAAGAGTGACCACAGTTCAGGAAGTACAGATTTTAAGAACCTTAAAATATTTAGATGAATTACACAATACACAAACAGACATAAAGTGTAAAAAGCCATGTAATCCTCAGATTAAGCAGATTTTAAACAAATCAAGTAGCAAAGGCCAGGTAAACATTTACAAAGGTATTACAATATCAAAATGTGTCCCTCAATCTTTTCTTCAAGAGCTGATAATGTCTTAAAATAATTTTTACTTCCTGCTTTACTTGACATTTGGCAATGTATAGCGTTTACATTTTATACTTTAACAGTCAAATTCTCTCAAAAGTGTGTAAACTCCTTTATTTGGCAGCTTTGTAAAAGTCTTTGGTATTCTCCTTCATCCACCCATTTTTTCCCCCTGCATTTTTTGTCACAAAGTCACTGAACGTCCCAGATCTCACAGAGGAGGGGGGTGAACTTGTGGTCACTCATGCGCCATGACTCTAGCATTTCGGCGTGGTGGTGGTTGAGGGTGCGAAGCTCAGTTAGACGACCGAGAAGCCTTGCAAAGTGCTGGGGCTCCTGAGGGTGCTGTAGCTTACAGACCTTCCTCAGCACCTCCAACATGGGATCCTGCAGACGCTCCACTGCCTGCTGGTCTTTTACATATGGCCTGTCTGTGGTTAGATAGAACAGTTTCAGTCAAATGGAACACTTTTTTTTTTGGCCCTCTAAAGCTTAAAACAATGACAAAAATGTGGTAGCTTCTCTATTGTGAACTTATTAATCATTAACCATTTAACTTATTATTAGAATTGAACAAATTGCATAATTGCTTATTACATAAGAACCAAAAGTGGGTTTTAGATAGTTTAAAGGTACAGTAAGCAATTTCTTTGAAACATTGTTGATATTTGAAACACACCCCCTCCTGTCATTGCTCCGCCCCCCAAAATGCACGAACATGCAGTGCAAGAGTGGATGTCTCTTTATTATAGCTGAAGAGAAGCAAAATAATGCTTTGCGAAAAATAAAGCGAAGATGACGAACGAAAGAACAAAAAATTAACATACAAAAAGTACACGAGTATACAAAAAAGAATTTGTTGTTATTCGGCAGAAGCACATCGGCTCCAGACAAACGATTACACTAAAAACTGTCCTGTAACTATAGCTCACATTACAAAATAGCATCTTGGTTCAAAATCAACATATTAGAATGATTTCTGAAGGATACTGTGACTGAAGACTGCTGAAATTTCAGCTTTGAATCACAGGAATAAATTCATTTTTTTAAATATATTAAAATTAGGGATGCACCGATGTGAAAATT
Source organism: Scardinius erythrophthalmus (assembly GCF_964197995.2). Lineage (NCBI taxonomy): Eukaryota > Metazoa > Chordata > Actinopteri > Cypriniformes > Leuciscidae > Scardinius > Scardinius erythrophthalmus. The sequence goes on from NC_138228.1 coordinate 12,527,310, forward strand.
GTGGCCGATACCGATAACCGATATTAATATTGCTGTTATGGCCGATACGATATTTACCGATGTCGATATCTCTGTATAGAAAACAAATTTTAATGATTATCAAATAAAGAGCTATTTTCCAAAACACATTTTTTTTACTTTAAAAAATTACTGATATTGGGCACCTTTACCTGTGTGCAAAATATGTCACACATAGGACACACATGCATTATATTGCATATAATGTGTGCTGGTCAACTTGTCTAAAATGAAGAAACCCTTAGAAAACAGTAAAAAAATATAAATATATATATAAAAAAAAGGAACATGTGTACAATTAAGATAGGCTACTTCATTTATTATTCCAATATCCAAATATGATACTAAAAAATACCACAGGGAAAAGGGCTTCTTGTGACGTGCTGTCTTTGCCTTTGAACATTGCACATTTTAAACAGGACACGCATTAGCTGAATAAATGTTAGCCAATACAAACATATTTATAGAAAACAGTTGACAATGAATAGACAGGAGTCCAATAATAGCATAACGAATCACTTATTCTAAAAATAATAACAAGTAGGCTATAAGACGAATCCGACATATGGGCTGTGTTAACAGTAAAACGTCCGTCATTTAATGAAATTTAAAAACACGGATGGATAATACAAAATGCTTTCTGACATTTTGACAGAAAAAAAACAAACAAGCAAAAACAAAATTTAAACTTAGCCCGTCAATTTTTCATTTTACAATTATCCTCTCTCTCTCTCTCTCTCTCTCTCTCTCTCTGTGCGCGCGTCCGTGTTTGTGAGAGAGAGCTCGCGCAGCACTGATACAACGGTAGCCTAATTTTTTAATCTATAAGTAACGAACGCGCTAGTTTTCATACAAAAATAAATATGTAACATAAGGTAGGCTACTTTAGTTTTTATTAACACAATAACACATGAAGGCTACGTTTCTCAACACTGAGAATGAATAAATAAACGCCTGTTTCTCACTCTCACTTATCAGTAGCCTAATCCACAAATCACACGTGCTGTCACTTTTGAGAAAAACAAAATTTGAACGGGTATCAAATATCAAGCAATATATTCAAATATCCACGAGTCAAAAAACGATCAGTCAAAAATGTGTCATGAAGAGGAAAAAAACATATGTCGCACTGGACTGCATTAACAATGTACGGACGGGCGGCGGGCCAGTTCTCCGTTACAGACGTGAGCGCTCTGAAAGCGGCACTAAAAAACTGCTTTAAAACTTTCACAGAGACCTCAAGCAGAAAGCACAAAGCCTGTCTTTAAATTTAATTTCGTTTTGTATTCATTGTATCTTAATTTTGATCAATGTTTCATCAACGAATTTTCTGGATTAAGTAAATATATTAGAAAATATTTAATCAGGACAGAGGCAACGGCGCGTGAACCTGGAGCAGCGCGTCTCATAAATTAACCGAAACCTACCTGCCTCACAGAACCGGGAACATATAGAAAGCTTGAAACTTCTATTTTTAAACAGAACAATTCAAAAGGAAAGAAAACAGACTGTTCTCTGCTTATGTCATCTCTGTGTGAAATGTGTATTTCTCTCAGGCACGTTCTCTACATCAACTTCATCTTCAGCTTCACACGTCAAATATCGGCCTGTTCACATCGGCCATATTTTGACATCGGACCGATACCGATGTGTAAAAAAAATGACCATATCGGCCGATATTATATCGGCGGCCGATATATCGTGCACCCCTAATTAAAATGGAAAAATGTTATTTGAAATTGTATTCATATTTCATAATATTACTGTTTTAACTGTATTTTTGATCAAATAAACACAACCTTGTTGAGCATAAGACAACATAAAAAAATAATAATAATAACTCCGGTCAATTTTAACATTGAGCTCATTTTTTTGTACATTTGGAGTGCTGTCAATACAGAGAACAACGACAAAAATCGGTGTTGCCTACACCGAGTTATTCTATTTTTAAAATTTGCACCCCGTTGACTTCAATGGGGCAAGTACTAAACCTGCTTTTAGCCTCTTAACATCCTTGATGTGTCATTACAAGTGCACAGAAAATGTGAGTGATTCCTTCTGAGTGAACACGAGTGAATCTGACTGCAGTAGATGTGAAAGATATGTATAAAAATGATGTTATTTAAGCCAGCGCAATAAAAAACAAACAACAACAAAAAAAAACCTGTTTACATCCTGTTTTCGGTTTAAGTCCAAAGTAATCGATTGCCGAGTTCACGCGCGTGATCATAGGTAACTAAACCTATGCACGTGAACTCGGCAATCGACTACTTTGGACTTCAACCGAAAAACAGGATGTAAACAGGTATTTTTTTATTATTTGGCTTAAATAACAATAATTCGCTGGCTTAAATAACATCATTTTTGCCGTTGTTCTCTGTATTGACAGCACTCCAAATGTACAAAAAAATGAGCTCAATGTTAAAATTGACCGGAGTTCTCCTTTAAGAAATAAACCAAACTAAACTAATTAATCAGCATTCTGCAACTTTTTATTTAGAACGTTAAGTGACCGATATCTGCTCACCTGGTGAGAGGATTGTGATGGCAGTAAGTAAAGCATGTTCCTCTTGCATCATCTGCAGCTCCCCAATGCTTTTATAGAAGTTAAACATGGGTGTCATAAACTCTTCAGATATTCCTGAGGAAATAAAGCGATTCATGAAGATACACACCAAGCTTTGCAACTGTTTTCTAAATCACTCTATTGAAAGTCCAGCAATGACAACATGAAAACAGCAGTCATTTATTACCTCAGCCACCTGTAACCACTCAAAAACATATTTCTTAGAAGCTATAATTACATTTAAAAATAACCTGCTGAGCCCAATGCATATTTACATACTGGCTATTACTAAAGTTAAATGAAGCATGCATTCTTTCACGTGACACTAATCATACCTCCATAAATTTTAATGAATTAAACTTCAATAAATAAATCTAAGTCACACTTTTAAGTATTCAGTTGTAAAACTGTCTTTGTTGAATGTACAAAATGTATTTGTTTTAGAAATGACCTGTTTCATTCTGGGGCCTCGGGGTGGCAGTGTTGCCTATATTTAAAAGCAACAATGAGTGTCCTATGGATTTACTGAATCACACAATTTCAGAATCCAGAATCCACCCATCCATCATTAATAAACATTCATGGCTATATTTAATCTTATGCACTATTTACGTAATTACATTTTCTTGTTTTCCCTTTAACAATATGTAATATTCTTAAAACATGATATATTAAGCAAATTTTTGTAAGATAATAAGACTCAATTGTTTTCATATATTACATCTTGAATTTTCAGCATAAATTTTACTCAAGTTTGGTTTGAATTATACTTTAAATGAGATATACTATTTGTCTGTGAGATAAGGCAAAGACAACAATTTAAAATACATTCCAAAAATGGAAAATTCTGTCATTACCCTCATGTCGTTCCAAACCCGTAAGACTTTCGTTCATCTTCGGAACACAAATGAAGATATTTTTAATGAAATCGTAGCGATTTCTGTCCCTCCATTGACGGTCTTTGTGTTCCGAAGATGAACGAAAGTCTTACGGGTTTGGAACGACATGAGGCTGAGTAATTAATGACAGAATTTTCATTTTTGGGTGAACTAACCCTTTAAAAGAAATATTCATATCTTGTGATAGTAAGTTAAAAGATTATATCTCTAATTTTAAGCTTGGTTAGATTTATTATTTAAATGACATTTTAAAAAAACAAAAACAATTTGTCAGTGAGGCATAAGAAAAATAAAATGAATTTAAAATCCATTCTTAAAATAATATTTCATATCTTTTGTATGGAATGTATACAATATGACAAAAACGAGAAATAAGATCATCAAGGGTCGTGACCTTGTTGCTTTGTGTTGTCTGTTAGGTCCGAGCTGATCTGAATCTGGCCTCGGATCCCCACAGCTGTGCGTTTCCACATTCAGTGGGATTCTCGGTAACAGCAGTTCATTTGAAGCCTGTATTTGAAGGGCTTTCCTGTGTTTTGTGCGAGGTCTTTGTCTTTATCATTATCATTGATATAATTATCATACTTTGCTGGCTATGCAAGCCGAGAGCTCTTTTCTGATGTAAAGCATTCAGTGTGAAGAGCCGTAAGGGTTTGCTTTACAGACCGACCAATCAGGGAAACCCGACACACAGAAGACGCACTGATGCAGCTGGGACATTAAAAACATGACTTAACAATTCAGCTTACCAAAATGTTAATATTAAAGAAAAACAGTGCTGGAGTGTAACGAACTTTTCAAAAACTCAGTATAAACAAACAGTCGCCACCCGCCTCGAGAGATGAAATGATCACAGCACGCAGACTCCTTTCTCAGTTTCATTCATTTCCCTTCAGATGAAAGGATAACCTTTGTCATAACTTTCCAAAAAAAGAGAGCAAAAAAAAAAAAAAACACTGACACTGACGCACTTCACGCTGCAGAAATGTCAGAGGCGCTGAGAGCCAGAGAGTAGGACAATAGGCCTCTCGATGTTTAGATAGAGAACAATAGTCTCTTTAGACAGTGCATCTATTTTTCCCTCGCTGGCCTTTTGCGTGAATATTCCCAAGCCCATGCTGGAGGACTCAAAACGGTGTACACCACTCTGCATTCATCTGTCTGTTCAGAAATATCACTAACTGGACGAATCGTTACAGCTTTTCAAATACTGAGAGGCTGAAAGCAACCGTCTTTGAAATAAAGGTGATTCAGCGTGGAGTAAACGTGGGGCGACAACAAAGAGTTGACAACAACTCACCTTCAAGTTGTTCCAAACCTGTATGGGTTTCTTTATTCTGCTGAACACAAAAAAATATATTTTGAAGAATATGGGTAACCAAACAGTTGATAAGCCCCATTGACTTCCACAGTAGGAACAAAAATACTATGGTAGTCAATGGGGCATGAAATCTGCTTGGTCTTCCTTTGTGTCCAGCAGAACAAAGACATGTATACAGGTTTGAAACTGTTTGAGGGTGAGTAAACAATGACAGAATTGGTATTTTTGGGTGAACTATCCCTTTAAGATGCTTTTAAGAGAGAGAATTGATTGTGCACCCTACTGTAACACAACCAAGTGTTCTACACAATTCGATGTGATATAAAGCAGAAGATATGATATTCACTAGCAACATGCTGTATGAGGGCTTTCTTCTTTATGCTGTTCCTGGCAGTCATCCAGTGCTTAGACTTCTGTGAAACCGAAACCAGATGGACTTTTAGTGTCCTTTTACACGTGTAACATACACCACGCGATTATCAATGGCAAATTTCCTGAGGTTATTTAGGGCGGACAGATACATTATTAATATAACGAGCCCATTGAACTTTATGAACTTTGTTCTGGGCTTTAAGGGGCTCAACAAGAAGTTTGAAACCCAATCCCAGAGTCATGAATCCTTTGAACACTCCATAGAAGCAGTTCATGAATCATGCTGTAAATTATGCTGCAATCCAAATAATGAGCTTACCGCTCCTTCTGATCCTGTCCTCCAGCACCTCTGTGTGTCCGTTGGGCAGTTTCTTGGTGAAAACCTGGGCCGAACGCAGGAACATCGCCTCTACGGCGGAACCTTTCAATAAAGCGATCTGATCTTCGTGATCCAGAGACTGAAAACCTGCTCAGAAAACAAGAACCTGAGTATGTTTACTTAGAACTGGTGGAGTTTACTGCAACCTCTTCATAAGACATCAGTGTAATATAAAAAGTGTCACATGACCTTATCTTGAACTATGTGATCTTGTTTTTTTGTTTTTTTTTTCAAACAATTTGTATAGAAACTACTATACACTGTAAAGAAATTATATGATCAATAAGTTATGACAACATCTGTTTTTACATTGCTTTAGCTGTTTTTTATAAGTTATACAAGACTCAACTCATTTTTCTAAAAGTCAGTTTAATGTAATATTGAAGTTGAAATTACTTAAACATCCAAGTTGATTGTACTTAAAAATTTAAGGCAGCAACTCTAGAATCCTAGAATTAGAAATAACAGTACCTGGTATGTTTTTTGTGAACTCAACCAGCACCTGGACGTGACTAGTTGCCATTTCGGTCAGTAGAAGGAAGTTTTCTTCTGTGTTAAATTGCTCTTGTAGCTATGGACATTAGAAGGGGGGAAAATATCAGCATGCAAATATAAGCCACTGTTTTGTGACATTGGGGTGGCAATAACCTTGGTTATATAATGATTTAACAGAGATAAGAAAAGGTAAAGTTGTTTACTGATTTTAACAGTAGCATTTGAATGCTTTGTACATTAATGAATCATAAAAAGATAAAAGATTGTGATCTAAAATAAGATAAGTAAGGGCGTAAGGTTGATGGGTTTTTTATTTCCAGAAGACATACCAGTTTTTTTGCCATATCCTGGGGGATGCGATGTTTGTTGTGAGCGTCAACTATATAACTTATTAAAGCCTGCTGGTCTTGGCTCAGTTCTATATTTTCCTGAAATGAGAAAATGTGGCAAAAAGTCAAAATGTATAAACCTTTTGTTTTTCTGCATTTGGATCAGGGGGAATTCAGATACGTGGACTAAAGAATAAAGACTGGTGGTGTCAATTTTTTTTTTTTGGTGGTGGTGTCAACGAGCCAACTTTTGTAACCGTATATATGGGCAAAAGTGAGAAGAATGATATTTTGTCACCATGGTGAAGAGAATCATTGAGGTTGCCCTTTAACCTTTTATAGCACTTCAATAAAAGTTGCCATAGAACACACTTAACTTCAGTTTGCAATTATACCTGAAAAGTTATATTATAACAAACATGGCATCAAGGAAACTGTATCTCAAAAACTAAAGTTGAACGAATCAAAAAGTGACATTTTTGCATCATTTGTTTTTCTAGAAACTCACAACTGATTATAATAATAACTCGATCAGTACCTGCGCTCTTACCTGGGAGGGTTTTGTGGTAGATACAACCTGTTTAGCATCTCTACTATCACCAACATCATCCCCTATACTTTCGTCAGATGAGGCTTTTGTGTTTTTCCTCAGTCTTTTGGATTTACACTGGATTTCGGTTAACAAGCCTGAGGATGCAAATACAAAAGAGATGCATAAACTAGATTGACATACTGGATACAAGCAATCTGTTTCTTATCAAGGTTTATGTACAATATCTTTTGAACGACAGACTCGTTGTATGCTAATTAAAAATAATGATTCTAGGTAACAATTCAATATTTTCATCCATCCTATTGTAGGATTACAAATTTAAGAATATGTTTTAGATCTGCTGATCCTACTTCCTTACATAACATCACATAAAAAAGGTGAACTATACTGTATTGGGCATTCAAGGTGAACATGAGGGCATCCATTTACTGATTAGATTTAACATAGTTTCCTTTGAAAGGGTTTTGTTAGTCTTTGATCTTCCTACTGAGAGTTGAACTGTGTGAATGTTTACCTAGTCTTAGTTCTGGTGACCATGTGTTTTTTTATACAATTTGGGGGGTAGGCCTACCATTATCTCAGTTGGGGGTAATTGCCTCTATTGTCTTTAGATGATTAGATTTAGTGGTCATCTCTAAGGCAGTGTTTAAGGTCAAGACTTAAGGGGCTGTTTACACCTGGCCACTTCATGCGTTTTCTCAGATCGGATAGCTATCTGATTTATCAAAACGAATCCATTTACACCTGGTCACATAAATGTGTTTTTGCGAAACGGATTTAAATCCGATCTTCAATTCCCGCGCTATATGCAGATTTAATGGAGTGCACGTCACCGAAAGCAACAGATATGAGCTGCATTTTATTGATCATCAGCTAAAATTTCAAAATCAAAGACCGCAATAGAGAGAGCGGCAACAGCCCTGGTAAGATCATTGGTTTCTCTACTTTAATGATGATGATTGTGTATTAAGCGTCTGCGACTTACTTTCACTTTGATTTGCGATAGTTTGCACGTTGGCTTAATGAATAGATGCTCAGCTTCTTATCTGCGGCGATGCGTGTTCCAGTAGCATCGTCATATCTGGCTATAACATTAGATATAGCCTATAACACGCTCTCACACGTTTATTTTTTAGCATTTTTGGGAGGAGTACAATTTACATATGTGGTTTCCACAAACAGATGCATTTACACTTGTCCAGTTTCGTCTGGAATGCGGACGAAAGAATCCCAGACCACCTCCTGAAGTGGTTTGAGCGATCGGATTCAAATCTGTCTCGAATGCGTTTCGGAGGGCATTTACACCTGGTCTTTTCACGATCGGATATGTATCCGATCTGAGAAAACGCATGAAGTGGCCAGGTGTAAACGGCCCCTTAAGGACTGCCCGCACCTCTAAGGACTGCCCACTGAATGCCTATAAGATACCATGTAAAGTTACGTTAGTCAGATTGTTGGACGAACTGCAGCAACGCTCAATAAAGAATAACTTCTGTTTGAACGCGATCCCAACATCTCGCCATGTATTTGAAGGTTCAGCACGTGAGCTCATTGGCTACTGATACAGCAGGAACCAATCAGCTGTGCCCTATAAATAATGATGTGATTACGAGCAGGTTGAGTTAGGAACTATTGCCATCTAGCCTGTGCCATCTAGAGTTTCAAGACAGAACTTTGTATTTTTATTGAAAATGTTTTACAGATCAAAGTGTCTCATCTGATTTCACATTATTGCGTGACTTTCAGGCTGACGAGGAACAAAGTTTACAAAGTTTGCAGTGCTTTTACTCACATTCTGCGAGCATGCCCATCTCTTTGCACTTCCTGAGTCGACACTCTTGGCATTTCCTGCGCATGTACATGTCCATCTCACAGTTTCCTCCACTCTTACACTTATATACAGCATTCTTTGTGATACTCCTTCTGAAGAAACCTAGAAGAAATACCATTGCATCAATAACAGAGTTATGGACGTCTTCCTTTTCAATTTTTTTTTGACAATGTACCCCCTAAAATCCACTGTTCTGGGGGTGGGTGGGGGGGGGGGGCACCCATCATACTATTAGTTGTTTTGTCTGACACAGAGATGGCAAGAATATACATACAAAAGCATTCAGGTGCAAAATTCATTGCTAAATAATTTGCTCTATAACCATTCTCTTATTCTGAAAACTATAGTAAAAATGCTAGAAGCAAAAGTGGCTACAAGCCTAGACTATTAGCAGAGACAAGAAGGTCAATTTGTAAACACAGATCAAGGAATAGGTTCATTGCAGCCCAGTACATGTAACGTATATGGTGTAATGTTTAAGACATTACGTTCAGTACTGTAATACCGATACTCCTGGATGCTTGATTTCCAGTTCTAGGCAGCAGACAAACATGTGCAGTTGTTTTTGGAACAGGTAATTATTCCAGCATGAGCCCATGAGCACAATGACACACATTAACTTTGCATGGCGGCGTGTGGCTCTGGTTGCCTACATCATTATTCAGCAGAAAGCTGAGAGGGAACCCAATCCAAACTGAACGTGAAGGTGCAAACCCAGCCAACCCTATGGGACTCGGGACACATAGCCCAGAATCTGCCCTTTGGGCATTGTCCATGCACAGGTGGAATTACACTTGCAGTCATTCAGCCAATGATTTTCCAAAGAGCTAAAATTGGCGCATGCATGGGCTATACATGTCATGTATTACGTCCTTCATAAGTTATGTAGCCATGGCTACACTGTAAGACTAGGCACACTGCAATATGAAGGTTTAAAGAGGTCACAGAACAAAGGGTGCAACTGCACGTTATAGGCTATATCAAATAAAAAAAATAATGGCAAAGCTATGTTTGACCTTAAAGTTTATGTGTAATTTATATGTCTCTTGCATGAAATAATACAGCAAAAATAATTGTTGCTATGTTGCTATGTCAGGCTGGTCAGATAAATAATATATATATATATATATATATATATAAGGCAAATGATGAGAACTTTCTTTGTTCAAAATTAACAAAACGTCATTCATTTTTATTGCAAAACATGTTTTAACCTGATTTACTATGGTGAACCTATTATACGGTTTTTTTTTGTTTGTTTTTTTTTTCGTTTTTTTACCAGTCGGGATCGTTTTCGCGGGAAATTGCGTAGGCCTTCGTCACTCGAGTGTGCGTTTGTCCTATCCGGTGTCCCAGCTACTTTCTAGGTATTAGGTAAGTTATCACAACCAGCTAACCAAACCAAAAAGGTTGACATGGAGTAGCTAAATCTTAAACCTCCGGGGAATTACCCGTTTAAAACAACAACAACCTCCGAACAGAGCCTGCTGGCAAAAGGAGAATGAGTCAGAGCTCGTAATAAAACGAACAACAATTGGCTCGGTTTTTCGGAAATGGCGAGAACTCAGTTGAAATGTTGTAAAAGCGAGAGATTGTGTTTTTATTACTCAACAGGCGAGTATAGGAATGTTACTGAACAGATACATTGCCATATGTAACAGATTGTGGAGCATTATCTGTGAAGCGTCATTTCATTGGGTTACTGTTGCAATGTGCTGGAATTTATTTTCAAGGAAGCAAGTTACCGTGTCTATTTCTAAACTGGTTATGTCTCTAAAGCTTAGTAGTAAATGTTTTATGAGCTGTAGGATAATCTTTATCTCTTATAGTTATGAAGAAAGAACCATCTGCACAGTCACACAGCTGAAGCATAACCAAAACACTGTTCTTTCGCAAAATACAGTTTTGTTTTTTAACCGCTAGAGGGCCAAAAGTTACATAGTGTAAATAAAAAAAAAAGATGCAATCCAATAATAGGCTAATAGCTATACAGCAACTCTAACACCATATTAACATTTCAACATATTTAAATGAGTCATATTTATATAAAAACTATTAGCCTACTGAGAAAATCATAACTTGTATCTTTATTTTTACATGTTGTCATATGAACAACCTGTAACTATACTGATCTCAGTATAGCCTTTATAGTTAAGCCTGGGTGTCAAACTCAGTCCATGGAGGGTCACAGCCATAAAGAGTTTAGCCTAAACCTCAATTAAACACACCTGATCCAGCTAATAAAGTCCTTCAGGATCATTTGAAAAACAGCGCGCGGAAATGTAGTCCGATCCGATTCCCGAAAGTAACCTATAATTCATATGCTGGTTCTTTTTAGTCAAGCAAAACCATACACCACAACCAGTCTTGTCAGGTTCCCGAACTAATGACTAAGCATATTTGGAGAATCAAAAACTAGTGTAGTCCGATTTCTGATAATAATAATCTAATGAATCGGTTCTTTTTATTGAATTAAACACAAACGGCTTACACAGGGGTGTAAAACTCAGTTCCTGGAGGGCCACAGTCCTTCATGGTTTAGTTCCAACCTTGCTCCAACACACATACTTTTGATTCACTTAAAAAAGAACTAGCATAAAAGATTCATTAGTTTGGCAATCGAGCTGTCTGATTCATTCAGTAGCGGTGTTCCGTGGACGTGGGAGAACCATTAACAGAACCGTGGAACCGAATCTGAATAAGAACTAAGAATGGTTCCCAGCCCTGTGAAAAGCCTGAGCGTGCCAAATAACGGCTGCACAATAAAAGTAAAATGGGATTCACCTTTACATCCTTCACATGTGAGTGCATTGTAGTGATACCCTGATGCTGTATCTCCACAGACAACACACAGTTCTTCGCCTTTGCTCCTTCCGGAGTGGGTTGCGTGTCTGGACCTTTTACACGCAGTCGGGACTATAGGGCAAGACTCGTCGAGCTCATTATCAAAGCTGCCTTCCAACGGCCCTTTCCTCATCTCAAACACATTGGATGTAGAGTACCAATCCTCCCCACTGTACTGTGAGTAGCAATGCTGATTGGAGTAGTATGATGGTGATGACATGGAGGGCTCCACCGAGGTGTACTGCATGCTGGGATAGCTGGTGAAGGGCATGACCTCCTGGTCATGTAGCAAAGGACTGTTCTGTTCTGCCAGAATATCTGAGGAGAAGATGGCAAGAGTGAGTAGTGCTTGTCAGTTTACATGTGTCATGGAGAAGCAAAGATCAGGTTAACCTTACTGATTTAGCCCAGCACAAAGTGCTAATAGTTCTTATGCCAACAGGACGATTAGTGAAACTACAACACACTGAGGTACTGTTACCTTGCAGACACCCTCAGAGCCATTACAATCTCCACTACTGATAAGTGAGTATTAAAAACATAACCAGCCTCTATCTATATAGTAGCAGGAGATTTTGTGACACGTACTGTACATAATACAGAAGTCGAACACACCCAGAAATAAAACAAGAAATCATTAACCAAGATCTTTTTTTTTATACACAAGATCACTGTCTGAGGGTTTTGATTATAGATTTTTTATATTTTTTTGATAACAATTTTGGTTTGTCGATATTTGATAATTGTCACTTTTGTGGGTAGTAGGTTTAAAAGCATTCACTTGCAGACTTTTTCGGCTCTATTAATAAACAAGACAAGTAGGGATGCACGATATATCAGCCACCATATTGGTATCAGCCGATATATGTTTATTTTTAATTGTATCGTTATTGGCCTAATATATATTAAATATATTAAAATATTAAATATTAAATATTAAAAATCTGGCCGATATATTAAAGCCGATAAATAGTGGATTATTTCCTTCAGATGTGCACTGTTTACCATAATGGTTTTGAATTGCTTGAAATATAATTGGAATCACTTAAAAAAATACAGTTAAGTGCAATACGCAGCGCAAATCTGTCATATAGGCTACATAAAATTGTAATGAGAACATTATAATTGTGTTCTTGAGACCACAAATTATATACAAATTTGGATTTAGATTTATCGGCCAAGATATCGTTTATCGGTATAGGCCACAATTTTTATATTGGTGCATCCTTAAAGACAAGTAACACTTTATGCATGTACACAAATGGATACAAAAGCGCTGAGCCAATGCATTAGTTTCCACTCCAAGGGAATATCTTCTTATATTCATTTCAAATATCTAGTCAGCATAAATTGAAAACTCACCCTATCCATTTTCTAAACTAAGTTTAGTCATCTTATTCTGATCGATTCATCATTGCATATGTGTAATATTTCTTTTTAATTTGAGCTTGTAATTGTTAATTTTTCCATTGAAACGACAGACTTCTCTGATGTTGTATGCCGTACTTCTCCAATTATTTCGTATAAGCCCCGCCCCTTTCTTACAATCAACTACAAGCTCGCATACAGATCTGCCTCCATCCAATCAACAACTGAACCGATGGATACAACCCGGCCTACCTTTTTTTCATGTTCAATAATTAACACAGAAGAACAGATTTGTTGCTACTTCTGTTACATTGCTAGCCTAGAAATCTAGACGCACCCTAGCGGCAGCAAAATTTATAGTCTAGCAACTCTCCGTTGACTTTCGGAGCTGTAAAAACCTAAATTGGGTCAGGCCAATCACATAGTGTATAGAGTAGGCGGGGCGGGCTTAACATAATGACGACAGAGTTGCGACGGTTCCCTGCTACTTGAAAACAAAGAACTGCTGCTGCTGCTGGCGAACAGTCTTTCGAATCGGCTTTGGCCGCGACTCTGGAGGACTTGGAGTTAAGTTTTTCTTAGAGAAAAGAGCAAAGAACGGCACTTAAGTTATTCTTAAAAAAGGAAGTAGTGTGTTCGTAGTTTTGTCGGCCAGATTCAAAAGTTGAATCTATCAACTAACGTTAGCTCCGCTGTTGGGAAAACGTTCTGGTTGGTTGAAGCGCTGTCCTATTGCGTGCAGAGGGAATTTGAAAGACAGCCGTTTATCCCGCCCCTCGGATTGAGCCGTGTCTATGGTGAGTTGCCAGACCTAACATCTTGATGTAGGCCTGACTTGCCAGGCTATTACATTGCGGCTTTAAACCGCATTTGTTATTATTTATTATTTAAACATGTTGACTTTAATTAACTTGCTTAGCAAGATTTTCTTCACATTTTGACCATAAAAGATGCTAATACTTTACTTTATGCTAATAACCAATACAGTGTCTCATGTGGCAGCATTGAGAATTTTACAAGCACTTTCTTTTACGTATTGCGCTATGAATTGTGGTCTGAACAATTTCAGAACACAATGATGCTGGAAATAAAGTTAGAATAGTGTCTAAAAATGTTGCTTGCATTAAATATGTTTCTAGCCTAGCTCAGTCATCAGGTCATCTGCTCTTTTCCTGTTTTATATTCATTATTAACAAATATGAAAAAAACATTTATGCCCAAATGTAGTTCAGTTTCTAAAAAAAAATTCACAACAAACTCCTTGCAACTTGCATGGCAATTCAATAACTTTCAAGTAAAAAGCCATCTAAAAAGTTTGTACTATATTCATAACACAATATATTATGAGCACTGTGTCAGTATCATGAGTGGTACCGACCTGAACCCTTCTCCTGAACCATGGCCATTTCAGTGCAACCCAGTAAGGGTACTGATGATCATTAGCTGTATCGATTCCTAATCATCCGACTACATTCCTTCAACTCCTCAGCATGTGTCTTTGTGTCTCTTTTCACAAAGTATTACTGTTCCTGAACACTCGAAATCCTCAGAAGTGCTAGTGTGAACAAAGGTTGCTATAGTTGCTCATTAACCTGACAGTCACAGTTCCCGGTCTTATAACAGGTAGGATCGATCTAGTTTTATAAATGTCATAGGACAAAACATGCTGACGCGTGGTGGTAAAATTAAAGGTGACAGTTTCACTTTTTTGCTTATAACAGATATTTGCTTAGTTTCTGACTCATAGTTTTATTACATCACCCATGGCAAAATATATAGGATTAGCAAAACATAAGAAAGAAATCAGTGTGAATTTCCAATATAGCCTACTCACCAAAAAAGTGTGAACCCTCTGATAGAGGGAATGCATCGCTGGTTGGGATCTGTAAAGGTCCCACCACATTGACGTCATGGCCCACCCACTCATTCATTCAGAAGCCTGTGTGTTGAGTCTTGGCGTCCAAAGATCCCTCAGTTCAGAATGGAAATGATGGGGTTAATCCTGTTTCTTCTAGACAAATGGAGGAAGTGATTTCTTTACTTGCATATGGAGGAAGGTTTTATTGCAAATCTAGTAAAACACTTTACATAAATTGTTACACTTTGGTTTAGGTGCAATATTCAGGACAAAAAACAGTGATTAACCTTTTATACTACAGCAATATCATTCAGAATTCATTCAGGTTCTCTTGTGAAGCCATTTAGGAGGACAATGTCCTGTTAATCTTATGGTTGTAACTGTTGGAAGTCATTTCAGATATGCAGGACATAATTATCGTGGGTTTTTTTTTTCAATGGGAAATGCTAGAAATAATTGCAGTGACCTTTGCACCAGTTCCAGCTCTGGCACACCTGAACAATCTGGCACTAAATTTCATGATGTCTGCTTTTTCCATGTTTTTCAATAGCTAAATTAGCTATCGTCGTCTTTTGGATTATTCACTCTATGTTTTGATAGCACAGCACAATATTTCATCCAGTAATCTCAGATTCTTCTCTATAGGCCAGGTTAGACCAGGCAACTATATCATTTTTATAAAAACATAGTGCTTATAAAAACCTATAATCTTGACAGGTAGAGATGGATCCATTTAGTGTTCGCCTACCTTATGTGGCTGAAATGAAATCTATATTAGATTAATGTTCAGAAGTTTTACTACATTGGGACTTTAAATGAGGTTTTAATTACTTTAACTTCCAGCACTATGAAATTAGGTTTTAATTACTTTACTTCACAGTGCTATTACTTTAAGAAACCATAAACTGAACAAACTTGTCCAGGAAGGAAAATGTTGTGTGTGCTTAAAAGTTCTTAAAATATCAAAATTAGCATTTCTTCTTATGTTCTTTTGAAACTGTATAAAGCAATTCTAGCACCATTCCTTTGAAAACGTTGGAGGTAACACACCATCTTACGCCCAGCAGCAATGCTCTTTTTCCATCAACAGTGCCGTTTTATGATGTTCACGCCTTTCTTGTAAATAATACAAGATGAAACTGGTTCTAAGAAAAGTAACAGTGTTGTGATTTAGGATATGTGGACAAGGCCACAGTGTCACAAGCTACTATTAGACCAGGCCTCACCCATTAGCGATATTGATTAAAACATCAGTCACAACAACCAGTTTCCCATTTTTTATATGCAATTAATCCAATCTATAATTTCCCATGAGCTCACATGCTCATACACACGGAGGGTCTAATAACATTTCAATCAGTAAATCTCTTCACCCACCCTCGCCAAAAGTTATATAAGCTATCAAAGCTGATTTATTTTAGTAACAAATATCAGAAATGTTATTTTCTTACCTATTGCTTTAACAGACGCTGTGTGCTCTGTGGTCCCGTTTTGATATTCAAAGCCATCAGTATTTGGGAAGAGGCATCAAGCTTTGTGTGTAACTAGACAGTTCTCGGATGGGGTCATGGGGAAAAGGGACAGTGGTTATTAATTAAACGATCTCTCTGTTTCTACTCATGAGTAGTAGCAGTCCCTCCCTCTCCCATGTGCTCCAAACTTTGGCTGACAGGCCTACAAACGCAGCATTACCTCCTTAATAGTGAGAGATAACCCGTCCAGCACACCCTTCTTCCCAACACATTCTTCCCCAGTGGTGCACCCCCACATACCGCTCATGTAAACACAATTATTACTGAATAACGCCAGTCTCTCATGCAATTCAAAGCATTTGGATAGAAGCACATCAGCTCTATTTTGGCTCATGACTGAAAACTTTGATATCCGATACTTGTCTTCAAATTATAAGCTTGATCTTTGATGGTTTGGTTCAAAATTATGCATTGCAATTTGGTCACATTTCATATTACATGAAGAGAACAGTAGACTACTTCAGGGTCTGCTGAATTGCTCAATGACCAATTATACTGCAACTTGGCTCATGATATTCTAAACGGGCATGATGACACATTTGGTAACACATGGCAGGCTGACACTAGTGTCAATTGCTGGAAATAAACTTTAGACGATCTGTTTCACTGCGCTTCTCAAAGACCGTTCCATACTATACACTGAAATGCACATTTACTAGAAACGTTTGCATCATTTGTGTTCCTAACTTTGAGATTATTAGAATGTTTTCAATCTTCCAAGGAATTTTTTAGAAACACTCCATATACTTCATTAATCAAAATTCATTAAAAAAATGTAATATTATGCTTATTAAACTATAATTTTCGAAAACATTAAATTGGATTACATTTCTAAAATGTTTTGCATTTTTTGTATTATGTTGGGTCCTCTAAATAAATGAATAAAAAGAATTGATTTGACAAAAAAATAAATACTTTGCTACTTGAATGCAACAAAATTTAAAAACTGTTTGCAGAACCCCCAATATATTTCTCGAAATAAATTAAGACAATCACCACAATACACTGTAAAAAGACGCTATAAATAAAACTATTAAAGTATATTTTACAAGAAAATACTACTTAAAATGTCACGTTAAATTCAATGTGTTATTTGCCGTTATTTTATAGCAATTTAATTCTAATACTAGCCGTTCAAATAGTTTCAAATTAAATCCTTCATCAATTTTTTTGTGTACAAATGCATAGATGGTGTACTCTTCGAAAAAATGTTTTAATGTGGTAAAACCCAAGGGATCTTGACTCAATTTTAAAGAACACTTTATGCTAAAAAATGCATAATATTTTTATGTTGTTATTTAAATTTGATCTGATAAAGTATGTTTACACGCTGTTTAATTCATAAAATATAATTACGTTTAAAAATTAATTAAAGCTAAATTAATTCATTAAAAGTAAGTCCATAAAATGATGGAAACTCTTAAAAGGCTCTATATATGAAGCGCCTGACAGAAACCCTATAAGGTTCTATATAAAACCAAGAGTATAATTTGTTCTCTATGCCGTGACATTTAGGTGAGTCACACCCTACTTGTGAGGTGTAATTTGACCAAAACGTGATGAAGTCCTGCATCTCAGTATAATTGCAAATGTATCTAAAAACAAGCTCTTAATCATTTACCGGCTGTTGCTCCATCCAGAGAGGGCCCTTCTGAGTCAACAGACAGCACTCTGAAATAAACAAAACCTTTGCCATAGGCTGGCAGTCGTTCTTAGCATGGAGGGTGGGGGAGGTATGGATGGCCTTGTGTGAAGGACACGCTCATGGCACCATTTAAATATCTTTTAACGCTATCATCAAACACTTCAGCTATTTTGTGAGTCACGCGGCACACACAACAGTCCATTTTAACAGATTTAAATACACATTTTTAAATGAAATTTCCCATCAAAAATACTTTTTGCTGTCTTATTGAGGTGCCCAAGTGAATGTAGCGAGCGCTTAATCTTTCTCCATGTATGTAGTTTGATAAACCTAAGCCAAAGCAAACTAAAAGGTCTCAAATGCAAGAATGTGTTATCTCTAATACATTCTGAGTAATTACAGCTATGGTACAATAATGGAGAGTAGCTATCACCTAAAGCCCCTTTATGTTTGATATCTGATAGTTAATCTCAAATAAAAAGTGCTTACTGTTTTAGAACCACACATCAAATCATAAAAGGTAGATGTAGAGATAAGACCATCAAACAGTACTACAACCCAGTGAGAGACTGCATATCAGCATGTTAAACATGAGCTGTCAAGGACTGTGGCGCAAAAAATGCCATTACACACCATAACAAGGTCCACAACCTTGAACTTTCCCAAGATTTACCCAAAAAAGACCTGTTATCATGTAGTAGTATAGTCAACCAAGCACATCAAATGATGGTGCATTGAATTAATGAACACACATTGCTGAAGTGTCACTTTACTCTGATCTATTCTTTAGGTTGTGCTGGAACTAGAGATTCAAGAAGTTGAATCTTGAGGGCTGAATAACAGTTTCCACATACGGTTTACGTTTGATTATGGTGGCACTGTTTTATGTTTTATTTGCACATTTTATGGTGGCAGTTACATTAAAAGTTTTTCTTTAATGTTCTTAAACTGGATAAAATAAAATTTGCATTAGGGATTTCATTGAATTTTCTTTTTATAAAACATGGCAACCCATCAGGGTTATTTAGTTTATCCATACAATTATTAAAAAAAAATTATTTAGTGAAATAAAGCTGAAATTAAATCAAATATAAATATTTAAATAAAAAAAATTAAATAGACAAATGTTTTAAAAAAATAGTAAACTAATTTTACTAACCAAATAAAAACTAAAACTAAGGTGAGACTGTCTTAAACTAAAACTGAAATGAAATAAATTAAACCTAAATAAACCTTTTACAATTATAATTCAATATTAATAAAAACTATTATAGTACATAAATAATATTCTAAAATAAACCCATCAAGGGAGAACACTCTTTTCAGTAGACTACATTTGTTTATTTATTTTTTTACTTGTATTAATTGAGAGTAAACTTTTTTTATAATTTTTTTATATTTATTTAATCTTTTGGACCAATTATGAAATGTAAGTTTTTTTTACGCTCGGCAGTTTTCTGTGAATGTCAGTACAAATCCTATTTTTGTGCATATCCGATTGAAATCAGATCCGCTTTAGCAAGTGTGAACGGCCAAAAATGCATGAAATGCATTCAAATGTCTATCTCTGATCGAATTTTTGCGTTGTTTAGGTGACTTTCTCACGCCAAGTAAAACGTAAACGTCAGACGTTGTTATAGGAAACATGCTGAAAGTTGCTGCAGAAACAAGGTTGTGTCGTTGCAAAGTGCCAGACAAGCAGAAAATGACAATATAATGGAGACCTGTTTTGAAACCGGTGGAGACGACAGCACAGAAAAAAGCCGCACGTTCCAACCTCTTACTGTTCTGCTGCTGCCGCCTCAAGACGCAGTAGTCCAGCTATTGTCATGTTGTTAATAAGACAACATCTAATGCAAACCCCTCTATGTTGCTGTTGTTGTCTTTGGCGTAAACCTACCAACTCAACGTCATTGCCATAGAAACAAATGCAGATATTCCGGAAAATGGAAGAGCAGCATGGACACACAAATCGGATCTAAAAAGTTGCGATACACAATGATTTAGATTGGATACCCAAATAAGCAGATTTGGACTGACAGTGTGAACGTAGCCAAAGTGTCTTTTTAACGCCCCATTAAAGAGATTATTAAAAAATAATATTTGTTGCCAAGTAGTTCACGAAGCTTTGGGTGGTCAGACTAATTTGTTGTGTACACTGTAAAATGCTGCTGTGAGTGTGAACATGTGTTTAAGAATAGCGATAATGCGAAGGATGTTTACTCCCACATGACAGAAACCAGGAAAGTTCTGTTAGCTCCCAACAAAGACAAAGTGAGCTAATTTAAGAATCCCAGTGTAAACAAGCTGTTTGAAAAGCATCTATTTTCTCTGAGAAAGAACATGGCGTGAGTTAGGTTACGTGTACTTCGATTTCTTTTGTTCCACACTCAACTCATTAATAGAATAAGATGCTGTTTAAAGAAGGGCAACCGCTGCTGCAATGTAATGTGCCGGACAGAATGAATTATGCATGTAATCTGAGCCATATTAAAATGGCATTATTTTCCATCACATATAATTGAATTAAAGTAAAAGATCAATTGAAAGCATTTTTTTATTCTCCTCCAAATAAACACTTAAAGAGACATCAGTTACAATGATGCAATGGTAAAGTGCACATTTCAAACTATCATCTTAACATCCATGTAAGCGATGAAATGTCTTTTCATAACCAGTATTGTGCAAAAAAGAAAGGTGGGGGAAAATCAGGCACATTGCGGATTTTTTTTTTTTAATGAAATCCATATTCAATTTAATAAGTTCTTCAGTACTAAAATGGTTAATTTCTACATATTCAACCACACATAAACTTCATCCATGCTCTCCCACCTAAACATATGTAAACGATAAACTGAACAATGAGATATTAATGGTGGTCATACGGCATTTTTCAAAGGCACTCCACTAAATACACTTCCCTTTTCAGACCATTATTAACTTTCAGGATAATAAGGAACGATATTTTCTGAGAAGTGTTAATCAAACCAGCAAAAAGGTTTGTGGAGGCTGCACAACTGCATGCAAGAAAAGCCATGGACAAATGTTTAACCTGCTTATGAACTATACGTCTGCTTTGTTTGCATAGCTGACAAATAAAAAAGAACTGATGCATTTTTTTGCTGTCAGCCTTATAATACGGTAGATATAAAAAGCCTTTGGAACAAAATTAAGTTGAATTTATTCTGGCATGGTCTATTTTACTGTAAAGCTTTTCAATGCATGTGTTTGTTGTTCTTTGTTCTGTTTCCAGACTAAATTACAGTATCCTCAAAAGTATTTGGACACTTAAGCCAGACTTAATATATGAATGTCATTGCATAGGTACAAAAAATATCAAATCTAGTGGCACTTATTTTAGAAATGTTTAGAAATATAGCACAAGCACACTTTTTAAACAAACGATTCACAAAAATATAAATACAATTAGGACTATCTGCAAATAACAGTGAAATCCGTTTTGAGAAAGTTCTAGAATTATTTGATTGCAGATGCCACGGTTTGATATTTATTATCTAATGCAAAGGCATTCAGACATTTTTTAAGTGTCACTTTAATATCCACCTTTTGGGACCACTATATATAGACTACATTTTAAATATCTGTTTTCTATTTTAATATATTTTAAAATGTAATTTATTCATTCAAAGCAGCCATTACTCCAGTCTTCAGTGTCACATGATCCTTCAGAAATCCTTCTAATTTCATTTGAATCATTCTAATCCTTCAGAAATCATTCTTAAAACATGATCCTTCATTCCTTGTGGAAACCGTAATACGTTTTTCAGGATTCTTCAGTGAAAAGAAAGTTTAAAAGAACAGCATTTATATGAAAACCGAAATCTTCTGTAACATTATAAATGTCTTTACTGTCACTTTTGATCGATTTAATGCATCCTTGCTGGATAAATATTAATTTCTTTCAAAAAAAGACAAACTTTAGAATGATAGTGTAGACTCCAGTTGACTCCACTTTCTTCACGGCTACAAATCTCCATGTCAAATTATCTACTCAGATCTGTCTCATGTGACTCTTCCTTCAGGTTCTACAGCAGGGTGAAATAATTAAGGAAGCCATCCAAAATATTTCTTCACAACTCAAATCTACTGTTGTGTCGAACGTCAAGTGAAATGCTGTAGCCGCTGGTTGGGGTTATTTCTGCAGTTGCTTAAATAAATACTCCTACACCTCACCATTCAGTCTTGGGCGTTCGATAACCAAAATGTCATTGCTGGTTCTGATATTCCCCATTTTCATAATGATTTGATCCGTGATCTTCTTCATCAGCTTGCATGGTCACGCCTCTCTTCTTCTTCCATCCTTGCCTGCGGCCTGCAGAGTTCTCTGTTGTTCCGTAGGTCTTCTGCTTGGTCGCCAGGACACTGTCGCTGCTGGGTTCGGTCTCGTCGGCCAGCTCATCTTCCCCGATGATGCCGCATTTCTCATCACTAGTGCTCTCAGGATCAGCCCAGTCCTGCTTCTCACCAGAGGCAAAGATGGCATAGAAGATCACGCCAGTGTAATGCACCATGGACGCGATCATAAACACGTGCTGCCACTCCAGGCGAGTCTGTCAAAGACAGAAATGTAATGAGGATATGCAATATATTATATACATGTGCAATATGCTTATTTTTTATTCAAGGAGTAAAATAAAGCTGATGGTGTACTTGTTAGCTCTGTAGTTTATGTATCACAACTTTTGGGGATTGAACCTAAAACCTTCTGGTTACTTTCCTAGTTTTTATAATAACTTCACTACACTGTAGAAAAGTGAAAATGTGCGGTTGTTACCTTAAAGTATAATTGAAGAGTTCAGATGCAAAAGCCTCTAAGTGCCATCTGAAATTTTCTTCTAGAATGATCATTTTTATCAAGCTTGTATATTTAAGTTCAGTAATTTCAATTAATAGGTCATTTGCATTGCCATTTAAGTGAAATTATTGAACTTAAATATACAAGCTTGATAAAAATGATCATTCTAGAAGAAAATTTCAGATGGCACTTAGAGGCTTTTGCATCTGAACTCTTCAATTTCTACCTGATCTGATCAATGAAATATATTTTTGCTGGTGTATCCTAATGTAGTCAGGTTGATTTTATTATATTCCTTTTTTCTTTTCTTACATTAATGAATTGAATGAAACCATGTAACGATGTAAACCACCATCAGCTTTATTTTACTCCTTGACACTGTAAAATAAAGTGTTACCTAATACTATATAAGAAATACATTTCAATTTACATATTTTATTTTAGATTAGAGATCAATTATTTTAATATATTAATAACAATTATTAATTTAAATACTTTTTTACTTGAGGCACCCTTGGAAGTTTACTGAGGCCCCCTAGTGGGCCCCGGCTGACGAGTTGAGCAACACTGCTATAAATATGGTCATGTATTTAAATACCCAGGAATATTCACACACTCAAAAATTCCCTTTATCTAATATAAGGAAAAAGACATGTTGCGTGAGCTTGTATCTCTTAGGTTAGAAAAATAATACATATGGTTCTCTATGCACAAGGATAATCTGATTTAGTACCTTGTGTTTAGTAAGTGCTCCGACGATGAGGGGGCAAACCATGCCAGACAGGGTGCCTACTCCATTAGAGATGCCCATAAGAATACTGGCATAGCGAGGAGCAATGTCCAGATGGTTTACATTGAATCCTGTGATGTAAAACAGAAATACATTTCACATATTTAGATGTTCTCATGTGTAATTTCAGAAACTAATATTGCAGGTTGCATCATCATGCACTTTATACTTTGTTGTTGTTCTCCTATAACTGAGCAACAAAGAAACATTCAAGAAAAAAATATATGTTGCCATATTTTGAAGGAAAGGTTAGAATCAAACAAAGCAAAACGGCAAAGGGTGATGTTGATTGACACTGTGGTGACTGACACCCGTCTCATGAGTCACCTGATATCGCAAATCCACTGAAGCCCACTGCCAGGATGAGGAATGAGATGGCCACTGCACGTGTGTGTGAGAACCCGACCACCAGCAGCAACGTGGCCTCCATGCCAAAACCTATGGATGATGGCAGAAGTCAGATCAGTGTGTCTTTATACCTGCTCTCGTTCCTTGCCCTGCGTGCTTCTCGCGTTTTAATCGCAAAAATGCATTCTGTGTGAATAGCCTCTTAAAGGGATAGTTCGCCCAAAAATGAAAATTCTGTCGTAATTTGCTCACCCTCAGTTTGTTCCAAACCTGTATGAATTTCTTTCTTCTGAAGAAGATATTTTGAAGAATATCGATAACCAAACAGTCGATGGGCCCCATTGACTTCCATAGTGTTTTTTTCCCATACTATGGTAGTCAATGGGATCCATCAACTGTTACCCATATTCTTCAAAATATCATCTTCATACAGGTTTGGAAGTACTTGAGAGTGAGTAATGCTGCCTTCACGTGCTATGGAAAAGATGATATTTTCCACTTGTGAACTGGTATTTACCAGTGTGTTGTGTTCAAGTGCTTTTGTTGTCGTAATGTAGTATCCGCAAGGTCTGTGTCAGTAGAGTATCTTTTTTATCGTTACAAAAATGAAAAAAAAAAAAAAAAAACGTAAATGTGGTGCTTTCTGGTGATTAAAAAATAATTAATAATTAAAAAAAAATAAAACATGACATAAAATGATTACATATGAACCAAGGAAATTGCGGCGAAGTTGAAAATTGAGTGTTAACGCATTATATTACAATCGTTAATGACACAACATTGTATAGGCTACAAAAACTATCCGCTAACAGTATTCACGACTCTTGCATTGCTCTCCGCCATTTTGAAAAGGTCAAAGGTTATCTCATCTCGGCAACTCGTGCATCAAAATATTCTACGAGTTGCCCAGTGGAAAATACCACATAAGGGGGTGTTCATGTGCATTTTCCATGTCGGCTTTTGGTATTTACCATAATTACCATAGCACGTGAAGGCACCATAAATTACGACTGAATTTTAATTTTTTGGGTGACCCTAAACACTATGAAGTTTAACCTTTAAAACGAGACTTTAAAAGCAATAACGCGCTACGTGTGAACTGCTCCTGTTTTTTTTGTTTTGTTTTTTTACATGTAAATGTGTGTATTTTTATACTTTCTCTTATCCCAATAAAATATGCATACACTCTTAAAAATAAAGGTTCCAAAAGGTGGACTTCAAAGTAATGCCATAGAAGAATTAACCATTTTGGTTATCCCAAAGAACCTTTCAGTAAATTCTTAAAATAACCATTTTTTCATAATGGGAAGAACATTTGGTAACACTTTATATTCATGGTCCCCTTTAGACATTCTGTTGACTATAAGTAACTTTGCACCTAAATGTCAACTAACTCTAAGTTTACTAAGTACTAGTAAACTGTCTGCTTATTATCTGCTAACACTTTATTTTGATGCTCCCCCAACAGACATTCTACTGACTAAGTAACTTTGCAAGTACATGCCAATTTATTCTTCTAACCCGGCCTTAACCCCTTATTCTACTAACTCTAATCCTACCCCTAAAACTCTACTAATACTCAAGGTGGAACGTTATGTACAGTCAAGAGAATATCTAAAAGGGACCCTGTTTGTAATCAAATATTTTTCCACTGTAAAGAACTTTGTAATGGAAGAGTTCCATGGATGTTAAAGGTTCTTCATGGAACCATAAGTGTATGTGCAAGTAAATTCTCAGCCAATGGTGTGAGTTTGGGGCAGGGCCTCATGGAGAGCTTAGCATACCTCCACAGTTCATGATTTTTCGCACGTTTGTAGTAGAGAGGATTTTCCGACTCCTCAGGAAGTCAGCCAGCTGACCTCCTATGGGCACAATGATCGTCATCACCATGTGCGGCACCGCTGACAAAAGGCCCACCTGAAACAGTCCAACATCAATTAGTTAGCCTATTTTTAGCGGGAATTGGTTATTGCAAAGGACTGTTCATTTAAATCACTGATAGTTCTGTATAAATCACATAACAGCTCACTTTGCTGATGGGGAACCCAAAGACCTCTTCAAAGTACGCTGGCTGACTAATAAGCAGGAGGTAGAAGGTCCAGCTGCGGCAGAAGTTTGCCACAATGATGGCGTAGACAGGCATAGATGTAAAAAATTTACGCCAAGGAGTTTTAAATTTCTACAAAGAGAATATTTGAATAAATATATGGGGAAAAACCTCCTTCTCTGTATAACAATGTGTTTGTTGTAACAAATGCATGACAGAAGACTTAGAACTACCTCAGTAGAACTCATTAAATTGGCTCCTTCCCCAATAGAGGCCTCTATATATCTTCTTTCTTCTTCACTGATGGTGGGATGTATTGCTGGACTATTATAAGCCAGCAGGAGCCAGAAGATATACCATATAATGCCAAACACACCTGGATATGAGCACATAACCACATATCACTTATGTATCACACACTTGATCTTTGAATGTCACATTATCACACTGTCCACTAAATGTAGTAAATGTACATATTTGGAATGATGAGCTATACAGCTGACTGGGAAATCAATCTAAATCATTGGAGTCATCGCTTATTTTTGGTGTATAAATCATTCTTTATCAATACATTTCAAAAGCTTATCCTAACTCACCATATATATAGAAGACAGAGGGCCAGCCCACGTACTGCACTAATATTCCAGCCAGTGGCATGGCTATCACAGCTCCTGCATAAGATCCTGTCAACCAGAACACACACACACACACACACACACACACACACACACACACACACACACACACACACACGCACAAGTGTAATTAAGAAAGTTCAATTAAAAGGGAGGACATTAATCAACCTGTAATATTCACCTCGCATGACAGTTCAATCATTTAAAGCCACTGCGGGGGTTTCCTTTTAGATGACAGAGGAAAACCGAGTGGTTCAGCTTTGAGAAAGCAGATTTGGTTTTGTAAATTTTTACTAGGGATGCACCGATAATATTTTGTTATTATAATAGTGATAACCAATAATTCTTTATATTTGAAAGCCGATAAATTTAAATCCAAATAATTATATAATATTTGAGAGCCTGATTACAAAAACAAAAGTCTCACCATTAAAAGCCATGTCTCAAGCACACAATTATAATGTTCTCATTATAATTTTCTGTAGCCTATATGACAGACTTGCACTGCACTTCACTGTATTTTCCTTTTTTAAACTGATTTCAAGCATATTTCAAGCAATTCAAAACCATCATGGTGAACAGTGCGCATCTGAAGTGTCTTGAAGGAAATCTATCATTTATCGGCTTTACTATATCGGGCAGATTTTCTTAGGCCAGTAACAGTAACATTAAAAACAAACCGATACCCATATGGTGGCCGATATATCGTTCATCCCTAATTTTTACTGTAATAAATTTTACATTTAGCTTCAGATTCTCATAAATTTGAGGAAACTTTGTAGCGATAAATGCCCGAAAGCATTCAAGTCCTTAGGAGGAACAGATCTGCATGTGCAACAACTTCACACCTCCGTGCAACACGTGCCTCTGCCTGAAGCAGCACAGCTGCAGGAAATGAGATTTTAATGAAAAGGTGCCTTAATGTATATTTTATTACTGGGATGCACTTGCAAACCTTCCTGTTTGGCGCAGGAGAGGATTCTCGAGTGAGCTTTTGAAAATAGAAGAGGGCGCTGCTTAATTTGTGTCATCAGGAGAAAGGTTCTTAAACATACAGAAGGTGAAGCTGTGTACGGATCTTAATTTAGTTGTCATGTCAAGAGCTGTTTGAAGCAGAGGTTGTCATGGCACCTGTTTATTGTGGAATATGGCTATTTGAATGCATTTCAAGGGGCAATGAGCATTGGAATATCAGTTGGCTCTAATACTGGTCAACTGGACTGTGAGCAGTCTTGAGTGTTTACTTCTAATGCAGAAACAGGTACAAACACATCCCTTTTGAAGTTTTCGGATGCAGCCATTGAATCATTCACTCAACGATTCAAACAGTGATTCATTCAGCAAATTAAAGGCACACTATGCAAGATTTGTACCTTAATATAACAGCTTCGAAATCATTTCGATGGTAAACAAACTCGTAGTAGGGCAAATCATCCTGATAGCAAAGCGGGGGAGGGGGAGGGGGACGCCACTTGCAAAACCAGCTATGCAAGTTTGAGAGGTGGCGCCCTGACAAATCTCGCGAGAATCACGACTTGCTTTACGGCACGCCGTCACATACATCAACAACATATGAAGCAGCCTCTATGGAAGACACTAGCACGCATTTCAGACGAGGCAGAGTCGACGAAGAAAGCGCGGTCTGAAGAGTGCAGAGACGGCTCTGCGTGAGTGGAATTTACAACAGTAACATTAAATACAAGTACTCCACAGCGACTCTAGGGGTCGCTGTTTGAGAAAAACGGAAACTGCATAGTGTGCCTTTAACAAACTCCACTACTGTGTTGATCAGAGACGTAATGGTTGTTCTGCTTTGGCTTCGTTTGAAACCATTTTTCGTTGGTAATGATAATAAATACATTGATGAAGTAAATAGTTTGTGTGTTCTTGTAATTTCTAAAACATTAAACGTCTCCTGACCATTTCTATAAATAATAGGCCTATTTCACAAACCTACTCACCACAGAATGAGGTAGTAGCCAGACGACTTCTCTCCAACGGAGGAGCCCATTTGCTCCACATCCCATGGCAGGCTGGATATGTGACACCCTGTTAACATCATGCACTGTTGTTTTTTAAACCAAAATGGCTGATTCTAATGACCATTTTGATACTTTAATACTTAAAGAAACAATTCACCCAATGACTTAATGAATAATAAACCTTCATCACTCAAAAGTTACTGTATCGTATGGCTTCAAATGACTACCATGACTACTTTTATGGTGCCTTAAGCTATTTGTAGAGCTTAAAAAATAAGCATATGGAAAAAGACTATGTAAATATTCTCTTCTGATCTTGTGTGAATAGAAAAAAATTCATTGAGAATGACAGAATTTACATTTTTACTGATCAATAAATAACGTACCATTTACAATGAGTATGTAATATACAAAGTTACGTTATATGTAAGTTAATTTTTAAAAAGTTCATAATTTATGACGTGACATATTTGAAGATGTGATTTGAAGATCACTGATGACCACTCACTTCCACCAGACCTTGTAAGATTCGCACAAACAAGACACAGCCGTAGTGAACCCTGGCAGCTGACGGAATAAACATGTTTAGCAATGACGTCAAGAAAATGGCCGCTCCGAACACCCTGAGAAACAATTCAGAGACATTTGGTATGTTAGTTAATTCAGGTATTAAATTGAAATATGAAGCAATGTAAAATCAATGAAGCCATAAATAATGTGGAATTAAATAGGATTGTTGTGGAAAAACATGCACATATAATTCCATAATGGTATCTGAATAACTGAATTTAATAAATCTAACAACAGTTCTGGAATTCTGAAAGACATTAAGACATTAATCATTAGTAAATTAGTGACACCTAAAGAGTAATTTTTGTAACTTGAACCTTGTGACAGAACCTTTTAAAGTCACCAATTGACAAGTTTTGCTTTTTTATGCAATATTGCAGGATTTATTATTTGTGATTTATAATATATTGTACATGTAACAACATATCTTCTCTGATTATGGGTTTACTGGCACAAAGGCGGGACATGCAACAACATATCTTTTCTGATGATGGGTTTACTAGCTCAAGGGCGGGACAACCTGTCACTCAAATGAGATTATAGCTATGATCTGGGGAAAAAAACTACAATGATCCAATCAATTCCTGACTGACAAAACCAAGTTCTGCCCTATATATATATATATATATATATATTGTTCAAGAAGCTGTTTCACTCGGACATACATCAAAAGACTATCACAACTTCCGTTTCATGGCAACTTCATTATCACAAGACAGTATCAAAATGCATTAGAATTTCACTGAATAGTTTGAAGCGTCAGTGCAACCATCATCTTAAATGAATATTGGAGTTACAGTTGAATATATTTTGTTTTATTCAGGAACTTTAAGTACATGACATGACATGACCATAGGTAAACATTTTTGAACTATTTAGTCTAGTGGTACAGCTTTTATTTAGCATGCACAGGTTCAAATCCTGACTGATCATATATGCATGTGCAAATGACCTGTGGACAGTGCAACTTGACTGGACTGACCAAATATTGAATATTCTTGCAATTTAATTATCACAGACCTATTTTTGCATTCAAAATCCACTTTGCTAAAAATCCCATTAGTTTGAATGGGCATGATGCTTGTGATTCTAATGATTTTAGAGGCCCTGCACACTCTCACACAGCTACATCACCGAAGAGAGTCATTTTGGTTCATTCATTTATCCTTTATCTCCATTTAATCCATCCATCTGCCTCTTTTTTTTTTTTCCAAAACACTGTGTAAGTGACACTTGTAATATTCTAGTGGCTGGTGTTTCAGCGAGAGATCTGCTGCTGGATCTTTCATTATTAACTCTGTCAGCCACGTGTCCTCTTTTCCTGTGAGGCTTTTATTACAAGACCGCTATCGCCCCTCTAATCAACACACGGCACAAATTTAACCCTTGCGGCCCTGACCACTGTGGTCCCTTGGGTCTTGAAACACCTCTGAACATTGAATGTAATATGAGAGTTATACTATAACATGCGTTTTTCCTTCCAAACGGGGCATGGAGGCCTGTGTATCAAGATGAGGCTCACCTGTTAGCTGCTAGCTTATTGGAGATGAATCCTCCGGGGATCTGAGTGACAATGTAGCCCCAGAAAAAAGAGCCATGTATCAATCCCACTGTCTCGGGATCCCAATTAAACTGAGCTGGCTAAAGGACACAAACATCAGAGAAGACCATATTAGCTTGAAAATATATAAAAAAAGAAGAAGAATAAAAAATACAAACTTGTTGCACATTTTTGTGTATAATAGGGAAAATTCAGGTTGATTTATAACAAGACATACATAGTAAAATTACCTTGTTAATATGTGTGTGTAAGTCATGTCTTCATCCCAATATCTCTCATGACAGGAAATTACAGGAAATTGTGTCCGCTAACTACCAAACAAATCATTGATGCGAATAAAGAATCTGTCCTTTGAACTTGATAGCTGAAGAAGTAAAATGTATAGTCTTAACTGTCTAAACTTTTCGTGCCAAGGAACTGATTATAGGGACTCACTATGTAAAAAAATATATTAAAGCTGTATATTTTCATGTATTAAGACCAATTGACTGTGTGAGAAAAATATTTACCATGATCAAATTAAGCAATCATTTTCCTATATATATATATATACAGTATATATATATGTGTGTGTGTGTGTGTGTGTGTGTGTGTGTGTGATTGGAAAATATTTTTTTTAATTTGTGAAAAAAAAATTATATATAGTGTATTTATATAGGATATATATATATATATATATATATATAGAGAGAGAGAGAGAGAGAGAGAGAGAGAGAGAGAGATGTATATATATATATATATATATATATATATATATATATATATATATATATATATATATATATATATATATATATATATATATATATATATATATATATATATATATATATATATATATATATATATATATATATATATATATATATACACACACACACATTCACATAATCACATCTGATTAGAAAACAGATACAAACTGTGGTAAATTATTAAGATAAATTTGATTGTTCTAAAAATAACATGAGGGATGTATGGGAATGCCATTATTTTCATTGGATATTTTCCTGGTTTCACCTGCATGACGGCAGTCCCGTTGATGTAGACAGTGTTGTTGTTAACCATTTCTACAATGGCCACACCGAGGTTGCAGCGGATGCCAAACGAGATGCAAAAGCCAAGTCCGCTGAGCATGGCGATGATGTAACGTTTGGGAAGGCCAAAGCAGCCACAATCCAAAAGGGGTGGGCTACGATTAGGGGCTGCCACCGGCCGGCCATCTTCTGTCAGCTCAATGTTGTCCTCTTCATCCACATTAGTGCCATCAATCTTCCTACCATGGGATAACAAATGGTTTAGAAATGGCTTGAGTTCACAGACAACTGAGTTCTGTCATGACAACTCTCGGAGTGTTTGGCATGGTAATGGATGACAATGCCGATATGTTTGGCAACTCTGAATGGTTTACAGGACTTGCTACTGCCAACACCCTGCTGTGAGCAAGTAAGATGTTGCTGCTGTACAATAGCATATATGAATTACCCATAGCAGATATATACAGGTAGAGCTTGGGAAGGTGTTTATGAAACCTCATTGGCTACTGATACAGCAGGAACCAATCAGCTAGGCCCTATAGAGAATGATAAGATTGCAAGCAGAATGAGTTACGGAGCTATCAGCTTTCGCCATCTAGAGTTTCATGACAAAACTTTGTATTAATGTTCAAGAAATATATAAGAGATATCAGCTTTTTAATCTCGTCTTATGTCTTATTAAATACAGTATGGATGGACACCAATAAAGCTATAAGATTTTTGAATTTCTGGCCAAGGTTGAATATTGTGCATGGTGATGTAGTGATAGTGTGCTAGATGCCGTGGCAACATTTTGAACTGGACTGCTTTTTGGATTGCAAATTTATCTTTAGCTTTCCCCATATTATGATGTACTGGATGGACAGAGTAAATTTTGGTTTCCAGAGTGTGGAGTAGAAAAGGTCACATTGCGTTTGGTGCTCCCCCCTCTCGCCTGCACGCACCTGTTCCATTACTGAACCTGCATCTTTCCTCTCATCCCCCACCTCACAGGAATTACTTTCATCTGTCTATTTTGAAATGCACACCTGAGTTCTTCCATACACAGAAGAAGGAGCTCACTAAAAGCTGGATACTGGCAGATCAAGAGGAATCATTTTAAGAGCCGTATGTTTGTTAACGCTGTTATTGCACAAAAGTATTGCACACACTCGAAACGGACCTCACACATTTTTTTTTTTCAATTGTGAACAATGCACACACTTATTCAGATCAGAAAAACTTTATTTTTCGTCTCTCCAGACACTTCTTATCATTTCGATTTTAGTATAAGTATAGATTTTTTTTCATTTAATTTTTTTAGAATTGCCATAAGATAAAAAAAAAGTAAAAAAAAATCAATAACACAGATGTGGAGAGTTAAAAAACTGTAACCTATATCACCTCTTAAATCATAACGTCATGTTGTAGGCTATATAACTGCTCAATGTGCATCCCTGTTGTTGCCATCAACAGACAATAGCAGCTTACAAATTAGAAAGATTTAGCCAAGATAATACATTATTCTCATTTCACAACAAAAAAGTAAAAATAAGATGCAGATGTAGATACCATTCTATCTGAGCATTGCATTTTCGCAAATAATACCTGTGATAAACTGTCACTACACTTATTTTCTATCATGGACATAATTATAATTAATTATAATGATTATATTAATACATATAATTAATTATATTCATATATAATATATTGTTTTTGGAAATGGCAGTGCTCTAGAGCAACTGTTACACAACTCTACTTTGACTTATTCATTAAAATATGGTGCATTTGGTTAGTTAATACACAAATCTAAATGTACGGTACAGTTTTTAAGTAGGAATGAAAATAAATATTGCATGACTTTATTATTTGGTGTACCCATATATTCAGTTTTCACAATCACAAGCTAGATTCCCTGGCAATATTACTCAGACACAGGAAATTATTTACATTATCTCACATATTAAGCTGTCTAATGTGCATGCAATTTAAGAGACATACATCTCGCTCTTACATGGAATCTTCAGTTTTTTAATCTCTTCAGATGAACTAGATATTAAATATGTATGGATACATACCTATAACACTATATAATGTTTTTGAATTACTGGCCAAGGTTCAAAGTGAATTTATTAGGTTTGTGCATGATGATGAAGAGATATTTTTAAAAGCATGAATCTTACATTTATAATGTAAGGTTTTCTTATTTCTTACTTTCTTTGAGAAACAATTTGTAGCAGTTTTTTAAACATTATGGAAAACAAATTATTGAAAATATATATATTTAGCAAAATTATACCAAAATCCAAATACCTATTATAAACATCATATCTATCTATGTACTATACATCCTGTACTTTATTTATTTTACCATTTTATATATATATATATATATATATATATATATATATATATATATATATATATATATATATATATATATATATATATATATTAATATTATTATAGGCTATTTCTCTCAAAAATCAGCTGCTCAATAAATTTTGAGTTGATTTCAAAATTCTATATAATTTCCAATTTCATTCACTATACCAAAATGCAGTAAATGTGCACAAGCAATCTTCTCACATCTTCCTTTCCAATTCAACTGCCATCACACTTACTTCTGCAGGTTCCCCAGAGAGTCGCCCACATTGTTCTTCAACTCCTCCTTCCCCGGGTTGAGCTTCTCCTTTAGACCCGCAAACCCCCCCAGTGGCATCTCTCCTTCCCTTGCACTTCTGTCCCTCAAACACTTGTCTTCTCACTCTTCTGCTTTTGCAGAAAAAACCAGCAGGATATCCACTAGGCGCTGGTGCGCATCCTCTCCCGAGCTGGACTGAGATGCTCTAGGTGTGCTGGAGGGGAGGAGGAGGAGGAGAGATGCCGAGCCAGGGACGACAAGAAGACACACAGAGAGGAAGAAGAGGAGGGACTTTGGTTTTTGACGGTCTGGGTACAATCCTTCATGCGGTTTGGCCACAGAACATCCAAGGCACAAGGAGAGAAACGGGACGAATCCAGGTGTCTTCGGTTCAGTGTATCAGCATTGCGAAAGTTATGCTGACATACATCAATAATGGAAACTCCAACGTTCTCATCGGTCCCTTCACAGACAGTGACAGAAGATGCCGACAGAACACCTGCCTCTTCTCCAACCCCTCCCTTTTCGGTCTTCTTGGCTACACAACAGCAGGCCAAAAAGAGTGACTAGCAGAACTCATCAAATATTGATAGCGAAGTCAAGGATCGCAGGCTCGAGGTTGTATGATATGAGCAGGTGTAACAAGACACTGCGTCCTACAGTCCCAGTCTAACCCTTATCCCGAGGAACCGTTCCAGGGGTTCACGGGTCAAACGTATCAACGTCAACAACCAAGCACTGACATAAAGGTTCAAACTGTGAGTGCCAATGTTCAAATCTCACATTCGCAATGGAATTCTATTGCTTTTGTGAGTGAAGCACTGCACCTTTTTTCCTGCGAAAGCCTCTTTTACGCAATAATCATCAAAAACGCAGTGTGCTTTAAAAATTCATATATTGAGGTCTAAAAAATTCATTGGGAGTCTGTATGGTGTTGCGCTGGACTCCCAGGCTCTGTTTCACCGATGCTTGTATGCCATAAATAAAATCTGTCTCAGTGAAGGTCTGCCATTCAGTGCAAGACCCCTGCAGAAATCGGGATTTAAGCTAGGCCTACTATTTTCATATGCAATCAAAATCAACAGGTGTTCAAAAAGTGAAGATTCTTTACACACAATGTGAATAAAAATCATCAATGTTAAAGTGTTGGCCTGGACTCTGGAGGAATGAACTGTCCACAGTGTTGGTTTTAACATCTGCAAATTGAATATATACAGTGCAGACTTATAGTAGAAAAAACTTATACTGCACATGCTTATTTTTTAACAAACCATCAATTCAAAATCAGTACCGTACTAACCTGAAAACACTGTCATGAAGGTCTTTTTTTTTTTTTTTTTTGTCACATAACAAGGTTCCTACCTGTTGGCTGCGCAATACAGACAATGATTTGGCAGACAAAATAATTTAGAATTTTAATAATATTGCTCCAATATTTTCCCCCAAAATAAATAATGATAAAAGGTTATGTCTTATGGCGAAATTTCTTTTTCTCAAGAAATTAAACCTCGTTAGACATTTTTACTTTTTTGGTAACACTTTGCAGGTTTCATTTGTTAACATTAGTTAACATGAATTAATAATGAACAATTCTTCTAAAGCGTTTATTATTCTAAAATTAAAATTAATTTCAACATTTACTAATACATTATTAAAATCAAAAGTTGTATTTGTTAACATTAGTTAATGCATTGTGAACCAACATGACAATGCATTTTGATTAACTAACATTAACAAAGATTAATACATAGCATAACAAATGTTTTGTTCATTGTTAGTTTGTTAATTATTACAATGAGACCTAATTGTAAAATGTTACCAATTTTTTTAATTTTTATGTTTTTTGAATAACATGGCAAAAAGTTTCCATGTCAGTGACCCATATACTTTTACTAAAAATTATTTATTATTTAGTAAGTTCTATATTAATATTTCCATATAGTGATACTATTGTCCACGACGCTTTCTGTTTTTAAATAACAGAGTGACATCTAGTGGTTCACAGGAGTTCAAACATTGATGGGCCCCATTGACTTCCATAGAATTTTCCCCCCATGGATGCCAATGGGGCCCATTAACTGTTTGGTTACCCATATTCTTTCAAATATCTTCTTTTGTGTTCAGCAGAAAAAAGAAACTTGAGGGTGAGT
The DNA here is from genome assembly GCF_964197995.2 of Scardinius erythrophthalmus. NCBI lineage: Eukaryota > Metazoa > Chordata > Actinopteri > Cypriniformes > Leuciscidae > Scardinius > Scardinius erythrophthalmus. The sequence goes on from NC_138228.1 coordinate 12,563,879, forward strand.
TAATGATGACACAATTTTAATTTTTAGGGTGAACTGTCCCTATAAGTGTTCAATTATATTTGAGCTGGAGACTATCAGGGTTTTAAAAAGAAACTCATGAAGCATTTGTCTTGCATCATACATCATAGTTTATGGCCAGTTTAAAGCATTAGACGCAACAAATAAAAAAATAATAATTTTGAACTATATGCAAATATCACAAAGCACGCTATCTTTATGTAGCCTATGCTTTTCCTGTGACTCGTCATTATTATAAGGGCTTTTAAAAACATATTTATAGAGAAAAAACTTGCAACCTGGTGAAACATGAGAGCTGAGCAAATTGACTAAACTACAGAAATTCTTTACTTTTCTAGGCTTGGAAATAATTATTTAATTGCTTGTGGGTATTTGTGTTGTTTGTGGCTATGAAACAGCAGTGTCAGTTTTAGTTGTAGCCACATCTATGAGATCAACAGAGTAAAATAAAAATGATTAAGATGTGCAACTCTTGTCCACTAGTTGGCGCTAGTGTTCAATTTTCCATTCAGAGTTGGTTATATGCTTAATCAAACGTGTAGATGCAAACAGGGAGGGTAGTACGGTTTTGGCAGTTTTTTAATCATAAGACAAAAATAACTCAAAATAAACCCTCATATATATATATATATATATATATATATATATATATATATATATATATATATATATATATATATATATATATATTAGGCTACCTTTTTTATTGCTGATCTCACAATATACTTTGAAACCCTTACAAACGTGAGATCACAAAACAAAAAGCATAAAAATGTTAAAGCTTTTCAAATGAATGTTACTGCCCTAATATTAGCACTTATTATCCCAATATAGTTGTGTCTTATATATATATATATATATATATATATACAGTACAGGCCAAAAGTTTTGGAAACATTACTATTTTTAATGTTTTTGAAAAAAGTTTATTCTGCTCATCAAGCCTGTATTTATTTAATAAAAAATACAGAAAAAAATGTAATATTGTGATATATTATTACAATTTAAAATAATTGGTTTTCAATTTATTATACTTTAAATTATCATTTATTTCTGTGATGCAAAGCTGAATTTTCAGGATCATTACTCCAGTCTTCAGTGTCACATCCAGTCTATCATATGATCCTTTAGAAATCATTCTAATATTCTGATTTATGAGTGTTGGAAACAGTTCTGCTGCTAATATATTTGATGAATAAAATGTTAAAAAGAACTGCATTTATTCAAAATAAGAGATTTTTTTAATTTCTTTTAGATAGTAAAGAAGATTTATATTATTAGAAAATATTTATTTTGAATAAATGCAGTTCTTTATATATATATGTGTGTGTGTGTGTGTGTGTGTGTTCATTTTAGGTTTTAGATGTTGTTATTCTGTTTCACATAGGCTACTCTGAAATGTATCCTACTACAATTACTTATATTTACCTTGTAGCCTACTTGTTGCATTGTACGTCTGTAATTGAACTAAAAAAATGCAGACACTTCCATAAGATACATTTAAATGTAGTTTCTTCAGATCACAATGATTAGAATCGAAATAAGAACAGATGCCGCATTAATAACAGTCTTTATTTTTTCACGTGACACCCACCCATCCCCACAACCACAACCACACACACACACTCGATTTTCAAATATACAATAGTTCCTCTAAAAAAATGTATGAAATTTAAATAGACATTTAAAAACATTATATAAAGGGGCGTTTCATGTTAAAAAAACATGACATTTCACTTTTTTATTTCAAAGATATTATTACCTATATAGCTATCATCGTTTTTATTAATTTAGTTAACAGCATGAACGAGCAAATGTTTTTTTTTTTTTTTCATTAAATAATGTTTCCCGGTGAAAGCATTATACACAACGATTACTCAAACGACTATTGAAATTTGATTGCCACAATGAATAAAAACAAAACAGTAGAATTCATGCTCAATTTTAAAATGTCAATGTGGTTTGTAAGTCTTTGTAGGTAGACAAAATAGCAGATATCTAAAATATGAATTTGCTGCAAACAAATGGGCATAAGAGAATATTTACAGGCGATGTAAGACATTCTTACATTCGTTCCTTTTATGACATAAAATGTTTTAAAATATGGTGACACTCTTAACCATATATATATATATATATATATATATTATATATATATTTTTTTTAAATAGGCTAGGCTACTGATAAACTTACCCCAACAAATAATCAAAACAACAGGCCTATGTTACTTATGTACTTTCAGGTAATGACTTAATAAATCAAACAGTTCTGGTCTAAATATAAATATGATGGTGCAGAAGCTGAATGCGACATGGTCGAATCACATTGCTGCAATCGAAAAGATGACAGTGTCCAGCAGCACCCGTTCCGTTCGGGACCCGCATACCGCCATCGCATCCGTGACCGCATTTTTCTCGGCTTGCGTAACATATCGCGTGACTTACTAGGTTAGTAACGTGAGGGTAAGGACACGAGAAGGCGGTGTGATGATGGTAGGAGGAGATTGTGCGCCGTCGTCTTCCGCGTTTCCCGGGATTTCAACCACTGTCCTGCTTACATCGTGTCCTCTCCTCGCACGTTTTTACGCTCAGCCCACCCTCCCAATTCAGTTAGTTGAAAAGAAAAATAATTGAATCAATATACAGGCCTCGCCGTCCTCCCCCTCCGCCGTCCCCTCTCCTTTTTCTCTCTCCCCCCTTTTTCAAATAACCACCGCCTTGGGTTCTCCACATGCAGCGTCGGAGTCCTGGGCCGCGGCGTACCGGCTCCAGCCATGTCGGCGAGGAATACAGCGGCTGGCGGCGGTGACGGAGCGACGGGGGAAAAGACAGGTAACGCAGCCTGAAACAATGCAAGTTAGTCCACCCTCAACGGGTCCGCATGAAGTTGGGTGTAATTGCGCTGTGTGCCGGCCGGGCGGAGGAGAGGGGAGATCTCGGTGTTCCCCGCTGATTGGTTTGCACACTCGCGTTCGCAGCGAAACTAGGTCAGTAGTTCAGTAGAGCGAACTCTAGCAAACACAGGCAGGGCTGCGTTGGAGCTGCTCTCAGAGGCACATTTGGTCTTTAACGCCGCGTTTAATCATATATTCTGGTTTTAATGTGACTGACAGGCACGTATTTTAAATGTAGCATGTTTTTCTGTAGATATTTTGCGAGGCCTTGGCTGATTGGCTGCCGTCGCATTCAGTCAGTTCAGTTGTGGTTTATTTTAAACGTCTTAATAAATGTATTTACATTAGATGCTACTAGCGACTTTTTCTTTTTTGTTTTGTTGAACTTTGTTTCGTTAAATGGCCAACTATTTTTATATATAGGCTATATTTTCCTAAACCTACTCCGAGGATCGAAAAAAAAGAATCGAATCCGGAAAAACACGACGATTTACTGTGTTTACATTTGCGTATAAGGGTTGGAAATTGTAATGTAGCTGTTCTGTTTCTGTTTGCATGTTTTAATTATTCATGTTCCCTAACAAATTTAGCCATTCTTTTATAGTACTTTTGAGGAATAATGTTTTGAACTCAGCACTCTATTGTTTAACACAAAATTAAATAAAAAATTCTGACTATTAACTGAGACATAAATGCGTTTAAAAGAAAACAGTAAGTTAAATGGTAAACAAACAGAAGATGACTATTAACTGATTCCTTCAATTATTTTTTATAAAATATTACTGATCACCACAAACCCCATGTATATCGGAACGTTGTCATAACCAATCAAAAAGTAGTAAAAAAATGTTTTGGTTTATTATTTTAAGATTGATATGTTCTCGGTTCTCAACCATTAGCTTACAAATAGAAAACTAGGCTATAATGCTGGTTTCATACTTGCAATGCTGTTTCATTCACTGTTTTGATAGTGAAATGAGTTCACAAAAACACAAAAGATCACAAAAACTCTGTCTAGCACAGATGCCTTTCCCCTGGTGAATTCAGTGTCCTCTTTAATGAGTGAAACTGCATGTTGTTGTGACGTAAATGTGAATCATTCGCATTGTGAGGTCATCGTGCTGCCTGATGTAGTCTGATTTCTTGTAACGTGGCCTTGTAACGTGACGGTTGTGTAATATGTAGGTCAAACACTTACACAGCGCACGTGCAGGCTTGGGCTGTGATGCCCTCTTCTTCTTCAGGCGTTGCTTTCTCTTTTCAGCCTAACACAATCAGTTAGCCTTTGCATAACTAGCCTATAAACAATCCGAAACAAAGCTGTTTAATGTAATAGGACAATTGTGCTAATAATTCCTGCTAAACGTGTAACCTAAATCTGCTGCCAGTTTGGTTTGTCTGGTCTCGTGACAGACACCCCCTCCCTTCCCCAACACTGAGAAACGTGACTGGAATTTAGGGTCTTATCTGGAAAGTGTGTCTCTTAGGTAACTGGCCTTTTGAGTTATAGTTTCAACTTTCCAGTCATTTCACTGATAGGCGTTTTTTCAGGTCAGTTATTTACTTTCTGGCCCATCTGATAAATTATAACTTGGCTGACAAGTTTGCCCTGGCAAATTGTCTGGGAATTATTCATGGAGGAACAAGACAGCATAACATCAATACCTTCATTTCTTAATGATTTAATGTGGGGTATACCTCAATGACAATATATATTAATATTTGGAGATAATAAAGAGAATAAAATGTTTTTGAAAAATGCACATAGAATGAGCTGAAGTCCTATATTTATAATATTATATTTAATATATTATTTATTATATATAATGTTTTATATTTAATTTATTATATTTAATATATATTAGTGCTGTCAAATCGATTAATCACATCTGACATAAAAAACTGTTATGTTATACATTTGTGTGCATGTGTGTACATACTGTATACACACACACATAATATGTATATGTATTGTCGAGTTGACTGAAGACTGTTATATTCAGACATGATTCACTAACAAACAGACACTGACTGAGTGTTTTTGACCAAAGGGTTTGGAAACATTTAGTTATGATTAATTAAAAAATCCATCACAGTATTAATACGTATGGGAGGTATACAGTACACTGACGGACAGACAGACATAAAACATCAAATGTTTTAATAGAAGTTCATAGTCTTTATGTATTCATAAAAGTAGGTCAGAAGAACAGGGGTGTATTACGATACTTTTGCACTGTTTAATCAACACTTTGACCACTGCATGTCTAGCTGTAGATGTAGATGATGTAGATGAAATGTGTTGCACTATGGCTTGCTACACCTGATTCTGAGCTACAGGGAAGTTTCTGTAATATTCCTGTAAGTGTTGAATTTACACTTTGTCATGGTCCTTGAAGAGTTTCTCTGATTTGAATGGCGAGGCTATTTTGAGTACGCGTTTGATTAAAGTTCTTTTCATGGTCTCGTTCTCAAGGACCCTCTTTACAACATTGTTTTTTAATCCTGGAGATCATAGTCAGGAGTGATTGTTTGGCTGTCAGTCTTTCAGATTATCCCATCGCAACTCTTTGTGTCAGTTTTATGGCTTGCACTCGACTTCCTCTCCTGTCAAAGAGATGGTTTCCGGTTGCCTACATGTCTAGACATCAGAAAATCATGTGATTGTTGATTATGCTATTTAGATGTTAAGCATTTTAACTGATTGTCTTACCTAGTTTCACATTCTTGGTTATTCATGTTTGTATAGTGATTATTATTTATGTTAAAGAAGTAACAGCATCAAGCAAGTTTATCCAGTTTATAGCAAATCCACATCAAAATAATTTCTTGTCATTAAAATCTGTGACTAGGTGTGTTATAATAAAATATAATCAAACTTTCTAAACTAAAACATGCAGTATAAAGTGTAATTGACAGATAAAAGGATTAGAAGCAATAATAATTAGTACATTAAAATTTAAAAGTCTATGCCACAATTTTTCTTATACATTAAGAGGTAAACACGAAAAAGCGTGAGACTGAAACTCCATTAGAAATATGTATGGTTTGTAAAAAGAATGATACTTTTATACAGCTACATAATACTTTTATACTTTTATTTTTGCATTTTTTAGTTAGTTTAATTAGTAAATGCTTTTTAAAATAGTGCTCTAGCTTATGTGGTGGTTATAGCCCTGTATTAATTGCCCAATTATCAAAATGATAAAGTGTTCTAAATTGTCAGCTGTGGAGGCAAGGCACTTTTGTAATTTGTTAGAAAAATTAGGTCATGTCTAAACTTGAATGCCTTTTTTAAACTAATTTGTCACGTTTATGGATTCTCACATTTCTAGAGTAAAACTTGCGCGTTTTGAAATTAGGGAAAGTTGAAGTCATTTTCACTACATTAATATGAAAAACTCTGGAAATAAACATCAGTGCCTTCTGAGTTTTGCTTTCGTCTTACAGAAAATCTTCTGTTTATTGCCAAGATGCTTCAACTGGCTTGGTTTGTGGTTTTAAACAACCTAGACATTAGTAATGGACATTTTGGCTTTAGTGACAGGAATGCGCCAGTGTTTTATTTAACCATGGGAAGAATTAACATGGGTTTTCATCTAAATAATCAATCATTTGTTGTAAAATTTTAATAAGGCACTAAACCATTTGTCAATTTCTCAGTTTATCAGTAACTATAGCTTTTCTTTTTAAGCTTAAACCTCACATAACAAATAATTGCAAGATGTCTGTTTATTTAATCAATATTTCATGTGTATATATTTATTTATTTAGTTGTTTTTGGCAAGTAGCCATTTAATAAGTGGAGTAATCTACATTCAGCCAGTCATTGATGGAAAATAAATCCATTCAGGTTGATAGCAGACCCCTCAGCCACAGTGACTTTTTGGGCCCTATCTTGCACCCAGCGCAATTGACTTTGTACACCGACGCATGTATCATTCCTATTTTGCACCCGCGCAAAGCGGACTTTTCCCTCAGAGACGCACGTCGGTAAGTTAGGAAATACACTTGCGCTCCCCAGGGCGGTTCAGTGCAAAGAGGCGGCGTGTTCCGGCGCAAACGTTCCTTCATGCTATTTTGCAGGTTTAGAAAACAATTGCGCCACTAACCAGGAAAAAATAGTTTAAAGTCAGTGGCGTGTTGCGCATGTTATTCATATGCTATTTTAAGGGCGCATGCTTGGCCATAATCAATGTAGCGTGTGCACAACGCGCACTTTGATTCTCTCAGCTACACAGAAGCAGCAGTTTTCATTTTTGCAAATCATATATTATTACAATAGATAGATAGACAATTTATTATAAAAGCATACATCTAGCTTACACATTTACCCAAATTATCATACGCCTGTTTAACCGAAGTTAATTTGGGTGGGTTTCTCCATTTCAATGTAACGTCTCTCTCTTTTACAGCCGTGATGAGAGCGTTGCTCTCCTCGGCTGTGAACCGCTCCTGGCGCGCGCCTGGCAAATCCGCCGTTACAATAGCAATCCACTATGGAAAAAGCGCATCTGATCTTAAAGGGAATGTGAGATGACTCTCTGATTGGTTTATTTCACATTACGCCCAAACCACACCTATGAATAATGAAGCTACTTCAGACCAACCCCTTTTAGATTGGCGCCGGGTGCAAGAGTCATGTAGCCTGACTACGTCAGACTTCCTACTTCCGCTCAATTTCATTTCTGTAGTCAGTCTGAGATAGCAGCCTGAGATATCTTTCAGTTTTCCAGCGGCCTTCGGACGGCCGGGCCAATCAACGAACAGAGGGCGGGCTGAGAGCCGTGACGTAGACGCTGATTGTACCGTGGATGCGTAGATTTACTTCACATAATCTGCAAAAGTCGTTCACAGCCATGTTCACTCCGGTATTTCATGGTTTTGTTTTCGCATTTATTTATTTATTAGTTTATTTAACAGGGACAATGCAGTATAACATTGCTACAATTTCATGCAGCCGATGCTCTACATATAGGCTTCTAGCCGGAGGCTAATTTGCAGCCCCAGTCCCTGGTTGGGCTAAAAAAAACAAAAAAAACAAATGAAATAAAATAAAATAGAATAAAATAAACAACTAAGACTATGTACCACCATCAATGTTCACATATCTGCTTTTGTTTGAACCACTTTTTCAGTTTTGTTTGAAAAATATTCAACTGTGTTTGCATTTTCAATTCAGCTGGCAAGCTGTTCCATAACAACGTACCTTGAACTGAAAATGTAGATTGTGCAAATTTAGTTTTTCTCTGTGGTGCTATACAGTTCTGCGTAGTTGCACCTCTCGTAGCGATCCCCTTACTACTCTGTTTTGATATTAATTTGCATATAACTTTTGGCGCAAGATTATTTAAACATTTAAAAAACATTTTAATAAGAGATGAATTTATAAAATTTTCAAAACTAAGTAAACTATATTTTTGTAAAATGCTACAGTGATGCCATCTGGTTGGTTTCTTATCCAAAACTTTTAGTGTTTGTTTATATAGGGATCTAACAGGTTTAATAGTCAGTTGAGAAACCTGACTCCAGACAGTCACACAGTAAGATAAGTGTGAAAAAATCATTGCATGCATGTATAACTTGGCTGCTTTCAAGGATATATATGGTCTAATCAAGTAAAAACAATTCAGATTTGTTTTGATTGTTCTACATAGCTTCTTAACATGCATATCAAATTTCAAATGAGAGTCTAAAATAACACCTAAATATGTAAAATTATTAACTGTTTCAATTTCCTTTTGATTGATCTTAATTATAAAACCACTCATTTCCTTCTTTCTAATTGAAAAACACATTGAGACAGTTTTTGTACAATTCAGGGTCAAACAACTGTTCTGTAACCACTGTGACACACCAATCATTTCATTTGTTAATATTTCTGCAGCTAAACTTGGAGTCTTTGCAGATACATAAATGACTGTGTCATCTGCATATAACTGACATTTACATACATACATCATACATGTGTTTACAGTGGAAGTTAGATGCGGCTGAGCATGCGCATAACACACGCCATAACCAAACGTCATGTAATTGGCTTACGGGTAACCAATGATTTTAAACTTCAGACAAGCGCCCTCCGCGAGAAAGAAAACACTTTTCAATTGTGCCATGCCAGACTCTGTCTACAAAGCAAAGCGAAGTAGCAGAGTTTGGTATTACCAGGCTAAGAGTCATTTATCCCGCCGGGAAAATAGCAAGAGCGCCCAAGACCCGCCCACAAAGTTACTTGCGCTTTGCGCTTTGACACTTGCGTTTCAGATCGTTAAAATAGGGCCCTTTATCTCTCAATTCTGACTTTTCTTCTCTCCCAATTGTGTCTGTTGGTCTTAGAGGCTTAACGCAACAGGTGAAGCAGGTGGAAAAACAGATTGCACTGTGAAAGCCTGTTCATGAATAAGTTGCTCTGCAGTGCTCACAGGGAGTTTGTGAATGGATTTTGGTGGTCAGTGGCTGTAACAGATGACAAATACAGCTTCATTATGTCCCTTGGTGGCAGGTTAAAAAAAAAAAAAAAAATCATACCAAAGTATTTTTTTTTGTGAAGAATTGTGTGATATAACATCAGAATTGCAAGATAGAAAGAATTAGTTTTTTTGCTCAGAATTGCAAATTAATATCTCACAATTCTGTCTTTATAACCCGCAATTGCGACTTTACAGTATATCACACAACTCTGAGAAAAAAAGTCAGAATTGCGAGTTTATATCGTAATTACGAGAAGAAAAATCATAACAATGCATTGGCGGAAACGATACCCTCTGTTTAATGTTGGGGTTCTGATCACCCTATTGTGACTTATTTTTGGGATTACTTAAGTTTTTGTGTCATGAGTGATAAATTGATTGAAAATGAAAAGCTGATTTGGCAGCGCAAGTTTTTGTGATACCCAACTTAAAGATGAGAGAGCTGATAACACGACGTTATGACCTGTCTAAGCTCAGGCCGCGAATCACAAATCATTCTTCACTCGCAAAACCTCAAAGATGCCAGCCAGCTAGATAACTTAACCATGTTGACATGTTTAAAGTTTTGCAGGACACAAACACTATGATCAGCTAACAAATGACAATGCGTCTACAGTAGTTATTATAGAACCATGTGTTTACCTGTCAAACATTTAGCTGAACAGTCACTTAAATGCTTAACTCAGGTTGATGAAACGCAAAATACTTCCAAGGTGTGGTGCCAAAAGTGTGCTAAAATCGATTCCCTGACCTACTTTCATGCACTTTTGTCACATTTCTTTGCACAGTGGTTGAAGTAAATAAATTGAGTTTGGACATGTTTCTCATGCAGCTCAGCGTAAAGTATAGGCTTATGAATAATTAGCTCACCTTATGACATGATCATTTTTCTTTGTGATTTTTCACAGTGACCGTTTTTTTCAAGTAATTTAGTTGAACTATCTAGTACTGACTTGACTACTGAGGCACTTTTGCAAAGTGTGGGTGTGTATTGCTTTTAATGCTTTTAAAGAGTATAATTACACTCACAATGCATTTGTTTTGAGAACGAAGCAGGTAAGGTTAATATGTGAGTGATGTTTTCGTTTTGAGGTTGAATACTTATACTTTGGAATATGATTGGTCCATTCCTACGCATATGCATGCGTGTGTATGCGTTTGAATGGTCCTTGAACATCTTCACATCAGTGTGAATAGTGAGTCAGTGAAATGGGCTTTCTCTTGTGCAAATGACACGCAGTTGCCATGAGCGCTAGCATCTAAATGCAGGTCAGTGGAGTTCAGATAATATCATGAGCCAGTGAAAGACGGAGCTCTTCATTGTTGGGTACGGCCTTCCTATCGGCCTCATAAAACCAAATAATCCCACCGCAGATCTTCACTCCAGCGCGCAGAATTAAAAATCAGGTTGTTGCCGATCTGTTAAAGTCTATTTAGGTCACAAGGCTTGCAGAGGACTGTTAAATATAGGAGCCAGGGCCACAAGCTGTGTTTGGCCTGGCCCGTGCCATTGTCGCCCGAACCTGATGGCACTGTGAAAACACACACACACGTGTACACACGTGTACACATGCCCAAGGACTAGTGTGTCTGTTGGTCTTAGAGGCTTAAAGGAACAGGTGAAGCAGGCGGGAAAAACAGATTGCACTGTGAAAGCCTGTTCATGAATAAGTTGCTCTGCTCACAGGGAGTTTGTGAATGGATTTTGTGGTCAATGGCTATAACAGATGGCAAATACAGCTTCATTATGTCCCTTGGTGGCAGAAAGTGCTGCCAAAGGGAGTTTGATTTAAAAAAAAGTCACACTGCAGTTATTTGAACAAATACTATGATTGCGATATGAACTGAAATGAACCGCCCTCATGTGAAGTGAGTTTTTTTCATTGTAACTTTACTTAATCATGGACTACTAGGCTAGTTGTTGTTATTATTTCAATAGTATAATTTTTTTCGATTAAAGTTATTATTATTATTAATTGTCATAATAATAATGATAATTACAATTTATTATCATTATTGAATTTTATAATATAGTAGTAACATTTCTGTTTACATTTCTTTACTTTGAGTTTGGTAGAAAATGTTTAAGCCTGTGTTTGTTGTTTTTAATATGCTTTCCATTTTTGTTAAATGTTGTCATCCCCTTCGGTTCCCCAGTAAAGAGAAGCTGGTGCACTTTGCATTCACAATGCATTTCAGCTCCGCAAAATCATGTTGTAAACCAAGCCACTCTTTTTTTTCTTTTTAATGTTTATATATTTATTATGCACTGCAATTTCATTGTATACCTGATGTGCAATGACAATAAAGATTCTTATCTTATCACCTGCTAGAGTTTGTGTGGAGTACTTACCCTTTTTAACTTTGAATATATTTGTTTAAATTGCACTTTTCTGCATTTTAATAATCACACTAGGCCAGTAAGCCATGGATTTTTTTTCTTTCGATAAATAGAAACCAAAACTGAAATGGTATCTATTGACGATATTGAAGAGATTTTTTTCCATCAGATTCCATTAATTTCATTTGAAAGAGTAATTAAATACTGCTGAGTGAAAAAAAAAATTCTTCTTCTTTTTTTTTTTTTTTTTTTTGCCAAAACCAAGAAGGTAAATCTGTTTGAACTCAATGACTGTATGTTGTTTGACTGGTGTTTTGTCCTCAGGCTGGATATAATGTAAATAAACCTAGATACACTGCCAGAAAGGCTTCTGGTTTTGAAGCCTTGTTTGTACAGGAAGCCAAAGACCGTATATTAATTGATGTTTCATTGTCTAAATGGGCCGATAGATGAGCATAAAGGAAGGAGTGATGCAAGTTCTAGCGGTGGTGAAGTAGGTTGTCTGTATTGTGCTTATGGTCGGCTTGCCTCAATACAGCAAGTAGTTCTCTCTGAACTTCCTCTCTAAAAAACAGGTATAAACTGGGTTTCTGGGTTTTAAGATTACACTTTAAAAAAAAAAAATTCTTTGTGACTGCTTTCACAAGATAAAAATGTCCTGTTTATTATTTAGGTCGCCACGCAGACAAAAAGTATCATTCTGAATTCACATAAAAATCTGTTATGAAATCTATTCCACGGTGCCCTGGTTCCAGTATGTAGCACGTGCAGTCCTGCCTACTTCACAATATTTTGGCACGTTTCTTTTTGTCACTTTACTAAAATAAATCCCTCCCACTAATGGCAGGAGATGCATTAGAGGAACCCCAGGGCCTCTCCGTCTCTCTGTCTGGTTTGATGACCCCCACCTCAGTCATCGGCATGGCCTCAGGCATGGAGCTGCCCAGGAAACGGAAAGGCAGCATGGACATCCCGTAAGTACATTTAATATTTTTTATTCGTCTCTAGTAGAGGCTGGTGGTTTGACAAAAATTTGACAGTAACTGTGCATATCACAATATTGTTATTTTTAGAGTAAAATAAAATTAAAGATGAAATGATTTGTATATTAACAATGTAAATAACAGTATGGTATTGCCTTTTTTAAATAATAAAACATTAAGTTAAAAATAATGATTTAATTAAAATTTTATATACACCATTTTTCAGAAGTTGTTTTATTTTGAAAGAAATTAATACTTTTATCCAGCAAGGAGCACATTTTTAAAAAAAAAAATTATCAAATGTGACATTTATCATTTCTATTCCAAATAAATGCACGGTTTTCACAACAGAATTAAGCAGTTTCAGCTGTAATAATAAAATCAGCATATTAGCATGATTTCTGAAGGATCATGTGACCCTGAAGACTAATAATGATGCTGAGCATTTATCTTTGCCATCACAGGAATAAATTACATTTTAATTATTTATTAAAAAGTTATTTGAATTTATAATAGTATTTCACAATATTACTGTTTTGCTGTATTTGTGATCAAATAAATGCAGCTTTGATGAGACTTCTTTCTTTGAATGGTAGTGTAATTTATTCCTAAACATATTTTTTTAAATTTATTATTTAACTCTGTTTATCTCCTTTGTATAGTTTATTTGTTTATTAGGAAGTTAATAGACAAAAGGAAAAGTAATTTTTGTTCATAAGTTAATATGGCAGCAGTGCAAAAACATCTTCATATTGTATAACTTTATAACATGAATACAAATAGGTAGTTCTGTCTCTTAATTCTGATTGGTCACTTGCACATACTTGCATATTTGTTTAATTCTATTAATGTGGCAAATTGAGAAGTTGTACTATATGAAGGACTAAAAATGACAGAACGAAAAATAAATAAATAAATAAAAGTATAAATAAATAAATGCAGAAATAATAGTAAAAATAAATACATTTTGGTAATATAAATGGCTATTTCTGTATTTTTACATGTATTTATTTATTTATTTATGCATTTCTATATGTATTTATTTATGTATTTATACATTTATTTATATATTTATGTATTTATATATTTATTTATTTATATATTTATATATGTATTTATTTATACATTTATTTATTCCTACATTTATTTATTTCTGTGTTTCCTCATTTCTACATTTATTTATTTATGTATTTCCACATTTCTACATTTATTTATTTCTGTATTTCCACATTTCTGCATTTATTTTTCCCTGCGCATGTATGCTAATTGACCAATGGCTAACCACGCCCCCTCCACTCACTCAGTCAACATTCGGTAACGGGCGCTATGGCAGCTGTCACAGTAGGAGACATTTCACAGGAGGCAATTGATGATTTTTTGGAGACAGAAAGATTATATATCATCTCGATGTCACCAAAAGGGCCTTAAATATGCATTGGAGGGTTATATTAATAATTTTATTGTTGAGAAGGCCGATAAGCTTCAGCTCCAGAACAAAGATTTACAGTTCACAGTGTAAACGTTATAGTTTGGTGCTATTTCGCTTCAAACGCTCGCTTTATACGCGCGTCCTATTCGCTTTGGATTCAAAATGTTCAAGCGTCGAACTAGATGCGGATACGCGCAAATTTGATGCTCTATTCGCGTTTGGTGGGAGCGCAGAATAATGAACAGGCTGCGATGTCAAGATTGCATTGCTGGAATGTGTGTGTGTGTGTGTGTGTGTGTGTGTGTGTGTGTGTGTCAGAGAGCGGGCGCCGGGGCGCGATCGAACAGTGGAAACATAAAAACATACTCCATTTTGTTCATACAGGACATCATTAAAACACTGCAAAGTGTTTAGCCTACTTATATTTGTGTAAAACACAACATTGTGCTTTTGTCAAACTGTAAACTCTTGTCAAACTGTAACCTACAACTGTCACCCAACCAAAATCACACACACACGCTGTTTAAAAGCCAAAATGACAAGAAAAACCATAAAAACTAATAAAAACTGAAAACTGCAAAGCATTGCAATGGACGAGGAAGCAGAGAATGTCGAAGTGTATTGGGTTAGCTATGCATACTGTGATTGGCTCATCGCGTTTGGGGGCGTGGCTTAGCCATTTGTCAATTAGCATACATGCGCAGGGAAAAATAAATGTAGAAATGTGGAAATACAGAAATAAATAAATGTAGAAATGTGGAAATACAGAAATAAATAAATGTAGAAATGTGGAAATACAGAAATAAATAAATGTAGAAATGTGGAAATACAGAAATAATTAAATGTAGGAATAAATAAATGTATAAATAAATACATATATAAATATATATATAAATAAATATATAAATAAATGTATAAATACATAAATAAATTCATATAGAAATGCATAAATAAATAAATAAATACATGTAAAAATACAGAAATAGCCATTTATATTACCAAAATGTATTTATTTTTACTATTATTTCTGCATTTATTTATTTATTTCTACTTTTATTTTTTTATTTTTTTATTTTTCGTTCTGTCATTTTTAGTCCTTCATAGTACTAAAGCTGTAAACAGCTGATCTTTTGGGGTTTGCCTAACAACATATTAACTTGCCTCTGTCTCTTTGATTTTTGTATTATTCTCTATTTTTATTTTTTATTTTTTTGTAAAAAACTGTGCTTCCCACATAAATGATGATATGCCATACCCCCCAGCCTCTAGTGTCTAGAAAGAGTATATATGTGGGTTTGAGATATTGGGCTGATTTGTATGACTAATATCCTCTTGTTTGGCTTGTTGTCCCCTGTCCTACTTTTCTGAATGAGTCGAGATGTGTTGGGAAGGGAAGTGCGTGGTCTGTGTATAATGTCCTATTTGAATCACGGCAGCATTTCATGAGTCACTTTACTCATCAAACCACTTTGTTTCCAGAGAAACAAAATCTGCATCAAATCTAGATGAGGATATGGAGGATGATCAGGAAAGGTATTGTGCCCATTATCGATACTAAGTATGACTCGTCTTGATCCACAATTTTATTCTTTATTTTTAACGTCTGTATGCCTTTTATTATTTTGATTTTATAGATCAGAAGGAGACGACCAGCACTTAAAAATTAAGTGCATCAGGTACTTATTGTCTCTAAATATTTATGGGGATTATTTATTTATTTGTACTTTAATTTATTTATTCTCATTTACCCCCTTTATTTTTCTCCCTTTATTTATTTATTTGTTCCCCCTTTTTATTTGCAGTTTCAACTCCCA
This sequence comes from Scardinius erythrophthalmus, assembly GCF_964197995.2. Lineage (NCBI taxonomy): Eukaryota > Metazoa > Chordata > Actinopteri > Cypriniformes > Leuciscidae > Scardinius > Scardinius erythrophthalmus. The sequence goes on from NC_138228.1 coordinate 12,579,827, forward strand.
TTGAAACTCAAAGACTTAAGTAGTTTATAGACGTTATATTTCAGCAACGTTGAGTATCTTGGTACTTACGACATAATGTCATCTTTTAGGGAACCTCACAGTCAGATCGAGAAACGACGGCGAGATAAGATGAATAACTTGATTGACGAGTTGGCAGCAATGATTCCCACCTGTAACCCCATGTCCCGAAAGCTTGACAAGCTCACTGTGTTACGAATGGCTGTCCAGCACCTCAAATCACTCAAAGGTACCTAGACGACTGTCTTTACAATTAGCTTTTTGTGTAGACTAGCATGCACAAAGATTAATATTGAGCTTGAGAATGTATTTTTCCTCATGAATACGTAAAACATAACAAACATGGCCATACAGTGGTGTAATGGAGTCCTGTTTTTAGGAGCGACCAACTCCTTTGCAGAAGCCAATTACAAACCTGCATTCCTCCCAGATGATGAGCTCAAGCACCTTGTCCTAAGGGTAAATCCTACAATTTATAGAGCTATGTCTTGAAGCTATGCATAATATAGAAGAAGAAATATCACAGCAAATTATTGATAATGTGGGTGGAAGGACATTTTGACTGTATGCAATTGCGAAATTAAACATTAAACTTAAACGATCTCTCCTTCTCTCTTGTCCAGGCTGCGGATGGATTTCTCTTTGTGGTTGGCTGTGATCGTGGAAAAATTGTCTTCTTCTCAGAATCCGTTTCAAAAATCCTGAACTACTGTCGGGTAGGAGAATTTGACTCTAAAAAGACCAACTATTTGCCAAGTATTTTCAATTTAAAGTAGCTAAAGGCTGCAAAAAAAAAATCACTAAATGTCACCAGATGACGCAATTCACCAACTGTCTGCAGTTTACATCGTTTTTTTTACATCGGTTTTCTCTCAGTGCTCACATACTGTAATTTTTCTATAATATATGGCCACCAAATGTCCAATACAGCTGTTCTTATTTACATATTTTCTGTCAGCCAATGGAACGAGTATGATAGCAGTCCAAAAATTTGCTAGATTTGTTGCTAGTCGCTATTTTGAAGAAGAAAAGTTGCTAAATTGGAATTCAGTCCTGTGCACATATGTCTATAAAAACAATTTCAATCCTTTAAGCTTAAGATTTTTGTTTAAAGGGTTTTATGAGGTCACAAGTAACATAAATCAGTCTAGAATGTCCAAACATTTTACTGGTAGTATAATATTTGAAGTATTTTGAGGACCGTTTTAAAAAAAAATCATTAGTTTACCTGATGATAAACAGTTAAGCTGATGATATTGTGAACTGTTAGCAGAATATATTAGTCAGATCATGGCTCATTTGAATATTTTTCTCCCCAGACTGAGTTAATTGGACAGAGCCTGTTTGATTACGTTCATCCAAAGGACATTGGAAAAGTGAAGGAACAGCTGTCTGCCTCTGAACTCTACCCACGGGAGCGCCTCATAGATGCCAAAAGTAAGCATATTTAGGCCGTATAAATGTTGTTATCTGTGTCAAGTTTGTGCATGCTTCCTTAATGCTTTTAAGTGCTTAAACAGTTTTATGTCTTTCCGTGTTAGACAGTTTTATGTCTTTCCGTATACACTGTGTTCAACCTGCTTAATAAACAAAGTAAACACTACCATTTAAAAGTTGTTTTGGAAAGAAGTCTCTCATGAGTGTTTAAAGTGTTAGTTTATTATTCGTTTATTACCTTCCCACATGTTTCAAACCTGGATCCTGGCAAAAAAGCACAATTAAAAGTAGTCCAAATGTCTCATGGGCTGCATTTGAAGCCCATCGAAGCCATAAAATTGCTTTTTGTAAAGAAAATAGGATTGCTTTTTTGTAAGGATTTGGAACAACATGAGGGTGAGTAAATGATAACAGAACATGCATTTTGGGGGAAGCATTCCTTTAACCAATCCAACTCTCTCTTGTGTGTGTGTGTGTGTGTGTTTGTGTGTGTGTGTGTGTGTGTGTGTGTGTGTGTGTGTGTGTGTAGCGGGGTTGCAGGTGCAGGCTGATCTCCCTGTCGGAGCAGCTCGGCTTTGCTCTGGAGCCCGGCGCTCATTCTTCTGCCGAATGAAGTACAATAAAGTTAGCATTAAAGAGGAGAAGGACTTTCAGGCTGGTGCCTCAAAAAAGAAAGGTCAGTAGAATTACATTTTTACAGTCAAGTTGTTAAAGGTAGTTTTCTAATTCCAGAGATGACATTAAATGAATCAGAAGAGACTTGTGTTCATGAAGCTAATCGACTGTGTTGAAACACATTACTGAAGTCTTTTGTGATTGCTTTGTAAAAAAAAAAAAGAAATAGTAGAAATTAAAATAAAGTTTCAATTTCCTTGACTTCAGTCCGCATATGAGCGGAAAACATCTTCATGTCTCTGTTCTTGCTGAGAACCAGTTATCCAAGTGGTCATTTTGTGACGTGTTGATGACGTGGCCTGCATATTTTACTCCATTACACACGTCATCTTTTCTTCTTTCTTCTCGCCACATGCAGTAGTGTGAGCACAGCTTGTGGGATTTTATTCCGACAGCTGTATCCCTACAAACTTGGATAGTTGGATAGTGACTTCACTTTGGAAAGTGTTGTGCTGTGATGTCTGGACTTGGATAGCATTGATGTTTCTGTTCTTGGTGAGCATAGTCTTTTCCAAACTGGCCCGAGCAGTTAGTTGACTAGTCATTCAGACAGCCCCGTAAAGCTATGCATTTATTATTTTTATGCATTAAACATGCATTATCAACACTTTTTTTAAAAATACAGTTTGTTCAAAATAAGCAAAAGCTTATATTTAAGCTTTGTGTGTCACTTTTGGCACAATACTAAAAAAAATTATTCATAACTAAAAATTCATGTTTTTCACCACACGTTTTTAGATTAAATAGAGCAAATCGAAAAGGGAAGGAAACGTGCACCTTGTGTCCCTCTTTAACAACATATGATGGAACTTTTGGCTCACAGCTCACCTGTAAATTGATTCGTGTTGATTGGCTGCCCCATCAGAGTCCCAGCGGTACTGCACCGTGCACTGCACGGGATACATGCGCGTCTGGCCCACGCGCCAGCTGGGCACGGAGGGGGAGGCCGAGGTGGACAAAGAGAGCTCCCACTTTAGTTGCCTGGTAGCAGTTGGCCGTGTGCACCCCCACACCCTCCCGCAGGCCAACGGAGAGATAAAGGTCAAGCCCACCGAATTTGTCACCCGCTACGCCATGGATGGCAAATTCACCTTCGTGGATCAACGGTTAGTTTACCCTCGTTTTAGGACAAACTAAATGTGATTTAAAAAATTTTTTTTTTTACTTTGAATCATAGTCATTTGCACAAAAATAGCCTCACAGTATGCAATTACCTTCATTTATTCAGTAGTAAGTTGACTTTACGTGGACACGCCATTCTCACTAGAGGGCGGCATGTGTTTTCTTATCAAAACTTGTATTAGTTTGGCACTTGTTAAAGGGAGAAAACTATATTTAGTTGTAACGTTGGGGAGTAACTACACTGTAAAAAATGTTTTTTTGAAGTTGTAAAAAAAGGATTATTGGAGTATGATTTACAAGAAAATAGTCTTTCTACTACAAAATTTCATGCTTAATTCAATGTTACTTGCCGTTTGTTTTGTAATTATTTGTGAAATTTACTAGCAGAGAAAATTTGAGTAAATCATAATCCATTTTTCGTAATAGTATTAATACTTAACAGTATTTTTCAGTAATCTATGTAAATTATTTAAAATATAATACAAATTAAAATATAAATATATAATACAAATACTTTAATATAATAAGAATAATTATGAAAAAAATCATTCTTTTTTTTTTGCTTTTTAATCTGCTCAAGTTTGAAAATCGTTCTATGATAATTGAAGCTGATAATTTAAGATGAACTGTATCATTTCTGGTGTACCAAATATAATGAATGCTTTGAAACCGTCTTTTATTTATGTAATTTTTATTTAGTATTTAATAGTATTTATTTAGTATTTAATTTAGTATTTAATAGTCCCCCCCCAAACTCACAGCACTGCTGTCATGTAAGGATAGCCGAGATTCTCAAATGATAAGGTTTGATAGTGCCACAGTGTTTACACTTTCTCTGGGAAATCAACCTGTCAATGGTTTACTTACAGTTGCCTCTGCATGTTGTGATAGGAGAAAGTATTTAACAAGTATTTATCCATTTGTATTGTGCACACAGAGCCACCATTATTTTGGGTTACTTACCCCAGGAGCTGCTAGGCACATCCTGCTATGAATACTTCCATCTGGACGACCTGCCTCATTTGGCGGATAGACACAGAAAAGGTACAGTGCATCTAGATTCTTACTATTAGGAACATTGGAGCTGTAAACATAGTTTCCTGAAAGTTTTTTCCAAGAAACTGGGCAGATTGCCTAGAACAGAGAAGGACAAATCCTCATCATCCATCATTAATCATTAGTCTTACTTCTAAAGAACATTAGAACAGCTTTCAATGGCAGATACGCAAGGCCAGTGCCTCAGAGAGATCCTCGTAGATTTATATTGGATTACATGCATGCGTGTGCAAGTACAAAAAAAGAAAAACGCTCATTGTTTACTTGCACTCGTGTAAATCCAATCCTGTATGTGTTGATGGTAGTGACCACTCGTCCAAATAATGAAACTGAATGAGGGCCCGTCAAGTTCCTCAAAATATAAAATAAGAGTTAAATTGACTGCTTTTGTGGTGCTTTTTGCTCATTTTGGAGCTTTGGCAGCCTGGATCTCCATTTACTTTCATTATATGCAAATAAGTGATCCGTACATTCAACATTATTTTTGTGTTCTATCGTAAATAAAAAGTCATAAGGAATTTGAATTTTGTGAGTAAATGACATAAAATTGTATTTTTGGGTGCACTATCCCTTTAATGTGTCATTTTGGTTGCTTCCTTTTTACAGTGCTGAGGAGTAAAGAGAAGATTGAGACAAATTGCTATAAGTTCAAAACGAAATATGGCTCTTTCGTTACCTTACAAAGTCAGTGGTTTAGTTTTATAAATCCCTGGACCAAAGAAGTAGAATACATAGTGTCAACCAACACAGTTATATCGTAAGTACCTTTTTTTTTTTTCAGCGCATTTTTGCTATTACTCGGTATCAATGTCATGATTCAACCTGTCGAAGCCATATTCTGAGATCGATGAGATAACAGATTATTATCGACTCTTTTTCCACCTGACTCAGCGGTAAAAGTAATCCAGGTGGATCAGGGGATAAAGCCGAACAGCCTAGCAGTTCCAAGGCCTCGGAGGGTGAGTATTAAGATCTACCAATGTTGTAAATATGGTTAGTTCTAGGCGTGTCCCTTTAATTTACATATTGGATTGCAAGATCATACACAAGGGAAAAGAGACAAATAGAAAAACAAATTGGTTAAACACATTATTTAATGTGCCAGCTGTATGAATGGAAGTCTATCCTTCCAGTTAAAAGAGCCAGTCACCTTTTTAGATAGATAAAATCACCTTTTTTGCTTTTTTTAACTGTACTTGTATGCCCTTTGCCTGCATAAAAAAAGCTGCTCAGATGACATTACCAAGACAGACGCAAAGTCCACTTGCTAAGGACGTCAAACAGCATCCCCCCCCCCCCCCCCCCCCCCCGACATATCTGACTCTGGTCCGATAGTAATGTTTGTGTTTTGTTTTGTAGATGATGCCAAGAAGTCTCAACAATTTCCAATCATCCCAGGGATCTCCAGTGCGTCAGGCATGATTTACGCTGGATGCATAGGGACCCAAATCGCTAATGAGATAATGGACTATAATAGGTAAACCAAATTATGTAGCTTCCTTTCCATTATTAGTATTATTATACGTGATTTACAGTGAAATATTACAAGCAATGAAAATTGCAAATGGATTGAATGTAAACTAGTTATCCAACAAATGACTTAAATTGTAAGGTCAATTAGTTTAAGTTTTTTTCCTTCTGTATTTAATATAAAAAAAAAATCTGATTTGACTTTAGATTTTTTTAGCAGCAGTGTTTTGGCGTACTGTACTTATCTGTTGTTGCCGGGCAGTTTGCATGGCAAAAGATACTTGGAAGCACTGCGTCAATTAGTCAGTTTTGATAATATGCAGTTCTGCACATCCCTAAAGAAAAGATCTTTGAATTCTGATGTCACGCTGTTTTCTTAAGGATGAACTCCTCACCATCCAGCGGCAATACAAGTCCGTTCAGTGTACTGCAGGACAAGTCTCCACTGGCCCTTGCGCAGGCCAGCAGCAACGTGAGTCTGCCCAACAACTGTGTCTGTGTGTTTAGAAATGAGTTTACTGGTTTTGTGCTTTGTTGTATTCTAACACAACTGTACTCCTCATGCTGGAAGGTGCCAAATGGGGAAGCAACAGACGTGGAGATGCCTGGCAAATCAAGCTCAGAGGATGAAGCGCGGGGTGGGCCCTTCACAGCGGGTGAAAATCTCATGGGTAGATAAAACAGCACTATATTGCATTTAGTCATGTGGTACTAAAGATACTATATCTTGTCAAGAACATGTCTGGGTTTTTCCTGGAGGAGCGAGGATTGTTTTGTAAAAAGAAAATTAAGCCTGTTTTTTAAAACAGCTTTTTTCTCACATTATGTAGTTTTGTTTTGTTTATTCTCATTCATATTGATTCTCATAATACAGTAATATGAATTACATTTATGCATTTGCCAGATGCTTTTATCCAAAGCAATCATGGTAGACATTGTATCAGTTTTTGCTTTCTCTAGGAAATTAACTCATGACCATGGCCAGGCAAGCTATGAGAATCATGCTTATTATTTGGTATCAAATATATATATTTGATGATTCGTTAGTAAAACGCTGATCAATATTTTTGTCATGGCAGATGAATGATGATTGGGCCAAATCTATGCTGTTGACTAAGGCAAATTTATTAAAAACTAAAATCAATACTTTTATGTTTTACAGTTGTTATTATTAAATGTAGATGTTTTTAGAAATAAGTGTGGAAATCTTTTTGAAATTATGTTGCGCTAAAGATACTGTGCAATACTTTGCTTTAACCAAATGAAATATGGCAAAATATGGCACTTAGTTTTTTTCCATTCTCTTCCTCTGTGTCTGTCCTCCAGAGGGAAGCTCTCAGTTGGATCTTGAGGGGGTTCCTGGGTTGGCCGCTCTAAGCACTGATGAGGCAGCCATGGCAGTCATTATGAGCTTACTGGAGACCGATGCCAACCTGGGTGAAGCCGTGGACTTTAACGAGATGCACTGGTCTCTGTGAACACACAGCTCTAATTTTTTTTTTTTTTTTTTGAAGACCCGTCTTATCTGGAGCTTTTTAAAATTAACCATCCATTAATTTTCACTAGGCAGCCAGCCTTCGACAATTCTTTGACTTTTATGTTTTTAACTTATTAGTGTTTTTAAATGCGTATGGACAAGTTGCGTGGCAGGTTATCTGATGTGGCTGGCCTTGGATGGTGGATGGGGGGGGGGGTCTCTCTCGGAGTACCTTAAGCTGAGTACCTTAAGCAACAGGACCAGGTTTTATGTGGTCTGGTGTGCATTTCTTCATCTCAGCTCTGAGGTCACTCTTACCCCTTGGCAAGGATCAGAAAGGAGAGGCGTTATTGGCCTGTTTTGCCATGTTGAGGAACACATGCCTCAGCCAAGCCATAAGGCAAGAACTAAAATGCTTCACTGTGATCCAGTGGCGTAAGGATTTCAAAATTGTTTCCTTAGTCAATCAACACTTGAACTGTTCATGGATGCTTTGAGGCAAAGCTGGACAGATTTTTTTTTTTATATATGCGTGTGTATATATATAAAAACGTCATAGGATTCCTTTGGCAAGGGAAGCCTGGTAGTTAATATTCCCTTTTAGAGCAGAAATTGTCTTGAATTCAATGTTTCATGATGAACAAGAGCGGAATAATGGGGAGGGGTATTGGTGAGCGCTTGCGGTCATTTGTAAAACAGAACTACTTGAAAATACTGTGTGGAAAAATTGGAAATTTGAGGATCACCGTTAGGCCTGACATTTGTTTTTTTTCCTCTGTAGTCTACAAATCTGTGTGCGAATGTGTGCATTTCTGTCAGACCTTAGTCTGACCTGCCAGGGCTACTCTACTCTTGAAATAGGGCCGTCACTACAATTCACAGGGCCTGGGACAACTTTTTTTACTGATGGGCCCAGTGAGTAAGCTGTATTATAGATATAGAGGATCTGGGAAAATGTTCCCAGTTTTCTCCCCTTCAGGTGTATAATTAGATCTTCTGTTCTGAAGGAATGCCTGGATGGAGATCAGCAACCGGTAAAATGGTGATTGGAAATTGGACAAAGTTGTCCGCAAATAAGGGCAGGGTCTCTCAGGGAACAATTCATGGAAACCCCGTCTCAGAATCCTTTGTCGGATCAGCCAAGTACAACTTTTTAGACACTTGTGTTAAGATGTGTTAAAACTTAAACTTTGTTCTTGGCTTCATTCTTTCATTAGGTCTTGTTCAGTTATGTGCAAAGAGGTATAACATGCTTATGTGAGAAGCATTTAGTAGGTGACTTTGTATTTTAGAATTATATCCCATAATGTAATTATGGGAATAAATGTATTTCTACTAAACTTCAAAATACTAACAATCACTTTGTATAGTGTAAAACTCAACAATAGAGTAATGGGGAGAGATGGTCGCAACTTCTTGCTTCAAGCCGAAATTTATTATAAATCCAACCATGAAGTCATGATGGTAATCTACTTTTAAAAGTATAATTAACCATAAAATGAGCATCTATAATAATTTACTCACCCTCATGTCTTTTCCAAACCTGTGTGACTTTCGTTTATGGAACAAGTTTAGAATTAAAGAATGTTAATAGCACTTTTTTTTCAAGTAATGAAAGCCGATTGTGACCAGGGGCTGTCAAGCTTAAATGCGGACTAAAAAGAATCATAGAAGTACAGTCCATAAGATCTGTGCGCTAATTTAAATACAACTTCCACCTCTGTAGATCTCTGTTTCTGCGTGATTTCGTTCTGGTAGAGTGTGATCCTCAGTCGTTCAATGTATGACGTTGTTTGCTCTGAGTTCTTGTTGTATGATGCCTAGTAATTTAAAATCTGTTCAGATTTAAAGTCGTGTGCTGTAAATCAGCCATTTGGAAAAAAAGAAAACGCATTTAGAACAACAAGAAATGCATGGAAATGTCATTTTAGACCGTACTCTTACTTTAACCTAAGGCAAGAGACCTAAGAACATGTTTTTAAATGGTATTACATTAATCTTTGAATAGATCTATCAAAAGACAATGCAGATTTCAGCCTCGAAAACATGACACCTCATTTTGGGCAAATGACCTTCATAGGCTGTTAAAATGATTGAATGATGCCCTTTCTTATGACAATTCCCTGTTTTTTATATTATAATTGAGTTCTTATTTGCATACGCACATCCTCGGGATACTGATTCTCTCTCTGTCTTTCTCTTTCTATGTTTCGCACTCTCTTGTAACAAATATTTTCCAAAACAGTTTCTCTCGGGTAATCTCTCAGCTCAGTGAATTCACATTTCAGCCTGGCTTTGTATCCGACTTTGCACATTTTCTTCCCAAATTTTGCTTCCCTTGTTTCTGGTGACCTTTAAATCAGGCGGTCAGCGTACTGTACTGCTTTACTGTGACGGTGCATATGTGCCACAGGAGTCTCATGACCCGGTGATGGAAATGGCAGATTTTGACCAATTATACCAAAGCAATTTGACCGCATATAGACATATTTCAAGTACCCTTAACGCTCAGCTGCCCTGTGCTGTCAGATGTCTTGTGATTCTGTGACTATGGTGTGAGCTGCTTTTAAAAATATGTCTTCATATCATTGTCTGCTCTGCCACATGCTGCCAAGAGCTTACTTGAAGGGAGGAACCCACCCAGCCCATCCAGCGGAAATGAAATCCCGCTAGATGATGTGAACATAATGGGTTTTTATTGTGAAAATAATCCATTGCTCACCCAACGCTTGGCTTTGCCCCCGAAATACAAAATTGTAATTTCCTTAAACCTGACTGAAATTTCATGGGATTAACTGTAAGTGCTTGTCATACAGGTGGTTAGATGTGTTAGCCAATCACAGTTCTTGTAAGATGGCCAGGTTTTGATGGGGCAGTTTCAGCCTTAGGCACAGGAACAGCTGCTTTGTTCGTCCCGATGTACGAGTGTTGAGCCATAACTGCAGGCTGGTGCAATTGTAAAATGACTATTGTGATTTTTATTACTATCCACTCCCCCACATATAGCGTCACTGGTTTTTAACGTGACTATGTTCTGTTTGGAGTGTCGTTCTGCTGTTGCACTCGGCAGAAATCAAGTACTGTACATGAGTTTAAACCACAGACCTTTTCTGTCGCTTTTGTTCTAATTTCAGATCTCTCTCTCTCTCTATGTAGAATTTCTTGATTTTATATTGTTCCAGTACATTCATGCATGCCTTTTTGTGTACCCTTTGCTTTTCTTCTTTTGTTGTTCTGTTAGCTGTCTAATGGTATTGGATAAAGGTTTTTGCCTTATAAGACAGTGAAAGACTTGTATGTTTTTCTGTTTCTCTTTGATTGTTGAGTGTGTGATGAAATGGGTTTGGATACTCTGAAGACTGTTCATCATTTCCGTGAATATCTCAGTCGGGTCAAGCCACCAGATCTGCATGCGTGCGCCTCGCCGCTCTGTCCAGGGGCCTCGTCCAGGGTGGGCCCTTTTTGTCTTTTGCTTATTTCCTTCTCCCCTGTTTGTTATCAAGCATTGGTATGATGCCATCGCTGCTGCTGTCAACACGTCTGGTTAGTAGCAGAGAATCTGTTTCTCCAGATTGACATGTAAAAAGATTCTTAAATAAACGACATTAGTTTCCTGTACATCTGTGTTGGTCTTTCGTTTGTTGAAAATACCTTTTAAATTTTGCATTAGCACACTTGCTTGTATGTTTAAACACTACTGCTCAATTTTTTGGAAAGTAGTTAATACTTTTATTCCGCGAGGATGCATTAAATTGATCAAAAGTGACTGATGTTACATATCATTTTATCAATGTAGGCTAAATGCTGTTTTTTGTTTTTGTTTTCCCATTTTTCTATTCATCAAAGAATCCTGAAAAACAATATATCAGTTTCTGCAAAAATATTAAAGGGTACATAACATGCACAGTTTCACCTAATCTCATGTTAATCTTGAGTACCTATAGAGTAGTAGTGCATCCTTAATATCTCCAAAAAGTGTTTAGTTTTATTATATTTATAAAAGAAAAATACAGCTTTCCGATTCTCTCCGGGAAAAGCCGAAGTCCTGGAGGCCGAGCTAGAGTCAAGCGGTAGTGCTTGATTTCCAGCAAAAGACAGAAATCTGATCCAGTTGTACTTACATGAATGGGGTCTTTTAACACTGGGACCGCTCCACGTTTTAATAGCAAACGATTTGCAAATCCAGCGTTGACCTGAGCCTTGTTAATAAAACATTCGTCACTGAAATGACCAGAACACACAACCGCACTTGGTACACTCCGTTGCTGCCCCGGAAAAACAAACTGCATCCACTTTTCCTGTAACACTGGGTTCTTTGGAAAGCTGAACACGGTAAGATTTCCCTCACATCCAAATACACATTTTTTTGGAGACATTCTTGAACAAATCCTATGCAGCGCTGGCGCCGATGATTTCCTGTTGAAGCGCGTTGATGTGCGCGGTCTCGCTCTCCTCTGGTCGACGTGTGCGCGGGCGAGCTTTTCCGAGAGAAATGCTCATATAAGGAGTTCCACTCTCATCTACGTCATTAGATCCACGATCGAAAAAAAACAGCCGAAACTTGTACCAACCCGGAAGTACGATTTTCGGCACAGAAATTCTCCGTTATTCGTCCAAAATATATTTTTTAAACTTTGCCCATGTTTAGCATGAGAATCCATCTCTTTAACACTAAACAACTCTGAATACATGAAACACCATTGTACCCCCCCTTTAAGTAACAATCATTTTCAGCATTGAGAATAAATAAGAGTTTCTTGAGCATCAAATCAGCCTATTAGATTAATTTCTGAAGGATCATGTGACACTGAAGACTGGAGTAATGATGCTGAAAATTCAGCTTTGAGATCACAGAAATGACATTTTAAAATACTGTATATTATGGTAGAAAGCAGTTTTAAATTATAGTAATATTCAACAATACTGTTTTAATTGTATTTTTGATCAAATAAATGCAGCCTTGATGGGCATTAGAGACTGCTTACAAAAACTATTTTTTTAATTACGGACCCCAAACGTGTGTTTTTATTTTCCCTGTACAAAATTCAAACGATCAATCAAATGCTTAAAACAATTTTCAGTTCTTAATTTTAAAGTTTGATCAAATTTTGTTAACAAAAATCTATGAAGAGACTCCAGAAAGAGTGTTCTTCAGTACAAAGATATTAAGCGTTCTCGGATGATCATTTTTTTCAGCGTTTGATTGATCATTTGCATGATGTTAGGGGAAAAAATGTCCATACTTGCTCAATATATCATATTTTGATGCAAATATTAATTTTCTACTCCTAGATTATTTATTTAGGGCTGAACTAAATTTAGATTATTTAATCATTAAAAATGTTACTAATAGTTTATTTAAAATTAATAAGTAAATAATGTGTAAATATTAGTTAATTATTGTATTCTTAGGGAATAAATTGGATCAGAACTGAATCAGAACTGACTGACTTTCCTACAATTTCTTTGAATTACATTTCAGTAAATTCTTCTTCCTGTCATCCCAATTCAAATTCCAATTTCCAGATAGGAAATCAAAAGCACATTCAAATTTCACCTTCACACTTCTTGTTTAAGCGGTTGAGCGTATTGCGAGAACAAAATGATGAATCTAGATCAACCACAATCTTCCGTGAGCATCTTTGATGGTTTTCGTCCCCGTTCACTTTTCAGAGAATATTCACAAGCTTTCTCAGCAACAAGCACAAAATGGTTTTTACTATTTGTTAACTAGGTCACCAGAGCAAGTCCGCTCACAAGAAACTGACACTTGATGCTTCAAAGGAAAATATGGAGATGCAAACAATGTTTTATGTAATGTTCTGTATAATCCTCAACTGCTACTGGAGAAGCTAGTGGATTTCAAGTGTCACTCATGTAATGTGTCTTTGAGATAATTCATTTGTGTCACTCACCTGCATGTTGCCCTCCTGCGGGGAGATTACTTTAGTTTAATTTCACAGATGCAGAGGGGTCTTGGTAAGAATGATTAATTAAGAGAGAAGTAAGCTGGGCTTTGCTATATATGCGCCTCTGCCGTTGTTGATTTTGTTGCACTGATGAAGATGGGACAGACTGCAACCTTACCCTGCAGAAAAGGTGGTACCTACGTCACCGAGCTCTATGAATGGTTCAGGTAAGTGTGCAAAATATTAACTAGGTGCCTAATATGACAGCAGCTGGTCTTTAGGGAAAAATAGGATACATAAGCATGGGTTCATGTCATCTGAGATGCTTTTATGCAAGATAACCCCGACCCCATTCTGGGACTTTATTATTGGAGAGTAATTACACAGCTGTAAAATGTGTCAAGAATGGGTCATGCTATACTGGAGATTTTTATTATAGGCCATAAAATGCCAACCATGACTGTAAAATCAAATAAACACTATCTCAGCATAAGTAGGTCATCTGCTTGTTTAATTACTTTTTTATTTTTGACCTTTTACTGTAGCCAGTCTTTTTCCGGGAACATTTCAGTTCATGGTGTGCATAAGACAATTGCTTTTTTAATAATCATTCATAATGTTGCTGTGTTTTAGAAATCATGCTAACAGAACATAGCGTCTTAAAGTTATCAAGTGTCAAAGCTATTAATTACTATTTTACATATACATATATTTATATTAATGGCTTTTTTTTGTAGGTACTGCAACTATAGACAAGTGAACTTATAGATATACTACTGACAGTTTAGATAAATACTTGTTCCACATTTTTTAGTAAATGAAAGTACACTTTCATCTGAAGTAGATATACTCCAGTACTACTGGTTTAGTAGTTTTACTGCTACTTGTAATAATCAAGAATTGTATGGGCCTACCTGTAAGTTTTCTTTAAGTGAACTTAACTTGTAGTTTACGATTTAAATATTATTTCTGCACTTTAATTATAGCCTACTAATATTCCTATTTTGGTGTTAATATACCTTTAACTGTTCAACTTTCCCAACTAGCATATATTTTTTGTAGCCTACATATATTTGAACATGTAATAGCCTATGTCAAGAAAGAGTGTCCGTGATTTATTTTTTTTAATTCTAGCTTCATGTATTCTTTTTTTTTTTATCAACACTTGAGTGTGGGTTAGTTTTATTTAAATTTTTTTTTTCAAAGCAACATATTGAACAAAAAGATGAGAATATTGTGTTTTGTCAGATTCTTCGGATGTGTGTTGGTAGCCTAGCCTGGCAAGCCAGACCTACATCAAGATGTTAGGTCTGGAAACTCACCATAGAGACAGAGCGCAACGCGTCATAATCTGAAGACCACGCCCACCCAGGGGGAAAACAAACCAACGGTCTCCATTGACTTTGCATTGCGAGAGGCTGCCTCCTTGTCATTTCTTGCTTCTAAGAAAAGACAGAATAATGCCTAAAAGCTGCTATGTGACAAGGTGTACAGCAAACAAGCTAAGAAACCCAGAAATAAGTTTTCATAAGCTGTCGACCCCAAAAAACGAGTGTTTAGGACATAAAAGTGGATACAGGCTGGAACGAATGGGTAAATTGTGGGATCCTGACACTCAGTATGCACTAAAATTACACTACGTGTGCAGTAAGTTAAACATTTGGTCACTGGTGAGTCAAATATCCAAATGTCAGTTTTATATATTATATTTCTGTAAGATAAACTATCCTGTGTTGCCGATTACGGTCTCCTCCAGCGGGCGTACGTTAGTTCTCAGAGTAATGAGACACGTGACGCTCTGTCTCAACAGCCTGTATCCACTTTTATGTCCTGAACACTCGTTTTTTGGGGTCGAGAGCTAATAAAAACTTATTTCTGGGTTTTTTAGCTTGTTTGCTGTACACCTTGTCACACAGCAGCTTTTAGGCATTTTTCTGTCTTTTGTTAGAAGCAAGAAATGACAAGGAGGCAGCCTCTCGCAATGCAAAGTCAATGGGGACGGTTGGTTTGTTTTCCCCCTGGGTGTGGGCGTGGCCTAAATGTGCTCTGTATCTATAGAGAGCCTAAGTCCCTCCCCTTCCGGTCGACCACCATGGGACCTTATTTCGGAAAAATATTGTATGGCAGTCAATGGCGAGAGACAACAAATATTTTGATCTCGTTTGAATTGTGCCCTGATTTACACATATGATGTTTGTCAATTTAAAAGATACATTTTAAAGTCAAGAAAGTCGCAGCTTGATGTAAAACTGCTGAGGTATAAGACTGTGAAAATACGTAATTAGAAAGACTACAAACCCAGAAGGCGCACATGCGACGTCATACCTTTTCTCTCAATGAATGAAGCTAACTTTACTGAAGCTAACGTCTGTCATTTTTTCTATAGTCTTACATTATAATCGTAACGTTACGCCGTCATGCCTGAGTGTTTTGAGCCAGAATACACACATACGAGCAACGGATCTTGTGACGTACATAGTGCGAGACGAGAGATGTAGTTCATTGAGCGATTTTCACATAAAACTAAACGTTACTCTCTGTTTTATGACAAACTGCGACTTTCTTGACTTTCATAATTACCTTTTAAATTGAAAAACATCATATGTGTTGTTCAGGGCACAGTTCAGACGGAATAAAAAGATAAGTTATCTCTCGCCATTGACTTCCATACATATTTTTTCCGAACTAAGGTCCCATGAGCCGGAAGCGGCGGGGCGGGACTTAGGCTCACGGCTCAATCCGAGGGGCGGGATAAACGGCTGTCTTTCAAATTCCCTCTGCACGCAATAGGACAGCGCTTCAACCAACCAGAGCGTTTTCCCAACAGCGGAGCTTAGTTGATAGATTCAACTTTTGCCATATCTGGCCGGCAAAACGACGAACACATCTTCCTTTTTTAAAGAATGACTTAAGTGCCGTTCTTTGCTCTTTTCTCAAAGAAAAACTTAACTCCAAGTCCTCCAGAGTCGCGGCCAAAGCCGATTCGAAAGACCGTTGTTCTCCATCAGCAGCCGCCATTCTTTGTTTTCAAGTAGCAGCAGCCAGGTAACCGTCGCAACTCTGGCTGTGTCCAAATTCAGGGTCTACATCCTTCGGAGTACTCATTTGAAGGATGTTACGTCACAGCGCCGCGACGAAGGCTGTCCAAATTCGTAGGATCCTTCAAATGCGGCCCACAAATACGTCCTCCTTTTCCCCGAATTGGAAGGATGGGTGTGGTGGATCCTTTCCCGTCCTACCTATCCCATAATTCTTTTCGGCAGAGCGTAATGGCGGACGAAGCGAGCGGTAGTGGAGTGGGAGAGGAGTATGCTTTTCGATTTAAGTTTTTTAAAAACTGGCTTTTCAAAAAAAATATTTTTTTTCAGTGGTTTAATTTTTTTTTTTTTTTTTTTAAGGAATGGCCAAAGCTCAGGCTTGTCATGTATTTAACTTTTCATTCTTGAATAAGAATTGTGAACACCCCCATACTGAGATATAATTTAATTTTCACATTAAATTAAATAAAGTTTTCTTATTGTGGGATCCTTTATGGTAATACATATGATATGGTACAACTACAGTGCAATGCAAATAGTAAATATAAGATAAAGTGAGAGGTAGGCTAATAGTAAATAGTTTAGTCAATAAAATAAACAAACATACAGCAAATAAAATAGTAATGAAAAGTATAATTATATAATATCATAAGTACTAATATAATAATAATATATTGATAATAGCATATAGTTTATTTATAATACTATAATAATAGCAATAGAATATGAAATATCAATTACAGAATAGAAAATAAAAATAATAAGTTAAATAGTTAGTTACTATGAATAGTAAAATAATTTAACAGCATAACTATAATAGATTGATAATCGCAAGTGGTATATTATTATAATAACAATAATAAATAATGTAAATTTATACATTTTAACATATTATTACATAGGCTATATAAAATAAAATGACGCAACCCTGTCTCTTTTTGTTAAATTTCGGTTTTTAAAAGGTATAAGAAGCTACAAGTCAAGAAATAAAGTAAACGATTCAGTCAAACATACAGCAGGCTACACCGTTAAAGTTAAATAAGCCTAAATATATAAAGTTATGAAACTTCACTTTGCCCTCAGCCACAACAATCTGCCAAGGAACAAATTATAGATTTATGAAACCAAAGATCGCCTGTTAGATAAACACAAGACGAATTATTTCTCACTAGACTGACAGCGGCGAACGTCTAGAAGCTCTAGCCGAGGCAAAGCTGTTCTCGGCGGGGTACATGAGCGCTGAGCGCCCGGTGATCCCTGGATCTCACAACTCCGAAACCGTCAGAAAACATTTTTAAAATGGCGCTCTCTTTATAAATAAACCACAGATTTGAGCTTTACACAACTACATTGTCGACTGAAAAACTCTTAAAACTACATTTCGTGACACAGTAACAGTAGTATTTTTAAATTTCGCGGCCTTTCTCCTCTGAAAATATGTGAAAGAAGGGTAGGCTGTCCAAATTCACAAACACCGACTTCCGGGCTTTGCGGTCGTCGGAGGACCCCTCCTCCTTCAACCGGGTAGGAAGGATCCTAAGGAGGATGTAGACCCTGAATTTGGACACAGCCTCTGTCGTGTATGTTAAGCCCGCCCCCGCCTACTCTATACACAACGTGATTGGCCTGACCCAATCTGGGTTTTTGCAGCGAGAAGGTTTATTGAGAGTTGCTAGACTACCCTGGCTGCGAAATACATTTTGCTGCCGCTAGGGTGCGTCTAGATTTCTAGGCTATTGGTAGCCTACTCTTTCAGAAGATTCATAATCGCGCCATTTATAAACGAAAAAAAAGAGAGAAAAAAATATTAGCATTAGCTATAGCGATCATACTTAGCTCCTCCTCATCAAGAGCGATCATATGGAGCATAAGACCGCGGACTTCATACACTTCTCAGAATTGCTCAGAACAGAATATAACAACAGACGCCTTTTGTAATCTGTAATCTGTGAGTATATACTTGGGGTGGTTAAGCCCTTGAATCTGATTATTGTCAGATTCCCCTGATATTTGTGAAGATCCCCTCACATTATAAACGTCAAATGATATAGATTTTAACAGAGGTGGACAGTAGCCTAACAAAGTACATTTACTTTGTATTGTACTTAAGTAGGCCTACACCTTTTGAGTATTTGTAGGCAATACGCTGATTTCACGCATCCGTTATTTTGAAATAGAAAGCGAGGCTCCGGTGGGAAGAAAACCGGAAGTGTCGCCTTTAATCACAGGAGAGTCGTGAATGCGATGGCGTATTGTCGTGTTTAATGATGTTTTGTCAATTCTAAAACTGTACATCCATTTCTTTCATACTTGAGACTATATACAGTGAAATTCATTTATAAATAAAATATTTGTTTTATATTATTCAGAAAGTAAAAAAAGAAGCAGGAATGAACTATATAAATATCCTATATTGGATATTAACATCCAAAAGTGTAAATCGCGGCAGCAGCTTTAGGTTGGTAGTCCAAAGCCATTGTTGTTTATCTTTACTTCCGGGGTTTTTCCCGCCGGAGCCTCACTTTCGATTTCAAAATGGCGGCTGCGTGAAATCAGCGTATAGAGAGCCTAAGTCCCTCCCCTTCCGGTCGACCACCATGGGACCTTATTTCGGAAAAATATTGTATGGTAGTCAATTGCGAGAGACAACAAATATTTTGATCTCGTTTGAATTGTGCCCTGATTTACAGATATAATGTTTGTCAATTTAAAAGATACATTTTAAAGTCAAGAAAGTCGCAGCTTGATGTAAAACTGCTGAGGTATAAGACTGTGAAAATACGTAATTACAAAGACTACAAACCCAGAAGGCGCACATGCGACGTCATACCTTTTCTCTCAATGAATGAAGCTAACTTTACTGAAGCTAACGTCTGTCATTTTTTCTGTAGTCTTACATTATAATCGTAACGTTACGCTGTCATGCCTGAGTGTTTTGAGCCAGAATACACACATACGAGCAACGGATCTTGTGACGTACATAGTGCGAGACGAGAGATGCAGTTCATTGAGCGATTTTCACATAAAACTAAACGTTACTCTTCTGTTTTATGACAAACTGCGACTTTCTTGACTTTCATAATTACCTTTTAAATTGACAAACATCATATGTGTAGTTCAGGGCACAGTTCAGACGGAATAAAAAGATAAGTTGTCTCTCGCCATTGACTTCCATACATATTTTTTCCGAAGTAAGGTCCCATGAGCCGGAAGCGGAGGGGCGGGACTTAGGCTCTCTATTTACTTGAGGATTCTTTTTTTTTCTGGAAATTTTTAGGCCTAACTTACTTTAACTTCATTAGCCTACATTTGAAAGACAAATATCGTACTATTTAGTCCACTACATTTCTGCCAAGGTCCTTGAGTAGAAAGTAGTAACGTCAGTCAGGGGATGATTTTGGTTGGAAATCAAAGTCGGGTTGACATCAGAAACCAACAACCCTTTCAACCACAATACAACGTCTGTCCAACGTTGGAGATTAACGTCAATCTGATGTTGGATTCTGACATCAACCTGATTTTCATTTTCAACGTTGGGTTTGGTCTTCTAAATGCGAATTGTGTCCTTGTTTTGGAGCACACAATCTTATAGATAACAGTAAGGGTAACATATTCATACTAAAAGCCAAAAAAAATTAAATAGGGCACTATTTGAAGGTAACGTCAAAAACGTTCAAAAACAGCATTGATTCAATCTCACATTCTAGAAGTTCTAGAAAGAAATTTGTGAAATAAAATAATGCATTGACATTTACTTTTTACGTTTGATACTTCAGTACTTTGAAAAACAAGTAATATTTGACCAGTAGTATCTGTACTTTCACTCAAGTAACAAAGTTGTGTTGCCTACTTTGTCCACCTCTGGATTTTATACTTCGCCCTTGGCTAGGGGTGATGATAAAAGTTTTTTTCTTTTTTTTTTTTTTTTTATCTTTGTTCCAGGCCAGCTAGTATATATTCTAAAAGTATATTTCTGAGAAGGCCTACATAAATTGTAGACTGAAGTACACTTTCTTATTTTTAGTTTATAAGAAGTACTAGTAATAGCTAGGGCCGGATTAACAATTTCCTGTGCCCTGGGCAACAAGACTCAAGGCCCCCCGTAGTTAGGGGGGTTCGGGGGCATACTCCCCCGAGAAAATTTGGATTTCTCTGATCTACATATGTGCAATTTAGGACTTTTGAAGGCCAAAAAATTATAAGAAATAGGCTAGCTTTAAAACCTTGTCATTAAATTATTTGTCTGCTCTCTCCTCATCTTCATATTTCTTATTCTCTCAGTATTCTTATACTGGCCTATTTCTACCTCTCCTAAAGCTGAACTTTGACTGATAGTCTTTTCATTTTCGTCTGTGTCAATGACGAAAATAAACATAGGCTCAACTGATATTTATACGTTTTATGAATCATTTTCTTAGACGTTAATTTACTCAAGGCTACCAGGAAAGCTGTATAGCTGTAAAGTCAGTATTGACATTAGGAACCTTCTTCTGCAAGCTTTGGAATTTGAAAACGTCTGTTTTTAAATGTTAAAAGTCATTTTAAATAATACAAATTATAGACTACGTTTACCGCAGTTGGTGGAATTGGCAGACGTTCCCTTAAGCATCGTGCGCTGTGGAAACGCGTCAAAGCATTCTCAGGTATAATTATGCAGCATTAATGCACGAATGATTTTGAACGAATATTTCATCATGTCGATATACAATGGTCACATAATGTTAAAACTAATCTTGCTATTGATATCTTTGTTAGACTACAGACCCTATAGAACAAATGTCCGGCTAATATCGAACCTGAAACGAACTTTACCGCGCTCAACCAGCGGGAGTAATCTGGCGTTCAGCGGGGAGGGAGGAAAGTCGCGTGAACCCGCGTAGATGCACTTTATGCAGTGAAGAAGATCGTAAAGAGTTTGATAACTTTATTAAATTTCTGTGTATTTCCTACCTGTCAGGGCCCCCTATATGTCATGGGCCCCTGGGCAAGTGCCCAGTTGCCCTAATGGTTAATCCGGCCCAATAGCACACTTGAATAAACTTGTTTTTTTAAGGGTAATGTTTATGTTCGCTGATCAATATGTGAATAAAAGCCTAAATTAAATCTGTTCATCATATAAAAGCGATCGTGTCTCCAGAAAATTTGGACTAAACCACTCGATTCATATTGATTAGCTTTACGATCTCTTTATGAACTTTTTGAAGCGTAAAGTGGTAGTTGTGTGGACTGTCAATGAAGGGACAGAAATTGCTCAGATTTCATTAAAAATATCTTAATTTTTGTTCTGAAGATAAACAAAAGTCTTATGGGTTGGAAAACATGAGGGTGAGTAATTAATGAAAGATTTAGCTTTAGATTTAGCATTTTTGGGTGAACTATCCCTTTAAATGTCCTAATTGAACTAATGTCAAATCCTAACTTAATCTAAACCCTGTCTGTGAAACCAGGCCTAAATGTTGTATAAAATGTGTCTCAATGCCAATAAATATTAATCAGTGGTTTAAGATAAACAAATAACTTATTAATATCAGTTTAGTTTAAATTACACTGTTATACCTTTAGCTTTATAAATACCTCTTCAGATAAAAAATATATATATATTTCTAAATATTTAATAAAAAATGTGTCCACTATGTGCTTATGTCTGGCAGGAAATTCCTGAATGAGTGTCCCAGTGGACTGATCACTCTCCATGAGTTCCGACGTCACTTCTGCAATGGAACCGTGGGAAAAGAGTCAGCGGAGTATGCAGAGCAGATATTCCGCACGCTAGATAACAATGGGGTATTACACAGCTCAAAACCAAATAAGCTTTGAGGCCTGACACATCTGATGTTTTAAGCCTGGTGTTTTAAATGGAATCATTTTTCACACTGCCTTTACAAAACATACATGTTGACTTGTTAGAGGAGGAGGTGTAACAAAGAGACATGCATGACGCTCTACTGACTCTTGTTCCTTTTTTACAGAACTGATTTTTAAAAATAAATTAAATGGTTTATGTTTGTCAGAAAAGTGGACCAAAAAAAGTATCGAACACATGTTGAAAAAAAAACAAAAGTTATCTGCAGAAGGCTACTCTTATGCTTTAAATTTCACTTTAAGAGAGTTTGATTCTTAAGATTAGGCTAGTCCCCAAATCATGACGGAAATGTGTTTTTGCTGTTTGTTTAAAAAGTGTGATTATGATTGCCATTTAACAGGATGGAGTTGTGGACTTCAGAGAATATGTGACGGCTATCAGCATGTTGATCGAGGGCACAACGGTGGAGAAACTGCGCTGGTCCTTCAAACTCTACGACAAAGACAAAGATGGAGCCATCACACGGTCAGAGATGCTTGAAATCATGCAAGTAAGTGAGTATCATTAAACTCCATTACTTGCTATTCTAATTTGATTTTACCATCAAATCGAATTCCAAATGGTGTTTGTTTACTCGATTCCGGATTGTTCCACTAGAGGGCAATATATAATCAGAATGAAATGCTGTTCTCAGGCTGTGTACAAGATGAGCGTCGCAGCATCACTGACCAAGCCTAACCCGCTCACTGCTGAAGAGTGCACCAATAGGATATTTTTACGGCTGGACAAAGATAACAATGGTACATTGATATCACATTGCTATCTAAAGTACCCCAAGTCATTTCGACCACTCTTAAAATCCAAAGCACTGAACTTTACCAGCGCAAATGATAGTTTACAGAAAGTTATGTTCATTCTTTGTCTTTCCGTTTCTATAGCCATAATCAGCCAAGATGAATTCATTGAAGGTGCGCTGAATGATGAATGGATCAGAGAGATGTTGGAGTGTGATCCAAGCATAGTGAAGATGGAGAGGCCTCTCAAAGGCCACGCAGTATAAAACTGTGGGTCTGTTAAGGTCGTGGCTGTTGGTGCAGCATTGATTGTGATGGGACTGTTTTGGGAATGCCTTAAAGATGAGGAGTTCATGCATTTTTCAGTATATTTTGTTTGAATTAATGTAGACCCATAAATGAACACAATCAATGACACTCAAATTAGTTCAAATTCTAATATTAGACGAATATTAGGCTACATGTTTATTTATGTAATTTATTTCTAATACTGAAATAATGAAGTAATGGCTGAATGTCAAATCATTTTAAAAAAAAAAATCAAATCACAATGTATCTTTTTTTCAATGTGACTTTACAAAGGACATCTAAATAACAAAAAAAATCATTTTATTAGGTTCTTATAAGGCTGTTTTCAGAATAAATATGTCACTGCCCATCACAAGTTACTTTTAACTTTTTTTTTTAACTTGATTAAATATTTGGCTGCATCCTAAATCCCATACTTAGCGAAAACAGTACAGTATGATGACAGAAGAAGTATGTCCGAATTCACAGTACTCATAAAAAAGTAGGCAAAAAGAACCTGGATGACTTACTTCTTCCGGAGAGATTCTGAAGTGTGCATACGATGGACACTTTACTATCCCATGAGGCCACGGGAGAGGATTTATGAATGGCAGTGAAGCGAGCAACTGACTCTGGTAGGTAACATGATAATGACAACATGGCGGATGTAGTACGTCCAGATTACATTCATACTACACACATTCATACTATGTACTCTTTTTGCCGTTGTGAAGTAATTAGACATTCTCTGGTAATTATTTATTCAAAATAAGTAGGCTATACCTACTCGAGATGCGATTTCGGACACAGACATGAGTCTCTCACCTCAAGTTGTGTAAGTAAAGCATTTATTACCTAGTGATTACAAAATACAAAAATAATTTGACATATTAATAATTATTACAAATAATAAGATTATTTTGTGCCATTTTATATTTGCATTAGAGGAATTTTTTCATGCAACCGTTTTTTTTTTTTTTTAATTACGACTTTCTTTCACAGCTTCAGTTCCCTATGTTCAGTATTCTACAATGAATTGTGTTCTGCGCATTACTTCTACTTTTCTCACAAGTTACACAGAATCTGAAATCTCTTGGCAGAGATAAAACTTAGAAGTTGATTTATGACAAACACTTCAAACGTGGTCAAAAGTTTTTTTTTTTTTGTTTTTTTTTGGTATGATTCACCATATTTGTGTTGACATTTTCACAAGTAACGTTATTGCCAACACAGACATACACGTTATACGTTACTAATTCTATACTATGGCGAAGGCTCATTGTGAATATTAATTAGATAGCGGTGACGCAATATGATAGCCGCCTTATGGCGAAAAACTGTATAGTGAATATTAATTAGATTGCTCGGTGGCCATCCAATGGTAAAGACGTGGCTTATGAATATTAAGCAACAAGCCTTCGCCGTAGTAGGATGTTCCCTGCCTATGACGTCCCACATTCCCACTTCTATTGTCGACATGGCGCTGGCGAGGTGGGAACACCAACTACGGAAAGAGCAAATCTCGTAAAAAAACAAGGAAAAGATTACATTTTCATACTTTAGACGGCAGTCCAAAATTTGGTAAGCAATCTCAACATACTTTTTGTCAGAATAATTTACAAGTATTTTTTCCTCTGTGAATTTACTTGGCTTTTCTAAACTTGCTTGAGTAGCAAACTTGCTTGTAATTGTGTCAAAATCTTTTTTTTTTCGTCGTCGTTAAAAGAACATGACAGAAAATTTCACAAGTTAGTTTTGTTCGTAACGTTAGTTATGCTATTATCATGTCTTCACAAGTAGTAATATTTCCATAGCCTAAGGGATTGATTACAAACAGCATTTATGTACATGTGCATGAGGTTAAATTCAGAAAACTGGATCGCTAAAGGGATGTTTAGAGGTATTGTACAATACTTAACACAAAACACAAGGTATATTTTAAACTATTTAAGAAATATTAAGAAACTTAAGGTATGATATTTGAAGAGCAGAACTGTAGGTAGCGGTTGTGTTTGTGAAGACGTGATTCACACATTCCACGTAGCCACAGAAGAACAAGAGCTGCTGTTACACGACTTTCCTTTACTTCATCCTCACCTGTGATCTGGACTGAAAAAAAAAAACATACAGAACATGTCACTTTTTAGCTATGCAGTCTACACAAACATATTCCTCTATTAAAATGAACTTTTGTGAAGGGGGAAAGTTAAAGGGGATATATATCAGTGCCTACATGGTTTTAAGTCAAGTCAATAACAAAGGTGTGTTGTGTAGTTTTTACTTGTGTAGTAGGCCTAGTTATCTGCTGTTTTAAAGGAGAACTGTATACGATGATATATTTTAATTAAAAGATTTAACTGCATTCTCAACAATTAAACAAAACAGTGTTTAGAATTTAAATTTTTCACTTTCAGTTTCGTGATTTTTGTGGTTTGTTCTATGTTTGAAATTAACTAGAAAGCCTATAATAGACTGTTTAATGACCAGTTCAATTGTGATAAGTGACACGTTCTGCAACTGGGGCATGTTGTTATGAAATTTAGAGGTATCCTTTCAATAAAGGAGTTTTTTTTTTTTGTAGCTATTGAAATTGACTTTCAGAAATAAATTGACCTGCGCTCTGGTACCATGGAGAACATATAGCCTATGGAACGTTTTCATTCCACAAAAGGTTCTTTGTAGTGGAAAAAGGTTCTTTAGATTATTGCACATTTTTAAAACTATGAAAAAAGTTTTTTTTAAGAACTGTTGGGGAACCCACAATTCTTATATGGCATCACTGCAAAAAAACAAAACCCTTTTGGAACCTTAAGAGTGTGGATAAATTGTCACTGCAGTGACTAACTTTAAACCTTGTCCTTGTAATTGCTCTGATAATGTCATTTTCTGATTCCATGTCAGTCACACATCTGTCAAATTGGTGTGATGTTTACAGTAAATGTCTCCATTGAAAGACTTCAAAGTGCATCATTTGCAGGTGATGCTTGAAGCCCAAAGTAAGCTTGCAGCTTTCATCAGACCATCTCTTTTTTGTTGTGCAACTAAATTCTGTTACCATCTTGAAGGGCTAAATCACATGAGTGCATGTGAGGCTTTGATATTTGCATTTTGCAGACACATCTGTGCATTGATTCTATTATATTTTTACTGTTACCGTATAGATAGCATATGGAACGCCTTGACTACAGACAGACGTCCCTTCTCTGTTCCATGCGGTTATGTGAAGTATGATGCATCATATTCTACGACAACGCCTTGGCTTGGCTTTCATATCAGTGTCAGATGGGTGTCCCTTTAGATGGGTTGAGCGTGTGAGCCCAGTCAGCGGTGGTGTTTCATTGGCAGCTTATGTATAAAACTCTGCTTAGTGACGCCCCAATATAGCCACAAATATGTAAAAGTGGATTTCAAAAAATGTAATGTTCCATTCTGTTTCTATTTCTGATATATCTAAGAAAAGGAGCCTGTTGTAACCAGGGGCTGTCCTCCTCCCACATGCAAAGGCTGGACTGAAGGCTTGAGCACATCTGTGTTTCTCTAGTTCTTGCACGGGACCCAAACATCTTTTATAACTCTCAGCTTGGCGCAAATGCAGCAATCACGTGTGATTGTGAAACCTAGCATAACATTTACAGTTGAAAGATGTTGTAGAAAAACCTACTCGCGCAATCAATCTGACAAAAACACTATTAATTGAAAGAAAAAAAGGAATGTATCATGGCAATACCATGTTTTTGTTTTGTTGAACATGTATGTACCATGGTATTCTTTGAACTATGTATAATGTCTACTACTCACTACTTTACAAAAGTTTTGGGTCAGTCAGATTTTTTTAACGCTGTTGGAAGAAGTCTCTTATGCTCACCAAAGAAAATACAGTAAATATTGTGAAATATTATTACAATTTAAAAAAACTTTTCTATTTTAATATACATTTTAAAATGTGATGCAAAGCTGAATTTTCAGCATCATTACTCCAGTCTTCAGTGTCACATGATCCTTCAGAAATCATTCTAATATGCTGATTTGCTGCTCATGAAACATTCGTATGGTCAACAATATTTTTGTGGAAACTGATACATTTTTTGAGGATTTTTTTTGATGAATAGAAAGTTCAAAAGAACAATTTATTTGAAATGTAAACTATTTTACTGTCACATTTAAAAAAATGCATTATTTTACGTTATCATTAACATATCTTTTTGCGTATTCATATCATACGCCATATTATTGGAGATTTTTTAAATATTTTTTTTATTGCTTGATATTAAATATTTAATTGTGCATCCTAATTTCACCTATTTTTACATTTAGATTACCTTTTCTATCATCTAACACTAAAATTAATCTCTTAAAACAATAATTAAATAACACTGAACGTTAAATGTAATTTTTACCAATTCACTAAGTGAATATACATTTTTAATGCTATGCATTGCTGTAGATAATGATTTGTTTGTAGGGTTTCTAATTAATTTAGCAGAAATAGTATCGAATTTTTAAGAATTTTCTTGATGCAGATATTATATCAGCATTTACTAGAAAGCTTGGCATGCATATTTATTTATCAGATGAGCATGTGCTTATGGGTCCATTAAAAATGTCTTTCCCATGACTCTCCAGCATGCTTCTATGCTTGCTTTAGCTTGACTTGAGGCAAGTTTGCTGGCTTACACGGCTCGCCTGCCATAAATGCTTTTATTTCTGTTGAGATGAATGACCCGAAGGCTGCTATTTTTCTCCAGCATGTGCCAGCAGAGGTTTTTCTGTCAGTCAGTCAGAGCGCTTCAGAGAGGAATAGTAGCTAATGCGGCTCAAACAGAGTGTGTGGCGTGGATAAAGTTCATACACACAATGCCCCTTAGGTGCCCGACTGATGGATTTGAAAGGCCATTCGAATTTCTTTCCCCGTATTCTCACTCTCATGCTCATATTCATAACTTTTTATTCGATGCCATCTTGAGCCCATTTCAAGAAAAACACAAAAATACTACCATTGACCATTGCTCCTACATACTTATGTTCTGTGAGTCTAGGAAAATGTTCCAAACAAAGGACAGGCTTCGTTATAGTTTCATCCCATTGTGTCATTATTGGCATGATTTCTCCTAAGATTTGTTCCAAGCATCGTTGAAACACTTACTTCATGATTGTCCTTTGTCTGTGGTTTTAAACTAGTGTTTTGCACATGCATACATAGTCTTGTTGTTTGATCTGAACCATAGAGTCTTGATATTTCTGTTTGACTTCATCCGATTCTGAGAGGAAATATGAGGTTCATAAAAGTTCAGGCTGGAAGCCACCGTGTTCCCGACATGAGAGGAAATTCCAGTCATGCAAAAATCTGCAATGCAAAGCAACCTGTGCTTAGCAACGTATGCTCTCTATAGCAGAATTATTATAATTAACTGAAACTAAAACAAAAACCATAAGAAAAAGTTGTTGCCTGAATTTTGAAATAAACATGAACTGAAATTAAATAATAATAATATTATATATAAATAAATAAATATAATATTTCAGCTAGTTGCTGTGGCAACATTTCTCATAGTTTAATGTACTAAAATAATAATAATAATAAAAAATCTATATAGAGATTTTTTTTTTATATGAGAGCACAAAATTAAAATGAAAAGGGAAAATATAAAATAAAAAAATATTCAAAATATTAATAAAAACTAATTAAATATATTAATGCAAACATTTTAAAATAAAACCCAAAATGACTAAAATTAAAATGAAAAGGGAAAATATATATAAAAAACTCATTCAAAATATGAATACAAACTATAAAAGTATCTCGACGACACTAAAATAACACTAAATAATGATATTAATGTAGATAGACAGAATTGTTTAGAAACGTGCTGGAAAAATTGCACCAAATCTCGCTGTGTGAACATGTGATGTTTGGATAGCACAGCTTTTCTAGACATAACATGAGTCTCCACACACGTTTTTGATTTGTTATTTACATAAACGGTTAAGTTAACCGATTGAAACTCCATAATAGTTTGGACTAGACAATTATTTTAACAGCTAAACTTTTTACATGGCGCATTAGTTTACTCCTTGATGATTTCATAGCATCTTTGAAAACTTTGACTTTACATGATCCACTTTTCTTTTGACGGAATGGCTATGTTCACACAGTCAGTGTGTTTGGGATTGAAGAGCTTATTTACTAACAAGTGAGGCTCTCAAATCCGGCTGTACATATCAGCGGATGGGTTACCTCAGTCCCCTTTTCTAACTTGCAGTGGCCTTGTGTAATGTCTGTAACCATAGCGACGGGATACAAATTTTTAAGAGACAATTTTAGTTTTTTAGTTTAGATTTGCAACTATGCATTAAAACTCCCACTTTCACTCCAAGGTCAATAACTATAACAATAATGATAAAAAAATCATTCTGAAATAAAAAATCAGTCCACAGCACGACTATAACGATAATGACACAGAGAAATTATATTGTTGGAATCACTTTCAGAACGATTTTTCCCAACTGATGAACGATAAAAAACATCCAATCAGAATCCCTCCTACTTTAAAGAGTTTATAGTTATCGTTCTTGGTGTAAACGGGCCTTTTATTAGCACATTTTGCGTACTTTTTGATCTATATATATTAACCTTTGGCCTGTTGTGTTTGTGCATTACGGCAGAGAGCTTTAACAACACTGGTGGATGGGATATCAGAACATGACAGGGTGTCTCTTCACCTCCTTGTTTTGAGGATTAAAACTGAGAGAATGCTGCCGCTGTATTCCCGGGCCATGAGCCAAAAGGGCCTAACAATGTGTCCCCGCTAGTCCCCCAACAAAGTACCCAGTGTCCCCTGCAGCAGCACAAGCACTGTGCCAATAATTGAAATAAATGGCTCAGTTATTCTTTAAAATCTGTGGCTAATGGTTGGAGCTCGACTGCGTTACCCAGGGAACAGCAGAGAGCTGAGAACCAGCTAACCTTTCACCCAAAGGATGTGTTTTGCTCTCTGGAACCACCATAGGGAGACCTGTTTCAGATAAATACGTATTTAGATACAAACATCATTGGGAAGGTTGAGAAATATAGACATTTCGATAAGCGCTCGTGTTAGTCGGCATTAATATTTTTGTTATTCAACCATAAAACCTCATGCAAAATAGTTTCTGTGCTCACATCAGTGTTAAAGCTATTGCAAATCATAAATATAAATAAAGTTAAAATAAAATAGTATATAAAAAGAATTATTATTATTATTTTTAGAAATGTTTCTTTGGCAACTAACTGAATTAAAATAAGTTGAAGTACTAAATGACTAAAATACAAACTAAACTAAAAATAAATAAAAGCTAAATAGAACTTTTTAAAAAACAAACTAGTAAAATAATAAACCTAAATAGTATTATAATTACTAAAACCAAAATAAAATTAAAGCTAAATAGAAATACAAAATTAAAAGACAAAAGCACATAAAATAACTAGGCTAAAACTTATACTAAAATTTCTAAAACTAAAAATATTAATAAATACTATAATATAAATAATACTAAAACAGCTCTAGTTCACATTTGTCTGTGTATTCGGCCTCTGTATACAGCATGTTATTCTGTTCATCCTATCTGGCTCTAGATTCTGTTAAATTCACCAACAACTGAATTTTTTTGTGTCCATGTAATACTTTCCTGAGAGTTTAAAAACATTACTCATCATATCTCAAACCAGCAGCATATTCGCATATCGCTTTCTGTCTTATTCGGTGCCTAAGCCGTCAGAAGGTTTCTATTAATGCATTTAGAGATGACTTAAATGCATTTTATACTGTCGAGTGTCGACTGTAAAATCTGTTCTGCTATTTTCCCTTTATGCAGGATTAACAGTGTTGAACAAGATGATGTCTGATGCCAGTGACATGTTGGCAGCCGCCTTGGAGCAAATGGATGGTATCATAGCGGGTAAAGCTTTGTAATATTTGTATTAAACATACAAAATTTGAAATGAAACATCTATTCCAAATGCATCTGTCCCTCCAGATTTAAATCTGACAAAATAATTCACTTCACGTTGGTGAATTTGTTCATTCTTTCCGGAATGGAAATATTCTGCAGTGGTACAAAGAAAATCTCAGACTCATTTCATGAAACCTTTACAGAGTAAGATTAAACTGATATTAGTAGGCTGACCAAATGTTTTGGCATGGCATATGAAGTAATTCATCACTGGTTTATTATAAGGCTGACATTTCAAGTTGGAGTCGCCTGTCTAATCACATGATTTCCTGAGGTTTCAGCAATTAAAGCATTTACTCTGACCTGGTTCTGCTTTCAAGACTTGAGTGGTTATTCACCCGCAGCATGTTTTATTATAAGGTCATGCTATCTTTTACCCCACAGTCCATGATAATTGTCTTCTATAGTGATTTCTCATTGTGCTAAATGTTAACTATTGTAAAAGATTCAGTTATTCATGTATTGCCTGACTCTCCTGAGCATTTAATGTATATTGTGGAGCTCCACCAATTTGCTTGCACGTAATATTGTCTGATTAAAATGTGATCAACTCTGTGATATCAATGTTTGTGATATGGCTATGTTGGTGTTTAAGTAGCAACCCTCTAAAAGTTCACTTTGACATACATAAAATCAAAATCCCCATTCACCACCCTATTTATTGTTTCGTCGTTGACATTCAGGCTCCAAGGCGGTGGACTACTCCAATGGCATCTTTGATTGTCAGTCCCCAACATCGCCCTTCATGGGCAGCTTGCGAGCCCTGAACTTACTGGAGGACCTGAGGGGTGTTCTGGAGCTCATGGACACTGAGGAGAGAGAGGGCTTGCGTTGTCAGATCCCAGACTCTACCGCAGACAGTCTGGTGGAGTGGCTGCATGGTCACCTGGTACGTACGCCACATTCCAGAACTCTGGAATTCACCGTGTCTACTGTGTGAACATGAGCTAACATACTATGTGTTGCCATGTTGTAGGGAAGCGCATGGTTATTTATACTTCCTATATTTATAGTAGTCAAAAAGCATGTTGTCTATTTTCAATGATACGCTATGTGTTGGTTTGTGCCTATTGGAAGTATTTTCATGCTGGTATTGCTAGACCTAGGCTGACCATTTTCATTCTGACGTAATACTAGTGTTGGAACTTATTAATTGAGCTATTATAGTATCATGTGCATTAGTTCTATTCATAATTAGGACTCTGCAGTTAAGTTTTGTCATTGCCTTAAGGTATTAGTTACGGCAATTCAAATAAACATTATTCTTGTGTGGCTTGAGACAGATTGAACAACTGCCAAGTGAAAGTCAACACATAATACCATATTTAGTCAGTTTACATGGAGTATTATGTTCGTTGACCCAATGTTAACATTTTGTTGGCACAATTAATGGTGCATGGAAACATTGAATATCAAGTGACCCTGTTTTTCTTAGTATCACTGACTTTGAAAAGAAACTTAAAGTTAACTCTGATTGTTTCAAGACATCTCAGGTTGGATTCTAAAAGTCTTTTATAATAGAATCTTTTTCTATTTTCTTTTTCTGACAGTCAAATGGACACATTTCAATCACCGGTGACGTTTACCAGGACAGACTTAATCGTCTTGAAAGTGATAAAGAATCCCTTGTGCTTCAGGTAACTTTATATTGACATACAGCACATTTAAAAGTTTGGAGTCGATAAGATTTTAAAAATGTTTTTGAAAGGCTCACCAAGACTGCATTTATTTGATCAAAAATATATTCATATTGTAAAGTATTATTACAGTTTTAAATAACTTTTTAAAATTTTTATATATTTTAAAATGTTATTTATTTTAAGGCAAAGCTGCTTTTCAGCAGCCATTACTCCAATCTTCTAATTCTAATATGGTAATTTGGTGCCCAAGAAGCATTTCTTCTCATTATTATTTGTTAAAAACAGTTGTTTTAATATTTTCGAGGAAACCATTTTTTCTCAGGATTCTTTGATAACGAGAAAGTTCAAAAGCATTAATTTGAAATAGAAATCTTTTGTAACATTACACATGTCTGCTGTCACTTTTGATCAATTTAATGCATTCTTGCTGAATTAAATTATTAATTTCTTAATAAAATATACTCTTATTGATTCCAAATTTTGAACGATTGTGGAGATAAGCAGACAGATAATGCCTAAGTTAAATGCTCGTCATTCTTTGAAGGTGAGTGTTTTGACTGATCAAGTGGAGGCACAGGGAGAAAAAATAAGGGACCTAGACCTGTGCCTTGATGAACACCGTGAGAAACTAAATGCCACTGAAGAAATGTTACAGCAGGTAGGTTTAAAGATATTCCTTGTTTATTGGTGACATGGTCTGGTGGTTGGTTACATGTGTGTTTTGCATGGTGAAGTAGGGCTGGGTGATAAAACCATAACAATAATTATCGCAATATAAATGTCCTTGATAAAACGATACACGGACAAGTTCTAATGGCAGTGCATTGCATACTATAGCAGATGTGTTTACTTGCTGATCGGTCTCGGTTACGCGACCACTGAATAGTGCTGTGAGATCCAGTGAGAAGTGCTTGAATTCAGCGAAGAACACAAATGTCTGTGATTTAAACTAGTTTAAAGCCAGATCAAACAGCGCTGAAAAACAGGAGAAACACTGTGCACAACGATGCATTCAGAAGGCTTTCTACAAATCACCATCATTTACCAAGGATTGCACCATGATTTGTGGCAGAAATGTGGGATATTCATATCAAGTTTTATTATATTACCATATAGATTTTACCTTAGTAGTGAGGTGCAATAATCGTGGATTTAACTATGGTTATCAGGATCGAAATGTATGCTACTTTGGAAGACTAATGGTTATTTTAATAAAACTCAAACAGTCAGAATATTTCAATTTTACCATATAAAAATGAGGTTGTTACCGTTTTTGTTAATGAACATACGTTTTCATCTGCATCCTATCTCATGCTACTACTACTGTTAACTCAAGCAAACTCTTTATTTAAAATAAAGATACAACATTTATCGTGATAATTATCGATATCGACTGATATGAAAAAGTTTATTAAGATAATTGTTTGGCCATATCGCCCAGCCCTATGGTGAAGCTTATTTTTTTAAGCATATAGTTTTCATTTACTTCTTTACTGTCCAGTTACAAGGAAAAAGCCCATAAAAATACATTTCTACGACTCATGCTGTAGTATGTTCATTTTTAAACTCTTTTTCCTAGGAACTCTTATGCCGATCAGCTCTTGAGACTCAGAAGCTGGAGCTGATGGCTGAGGTTTCCAACTTGAAACTGAAGTTAACAGCCATGGAGAAACATAGACTTGATTTTGATGATCGATTCGGAGAGAGTGAGGTAAGAAACATGCATACATGCATGAGAGAAATAATTGTGTAATGATGTCTTTGTTTGAAAATGTCAGTGGCTGTGCTTTAATTGTAATTCTAGTCATTGGTTAATTTGTCATTCCGCCGTTGGTGCACAGAGCCCTTTTGTTTTGACCGCTTTAACATATTGCATTTTGCTGGAAAGATGACATGAATGTTTGTTTAGAATCGTGATTTAGTAGTATAGCCAACCTTTTGTTTCTGTACAAGCCTGTAGCAGAAAGACATGCATTCAACAATGCACTCTGTTAGTGCTCGGACATCTACCAATCACGTCATGTTCCGGGACAGAGGTCTGTTCCAGTACACTGGAATGTTGGGCTTTTAACTGTTCTCTGTTTTGTTTGCTGTCTGGGCAAAATGGCAAATGCAAAAACACCCTTTACCAGATACCATTTCCTCTCCAAAATTGTTTTGGGTGGCCACTTTTCTCTCTAGAAACTAGTCATTACCACGAAGGACTAGGTCACACTGTGGATGTATGGGAGGAGGAATGGTTCTCAGCAAGAGGGGTGTTGGGATCCATTGGAATGGTTTTCCACACTGGTGGTTTCAGATAAACCTGCCTCTAAACGGCACAAAAAAACAACGAACTATAGCTGGCTGCTTTACATGTCGTTCACAAATAGACTTCATGTCAAAGTGGGCGTTTCTTGGTCCAAATAAGCTGGAAACTCGACCATGCTTTTTGTTTGTTGAAAGTCTAGCTACTTGACGGACTTTAGGAAGTGCACAAGAATTCACAAGAATGTTTGAGTCGGACAACATGCAACAATGGAGAAAAGAGGTTTTGAAGGTTTAGAAGGTTTAGTCTCTGCACATGTGTGTGTGTGTTAGACCAGTTTTGTCTCCTTGTTGACATGCTTTCCCCTTCAGTCCCAATTTTCTGTGATTGTGCCATCCATTATTCCTAGAATATTCTTGAACAGAGATATAAATTATTTATTGTTTAAACTGTGCACTAAATTGGCAAGCGTGTTTGGTCTAGGATAAACACATTTTTCAAAGATATAAATTATTTCTGCCTTTTCCTGTGTTATTTTGCTGCCACAATAATTTACTGTCTCAGCAAGACTCCAGTTTGTTTGCCAAAATGTCCTTTTTTATTCTGTTAAGACTGGGTCTATGATATGTCTTTCTAGATTTTGAAGAATTACCAGAATTGCTGTAGTCTGAATTATTCAATGTATACTATTGTTCAAATGCTCAACCAGGCTGCATTTATTTGATGATAAATTACAGTAAAAATGGTAACATTGTGAAATATTATTACAATTAAATTTTTTTTTCTATTGAAATACATTAACTATATTTTTATACATTAAATGTATTCTGAGTTTTCCGGATCACTGCTCAAGGTGGATGTATCTTTTTTTTTTTTTTTTTTTTTTGGAGCATTCACTGAGTGTTTACAACTGGAGGCTGTTCTGTTGTTTATTGAATCATAAATCCATGGCTGAATGCTAGACATCCTGACAAAGAGCTTGAAAAGGCCTGAGTGTTGAATGGAAGCTTGTCACTAGATTCTTGTTTTTTGCTCGTAAAGCATTTCTAAAGATTGAATACTTAGTCTGTTTGCTTAACAACCCATTTCAAACATGAGAGAAGGCTCATCTTTGAAGCTTCATGAATGGGAATATGGCTTTGATAATCTGTATGCATTAAGGGGGTTATTAATATTATTATTATTAGGTTCCATGCATTAGCTTCCCTCCGTTATGGAACCCGTGTGAAATTGTGTAAATAGTTATTTTATTTTGATGGTAATCAACAGCATACATATGCAGTCAATAGAGTTTAACTTAAACCTATTATTTATTCATTTAATAGTTAATTTCACCTTATTAAATTAATATTGTTTGCATTTTAAAGACTTCTTTCTTTTTAGGGTTTGATTTTGGAGATTAATGAACTGAGATATCGCATTTCTGAGATGGAAAGTGAACGGTTACAGAATGAAAAGAAATTGAAATCCACTAAGGTGAGTTTCAATACTAGTTTCTTACTAGTTAAAACAGTATTGATGTTTTCATTTTTTAAGCTTGCGTAGGGTTTTCTCTACTGCTCTTGTCTCTCTTGCATAACCTGTCCCTATTCTCGTTTATCTTTAAGTGTCTATTTTTCCTTTTCCTCCTTGGCTAACCTCTGCTGCTAGTCGCTAATGGCTAAACTCTCTAGCCTGAAACTCAAAATGGGCCAGATGCAGTATGAGAAACAGATGAAGGAACAAAAAATCCAGGAACTTAAGGTCGGCATACCTCAGGGTGGTTACTGCTTGTGGTTGTGACCCAAAGACCTTTTATTTACTTATTGTTGCACTGTAACTTTGCTTTCAGGCACTTTTATTGAAGCCTTCAGTTTTAAGTTTAAGCATTTACTCATATACAGTGGCCATTCTTAATATTGTATCAACAACACAGTGACATTCAGTGTTTCTTTAGAGTCCAAATACATTCCAGGGCCACTGTTGAGTGTATTCTCTCATATCATTACAGAATTAAACTTTTAATCGTCTTGAGAGCTCCATAGCCCTCCATTATACACCATTTAAAGGGTACAGACAAAGTTCTCATCATGGTTTGAAAGCTGCTCTTTAAATCTGCCCTCTTCTCCAAGCAGTGGCATCAGTATAAGATCTCAGCATGTTTAATTAACCACAAGTATGCTTTAGTGTGAGGCTCTACGTGATGTTTAAGCTGAGAGGGCTAAATTTCAGACTGCTTTATAATGCAGGAGAAGCTATTTCTGTCGCTACTTCCTACTGTAGCATACTGTTAAGCTACACGCTTCAAAAAGCTCAGTGTGAGGTTTGCATAAATGTGCTACTCTATTTTTTTTTTTTTTTTGTGTGTGTGTGTGTGTTATAAACGTCTCACCCACCTTGCCAATGCTTTGAACTTTTGAATTAAGTTCTTGAATGTGATCCTGATTAGTTGTAGACTGATTTAAGTCAACACTTTGCTATTTTGTGATGCGAGATAATCCAATAACCTTGCATGCTTGGCCAATTAACACATTTTAACAGTAAAATGTATGAGTAAAAGAGTGCATTTTGTATAAAGTGTTTTAATTTCAGAAATTTTGTCTGGTTTTATGTCATGAATGTCATATGTGTCATATGTCATATTTTATGAAAAATATTGTTATTTATAATAATAAATATTATTAATATAAATATCAGTATTAAAGGTCCCATGACATGGGTTATTTTATTATTTTATAATGTTTCCTGGGGTGCCCTTATAACGTTAGTATGTTTTTAAGATAAAAAATTGTAATAATTTAGAAATAAAAGGCATTTTTCCTAGCCTGATTTTAGCCTCTGATTTGAACACTCTGTTTGAAGGGGCGTGTCTGCTGTGAGACTTCAGTGTAAACGCCCACTGCTGTGATTGGCTGACATGCTTGCATATGAAATAGCTAGCATTACATGTGGAACTCTCTCGAATACTTTTACTATTACAGCTATTATACGTTTTTACTATTACAGCTATCGGGATTAACGAATCGTGAGAAGTTTTTTAAGTATTTAGATCTATTCCCATCACATAAAAGGTTGCAGTGATGAGCATTGAGTACAGTAAGAGCTTCATTGCGCAGCGTAACAGCGTCATTGATTTCATAACGAGTTTTAGCAAGTGTCCAGATAAACTCGCACTGTGTGATTGACAGCTTGGGCGATTGGAAAGAGATTGTTCTTTGATCGTTTTCTGAATAAATTTTAATCGCAGTTTAAATAAGATTATTTTCATCCTACCAAGAGAAACGATTTACTGATGCATAAACAGTATTGAACGATTTTGAGAGAAAGATTATCTGTCTGAACTTGAACAATTACACATCAGAAATTCACATAACCCG
The DNA here is from genome assembly GCF_964197995.2 of Scardinius erythrophthalmus. NCBI lineage: Eukaryota > Metazoa > Chordata > Actinopteri > Cypriniformes > Leuciscidae > Scardinius > Scardinius erythrophthalmus. The sequence goes on from NC_138228.1 coordinate 12,618,147, forward strand.
CTGGTTCTTCAGAGGAAGGAACCAAAAAAGTACCTTTGTGTTCATTTGTACATCCAAACACTGAGCAACTGCCATGCTTCGCTCGTTTGCAAGCCATGATGTCTCTCGAGGAAAAAACAATATCGTGCTCGCAATATTTTTGTCATGGGCGGGCCAAATTCTCTTTGCGGGCAAAAAAGAGAAAGGGGAGGTAACCTTTCCCCTTATGACGACATAAAGGGAAGATTCTAGATTCGCCCGTCTGAGCTTTCATTTTCTCAAAAATACCCAGGGCTTGGTTTACAAGGCAGGCTAGGGGAACTCATATTAAAGGAGAACTCCGGTCAATTTTAACATTGAGCTCATTTTTTTGTACATTTGGAGTGCTGTCAATACAGAGAACAACGACAAAAATCGGTGTTGCCTACACCGAGTTATTCTATTTTTAAAATTTGCACCCTGTTGACTTCAATGGGGCAAGTACTAAACCTGCTTTTAGCCTCTTAACATCCTTGATGTGTCATTACAAGTGCACAGAAAATGTGAGTGATTCCTTCAGAGTGAACACGAGTGAATCTGACTGCAGTAGATGTGAAAGATATGTATAAAAATGATGTTATTTAAGCCAGCGCAAATTCCTGTTTACATCCTGTTTTTCGGTTTAAGTCCAAAGTAGTCGATTGCCGAGTTCACGCACATAGGTTTAGTTACCTATGATTACGCGCGTGAACTCGGCAATCGACTAAATTGATCGGAGTTCTCCTTTAATGTTAAAAAACCTCATAAAGTGAAATTTTCATGTCATGGGACCTTTAATATTAATAGTGATAATAATATTTGTTTATATTACAAGTATTATTATATCTGTCTCTGATCCCAAAAACATCAGACAGAACTTTTATTTTGCATGTGCCGTGTGCTGAACTCTCTTATAGTAATTAGTAACTGCATGGTTTGATGTTACTGGGCTTTTAACCTGTTAACTTTGTTGGTGGTCCAGGCTTTGGATTCAGCGTTGTGAGGTCTGTGTGTTTTAATGTTCAGGAGGAGCTGGTTACATTGAGAAGGCAGCTTGATGGGAGAGATGGTGATCTGAGGAGGCTGCAGGATGAGACGGGGTCCAGATCCCCAACGCCTGCAGGCCTAGACAGCACAGAGAGAGGTGGGTCATGTAACATGATCACAGCGTTGCCTGTCCCAGCATGCCCTTCAGTTTTGTCTTGTCATTATGCTGGATCTGTAATGGTGTACTGACTCATTTAAAACAAAAACTGGAGTAGATAAACTTAATCTGTTTTTATTACATTCATTAATTTTCTTTTTTTTTTAACTTTCTTTACTTTTATTTTTTTTTGTTGCTATTTTATTGTTTTATTTCGGGGTTTTTTTCCTTAGTTTTTTTGTTTTTGTTTAGATTTTTACTTTTTATTTTGCTTGACATTTGCATTTATTGGTCTAATTAGACTTTATTTATTGTTCTGTTTTTATGTTTTTTTTTTCTATGTAACTTGTTATGCATAGCACTTTATTGGTCCAATAACAGAATACATTTAATATCATTACTCTGTCTTAAACAGTTTTCCATACTGAGGAAACATTAAAAAAGAGGCTCAAAGAGAAACGTAAGGGGACACATGTCTACCTTCTACACATTCACCCTTTTTCATTTTTTAATCTTTGTACTATTTTTGTCCTCTTAGTCCTCTACTTCCTGTGCCTGCATGTTTGGGCATGGTACTCATGAAGCTTGCTTTTCTATGACGCAAAGCAGTGCAAATTACAGACTTACAGGAAGTTAATGGATTTAAAAATAGCAGTTATTAGGTATAGGAAAGTGCCTGCAATTAACACTCGCCAAGCGCCAAATGCGAGTAAAAATTGGAGTTGGCGAGTATATGAAACGGTGTTAATGGCCGGTAACATTTTTATGAATTCTAACAATGCAATGTTGTAAGAACATGAACAAACGTCAACGACACTCAGAACAGTTGGCGGGTCAGTGTTGCATCGCCACAAAAGTTTAATCCTTGCCAATTGAAATATTCAAGTGCAAGAAGATGCGAAAGGGAACTCAATTTGTTACTCGCACACTGTGGGAAGTTTTTTCAACATTTGAAGCACATCCCCAGAAATCCGCGTCTCTGACAGTGCACAAATACTGAATTGAGCTCTTTTTCACGACTTATTGCGCTTGAAAGACAGATTCACACAATGTTACCCTAGTTAACATAGTCAGTTGTGTCTTAAGTGAATGTAAATAATTGAGAAAGAAAATGCATGTGTACAGTATCAGTATACAGGATCCGTCCAGGTCTTAAAGTGACAGCATCCTAATAATCCTGCTGCTGTCTGTGTCGTTAATGTTAATCAAACAACAAAACATAAAGAGAAAATCACTCACTGCTCATGTCTGAATAACTTTTTTAACTTTAATAAGCATTGATCTAATTTATAGTTTAATTTATACGGTGAAGACTATGTAGTGTTATTTTACATGTTGATTGCAATTCTATACCTGAAAATTGTGAATTTTCACTGGTATCTAAAATTTTGGTGTCATTACTGCCAAAAATAGGTACAAATATTTTTAAGTCACCGGTCATTGGCAGGTGTGGCAAAAAGTTATGTTTTAGATCCAGGAAACGAGTAATAAATAACAATCCTTTCTTATGTTGTAGCCCTGACAAGAGTCAGATTGTGGTCGCCATCTGGCATGTCACATTTACATGATTGTCTGTTTGTTTCTTGCCTGTCACCTCCTACTATAACACCTCATGTTCCCCAAAGCTAGTTTCTTCACCTCACTTCCTCTCTTCCCTCCATTATCAGCAGTTGAACGTAACCCTTGTTCACACTCCTCATGACCTCACAGGCTGGACGTCCACCCTTATCTGTGGCTGTATACTCTCACGTTTAATCCCAACAAGCTCCTCCTCGCTTCTGTTATGTACATTTCTCATATTTATCACAGAAGGTCACTGTTGTATTTCAGCTCAATGTGTCTGTCTACAGTTTATGTGATGCTAAATGTCAGGCCTGAGGCCTAATGTTTCTTTGCCCTTTGGTGTTATGAAATGGTCTTTAGTTAACTAAGCCTGTGCTTTGCAGATATGGAAGTACAGAGGATGAAGAAAGCAATGGAGTCGTTGATGGCGGCAAATGAGGAGAAGGTAGTTTTGGGTCAGAAGTTTCCCATTGCTTTTGAAAATCTTAACATTTAATGCTGATAATGATGCTTTGTGTAGGATCGGAAGATTGAAGAGTTGCGACAGTCACTCATGCGTTACAAGAAAGTGCAAGAGATGGTCATGTCAGCTCAGGGGAGAAAAGGTGATTTATTTTACTAACTTTTAATAAAAATAATTCCAAAGGGATGTGAATGAAGTGCATTTATCACTCTGTGTTATTTTAGTATTATTTAAATACTATTTATTAATGGTTTGAAATAGCTTTTTATATATTGAGTTTTTATTTTAATTTTTAATTTAGTTTAAGTTTAGGAATTTTGTTTTGTACTTCTGTTATTTTATTAGGTTTTGTTTTTAAACATTTATATTTAGCTTTTATTTTTATTATAGTTTTAGTGCGAGTAGTCGCACTAAATGTATTACACTTAGTTGACAAAGCAACATTTAAAATGTTTGTCTTTTTTTTTAAGTTGACGTTTATATATATATATATATATATATATATATATATATATATATATATATATATATATATTACTCTAATACAAAGAGAAACACCATGGGTGCACCTGACTTTCCTTTACAGGGGAAAAAATCATAATATGAGGGGAAAATTATTATATTATATGACATTATATTATACTTTATTATTTAATACTGTATTATGAATGTGACCTTGACATGTTTTCTAGATTATACTACATAAGGCCCTATCTTACACCCAGCGCAATGCAGCGCCAAGCGCGATGCAGGTGTTTTTTGCTAGTTTCAGTCCGACGCGGTTATCATTTTCATGTCCTGCGCCACGTTGTTTAAGTAGCAAATGCATTTGCGCCCATTTGTGCTCCCATGGGCTGCTGGTCTGAAAACGAGGTGTGTTCTGGTGCATTGTTGGCATGTTGCTATTTTGAGGCAACAGAAATAGACTGCGCCATTGACCAACTGAAACCTGGTCTAAAGTCAATGGTGCAGTATTCTTTTTTTGTTATTTAAAAAGTGCGTTAGTAATGTGCGCCTATTGGCGGGTCCACAACGCGCATACTCTCTGCTGATTAAACACACAGGGCACAACGAACAGCAGCACACAAACATGCCAAATATTTAAAATAAAAGGATTACAATGTAAAAGATTATTATTGTGTACATAAAGTTATGGTGAAATCTGGTTTGTCCCGTAGATGGTCTGCTTTCGCACTTTTACCTCGCGCACGAGCAGATCCGTTTGCGCTCTGGAGACGCCAGTCTTTCCACTATCAAATTCCGTCATGTAAATAGCGAATCTGCCATGGCGCGAGCGCAACTGGCATTTAAAGGGAATGGGAGATGAGACTCTGATTGGTTTAACACACCCATTACTCATTAAGAGAATAGGGGCAACCCTTTTAGACCACGACCATTTTTCCCATCGTTAAACTAGCAAAAGTGGATTCGGACACGCCTTAAGTGAACTTGCGCTGTGCGCTGTAGACCATGCGCTTATATCGTTAAAATAGGGCCAATTATATTAATTATAATATAGTATAAGTATATTATATTATTATTTAGTACTATACTATGCTATACTATATTACATTACACTTTATTATATAATACTGTATTATGAATGTGACCTTGATATGTTTTCTAGAGATTCACCCAATTAGTTAAATCCCTTAACATGCTGTTGTTAAGTGACAGGCTGTATTTGCTCTCATGGTGCTGAGTGGCGTGTTCCCTAGCTAATGATCTGATCTCCCTCTTCTCCTGTCTTTTTCATCAGATAAGGTCAAAGACGGAGACAGTGATGAGAGCAATAGCGACAGCTCCCTCTCCATGTCCACCGCCCTCTCCGTTTCCATGGACACGGAGAAGTCTCTGCTCGCTTACACAGAGGAAGTCGCTGTGAGGGGTCAAAATGAGGTACAAATTTCATATATAATTTCCCTTGAGGTTATACCATTCACTTTTGGTGGTTAATCTGCATATAATATTTTGTTTTGCCGTGCCTAATATGAAATCACTGCACTGCAAGTTCCTGCAACCTATAATGTTCTTAATTTAGAGCAACACAGGCTGATTGACAGTTCAGCAAAGTTGTGTTGTTGGTGTTTTTTTAGGCTAAAAGCACAACTGAACACTTGTAATACATGTAGCATGTTAACCTGTGGCTCATACTGTCACTGACGATCTGAGTATCAGATAGTCACTTATCATGGAGTGACTATGTCTTCAGATATTACTGTTCTGAAGTGATGGATCATTGGAATGAGACGTATGCAGTAGGATTTCTCAAACTTTTTGAACCAAGGACTCACAAAACTGATGTTAATGAAATTTGACATTCCTGTAATCAGTGTTATTTTAGTGTTATGTACTATTATAGTATTTATTAATATTGAATTAGCTTTTATATTTTTGAGTTTAATTTAAATTTGTTTAGTAATTTTATGTGCTTTTGCCATTTTTATTATTTATAAAATTTATTTTATTTCAGTTAGTTGCTAAGTCAACAGTTCTAACTTTCATTTAATTTTTATCTCATATTTATATTTAATTTTATTTCAGATTTTTTTCAATTAATGAAAATTATTTTAAGTTGTATTGAACAATAACCACTCCCTTTAATACAAAAAGATATGCATTATTTAAATAGTAAATTATTTATATGTTATGAAAGGTGTACATACTGTAGTACTGATGTAAAAATAGAAAAAACATTAGCGATGTTTTTACTGCATTACAGTAAAATGAGAAACACTATGGAGACTGTTTTAGGGTAAAATGTACTTTGTCATAAAAATAGTCAATGCAAAACAAAAAAATCCTTAATAAAAAGGCTCAATCAAAATGATTTAATTTAATTATATTATATAAAATATTGTATTTTTATGCTTGAAAGGTTGTTTGAGGTGGACCTGCATTTAAAAAAAATACTGTTGTAAAGAATTTACTGTTGTGAATTTTCTTTTGCATATTCTCTTCATATGTAGGCGGCTACATTTGTCAGTACATTCCAAGTGCCATCGTTCACAGTATCATCCCCAGACAAAGCAGACAGCGATTCAGTACTGGAACACATGCAGTCATCAAGGTACAATCTCAGATCAGTACATTAAAACCCACATTGTGTCTGCTGAGGTTGTTGTTTCAAGCAGGCTCATCATCTGACAAACTCTGGACAAGCAACCATTCATTCATATCATAGTTGTGGCTGTAGGTTTACATCCCGAATCATCCCAGCAGCCTACTAGCTAAGCATCCCATTCTCCATGTTGCACCTCTGAAGCTTTTGCTTTCTTGTGTTTTTATGATAGCATCCTCCTTCCGTCCTTTGAAATGCCTTTTGTCTATTATCTATATCAGAGTTCATGACGATCACCTTCTTCATGCTATCTCATCATTCTATGGCGTTTTATAGTGTCACTTTCTCACTTTTAGCACATCAGTGTATGTCTGTCTATACACCTCACTGCTTACCCATCATGCTTTGCCACCACCTCTGCATCCCAATGCTTGTGTGTTTGTCCTTTGTAGTGATAAAGAGTGTCAGGAGCCAACACAATCACAGGAGACCCCATTACATGAGAGTCCCGAGTGAGTATGCGTGTCTGGTGGAGTTGGGTTACAAAAATGGCACATTTTGAAATGCCAGATTTTGGGTAACCTGAAATGCCAGTATTATTGTGAAACAAACTGTGTGTCTGACACCTTAACATGGTGGTTTGATACCTAGAAGATGCCACTTATGAACATCTGTATGTTGGAAATAGTGATAGTAACAATGTCTTTTCATGTTTTAGAACATCAGAGGTCACTAAATCAGGAAGCCAGGACAACCTCGATGGAAAAGCCAGTGAAAAGGTGAATTTCAGCTTACTCGAGACTTGACTTGAAAAAAAATGAAAAAGCCTTATTAGGTTTCAATAGGGATAGGAAATATATTGAATACTTGCAATGTAATTGTGAGGATATAAAGTAAGATAAACAATTTCTATTTTGCCATTTTTAATTCCAGAGGCCTTTAGTAGTAGATCATAGGCCAGCAGAGGTTATTCTTTTATATTATTAACAGAACCCATTTTTTTTATTACATACATGAAGTTATTTCAGGTTTCTGAAATGTATTCTTCCTGTTCTTTTAGAGCAAATCTTTTGATGAGTTCAACAAGATTACAACTCTACCACCCAAATCCCCATGCTCTTCTCGAACTGCTGAGGATGACAGCTTCGGCAGCAGGAAAATGAGATCTTCCTTTGGACGGGGATTCTTCAAGATCAAGGGAGGGAAGAGGACTGCTAGTGCCCCTAATTTAGGTGAGACTATCTATCTTCTAGATAAATATGCCCTTGGTCTGCTAAAGTTTCACTGTGATCAAAAAAGCTCCAATAACTTTAGAAAAACTGTGCTCTGTTTGTATGTACAGTAGCAGACAATCGTTTGGACATACAGACTTTTGACTTTTAGACTAAAAAGTTCACGAGTCAAACATATGCCTGGTACTGTATGTATGCATCTGTTTTAGAAGTAGTATAGACACTCTTTTATTGGCTAGACCTGCTGTATGGCCTCTCCGGAGAAAGACAAAGCAGAACTTGGGTGTGTTTTTCTTTCTTTCTTTCCCTTCAAGGAAAAATCCTTCAACGCAATGCATTTTTTTTTCCAAACATAATAATCTATTGGCTCTCTGACCGTTTTGTACCATATCAAACATAATCACTGCTTCTGCTATTAAAGAGGTCATGTGAAGTGCTTTTATAAAGTCTTGATTTTGCTTTCGGGGTCTACTAGTTTTTCATGCTTGAATGTTCAAAAAACACACTATTTCTCTCATTTTATATTGTTGCCCCTTTATTTTGTATACGTTAGGCGGGAATTATGTAAATGAGAAATATTGTGACGTGCACTTCCCAGAAGAAACAGTTCAGAAGGAGTTCAGAAACAGTTCTTACTGATACAGAGAATAACTCTTTGGAGTGGACTTTTTACTTTGTAACTTTGCAGACCTTTTTCATGCTCAAACAGCAACATTACACACAAAAAAAAGCATAATAGGTTAGGTCCCTTTTTAAGCAAATTTAATGTCATACTTGAGACTCAAGGGTGCTTGAGGAATTACATTGTTCAGTTCAATAGGGGTTGCAAATTAGCCTATTGGCTTGCAACCTTTTATGCAACACATCTACACATATTGTTATGGCTTTGACGTGATAATTGTGTATGTAATAATGTGCGCTGCATTGTCCCTGACAAACTAATAATAAAAATAAGTTGCTATATGAATATAGAGATCCAACAAGTATTTTAATTATTTTGAAAATGATTGTGATCTCTAACATATTGTAAAAGGGACCACATAGTTTATTTTAGTTTCATTCAAGCTTGATTTAAAAAAGTCTGTCTTTCTGAAAATAAGCAATTTAGGGCCAAAGTTGGTTTATTTTCATTTCTTTACTTCATAGCAGGAGATGATATTAAATGAGGTAATGATAATTATGATTTTTTTTAAGTCCACTTTGTCAAAATAATAGTCTAAATAGACGTGTTTAAACATTGAGCTCTTGTGGTAACCAGCGTGAGCCCTTCAAGATGAAGAATATGGAGGTTCTGTCCTCATCGCATGTTATTTTGTGACCACATTACCCAGCACTCAAATATTCAGACCACATTCTCACAGCTCTATATCTGCCCTTCACATCTAGACTACTGTATGAATGTACTTTCAGTCTGCATTTAGTCCCATTCAACTACAGAGATGTTATTACTTCCATTGTGTTAACTTGCATGTCAGCATGTGAATTTGTTCCATGGTTCCACTCCTAAAATAAACCCCAATCCAGTTGTTCTTCAGTCCAGACGAGAAGTCATCTGCAATCCTGCCCCGTGATGCTGATTCCAGTAGTTCAAGGAATACGCTGTAATTTTTGGGCTTTATTTCTTTTGAACTTCCTGTTATTCATGACATTTTTACTGCTCTGGTCTCCAACTGAACAACTGCCTTGTTTTTTCTTCCTTCCCATAATCCTCAGTTTATTTGATGCTCGACTAACCATGGCATTGTGGGTAATGTGTTGTGCTGTGGTGACAACAGGTCTTGTGTGTGTGTTTGTTTGCACAGCTGAGACGGAGAGGGACGGCACTGACCATCTGGATCTGGCAGGCATGCCGCAGAGGTCAGCTGACAGTGACAGCACACACACACTCCCCATTTCCCCGGAGGGCAAGAAAAAGTCTAAAGGAATCAAAGCACTCTTTGGAAAGTGAGTCTGAAACGGAGGTGCAGTATTGGATGTTTTGGACATCCAGCATATTTCATATCCTAGAAGTGTCGTTAACTAAAACTATTAAAAATTGTTTTTGTTCATTTGAGGAAAAGCAAGAAAATAAAGCACTGAAATAAAATAAAGTATTAATATTAGATTACAAAAAAAAAAAAAACTTGAACAAAAATGAGACATGTTGCCTTGGTAACTAAATGAAAATAAGTTTAAGCTAAATATAAAAAAAAGAAAAGAAAAGCTAACTCAAAATATAAATAAATACTATAATAGTAGACAAATATTAATGTTTTATTTAAATAATTATTTTATTGCAATTTTCATTATTACTTAAATTGAGTATTAATATTTGAATAATATATTATAAAAAGAAATATGTTTTTCTGATTTTCTTTAAACGTCCAAGTAACCTTTTTTTTACAAACAACACGCTAAATGTAGCAATAAAAATGAATATTTTAATACGTGTGTGTGTTTTTATATTTTTATTTTTATATATATATATATATATATATATATATATATATATATATATATATATATATAAAACATACAGTGTATATATATGTGTGTGTTTTATTTTTTTATATTATTTTAGATAAATGTGGAAAAACTTTTGTCAAACTGTCATTTAAAGCATGTAGTATCAATAAATCTGTAATCTGCTTAGTTAAGCCACCTCAGTTTGAGATGAACATGATAAAAATGACTTTCTCCTCTTTGAAGACTCAAAAGAAGTCAATCAACCACATTCAACCTGGATGATAACCTATCAGAGAGTGAGTTTAAACGGGGTGGAGTCAGAGCCACAGCTGGGCCCAGACTGGGCTGGTCACGTGACCTGCAGAACACCAACAGGTCAGTATTCACAGCGACACAGAATAGAGCACCTCCTCAAATTGGAAAGATCTGCTGTTGGTAAAGACACCTTGTTGACAGGTTCATATGCATAGTTGTTGATTTATTTGGTTCAGTTCCTCATTTAAAACTCATTTTGTTTTGTTGTCAAAGTGACATTTTAGTCGTTCATGCCGTGTGAGATGTGCTTGTTTGTGTTTTCCAGCGAGTTGGATGCTCCGTTTGCACGCTGGTCCCGGGAGCAGGTGTGTGATTGGATGCAGGAGCAGGGACTGGGGTTGTACGTGAGCTTGGCAAGGCAGTGGGTCTCCTCCGGCCAGACGCTCCTGCAGGCATCCCAGCAGGATCTGGAAAGAGTGAGTTCTTACTCAGTATCAGGATGAGAGCATATAGTGGAGTCCAAACTTCTGAGACCACGTTTAAACCTGGTAATAATCAGTTTTCCTTCTGAAGTTCATGTTTAAGGACTGTTCTGCCCTCTCTATGCAGGAGATGGGAATAAAACACCCTCTCCACAGGAAGAAACTCCAGCTGGCCTTGCAGGCACTGGGCTCAGAGGAAGATGACAACAAGGGCAAACTAGACTACCACTGGGTGACAAGTAAGGAATTGATGTTTATTTATCCACAGTATCATAGATTGGTTAGTTAAATGATGGTTAAATTAAGGTTAACACTCAGGTTGAATCGTTTTCTTGAGTTGCTTCCTCTTTCCTTCTGTTCTAGGGTGGCTTGACGATATCGGCCTCCCGCAGTACAAGACTCAGTTTGACGAGGGACGTGTGGATGGGCGGATGCTTCACTATATGACTGTGGTTAGTCTTTTTCTCAATCATTTCACAAGGTTTTAATCATTAAATGAAAGGTTAAACTAGCTTTTAATATACACCGCCATTCAAAAGTTTGGGGCTGGTAGGATTTTTTAAATGTTTTTGATAGAGGTCTCTTATGCTCAGCAATACTGCATTGATTTGATCAAAAATACAGCAAAAACTGTAATGTAATGTAATGAAATATTTTACATGGCATTACTCTAGTCTTCAGTGTCACATGATCCTTCAGAAATCCTTCAAATATGCTGATTTGGTGCTCATTAAGATGTTTCCTATTATCATAGTTTTTCTGGTTAATATTTTTGTGGAAAATGTGATTTTGTTTTTCTTTTCTTTGAGGAATATAAAGTTCAAGAGAACCGCAATTTTAATTGAAATTGATTTTTTTTATAACATTATAATGTGTCCTAACTGAATAAATGTATTAATTCATAAATAAATATAACTTTACTACCCCTAAACTTTTGAATGGTATTGTAATAAGAAACAAGTTGTTCGGTTTGTTGAGTAGCTTCAGCTTTCATAGAAAGGTGTGGTAGCATTTTAGTAATGTTTTTCTTCTCCCGCTAAACAGGATGACCTGTTATCTCTGAAAGTGGGCAGTGTTTTACATCACCTCAGTATTAAGAGAGCCATCCAGGTGCTCCGGCTCAACAACTATGACCCCAACTGTCTACGGCGACGACCTTCAGATGAGGTAGGAAGAGAGACTAAACTCTAATTTGTGCTATCCTGTTATTTTTGCACTTGTACTAGCATTCCTTATGCTCACCATCATTTCAGAACAACATAAGTCCTGCTGAGGTCTCTCAATGGACCAACCACCGTGTGATGGAGTGGCTGCGGTCCGTTGACCTGGCTGAATATGCGCCCAATCTGAGGGGCAGTGGAGTACATGGAGGACTGATGGTGAGAAAAGTCTATGTACTAGTTTAGATTATTGGTTGAAATGGTTAAAGCTGTACTCATAAGAGAAAATTTGTAAGTTAAAAGCCTGCAAGAGTTGATCTATGAACACTGTACCCCTTAAAGGGATAGTTCACCCAAAAATGAAACTACTTACCCTCAAGTTGTTCTAAACCTGAATGAGTTTCTTTCTTCTGCTGATCACAAAAGAAGATATTTTGAAGACTTTTGGTTGACGGTAGCCATTGATATCCATAGTATTTTTTTCCTACTATGGAAGTCAATGGCTACCGTCAACAGTTTGATTAACATTCTTCAAAATATCTTCTTTTGTGTTCAACAGAAGAAAGAAACTCATACAGGTTTGAAACAGCATAAAGGTGAGTAAATGATGACAGAATTTGTCATTTTTAGGTGGACTATCCCTTAATGCCCCAGTATATATTCCCAGCAAAGTTCTATTTCATTCTTCGCTTAGGGGTAATAAGAAATTCGCAAAAATTCCTTTGCATCGGTATACTTTTAGCGAACATCGCAACCCGTTTAGGTGAATATGTAAGTATGTGCTGTGCTTTCTTTTCAATAACAAAATAAACAACAAAAATGACTGCAATGAGAAAACAGCGATTAACTCTTTCCCCGCCATTGATGGAAATTTCTGGAAATCCTTGTTTTCACTGTCATACGGTAAAGGGGCGCTATTACGCATCTCCTGATCAAAACACATGCGAAGAAGATGCAGAAACGAACAATATCTTATGTAATCATATGCATACCGTATGTAAAACAACGCAATCACCAACATTAAATAGCCTATAAATCAAAACTGCCTAATGTTACTGAATGAATTGTCGACCCAGGATGAGCTATAGGACTGTGAAGCTTTAGAGGTGTTGATGGACTCGATCTACTCCATCTGTGTTTTGATCATCGTTCTAAATCCGATCCAGATGTAATCTCAAATTGCTCAAAATGTTGCTTTTTTTATGAAACTTACCCATATTCAAGTGTTGATAAAAAAAGAATCAGTGTCACAATTAGAAATACAACTTAAATTTCTACTATGCAACAGCTCTCTCTAGTGTGTTCATGGTTTTATTCGAGTCTCACCTCATTGGACTTGTCAGAAGAAATGAACTGTATATTTCCTTGTCAAATAATGCAAAGCCACATATCACATCTACCTATTACGTAATCGCCACGGACCAATGGTAGTTTGAAGGTGTTTACCAGCGTTTCGAACTCCCGAAACAAACTCCAAATGAACTTCATTTTCGGCATTATTATGTTCAAAAATGACGTCGCAACAGATCATTCTTAGATTTCGCGGTAAGTATATCGGGCTCCAGGTTGCTCAAGTGGAAATTAAGTTTAGACGAAAGCGTCCGCAAAATGACGAACTGTGCTGATCAAACCACATTCAGAGAAAACTTTTGCTTTTGTTGCTCTCAACCCAGCCACTTTGAGTAATAGAAAGTGCAAGTTTATTCCTAAGAAATTGGTATATTTTTTTCTTTGTTTCAGGTGCTGGAACCTCGCTTTAATGTGGAGACGATGGCTCTGCTGCTAAATATTCCCCCCAATAAGACACTGCTGCGGAGGCATCTGGCCACTCACTTTAACCTGCTGGTGGGTTCTGAGGCCCAGCAACACAAACAGGAGTGTCTAGAGAACCCAGACTACATCTTACTCACTGCCACGGCTAAAGTCAAGGTATGATGCAGAACATCTCCAGGCCATTTACTGCAGAACTGGCATGTGATTGATTCGTTCAATTTGGAGTATAGACATATGTTTGCGTCTGTGTCAATTTTAGCCGCACAAGCTGGCGTTTGGGGGGTTTGGTAGGAAGAAGAAGCAAGAGGACAATGAAGAGTATGTCTGTCCCATGGATGTGGAGATGCCTAAAGGACGCAGCTTCCAGAAAGGCTACAGAGGCATGGAGCTCCAGATCTATGATGATGACCTAGATCGATTCGACCAGGTAGTGATAGAAGCTTGAGGGTGCATGATGTCTGGTGGTCAGGATGAACATTGAAAAAAAAAAAAAGCAGGAATTTATCATTGTTAACATTAAATACTGCAAAACACATGGACGACTCAATGAATAATGTGTAATTTTAACTACAATATTTTAAATATTTAATATAAATATATAAATAATAAAGTGCTTCTTTCAATGTTTTTGTAGGAAGTCTCTTATGCTCACCGAAACAACATTTATTTGATCAAAAATACAGTAAAAACAGTCATATTTTAAATATTATTACAATTTAAAATAAAATAACATTTTCTGTTTGAATGCATTTTAAGATGAATTAAATAAATGTAAGAATTTATTCCTGTAATGCAAAACTGAATTTTCAGCATCATTACTCCAGTCTTCAGTGTCACATGTCACAAATCATTCTAATATTCTGCTTTGCTGCTCAAGAAACATTTCTTATAATCAATGTTGAAAACTGTCATGCTGCTTTATGTATTTGTGAAAATCATGATGATGATGTAAGATTTTTTTTTTTAACGGAAAAAATAAATTAATACTTTTATTCTGCAAGGACACATTAATGTGATCAAAAGTGACAGTAAAAACATTTAAAATAATACTGAAGTTTTCTATTTCAAATGAATGCTATTGTTTTGAACTATTCATTAAAGAATCCTGAAAAAATGCATCACGTTTTTCGCAGAAGTATTAAGCAGCAAAAACAGATATGTAACACTGATAATAACTGAGCATCAATTGAGCATATTAGAGCATATTAGAATGATTTCTGAAGGGTCATGTGACACTGAAGACTGAAAATCCAGCTTTGCCATCACAGGAATACATTTTAGATATTTTAAAATATATTACAATAGAAAACAGTTATTTCAAATTACGTTATTTACAATATTTCACAATATTACTGTTTTACTGTAGTTTTGATCAAATAAATGCAGCCTTGGTGAACATAAGAGACTTAAGAAAAAAACTTTAATCTTTAATTATTCCAAACTTTTGACCGGTATTGTATGCTGAGTTGATAAATCGATAGTCAAGAACCTTAATCGAATAATTAAAGACAATGAATCAGTCATTCATTTAATCACTAACACCTTTATGGCTTTGTTCTTCTTTGCATTGTTTTTGATCCAGATGGATGACTCTGAGGGGACAGTAAGGCAGATCGGCGCTTTCTCTGAGGGCATCAACAACTTAACGGTAACAGCTGCACATCTGATCTCACTTGCTGCTCTACATTTGTGTATATATATATAATACGTACACGTATATGTGTGTGTTTCTTGAGCCGAAACTGTGTGTCATGTGTTTTGTACTCAGAGTATGCTGAAGGAGGATGAATTCTTCAAGGAGATCTCCACGCCATTTCCCAATGCCAGCTTAAAGGATGATGACTCCAACGTGTGAGGGCACTGCAGGGACCGTCTCACCCCTAGTGCTGCTGCTTTAATCGGAAGTGACTGTGCCAATTCCTCTGCCAACACCTCCACACACACACACACACACACACACACACACACACACACACACACACACACACACACACACACACACACACACACACACACACCTCCATCTGAATGCCAAATATATCAATCACAGCCACTCAACTCATCAAAACACCATTTTAAAGTATTTCAATTGCCTTTCAAGAACATTTTGTTGAATTAATATGTCTCCCGAAGGTAGATGGAAGAATGTCTGCCCTGTTTTTTAATCAGATTGTTAGTGGTCATTTTTGTGGATCGATATGATATGAAAAGCAGTCCTACTGTAGTTTGCTGGTCTGAAATAAAATCTGTGACAGGTTTGTGCCAGTTATGGTGGCAGAAGAGCACAATGACACTTTCAGTCAAAATCAAAGATATATTTTATTAAATTGTTGATAGATTGAAGTTGTACATTGCCAATAATGAAACTAGCATGTATCATCAATATTTCAAATGAACGTTCTAGGTCCAGTCTTAAGCATAAATGTTTTTTTGACCTGTACAATTTATAAAGCCAGTACATGCATCATTATTGCATATGTTTCAAACATTTGCATGCAAAACTCTGTACAATATATTTTACATCCAGTTTGTAAAGGTTTGCATGTTATTTAAGTCTCATTTGGATAAAATATTTGTTACTTTAATGAAAGTTCATTGTGAATTATTTTTACACTGCTGCAGTACTTTAAGGATAGCAATAATGTTCTCGTTTATGAAAATGCTATCATGTAAGTTAGCGTGAATAAATCTTTAATGCAATACTGGCATGTGCACAAAATTGTAAGCAGCTGAAAAATATATTTAAAGTATAGTGCCACTCATAACAATTTCAAAGTTACATATTTGTACTTCGTTGACTTTTGCTTGTTTTCAAAGGTGAATAAAACAGTGAAAGCATGCAGGCTTTGTTTGTTATTCGCGATTTTTTTTTTTTTTTTTTTGCTTTGTAATTTTTAATTACATAGCCTTTTGCAATATTTTAGTGCCATTCGTTTTTTTTTTATTATTTTTAAAATAGCAAATACAGTAATTATTACATGCTTTAAGGGCCATTCCACCGAATGGGTGACATTTGCTTGTTGTAACTCTTAAAAATTAAACTTAATTTTTTGATTTTTTTCAACACTGAATCTAATACTCAAATATTTACCTATTCAAAATGTGTATTGGTCAATCTCAGGCTACTTTAATTTTTTACAAGGTTTCTAAGCAGAAGATGGATGCATGTTTTCACAGTCCTGTTACCGAAACTCATGTGACATTTAAAAAGCATGTTTAAAAGCATGTCAATTATTCCTTTGTTTTCCCCACAAGAAAGTGTTTATTTTAAAGATATTGTTGGTTATATGTTCAAATAACTGATATTTGTGACAAAAAAATCACTATATTAAGGCAAAGTGTATTTTAATAAAAAACACAAAGCCATTTTTTCATTTTAAAGAAGGCCGAAGCCTCAAGTTTATAATTTTTTTTTATAATTTAATTTATTAAACAATTGTATAAATGATGGACCAAACAAAACTGATAAAAAAAGTGGTTTAACTTTATTTTTTTAGAAAATAAATAAATAATAGTAACAGGAATGAACACTTGGTAACAGGAATGAACTATTTCATAACAGGAATGAGGAACAGGTAACAGGAATGAGTGTCCATATGTGTGTGCACGAGAGAGAGTGTACATGACTGTGTGTGCAATGCATTAGATTTCTATGTTGAAGTGATGTACTATATGCTAGTAGTACTTCACAGCAATTGAGGTGGAAAGAGAAATAATATTTACAGTATTAAATCATCAAAACAGAGGACTCTACTCACTCCTGTTACGTTAACTCACTCCTGTTATTTTTTCATATAAGTAACAGGACTGAAAGTAACAGGATTGAGTTTTTAAGCAAAAAGTTCTCAAATACATGACATATGGCCACATAGCATACATGCTAATAGCATGAGGACACTGAGCAAATTCTAGTAACTTAACAAAAGTTAATATCTTTAAAATAAACAAATACATTCTAAGAAATTATTTAGGTAACAGGATAGTATGTTGAGATTGACCTTCTCAGTCATAGTTACAATTTCATCAAATATACAGAAATTAAAATAAGAGGACTAACTTATGATCTTCCCATTGCCTTTAGAAGATCAAGATGATGCAACTTCCTGTTGAAAATGTGTCTTGTGGAATATTCCAAGTTTTTCAGAGGGGGGGATGTGTTAGGGTAACAGGACTGAGTGAAAACCCGGGGACATGACTAAAATGTGTATTTTATCTAAAATATTAGATAAAATATTTTTTTTCTCATAAAAATAAACAAACATTTTAAATACATTGGATATTAAGTCATACAACAATCCCCAAAACTTAAGATTTCTGAAGGATTTTAATCATTATATTTCATGGCAAATTTTAGAGACAGAGAGTGGGGACATGCAGAAAATGCAATTTTTTTGTGTTCTATGTAGTTTTTATTAATGTTTTTAATTATAAATTTTATAATTTGTAGTTAGCTTAATATGCATGACATTTTGCTTAATAATAAAATGTATTTTAGAGTTAATTTTCATGCAATTTTTTACATATGATGTTCTGGGGACATAAATGTCACCCATTCGGTGGAATGGCTGTTAAACTATTATTTTGTGTAAGGAACTCTTTAAAGTTGATAAACAGCGCCATCTGTTGGACAGTCTAGATAGTTGCTTGCTAGCATTTTATAATGAGTATGTGTTCTTTCCCTTTGATCATAAATCAAAATTGATATAACTTGCTTCCACCATGCTTTCAGTGTCAGGTTTTGAATCAGGTTATATAATATCCTGTTTTTGCTTTCAGTTTTTAGAAATAAACTGATGAAATGAATCAGTCCTTGTACTTAATGTCAACAATGTTGACTTTTTCCTGTGTGTTTTCTACCCTTTGTCTTATTGAATAAATTTTTGCACTGACATATATAGTTTTCTGAATTTTCTGATATAAAAATGGGAATCTTTCTTTGTTGTCTCCGTGAAAATTATTAAATCAAAATCCGTCCCGACCAGCGCAGAGAAAAAGTGCTGTACGGTGTCTTGACCAATCACAGACAACTTATCCTAAGCCCCGCCCATTTGTTGTTTTGGTGTACATTTTCAATCTACTCCTTTATTCTTTTTCGATGCAATTGGTTTGACTCAGTCAGTCAACGTATTGGGGTGTATTCAGTCATGAGATAATCGTCAGTGGTCACTTATATAAGACCTTCAACAAAAGAGGAAAACTACTCAAGCTCGCGTTCATCTGTGCACGCGCATCAAAACAACAACCATGCGCAGAGGGTATGTTGAACACTTTATGTTTTGCATATACACTTGTACGTCTTTAAAGAGCATTTTAATAAGCAGAATAGTTTTACAAAAGGTCATTCAGTGTAACGTTGTGATTTTTTATACCTTGTTTTGGGGACCTCTTAAGTCGCATGTATGTTTGTAAGTTCATGTGTTTATTGTTATTTACAGTAATCGGTCATTTATTAGAATATTCTCTTTGGTTTTAACTTTTGCGATTTGATATTGCATTTCTCTTTACTGTAAAGCAGCAGGTTAAGTTGTATATGTCCATTTAAGTAGGTAGCAGGCATTATACACAGATATACACATACATATGTATACACATATAATCACACACACTACATTCTTATGTTTGTATGTTGCAGGTATGATTGTGGATGGATCCTTGTGCTGTTGGCACTGTTTAATTTCAGTGATGCGGCAAGGTAAAATATTTTCCAACCTGTATATGAATGCAATGCACTACACATGATGACCGGTTTATACAAGTTTTAGACAATTCACTTTTTTTCCTCTACACACTCTCAGTCAAAATGTCAACCAGGAGCTTTCGAATATTTTCAATGAGCTCTGGAAGCTGGACGTGAATCGCATGAAGCCTGGAACTGATTACAACATCACACTACAGGTATCAGTATTTTTTTAATTTCCCACAATATTAAGTATAGTGACCAATCATGTATTACATTAAAACATCTAACATTTCTTTTAGGGCAAAGCTGGTTACATAGCACAGGGAAGCACAAGTGCGGTAGACCATGCCTCATCCCCACTGTTTTCCGGTGTCGATGAGGCCAAATTGGACGGCATTACCACTTATGCACGTATGTTCCTTTTGTAAAAATCCAACACCTAAAGAAAAAAGTTTCTTAACCCCCTTTAATCATTTTGTCAGTTTGCAAAAAAAGAAGGATTTTTCCATGCAGCTGTGCTAAAACAACATTTAACAGAGACACACCAAGAGTTGCATGTTTAGGCAGGCAGTTAATCTTAAAGTTGATTAGTGGAATGTTCAATGTTGCTTTCAGTCCCTTCTTTTTGGGGAGTTAGGGTTAGGACATATTTTCCCTGGGAAACCACTGATATATTAGTTGATTGATGCAACACTTTACCAGAAAAATTTGAATCTGAAATGTTATTTTAAAACCCTCATGCATATAAACTTAAATCACTTCACATATTTTGGATTTATGAGGTTGAACAGGATAGCAAAATATACATGATGCAATTTTTATTATCACACATTTTCACATTTACAACACAAGACATGGAGCATTCCAGTTTCGTAAGGCACAATTATTAACATACAAAAAAGTAAACTTTTCGACCTTGAGGTTCATACAATTTCTTGAGACTTTAAGGGTTAGTTCACCCAAAAATGTACTCACCCTCAAGCCATCCTAGGTGTATATGACTTCACAATCAGCCAAACACAATCAGAGTTATATTAAAAAAAATCCTGGCTCTTCCAAGCTTTATAATGGGAGTGAGTTTGACCCTAGATTTTGAAGCCCAAAAAAGCTGATCCATCCATACGCCGGCTCCAGGGGGTTAATAAATTTTCATTTTTGGGTGAACTAACCTTTTATAAATTCTCACAAAATCACAAAGAAATAAAGTAAAAGAAGGTTTACATTTCTTCCATTTACATGTGTATGAATATGATACCTAACCACCAAAATGACCAGAAATGAAATTGTTTTCACCTACCAAAACTGGTCTTCTGTGATTTTTCTCATCTCTCAACAGGTTTCATGAAGCTTTTGGACAACTATGAGAGGTCCACTGGTGTGGCAGAGAAGGTGACCGCTGTGGAGGTGACCGAAAATAACTCCTTTCTGGATGCTATCTTAGATACCGCAGTCATGAAGGTACAGTATGCCTCAAATTATACCCTTAAACAAATAAGAAATCTCATCCTCTCAAGGCAATACCAAAAAAATGAAAAGTATTTAAAGTACTACATGTAAAGACAAGTTCACTTTTTTTCTCGTTGCTAACCAAAATATTGTGGTTGTTGCCTTCCACACCCTGTTCTTGACAGCTGCTTATTATTCCAAGAGGAAAAGAGTGTGGAAAGGGCGTATGATGATGATTCTGGGGTCAGTAGTTCAGTTTTATATGAATGGTGTTTTACTCCCTCAGCGTGCCCACCGGTACCTGATCGGCAAGGGGAAATCACGCTCAGATCTGAGACAGTTTAAGAGTCAGTTGTACTACATGTGGTTCCGCCTTTATCATAGAGACAGAAATGGAGGGTGAGCAACATACACCAGCGTAACATGAAACATGTCTATCTTTTATTCCCTATCTGCTCTATTTATAAAATGCATCACTTTCTTTCTTCCAAAAAGGGAGGATTCCAGTGGATTTGAGCATGTGTTTGTTGGGGAAACCAAATTTGGCAGAGAAATCATGGGTCTTCACAACTGGGTCCAGTTTTACCTGCAAGAGAAGCAGGATCTTCTTGATTACAAGGGTTACAAAGCCAAGGATAATAACGCGGTACTTCTTTCATCAATAAATACGAAGATAACACAACAGTAGATAATAATTGATTGTTCTGTGGGCAGACTTTGCTGAATGTGTGTTTGTTTCTCATCCATGCAGCCTGAAGACGATGATCATGTCTTGAACGTGCAGTTCAGCTGGCATGGTTTGGTCAAGCCAGTGGCCAGCGCCTTTGTTGGTGTGAGTCCTGAGTTCGAGATGGCAATCTTTACCATCCTGTTCCTCGCGTCCACTGAGAAGACCACCACAGCTGTGGTCAATCTGGATGAGTACCAGCTGGAGATGGTGGTGCACAGACATGGCCGCTCTATCGGGACCGCTTATCCCAAGCTGCTTAGCAGCAACAACAGACACGTATAAATCCCACATACTGTGTGCTGACAATAGCTTTTCAGATTTTTCACATTTTTAAAAAGTTAGTTTTTAAAGGCACATTGTAATTTTAAATGCGTAGATATTTGTTTTGTATTGGAGAAGTCTTCAATTTAGATGCTTGTTTACTAATATGTTAAAGGAGCACGCTGACTTTTTGGGACTTTAGCTTATTCACTGTATCCCCCAGAGTAAGATAAGTCCATACATACCCTTTTCATCTCCGTGCGTGCCGTAACTCTTTCTGACGCACCCACCGCTAGCCTAGCCTAGCTTAGCACAAAGACTGGAGGTAAACGGCTCCAGCTAGCATACTGCTCCCAATAAGTGACAAAATAATGCCAACATTTTCCTATTTACATGTTGTGATTTGTATAGTCAAAGCGTATATAAATAACAAGCTCACATGAGACTTATTGGGAGCAGTATGCTAGCTGGAGCCGTTTACCTCCAGTCTTTGTGCTAAGCTAGGCTAACGGTGGGTGCGTCAGAAAGAGTTACGGCACGCACAGAGTTGAAAGGTTTATGTATGGACTTATCTAACTCTGGGGGATACGGTGAATAAACTAAAGTCCCCAAAAGTCGGCGTGTTCCTTTAAGAAACAACAGTATTCTCATTTAGAGTTTTTCTGTTTGCCTATTTTGACCACGACTGCTGTTATATACATAGTTGGTTACGGAAAATAGAGCTTTCACATTAAAAAGAATTTCTTGATCCACTTGTGTTTGTTTATTTGCTGAAATCATTACATTTATTTATTCGATTATCTCTACGATATACGTCACAATGGTGAATTAAAGATAATCGCAACTTCTGTATCATGCCAACCTTAAAAAAAATGCTATAAACAACTTATAATTATTGTATAATTGTTACACTGTAGAATTGTTATTCATGGCCTCATATTTATGATTTTAAAAATTCATTTGTCACACCACAGCACGATTTAAGTTAACTGCAATTAGTAAATGCATACAAAAATAAATCAAAATAAACAATGTGATTCAAAATATATTATTAAGTGACCAGTTATATACACCAAATATTCACAATGGGTCCAAAGGATTAAAACCACTAGTGAAAAGGCTTCTATTTAGCATTTTTCCATTCAAAACAAAAATTCTAATTAAAAGCTGAATTACATTTTTTTTTTATTGGATCTATATATGTATATATTTTGCTTTAATAACAGCAGCAGCTGAATATGAATTTAAAAAGTTTTTGGAAAACCAGACGAACGTGCTCCAGAAGAGCATTTTGTGCTTTAGTAGATTATGGTTTAATAATCGTTTAATACTGGCTTTTAAGTTTGGTATCAGACTTAAAATCTTATTTTTTGCATGTTATTTGACAAATATCCTTTTGTATTAGTGTATTATTTTATACATACTGTCACATGTACGTTATAAAAAATAAACCGTGGACACGAGTCGGAATACCCGTGCGCATTGCGTTCCTCCCCGGTCTGATTTTCATGTTACACCTCACACTTTCACGTGTAGCGCAAACTTCCGTTCAGAGTGTTTTTGCACTTTGCAGAGTGACTGCGGCGTGTATGATGGTTTCCTAACTTGTATTATATTTCTCAAGTTCATTGGTATCTCAGCTAATAGCAGAAATGCTGCAGGAGGAGTTTGGGGAGATGACTCCCCAGCAGCTCGCTGCTCCCGTACACACTGTGGAGGTGAGTGCTAGTTCACAAAGAGCAAACGTTAGTATATTTGTTAGACATGAATGAGAGACATTGCAAGGTAATTCATCTGTCCCCTTCTATACTGCAGGAAAAGTGGAAGCTGCTTCCAGCCTTTTTGAAGGTAAAATCATGTTGTCAGCGTAACTATAACAACAATCATTACAAATTAAACATAAGAAAGATATCTGACAGCATCTGGCGCGTGTCAAGCAATGACAGCTCTGAGACATGCTGTGATATTTTAAATAATAAATAGTTTAAAACTACATTACACATCATTTACTACATCTACTTTGATCATTATTATTCAAGACATTTTAACGACCACGTTAATTGAGACTACATATTTGGATTTAATCTGTCACACCACAGGCATATTTAAGTGAATTGCAAAATAATAATTACTTGTTGATTGTAAAATAGCTGATTAAAAAAAAAAAAATCTTGATGTTGAAAAGAAAAATGTTTGTTATTTGCCAAATATCTATTTATGCATACTCTTATACATATCATACATTCTTAGCATCCAGCAAGATTTATGTTGAATGATGATTTTATGTTTACAGCCTCTAAGCCAAGGTCATATGTATGTAATATTTCTTTTTATTTTATTTTTTTTAGGTTAAAGGCTTAGTAAAGCAGCACATTGATTCCTTCAATTACTTCATCAATGTGGAGGTTTGTTGATTTATTTAAGGATATACCAGTGTTCTGCACATATTTTGTAAATGCAATAAATGTATTATCAGTTTATTATCCGTTTCCTTTTCACTTGGTTTCCATTGCATCAAGTTGTTTGTTGGGTACTTTTTGTACCAGCAAACTAATTTGATATCGACAAAAAGCTTAAGTAGCATAAACAAATGTCTACTTATCTCTCCAGATAAAAAAGATCATGAAGGCGAACGAGAAGATCACGAGTGATGCCGACCCAATGTGGTATCTAAAGTAAGGATATTGTTTAATTAGACTTTTTTTTGCACATTTGACATTTTTTTGCATTTTTAACTTGTTATTTTAGTATTATTTTTATACTTTTACTACAGTATTAACTTTTATTAGAAAATGTTGTTTTTATATATATATAATGTTTTTTTCTATAGCTTATATTTCTATATTTTTCTATATTTTATATTTCTTATAAATCCTGTCTCTATTATTGATTAATGAATTCTTGTTATTCAATGAAATTGCAATTATTGGAGAACTGCAATAATTGTGCAGTTTAAATTTCAATCATATTTTGCCAAAGAATATTAAAAAAAACAATTGTAAAGTACACAAATATAGTATATATGAAATATATATGAAATGAAGGTTTGTGGGTTTGATCAGCCTGCATATATTATATTATATTATATTATATTATATTATGCTTACACTGTAGGTGACATGAACAAAACATAAATCATTAATTGCAATTATTTGTATGACAGTAAAACATCAGCACAAAATTCATGAAAGTGACAGGCCTAATATAGCTCTAATAAATGATTTCAGTTTTAAAAATTGTAGTACTTAAACTTATTTTTTGTATCTTATTCACCTAATATGTTTTATTTTAATACCAGCTTTTGAAATAAACGACTGAAATGTGAATAGAATTACTGAAAATGATTTTTAACAGTTTTATTAACAATAACAACACTGCCTGTTACATCTCATCCATCCCTAGATATCTCAATATCTACGTTGGCATGCCTGACGTAGAAGAAAGTTTTAATGTAACCAGACCAGTGGCACCACATGAGGTAACATCTATGTTTACCTGTGACCTAATGACTATTCTTATTCAAAGCAAACTTTAAAGTTTGTTGAAGAAAGTAAAAAAGAGAACAAGCTCTAGACGGCAATATTTGCTCATGATGATTTTGCTTTTTGACCACTAGTGTCGTCTGAGAGATATGACGTACTCGGCCCCCATCACTGTGGATATAGAGTACACCCGAGGCAGCCAGAGAATCATCCGCAATGCTCTCCCAATCGGAAGGTACAGAAATACAAATACACTTACTGAAAGATTTGCATACACCTCTTAATATGCGTTTCCTTTTTTCTTTTTCTTTTTTTTAGGATGCCAATAATGCTGCGAAGCTCCAACTGTGTTTTGACAGGAAAGACCCAATTGGAGTTCTCTAAGCTCAATGAATGTCCCCTGGATCCAGGTTGATTATCATTAAATCTCAATGATATTTCATTGTTTGCATTGCATAGTATAATGCAGATAGTCCTACCTGAAGCTCATATGTGTGGGATCAGGTCATGGCTCATAAGTAGGATTTGTCTGTGTGCAGGTGGTTATTTTATTGTGAAAGGGCAAGAAAAGGTCATTCTCATTCAGGAACAGTTGTCCAAGAACCGCATCATTGTGGAGCAAGATCGCAAAGGTGCTGTGGGAGCCTCTGTCACCAGGTGCTGGAAGTTATAATAATAATCTTGATTTAAAGAGCAACTTTAATTGATATATTTGCTCAAAGTGTTTTACGTTCAAATGTTAAGCAGAATTATTGTTAATTTCATTTCTAAAGCTCCAGTTGTGTGCTCATATATCTTTCTTTTTTTTCTCTCTGGTTTGTAGCTCTACGCACGAGAAAAAGAGCAGAACCAACATGATTGTGAAACAGGGACGCTTTTACCTAAAGCACAACACCCTCTCTGAAGACGCACCTATCGCTATCATCTTTAAGGTGAGAAATCGGTTCAAGACTTTGATTTAGACTAGAGCATGATGGTTTTGTATCTTTGTCTGCTAAGTTGAATTAACTGTATACTTTTTGCTGTTCTCATGGTTTAGCTCACTGCACACTGCACAGTCCATTATTTAGCCGTGAGGCCGCATTCTGTGTCCAACCAGCAGATGGTGCGCTTTGACAAAGAATACACATTTAAACGCATTGCTAAAATATTTAATGTCAGTATGATTCAAATATTTGAGGTTTGTTGTTATTTTTTTTGAACGAATGAATCCTTTCATTCAGCAAGAATGCATTAAATTGATTAAAAGTGACAGTAAAGACATTTATAATGTTACCAAATTTTTCATTTTCAAATAAATGTTTTTTAAACTTTTTTTATTCATCAAACAATCCTATAAAAATGTATCATGGTTATCTCAAAAATATTAAGCAGCACAACTTTCTTTCTTTGTTTCTTTCTTGAGGACCAAATCAGCTCCTGAACAATTCACTCAGATATTCAGATGTTTTTTCAGACAGTGAGGACAATCTAGAACATTGGTTCTCTAGAATGGTTTCTGAAGGACCATGTGATCCTGAAGACTGGAGTAAAAATGCTGAAAATTCAGCTTTGCCATCACAGGAATAAGTTGCACTTAATAAATTTAATTTAATATATGTAATATTTCACAATATCACTGTTCTTTCAGTATTTTTTATTTTTTTTTTCAAATTAAACCAGACTTTTGAAAGGTAATATATCCTCTTGTGAAAGGAACTTAATGAATTTGCTTCAGATAGCTTAATCTGTGACTGTTTTCTTAAAATAGAATGGTGTCTTGCATCTTATCGCTTGATTTTAGCAAAGATGAACCTCTTTGTGAAGCGTCCTTGAGCTCAGGAAAGGCGATATATAAATTAAACACAATATTAAATTATTATTATATATTGACTGGTCAGCTTCCAAGACTGCAGAAATCCGTTTTTATAATGTCTTTTTAATTAAGATGTTGGAGATAACTCACTGTAGATACACTTTGTTACTTGCCATTAGCATTAATAAGTATTTCTCAACTATTCAAAATGTGTAATTGATGATATATCTGACATCAAGTCTTTCCTGAAACATTTGCTATTTTAATTGTTTAGTCTTTCTCTCTGTGCATTTCAATGACATTTCTTCTGTTTACTGACACTGCCTGTCACCTGACAATTGAAACCGATATTTAATTACAGCTCAAATCAGAGAACCGTCTCGTACCATGACGGCTGTTCCACCTAATTCCCTCACCCCAGGCTCTCTCTAAACATATGGGTCTGATTGGTTAGGGACAGGGCGCGGAGTAAATGGGCTGTAGAGCTTGTTTGCTTTGCACTTGTCTGTCCACAGCACATTCCACCAGGATTTCCTTGCAACACAGCAGCCGTGCCAAACGGTGAAGACCTTTAAGTACTGTCATCCACCCAGTCCTGTTCCCACAGTCCCCTATTAGCATAAATAAATGTCATCGAGGCCTATGGCACCATATTCACCTTTACAGCAGAGCAGAGTCCTACATGCTCAAATGTTTTAATACAAAGTTCATCTCTTTGCTTTAAATATGCAAGTGTATACTGTGTGTTTCTTCTATGACCTTGAATAAGTTCCTTATTCTCTATGAATCTTTTTGTCGTTCACAAGGCCATGGGAGTGGAGAGTGATCAGGAGATAGTTCAGATGATTGGCACAGAGGAACATGTCATGGCTGCATTTGCTCCCAGTTTGGAGGAGTGCCAGAAGGCCCAAATATTCACCCAAACTCAGGTACCTCCGACAAGATCTCTACCGTCATTTAAAAGAATGGTTTGCATCGCATAATACATAAACAGCAGTGCTAACATAAATGTTACTAGAATTACTACAGATTAGATCACTGAATATCGTTTATAACCTGAAAGTTTTCAACAACCAAGTGTCCAACTCATTTTTTTGGAGGTGTATTATCAAATGCTGAGGCAGAGTTTGCTGAATCTGAGATGTATTATTCATCAGAACACCCAACAATGGGTCAGCAAGGACCATATCTGCTTCCTAGCAACCTGTGTCTGAGCGGATGTGAATGCCTGTTTATGTGGTTGTGACAATGTGTGGGCCTCATCAAAGGTCCACTAATAAGCCTACATGTGTGCAGACCTCAATTAGATTAGATGTGTCAGTAGGACTGAGAATCAGTCAAGAGTTTTTGCTAGTTTTATGACCACTAGGGGCAGTCTTATTACATTTAGACATGTATTGGATCATCTTAAAGGGGTCATATAATGGTACATGCACTTTTACAAGTTGATGTGTGTTGGCAGTGCCTGTAGACAACCATCATAAAATGATAAAAATCCATCCAGTGTTTTTTTTTTTTTAAATCTTCTTATGTTTCCTCCCATCTCAAATCAAGACGTTTGATTTTGTGACGTCACAAAATCGACACCCCTCCCACGATTGTTGATTGACAGCAGCGTTTCAACACAGACCCGCCCTTGCTCATGAGCGAGCTGTCAGTCATAGTCCACGCGTCATTGTTGATAGCTGGAGCACTGAGTAGAATGGCGTCGGTCTAAGTGATTGTGGTGTTCTGTTCTTGGGTGCAATAATGAACACAGCAGTCATTTTGATATTCCTAAATCCGTACAGCTGAAGACACAGTGGCTGAGTTTGTTTTCGAAGGGAATATTCCCCACAATCAACGTCAATGCTTTCATGTTTGCGCGAATCATTTCACACACCAGACTACTTTACAAACGAGGTCAGTATAAAGCTGGTTTTGCTAAGAAGCTGCTCCTGAAAAAAGGATCAGTACCAACTATTCGTGTTCCTGCTGCACCTCCAGAAGAACTGAAGTGAGTGTAACGTTTTATTGACCTTTATATTAATATTTATATTAATCTTTGCAAATTGCTTGCTGCACGCTTCACGATGAATGTGGCTGTTTACACTCAGGGTACATTACGGCATGTTCAACAACGTTCTCAATATAATTCATAATCCCACGTTTATAATGAACAGCGTGTTATGGTTATTGTGTTATTATTAAAAACGGTGTACGCACAGAACAGAGGGGCGGGGTGAGCAAAGCTCATTATCATTTAAAGACACATGCACTTAAATGGCGTGCTGAAAACAGAGCTGTTTTTGACCAGGTAAAATGAGTGTTTTCTTACAATACTAATGAGAATTTTTAATTAAAGTATATTATAAACTTTTAATTTAGACCCTAAAGAATCATATTAGCTTGTACAAAAACGGCATTATATGACCCCTTTAAAGTGATATATATATATATATATATATATATATATATATATATATATATATATATATATATATATATATATAAAATATATATAATTTTTTTATATATATATATGTATGTATGTGTGTGTGTATGTATATATATATGTATGTATATATATATATATATATATATATATATATATATATATATATATATATATATATATATATATATATATATATATATATATATATACTAAAAATTTTCACAAAATATTCACAAAAATATAAAGCAGCACAGGATCATGTGTCACTGAAGACTAGATTAATAGCTGCTAAAGATTCAGCTTTGTCATCACAGGAATAAGTTACTTTAAAAAAAAGTTTAAATAGAAAACATTTATTATTTATAACAATAGTAACAATATTTCATGCTATTACTGTTTTTACTGTATTTTGATCAAATCTAAGCATAAGAGGCTTCTTTCAAAAACAGCCTATATGACAAAAGTTAGTCTACAGTATATGATAAGAACAAAATACTTTTTATTTTTTATGTTTTGAGTTATTCAGAGAGTTTTGACACTGTAGGAGCTAATGCATTTCTCACAAAATAAACTGGAAACATTAAGTAGTTTTAGCTTAGCTTTAAGGAACAGTACTTCAATTGCACATCATTCAATGCTTCAAAGTGGGTGGTCTAATGGAGGAGCCTAATCTGTGTGACCTCTGACCTCTGGAGCAGAACAAGTTGCTGGCTCAGGTGTGTGTGTGTGTGTGTGTGTGTGTGTGTGTGTGTGTGTGTGTGTGTATGCAAGTATCTGCAGAGAATGGAGGGTTCCAGTTCTCTGATACCTCTTTAGAGAGCCAGTGAACCTTGCACCGGCTCGGTCACTCCAGATTAAACGGTCTGATTTGATGCATTTAATCTTATTAATTGAGGCTCTAAAACATTATGCTTTGGGTTCTTTATAACTTCATCATAACATACTTTGAAATGCAAATCTGCAATGCCATCAAGTCTAATACAAGAGAATGGTAATCCTATTGAAAATATTTTTTAAAGAAAATTGTAAATGTTGCATCTTAATTACTTGTCTTTTTGCATTTTTTTGTGTCCTTTCAGGCACTAAAATACATCGGTAATAAAGTGAGGCGTCAGCGCATGTGGGGCGGCCCTAAGAAAACCAAGATGGAGGAGGCCAGAGAGCTGTTAGCTTCTACCATCCTTACCCATGTACCTGTACGTCATTTTAAAATGAACTTAAACTTAAAGTTCTTGGTCTCCCCACATCCAAACAGGCTTCTGATAATCTTCCCCATGCCTTCATTCTTCTTTTAACTGTCTTCATTATGGAATATGAAGTTGAAATCAGAGTATAAATAGTTTGTTAGCTGTTTTTTGGACCTGTCATGTGTTTGTGTCTCGCAGGTAAAGGAGTTTAACTTTCGAGCTAAGTGTATCTACCTCGCTGTGATGGTACGTAGAGTGATTCTCGCTCAAGGGGACAACAAGGTGGACGATCGAGATTACTATGGAAACAAACGTCTGGAGTTGGCTGGCCAGGTATCTGCTTCTTTAATAACATGTCTTCTATAACTTCTGTACATAATCATTCAGCAACACTAAACACTAAAAATAAATGCTGTTCTTTTGAACTATTAATCAAAAACTCCCGAAGCAGCAAAACTGTTTTCATTAGATAATATTAAAAAAAAGTTTTTTGAGCACCAAATCAGCATATTAAAATGATTTCTGAATGATCACGTGACACTGAAGACTGGAGTAATGATGATGAAAATTCAGCTTTGGCATCACAGGAATAAATTACATTTTAATTGATATTAAAATAGAAAACAGTTATTCTAAATCGTAATAATATTTCACAATATTACTGCTGTTACTGTATTTTTAATTTAAAAAAAATCAGCCTGGTTGAGCATAAGAGACTTCTTTCAAAATCTAAAACAGTAGACTAGTGTATGGTGATATATAGTGTAAATTCTCTGATCTAAAAGTTTTTGAAATTTCCAGTGCATGTTGTGTCAGGTAAAAGGCATGGTAAAAGGACACAAGCTGTTGAAGTTCCGCCCCCTGTGCTGGGAGCAGCAGCTCATTTGCATTTAAAGGGACGGACACAAAAACGGTGTATTTTTGCTCACCCTCAAAAAGTGACAATTTTAACATGCTATAAAAATATCTGTTGAGTATTTTGAGCTAAAACTTCACATACACACTCTGGGGACATCAAAGACTAATTTTACATCTTGTGAAAAGGGCATTATACCACCCCTTTAAAAAAATGTTTACGGTACTGCTCAAACTTCAGCTGACTGATGTTTCCAACCGCTTGGTATTTACACAGATGAACGCAAGACTCACTTTAAAATGAAGAAAATACGATGACGTGCAGCGCCACTTATCCATCCATCCATCCATCGCTCTCCTTTATTCCATCTCTGTCTGCCTTTTCCATTCACACCCCCTATAATTCTATTAAGAATGACTGACAGCCCCTCCAAGCTCAGGCGGTTAATTATGATAATGCTTGTTTATTTATCTGTTTTTATCCTGCGTGGCACAGACAGTATTTGGAAGCTGAACTAAAGATTAGAGCGCATAACGTTTGTTCAGTATCTCTTTTGAGATTGGCGCTCCTGTACGGATGATTTCATATTACAACCTGCATATGGGCGCCGTCTCGCTTCTGCGAGCAAACATTTTCTGGACTCTTGTCTAACATAACTGATCTCTCTTTCTCAGTCTTTACTCTCATTAGACACACTGTTGGCCTCTCATGAAACTGATCAGAAGCCAAAACCAGCAGATACAGGCTTGGCTAGCGCCCAATCCCTCACCTTCCCTTTTGTTTCTTCTCTGCTTGTCATTATAATACCGTCATTATTTTCCCAATGCTTTGTTTCATCTGCGCCCTCATTCTTCTGCCTTTCTCTCCATTCCCAGCCGTCCCGCTTTTGTTGTGGGTGAGATATGTGGCAGCAACGCCCGACTGCAGCCCAGCCAAACTCAGGGATTTCTCCTCTTTATTATAATTTAGCCCGGCTATGACAAAAGAATAGCCGCCTTGACTGGAGCGATTGAGCTAATCCACCAGCCCGACTGTGATAATGTAATTACCGCTGTCTTAAGTCCTTTAATTTCCCCCCACCAGCTCCGAGGTGGGGTGTGTTTATGTGTGTACGTGCTTGCTTATATTAGTGTGTGAGCAATTCGGAGTTAGTGAGTGACAGGAACCCTTTCAGGAAGGCTTTACACACACATGCCCACTTTCCAACACCTCCAATCTCTTTTCTGCTCATTTACGATTCCCTGACATTCAACTAATTGGCCTGGCTGGGCCATGGAAGCTTAATTTCTTTATTAATTTTCGATGAGGATGTTTATTTTCACGTATGCAAATATGGTGCACAAAAAAAGCCTGAAAGGCCGGGTCAAATTTATCAGAGCATAAAAACACCTGTTTATTAAATCTGGGATAAGACGACGGAGAGAGGGAGGTTTAGAGCCAGATAGAGTTAATAAAAAAAAGGGTTTTTTATGTGATCATTTCAAAGGCTGTTAATGACTGGAATACAGATATAATGTAGTGTTGTGTTGCAAGATAATACACCAGTGCAGTTTTTTCCTCATTTCAGGGTATCAATTTGTAACGCTTTGTTTCTGCGTTCCTTAAGCTCCTGTCCCTGCTGTTTGAAGATCTGTTTAAGAAGTTTAACTCAGAGCTGAAGAAGATCGCCGACCAGATCATCCCCAAGCAGAGAGCAGCTCAGTTTGATGTGGTGAAGCACATGAGACAGGACCAGATCACCAACGGCATGGTTAACGCTATCTCTACTGTGAGTCCATCAGTCACCAATGCACAGGGCAAGACACATCAGGAACAGCATTGCAAGAGTTTCTATGTTTGTTTCACTATCCATACCACTGTTTTGGTTAGAATTTTTTTTTGAAAAATTTGCATCAGTTTCAAACATTTAATCAAGAGTCTTTAGAAGATTTTTAAGATAATGAGACGCAAATTCAGTCAGGTATGTCTAAACCTTTGACTGGTTGTGTATTTAATTCAAAGTCAGCACAATGTTACTTAAGTGTTATTTTATATACTGTTATAGTGTGTTTTATGAGATATTTTGAAGTATTATTATTATTATTTTTTAGTTCGTTAGGTTGTCATTATATGTGCTTTTCAAATTTTTATTAGATTTTACTTTTTAAAAACATATTTCAGTATAGCTTGAATTTTTTTCTTTAATTGTGTGTAATGTGTCCTCCAGGGGAACTGGTCTCTAAAGAGGTTTAAGATGGACAGACAGGGTGTGACTCAGGTTCTCTCCCGCCTTTCCTACATCTCAGCCTTGGGCATGATGACCAGGATCTCCTCTCAGTTTGAGAAAACCAGGAAGGTTAGCGGTCCCCGCTCCCTTCAGCCCTCCCAGTGGGGCATGCTGTGCCCTTCAGACACACCTGAAGGAGAGGTCAGTGTTTCTCATTTACAAAACACCACCAAATTTTGAAGAATTTCCACACTGCTCTTTTCCATGAAGTGAAACTGCATTCATTTTTTACAATTCATTTATGCAATCAAATCAATTGTATTGGTTGACCACTAATTTCTTGTCTTTATAAAAGTAATTTCTATGCTCACGGCTGTATAATTGTTGTCTAGGCTTGTGGTCTGGTGAAGAATCTGGCTCTGATGACCCACATCACCACTGACATGGAGGACGGCCCTATCGTCAAGCTGGCATTTAACTTAGGAGTGGAGGACGTCAACCTTCTGTGTGGAGAGGAGTTGTCCTACCCCACGGTCTTCCTCGTCTTCCTCAATGGTATCTGCTGTACACAGGCAGAACAAAAGCAAAACAGCACGTTCTTCTCCCCTTTTTTTTCCAAGCACACAGACAGACTACAGGCATTTGAATAATATTCAAATGAACCTCTGCCATTCCACGACTACAAAAGAGTGTGCCATTGATTACCTTTTAATGTCATGTCACAGAAAGCTCACCCCATTAATTAATTCATGTATATGTTTTTCACAGTGCTGATAAGTTACAAATTATAAAGGCCTCTGCTGTGGCTAATTAATTAGTAAACACAGCAGGTGTCAATGCATAAATAAATACAATCCCTCCCAAGTTAATCCACAAACATGCTTGCCCACAAATTGACTCACAACATTGTATGCATCTGTGTGGCACCATAGTGGTACTCTCATATTGCTCGAACAAGCCAAAACTTTTCCTTTGAACGTGCATTAATACTGCTGTCACACATGTAAATCTTAATTAGTTCATGGTAAACCATATTTTATGTTTATTTTTTAGTGTGTGAATGCACCCAGGCTCCTTATCAGGCATGAAACTATAGTTTTATACTATAAAAAAAAAAATTGGGTCCTTTTTCTAGGTAACATTCTTGGAGTGATCAGAGACCATCAGAAGTTGGTCTACACCTTCAGGCTAATGCGAAGAGCTGGTTTTATAAACGAGTTTGTGTCTATCTCAACTAACTTGACTGACCGCTGTGTGTATATTTCTTCTGATGGGGGCCGTTTGTGCAGGTACCAGAAAATTGTTTTTTTTTTTATATATCCCGAAATTATGCAAATAATTGTTTTAAAACCAGTACCAGATGTTCGTTTCCTTATATTGCTCAAAGACATGTGTTGCATTCTGTGTGCTCTGGCAGACCCTACATCATTGTGAAGAATGGACAGCCAGCTGTGAAGAACAAACACATTGAGGAATTGTCTCAGGGCTACAGGTGCGTTTGAAGCCGATCAATATTTGAAAGTTGCATTTGAATGGGGAGTCCAGTATGCAGATTTTAGACTGTCTTTATGCATGCCTTTTCATTGTGTTCCTACCACCCATTTTTCCCTGTAGAACATTTGAGGACTTTCTTCATGAGAGTCTGGTGGAGTATCTGGATGTAAATGAGGAGAATGACTGTAACATTGCTTTATATGAGCACATGATCAGCAAGTGAGTACTCCTAAGCCCAATAATTCAGGCCTTAAAAGTATTTGGACACTTGAACCACACCTCAAAATGTATGAATGTCATTGCAATAGAAAACCTGTTTAGTGTTTAGCTTGGAAATGTAACATTCTTTAAAATAAATGTTACCC
Organism: Scardinius erythrophthalmus; assembly: GCF_964197995.2. Lineage (NCBI taxonomy): Eukaryota > Metazoa > Chordata > Actinopteri > Cypriniformes > Leuciscidae > Scardinius > Scardinius erythrophthalmus. The sequence continues at coordinate 12,653,661 of NC_138228.1, forward strand.
GATGTCTTATTTTGTTATCTGATATAACATAGCTGTGGGGAAGAATGATATATCTGTACCATATTCATTATCTGATAATATTAGAGAATTTGATTTCAAATTGTGTGTATATATATATATATATGTATGTATGAATAAAAATTTATATATAAGTTGTAATAATAGTAGCTACTGGATATTTAATTGTACATAAATTACTTACTGTACACAAATTCTATAATATTTTTAGATTTTAGGGTTTTATTTTTAATTCACTTCATAGACAAAATGTTATACAATTTTATTATCAGCCATAACATAAATAAATATTTAAGTGTATTTTCCTTTTTTGAAGTGATTCCAATAATTTTTCAAGCAATTCAAAACCTGAAGGAAATAATCCATCATTTATCGGCTTTAATATATCTGCCAATTTTTTTATTGGGCCGATAATGGTAACATAAAATATTAACATATATCGGATGATACCGATTTGGTGGCCAATATATCGTTCATCCCTATAAAAAGTAAAAAAAAAAAAAACACTAATTCAGGTTCAATCTTCTGAATATTCCAGCTATGCTATATGTTTTATTCAGGGAAACGACCCATTTGGAGATCGAGCCGTTCACGCTGCTGGGGGTCTGCGCTGGTTTGATTCCTTATCCTCATCATAACCAGTCCCCCAGAAACACCTACCAATGTGCCATGGGCAAGCAGGCTATGGGTAAGACTACTACAGTCTCCATGTCCAAGCTTCCTGGAGGACTAGTCGCACTTACAAACGCAGACATCCACACACACTCCTATTCAGTCACAGACACACTCACTTTCACACTGACATTCAAAACCTTTGACGCGCACACCACATTCTGTATGTATGTGGACATCAAACATCGCCTGCTTGCGTAGTCATGCTTTTGTGAGTGTGTGTGTGTGTGTGTGTGTGTGTAGAGGCCTTTCCCTGCCAGTGTCTCTGAGTGTCATTAGGCATTCATTGTGTCCTGAGCTCAGTGTGTGGAGCAGGGTTAGTGTGCTCAGCTGCGCAAGAGGGAGAGAGCACACACACTCCGCTGCCCTGGTTACCAAAACTACTTAAACCTCTCCTGGCCACCACCCCCATTACAAAACCACTGAGACTGCTACTATATTTGGCCCAATATCCTCAGCCTTGTCTTCTTTTTTCTGGACGGACAGCCCCATACATGTGCAAATCCAGTTGTGTGGCCCCAGCCCTATTATCACACACTGTGTGCTTGTACCCTGATTGTGGAGTAATAGCATCTGACAAATGTCAAGGCCTCAAGGGACGGCGGCTATTATACTATAACCTAACCCCCCCCACCCCACCCCAGAGATTTTAACACTGCCGACACCAGCCTTCACATCAACACCCCTCAGACAGTCAGTTAAATGTGATTAGATGTGCAATAGTTGTTTAATATTGTTTAAATTTGATATTTTAATGGAGCGACAAACCCTTTAAGTTAAGAAAACCCTTAGTAGTAATTGTAAAGGCTTTTCTGGTAATATTTTACAGTAAGGTTCTATACATTAACATTTGTTAATGCAGTATCCAGGACTAATAAATACTGCAAAAATATTTTCATGATAGGTCATGATGTTAAAAATGTATTAGTATAGTACAAATTGACATTGCATTATGATCTATCATAAATTAACTATTAACAATAGTATATTATTAATTTACATGAACCTAGACTTAATGTTAAAGTATTGTTCTTTGTTAGTTCATGGTAATTCATTAAGTGTTAAAGGGATAGTTAACCCAAATGTGAAACATTATTTATTATTAATTCACCCTTATCCACCCTTGTTCTAAACCTGTATGATTTTCTTTCTTTTGTGAAACATAAAATAAGATATTTTGAGGAATGACGCAGGGTCTTATTTTGTTTAAATTTCCAACATTCTTATATGTTCTGCACAAGAAAGAAAGTCAGACAAACATGAGGGCGAGTAAATGACAGAATTTTCATTTTTGAGTGGATCAATCTATCTATTCAAATTTAACCTTAAGTGTCACAACTGTAATTAAATTCAGAGGTCTGTTGCAACCCATTGCTGATGTTTTGTCAGTTGTTAAAATGTTTTTCTTGTTCTAAAATCTTACTACTATATGTCGAATAGAGCAATGTTAAAAATACAGCATAATACCTAATATAGTGTATCATATATGACATTTATTAGCCAATAAAAAGTGTAAAAAATCCCTAAATAAATTATATTAATTATGTTATGTAAAATATAGTACAATATTATCTCATTTATATACTGAGGCATCATTAAGTTATTATTTTTCCTCATTTACATCTTGCTTTTGAGTTTTTGCTCAACATCATTTCTTCTCTGTTTCCGATCAGGAACTATTGGTTATAACCAGAGGAACCGTATAGACACCCTGATGTACCTGCTGGCGTACCCACAGAAGCCCATGGTGAAGACGAAGACCATCGAGCTGATTGATTTCGAGAAGCTTCCCGCAGGCCAGAATGCCACTGTGGCTGTGATGAGCTACAGTGGGTATGATATAGAAGATGCCCTGGTGCTTAATAAGGCATCTCTTGACAGAGGTCAGAACTAATCATTTAATGCTGCTTGCTTAATTTAAACATAATCCGTTTTCTTTAAACAGTCAGAACTGTTATTAGCTTTCTGAAGTGACTATATTGCATTTCCATATAAAATTGAAAAACAAATCTGAGATATAAGTGGTGTTAGTGAAAAAAATGCTTTTACTTCTATTTTGTTCATGGTTCGTTGTCGTCTGTTGTTCTTCTGTCTTGTATTAGGCTTTGGTAGATGTTTGGTGTACAAGAATGCTAAGTGCACCTTGAGGCGGTACACCAACCAGACCTTTGACAAGGTGATGGGTCCGATGCTGGACGCCGAAACACGCAAGCCCATTTGGAGACACAGCATCCTGGACGCTGACGGCATATGCTCGCCTGGTGAGACTCTTAGAAAGTAAAAAAAAACTCTCAGAAAGTTATAGTTAGTTAAACTGTATTTCAGCTGAATAATCTTTAATATATTAATCTGAGGATATGTATTGAAGTTTTGAACGTCACATCTCTGCCAGGTGAGAAGGTCGAGAACAAGCAGGTGCTGGTGAATAAGTCCATGCCCACTGTCACCCAAACTCCACTGGAGGGCAGCGCCCAGCCAGGCCAACCCCAATACAGAGACGTGCCAGTCTCGTAAGAAACTAATTCATTTTCTAAAAGCCTCGCAAAAGTTTTTTTTTTCTCCCTCACCAACCAAAATACTTACTTTCTTCATTCTATAGGTACAAAGGAACGACAGACTCCTACATTGAGAAGGTGATGATCTCCTCCAACGCCGAGGACGCCTTCTTGGTCAAGATCCTGCTCAGGCAAACACGTAGACCAGAGATCGGAGACAAGTTCAGCAGTCGACATGGGCAGAAAGGTACTGCAAGGATCCAGACCGGCATATTCTCCTCTGCTTTAGTAGATACTAGTGGATAAAACACAATTTCATCAATGAACCCGTCTTAATAACAAGTGGGAAGAGATGTTACTAAACTTGTTTTTTGATGTCAGTGTTATTTTCAGTGTCCAAGCTTTATCGTCTCAGCTGGCCCTCCCATCCTCTTCAACTTTTTTTTTTTTTTTTCGCTGCCTGTTTTTCAATTAATTAGCTTGTTGTCCCATGCCAGACTATGCAAATTTATAACAGCAGCGGCGCAGTCCTGGGAAAGTGTTTACAGCCCCCATTGTTTTTGAGCACCTCCGCTGAGAGAGCTGGTCAGTATGATGTTTTAATCAGAGCGTTAACTGGCGCCATGCATAATTCACTCATTTCATTAGCGGAGGTCGTCCACTGGCACTCATCACGGGACGTGACAGTGAGGAGGGGTCAGGGAGGGGTTAGCCGCAAACCGCCCGAGATGCTATTTACTGCTCTTTTTAAAGGAGCTTTTGGTATTTAAAGGAGCAGGCAAGTGTCGGTGGACCAGGATAACACAGGGCAGCTAATTGTTGTTGTGAAGGATAGTGCCGTTCTCTTGAATGTCTTTTGTGTGTTTAGAGGTGGGCTTTTATTGAACGGTCCCACTTGGAGAAGTTGAGCTGTGTTTTCCAGAGGTGTGTGACTGCGCTGCCAACCGCACTATAATGTTCAACAGGAATTCATTTACTTTTCTATATTGCTTCGCAGTGTTTGTGGTGCTTTAATTAATGTGTCGTTATTCGCGCACTAAAAGGGCGCTTTAGGTGCTTTTTGTCAAAAAAATTGTTCATGAGAACGCTGTACTTCAAAGAAAGAGATTTGGCTACCTTTTGGGTCGAAAGAAAGCCCATTAAAGACGTCCCACTGTGGTTTGGAGCCATTGGCTTTTAGAAAGATTCACAGGAGTTTTGTCTTACTCATTTTAAACCCCTCCTTCGTCCTGCGCCCCCATTCTGACCAGCCTCTACCACCCTCATAAGATCCGGTCACCGGAGAACGATAGGTTAATTATTTACCGGTGACCCAAACACACACCGAAGCGCTCGCGCACACACTCACACACACACTCTGATACTCACACAGCTGTCTTGGCAGGGTTCATTGTGCGAGCCGCCACAGAGGGGCTGTATAGCCAATGATGGAGGGCCATGGACTCTTACTGCTGTCCTGCTTTTCTTTGCTGATTTCATGCCTCTTTTATCATTCACTCTCACACAAAACAAACAACACAGAGGATGTGTGCTATGGGAACCGCTCTAGCTTATCTCTCTTGCTCTTGCTCACTTTCTCTCATCTTCCCCTAAGAAATGCTTCTACCTAATAGGGCTGCTACTACCGACATTTTGGCCATTGATTTATTTCTACGATTTTTTCAGCAAACAATTATTTCCTGTACTTAATGTTATTTGACTACTAAAAAAATATGCGAATTGTGCAAAAAAAATCTTTTTAACAAACACTGCTGTTCAAAAAAAAGATTGTTTTTCATCAAGGATGCAGTAAATTGATCAAAAGTGACAGTAAAGACATTTATTATGTTGCAAAAGCTTTATAATTCAAATAAATGCTGTTCGTTTGAACTTTCTATTCATCAAAGAATCCTTTAAAAAGGTATCACAGTTTTCATTAAAATATTAAGCAGCACAACTCTTTTCAATATTGATGCGAAAATAAATGTTTGTTGAGCACCAAATTTTAAAATGCATTCAAATAGAAAACCGATATTTTAAGTTGTAATAATATTTCACTATATTACTGTTTTTACTGTATTTTTTTGACCAAATAAATGAAGGCTTTCTAGGCATAAATAAATTTTAAATTAAATACAAGTTCAAACTTTTGAGCAGTAGTGAAACGTGATTTTATTTCCTTTAAATAATTGGAGAAAGGGATAATTTTCTTTTTTTATTGAAAAAAAAAGACTACCATAAAGGGACATCACTGCCAGATGTTCCCTGACTATCTATTATGAAATTTGTTGTTTATTTTCATTATCATTTATTTTTGTTGAGTCATTGTTGCAGTGCTTTAGGCTCTTATTTTGGTCTTACAAATATTATCAAAATATTGAGTAATCTGTGCAAAATTATATTAATGTGTTTAAACTATTTCCAGTATGAAAAACTGATATATGAATAGGGTATATATATAATATATATTTAAAAAATATATTTTTTGACTGCCCAAGTTCTCGAAAGCCCAGATTTTTTTTTTGCATATGGATGTATTGCTCTCCTCAGCTGAACCTTTCTTTGTGCGCTCTATGGTAAAGGGGAAACTATGGGTGTATAATCCCTTCTCACTGTCCAGCTAAGCACCTCTCCTCACTTCCTGCCCCTGTTCTTCTCTCTTTTATCACTTGCAAATGGCCAAATAATGTGTTTGCTCTGGCTGCAGGAAGAGTGAGGAGCTCTTCTGCAAACATTTACACTCTCACTGACTGCTTTGGACCACTTTCACTCCGTCCTGCAGCCTGAATTTCCAACGGTTCCACTTCAGCAGACATGAATACGTCTGCTTTATAGGCCGTTAGACTAGATGAGTTACGCAAACCTCACACTTTTTCATCTAGCATTTGTATGTGATTGAAATCACTCAAAACTCAATTAAGCTTTATGGGAAAGGTCTGCTCTAACAGGGTGGAGTTAACATTTCTTGCTGCCAGTTTAAGTATAGGGATGTCTTTGATTCTAACTTTAGTAATTAAATGCATTTTATGTATCTGTAAATAACATGGGCCACTCTCTTTGTAACAGGTGTGTGTGGACTGATCGTTCCTCAAGAGGACATGCCCTTCTGTGACACCGGAATCTGTCCTGACATCATCATGAATCCTCATGGTTATCCCTCCAGAATGACTGTACGTCCTTTCCCATCATCAGATTATTTGAGTTTATCTTTTAATGAGTTTAACACTTTTTGATGGTCTGATTTAGACATTCTACTAACTATAAGTAACTGCAACTACATGTCAACTAACTCTCAGTAGACTTAGTAGAGTATTAGCAAACTGTTGGGTTTGGGTTAGGTGTTAGGGTTCAAGTTACTAGAGTAAGTTGACATGTAGTTGCAAAGTTAGAATGTCTGTTGTGGGACCATCAAAAAAAGTGTTAGCAGATATTAAGCAGACAGTCTACTAATACTTTGAGAGTTAGTTGACATAGTTGCAAAGTCACTAATAGTTAGAATGTCTAAAGTGGACATCAAAAGTGTAACCAATTTTTTTTTAGAACATTTTAAAAAGCAGTTATGCAAGAAATGTTATGCATAATTATTATTGATCTTCAGATTTTAAAAATATGTATTTTGAATATTTCAATATTTTATTAGGATGCTTTATAACACAGCTCACTGGAATACTGACTACCAAACTATAAATGAGTGATGTCCCAGGCAACTAATTAAAATCAATATTTTAAGTCCATTCATGTGGTAATAAGCCATGTAACAAGCAGGATAAAGCATATCAGCTGGCTATTTTGCAATGAATGCATATTCCTTTTATTAGCTGAGATTTTTTTAATTAATTTAAATGATTTTTAAATATATATATATATATACATACATATACATATACATATATATATATATATACATATACATATACATATACATATATACAGTGAGGAAAATAAGTATTTGAACACCCTATTATTTTGCAAGTTCTCCCACTTGGAAATCATGGATGGGTCTGAAATTGTCATCGTAGGTGCATGTCCACTGATTTTTGATAAGATTTTCTAAAAATGTTTTTGAGTCTCTTATGCTCAACAAAGCTGAATTATTTTATAAAAGTGCAGGGGGAAAACAGCAATATTGTGAAATATTATTACAATATAAATTTTAAAATATTCCTGTGATGGCAAAGCTGAATTTTCAGCATCAGTACTCCAGTCTTCAGTGTCACATGATCCTTCAGAAATCATTCTAATATGCTGATTTGCTGCTCAAAAAAACATTTCTTATCAATGTTAAAAATCAATGTGCTGCTTAATAATTTTATGAAAACTGTTTAAAAAAAATAGAAATTCTTGACGAATAGAAAGTTCAAAAGAACAGCATTTATTTCAAATAGACATCTTTTTTTAACATTATAAATATCTTTCCTGTCACTTTTGCTGAATAAAATATTTTATTTATTTTAATTAAAGAAATTTTACTGACTGTAAACTTTAGTGGATTCCTGGAATGCATTTTCCTCTTTTCCTAAGATTCTCAAAGTTTTTGTCTTGTTTTCATATACAATGTAGTTTTCAGGGACACAAGTTCCTAATTTTGAACTCTGTGTTTGGGTGCACACAGCAGGCGTCATATAGGAAATAGTTTGAGCCAAGTAAAAGATTCCTCTCAGTGACAGAGAGGGGTCAAAGATCTTCCGGCTCTTTCTGTGCGTGACCTCAGTAAAGGCTACTGTCGTGCAGCGGTGCGTGACCTCAACATGATGTCACACTCGCATTCACCAGCTGCAGCGTCAGGAAAACTGTCCTACAGAGAATCTACACCGCTGCATTAAAGAAACGTGTTAGGGTCCCATGATTATTAGTTGCCTGGTTTGTTCTGTGTCAGGTTGGGAAGCTGATTGAGCTGTTGGCGGGTAAAGCCGGGGTGCTGGATGGCCGTTTTCACTATGGCACTGCTTTCGGGGGCAGTAAAGTGAAGGACGTTTGTGAGGATCTGATCCGCTATGGATACAATTACCAGGGCAAGGATTACGTCACCTCAGGCATCACAGGGTAAAAAAATCACTCTTGTTAATTTACATAATCATTTATATTTCACTAGTACAAGTTAGTTTAGTTATTAAAGCTTCATTTAATATTGATTGATCAGTTACTGTTCATTTCACTGATAATGATATGTACCTTGAAGTCGCTTTGGTTATAAGTGTCTGCCACATGTAAATGCATGAACATGTTAGTTATATTTGTATATTGCAAAAATCAAAAGAGCCACCAGAGGGTGTTTTCCCAATGGCACTTTGCTGTAATTAAGCAATCAATTATTATTATTTGCTCTTAGGGAACCTCTGGAAGCCTACATCTACTTCGGTCCAGTCTACTATCAGAAACTGAAGCACATGGTGCTGGATAAAATGCATGCCAGAGCACGTGGGCCGAGAGCGGTGCTCACTAGGTAAGAAAGTCGAAAATGTGTGTTCTCTAAAATTTGAATTGTAATGTCTGCTCAATAAGGTAACTGTATTATTCAGGATTCTATGTAATGTAATGCAGGCAGCCCACTGAGGGTCGTTCCAGGGATGGTGGTCTCCGTCTGGGAGAGATGGAAAGAGACTGTCTCATTGGCTACGGAGCCAGCATGCTGCTGCTCGAGCGGCTGATGATCTCCAGTGATGCTTTTGAGGTGGACGTTTGCGGGCAGTGTGGCTTGCTGGGATATTCAGGATGGTCAGTAAAATTGTACCCAAAAAAAACTACTTTTCAACAATAATCATATAATAGTGTATAATAGTCTAATGCATCGCAGGGATTAATTAGTGCGAATTTTCTGTCTATTTATGGCAGGTGTCATTACTGCAAGTCTTCGTGTCATGTGTCGTCTCTACGAATTCCATATGCCTGCAAACTGCTCTTCCAAGAATTGCAGTCCATGAACATCATCCCTCGCCTCAAACTGGCTCGCTACAACGAGTGAAGGGGAGTGATTACAGCATACAGTATTAACATCTGCATAAGACATTGTTTAAGCCTCAAGTGAGGCTTTGAAAGATCTTTTCATTTTTGAAAAATATCTTATATCTTATAAGATATTTGTTTATGTATAAAAAGAAGTGCCTGCTTGAATGTTGATTTTTTTTTTTTTGCCATTTCCTTTAGTTTATGGATGTTTGCTGTCCTAAAAATCTAGATTTATTTGTTTCAGTTTACCTTCAGAATAAGGTTTTTTTTTTTTGTTCTTTACAATAAACGAATAAATTGTGAATGTAAATTATGTAAAATGTCATGAGTTCTTTTTTTCTTTAGTGCGATCATTAGGAAGTTTTGGGGGTGGAAGTATTGAGCAATCTTGATGAAGTGTTAATGTGACAACACTGACAGCAGAAAGGAGCTTGTTGCAACATTGACCACCTTCCCACTTTGCTGCTACTTTTTTTTTTATTTTTACACTAAATCATCCACTATTCAGAGATTGCTCCCACCCACTAAGCAGCCGTGGAAGGCTTTGATTGGAAGAATGCATCTCACATCGGTAGAATGGGCTCTGACAGTGCGGCTCGCTCACTGGTTGGGGGGGTATAAGGGTCTGAGGGTGTCTCTTTTTGCCGGCTGCACCTGTCCTAGCTAATGAGGGGCTAATGAGACTGAGAGTAGACGAACAGAAAAAGGAAGTCCTCTGAGGAGAGGATGCAAAGATTCCCTGCCTCCTCCCTCCTTTCCTTCACAGCCTCCATCTTTAAAACTGTAATTAAGGAAATTTTCATTGATGTTTTGCTCTCTCTCTTGCCATACACTTCCCAGCTTGTTAGAGGTGCTGGTTAATCCATACACTTTCAAATGACTGCTGGGATATTGGCCTTTTGATGAAGCTTTCCATTAGTTTTTTTTTCTCTCTCTCTTTCTTTGATGCATCGTAGTATTTAGTTCTATTTTATGTTTTGTTGTTGATTCCGTACTTATTGTCAAGATGAGAGGCACATTACTGTTCCAAAGTTTGGGGTTCTTAAGATTCTCATATGCTCACCAAAGGCTGCATTTATTTGATCAAAAATGGATTAGAAACAATATTGTGAAATATTAAAAGTCAAAATAACTTTTCTATTTTAAAATGTAATTTATTCCTGTGGTGGCAAAGTTTTCAGCAGCCATTAAGTTCCGTCCACACCAAGAACGATATCGTTTTGTCGCCTGTCGCTTAAATGCTCGAGCTCTTTAAAGCAAAATTGATTCTGATTGGCTATCAATGTTTTTATCGATCACCTGCTGAAAAAAAAACTAAAAAAAGTTCCGAAAGTGATTCCAACGATATCTTTTCTCTGTGCCGTTATCATTATAGTTGTGGTGTGGACTCTGTTTTTATATATTTTTTATTTAGAACTATCTTTATCGTTATAGTTATCGTCTTTGGTGTGAATGTGCATTTTCAGTGTCACATGACTCTTCAGAAATCATGCTGATTTGGTGCTCACCTAATATTATTAGTATTATCAATGTTAAAAACAGCTGTGCTGCTTAATATTTGTCAAATTATTTTACTATTTTATTCAGGATTCTTTGAATAGAAAGTTCAACATTTTTCAACCATGTCTTGACTGTCACTTTTAATCATTTTAATGCATCCTTGATATATTTCAAATATACTGTACCCTTCCACTTGTGATCTAGTGTTGGTTTGCTTACAGCCCCCAAAAATATATATTTTTTAAGATGATAAAATATCACATCAATGGCATCTGCAAACAAATGAACTTTAAATAAAAGTTTAAACTTCTACAACAGCAAGTAAATCAGTTCTCAAGTTCACACGTGTCTTAGTGGAGTAATTAATCACATTACCCATCATCTATGGACATTATCCTCTAATGTTTGACAACCAGAAAGTGTCCAAATACGTTTTAATCAGTATATCTGTTGCTCGTGACATTCATTCTTTTAAATTAATGGATGTTGGTTTGATTTTTTCGATTTTTTTATCTAAGTGTCCAATGGCTACTGGTTGTTCCATCTAAACCTCAAATACCAAATAGATATCTCCAGGTGAAGTCCGACCTCCTCGCAGTGAGAAGGCCGTCGCCAGCGCAGTCTATAGGTGTAGCGAGCGTTCCTTTGCCGTCCACCAAGTGGGGAGCAGTTCCACCATAATCCCCCTTTCTCCTACTCGCTCTCTCTTTCCCCCGTGGTTCCATTCATATTCTAATCACAGCTTTCCCTTCTGCAGTTTGTAGGCACTCCATCAGAGCCCTCCCTGCCTCGGGCTCTACACTTTTACTTCCCTCTTTTGTGGCTGCGCTCTCCTCCCAGCACACTAAAATAAGGTTGCTTCAAGGAGAGAGAGAAGGGGAGGGGTGGGGGGGTCCACCAAACTTTCTCTATCCAGTTTTGCCAATGGCCTATGAAGTTTCTGGACTTTTGGCTTCAAAAGATGACGATGAAAATGTTTGCTCGAGATTTGGTTTTGTTTTTTGCACTCATTTGAATTAACTCAACTTTCACGCTCCCGTTTCCAGACCTATTAACGGCATCGCAGACATCAAAAAAGTTCTGCAATGGGCCAAAAAGTGGCCCTTGGATGGAGAACTTTAAAACTAAAGCAGCAGGGGCAGAGTGTGTATTTGCGTGTGAGGAGAGGGTACGAAAACGTATTAAATGCTATAATGGGAGACGGGGAGGCCACAGTGCTGGGATTGCGTAGATCTAAGCCTCTTTTTTTTTCTGGGAAGGGAGCTTTTCTTATTCAAAACAGCCCCACAAAAGACTTCCAGTGAGCCTTGCCACATCCCCATCTGACTCGAAGCCATTCATCAGCCTGCCGAGCCTATCAATGACATGTCCCCCATCAGGGCTCCTATAAAATCAGCCCCTTTCCCATGAAACATCAGCAAACATTTTGACGGCTCTGGCTTTTCCCCCGCTGGATCTCTGGAGTCTGTGACCCCCCCCCCCCCCCAGCCCCCACCCCACCCGCTCCTACAACCCACACCCCCACCTCCATCACCATCGCCACCCTCTCCACGGACCTCACATCTTATGCATCTCTACGACGGGCAGTTCTCTCGGAGAGACGGAGGGAGCTGAGGAGGGGGAGTCCAGCACGGAGCCATTTTCTCAGAGGAGCCCCTGGAACGTGCATGGGAAAAGGATGCATTGTGGGCTGCTAGAAGAGCCTGACATGGATTCCACAGGTTGGTTCCTGCCGCACCGCCGTGACATTGGGACGCCTGGGATCTGGGCTCTTTTGGAACGCGAAACGGGCCTTGGGATTTTGAGACCTGAGATTGGCTTCAGAAAAAGTTATTTAACCTTTCGTCAGGGAAGCTCTTGAATCTAGTACGGCAAGAGATAAGTTGGCGTGCTTTTTGGCCTCGTTTTTAATTGCTCCGGATGGGTGTGCTTCTGCTGAGAATATGGTTTTACACAGTTTTGGGACTATGTAAAGTTGGACGGCGTTTTTACGGAGTAGCAACATGAACTTAAATTGAGACTAAACTCACGCAAGGTCACAGGTCTGAGTTTGTTGTCCAGTTTAAGAGTTTTTGGGGGTTTTTTAATGATGCATGCACCTGCTGCTTAAGCTAAGTTTTGACTTGAGTCAAAATTGCACTTGGTACTATTGGTAAATATAATTGCTTCTCCTGAAGGTATAAATTGTAAAGACAACATTATTTCATATCGAATATTTCTAGATGTAGTGTTTTAACCACAAAATGTTACTTATTTACTCATTTCAATTCTAAAATGTAACACTCCGCGTGGCTTCAAAAAGCAGTGTTACCCATCGCTCAATTCTGTTCAATGCAGTTGTTTTGTGAGAGAAAACAAAGTTAATTATTAGATATTTGGGGGACTTTTCCACGCTGATATTCAGCGCAGGATTATTAATGATCTCAGATCAGTCTCGCCTTTAGATTGGATTTAATCCAATTATTTAGAGAACTACTTAAACTGTTCACAGAGCAAATGATTCAATTACAGACTGAAAATCTGATCTCAATGAGCCAACACTGACAGAGATTAATTAGATTCTGAGGGAGAGAAAAACAAAAAAAAGATTTGTTGAGCTTCAAAATAACAGCTGCAGTATAATAACAATACCTTTTAATTTAAATTAAATAAAATGTCAGCAAAATTAAAAATGATCATTTGGCATTTCAAATGCATGTTAATACTTAAAATAGTTTATACAGCCTGTTATCACTGATTGTAGCCTTTTAAAAATAACCTTATAAAATGTATAACGCAAGGAATATTTCACATTAAGTAAATGTAACTTATTTAAATTTTGTTCTCCATCTCATTGCAGGTTTATTTTGCCTAAATTGTGTTCTCATAAAATCCAAAGCCTCTCAATAATTGTCTCAAAAATGAATACTTGAGGGAAATTTAGTTTTCTAGTTAGTAAAAGCACCGAACTTTGTTCAGAACTTTAACAAATATATTAGCCTACTGATAAAAAAATAAATATCTTTGCTCCTTAGCATTGTGTAATATGTAACAGGCTATTTTTGGAACTTGATTGTTTCTTGCTTTTTGAAATGATGAGGATTTTATTTCTATGACAGGAAATGAGCAAATCGAAGCTGTGCCTGATTCACAGTAACGTTAGCCTATTTTCAGCTTTTAATTTGCTACCAAATATGACCTCCATAATGTATATTTTAATCAAGTCAAAAATACATATCACTTTTTTTTGTCTGAAGGCTGTCAAATAACGTATCCAAACAAGTGTTAAGTATCATAACTTTCTCCATAACTTCAGCCGCGATATGAAGCATCAGTAGGCTATTGGTTGCCCAGTGACTCAGCCGATGCTATATAGTAACTGTTGTCATGGCCCGTGCAGGAAAACATGATTGACTTAAGTTCGAATCGAATTATAAGTGTTTCAGTCTTGTGATGTAAGGACACCAGTCGGCTTACTAACATAGCATAAATGAGAATGGCGCTAAAAAGGTTCTATTATGACGACACAGCAATGGAGGAGCGGCGAGCGCGCAGAATCAATTGAGCGTGCGCGCGCCTGTAATTCGCCTCGGGAACAATGAAGGATTCCTGCAGTTCTTGCTGAAAACATTTCAAATAGAATCCCAGCTGCCCAAAGATCCGCACAATCGATTATAATTGAATTGCCTCGTCATTATTATGCCTCTCAACTCTTTAGGCAGTGGCTGCAACGCAACCACGTTAATGTTTATTGCACTCGTCCACAAACTGACAGGTAATGTAACTATAGCATATGCTATGGAATTTTAAATTACAAAAGTTCAACACGTTAACAAAATATTTCAAGCTCTGTGGGGAAAAAAACGACGAATAGGCCTAACGTTAGTTATGTTTAGGAACCACGGCGCGGTTGCACCTGTTGCCTCTAGCCTAAATGGATAAATCATATGCTGTTGAAATATAGGCTATGCTAAATAAGTAAATAAAAATGTAATTGAATAGAAAAAGGGCAAATTAGATTGCTACATAAAACGTTTGTAGTTTCGTTTCGCCTACTGTTTAAAACAAAGTTTGTTTCATCTAAAAAATAAAGGGCCTGCTACGAGGAGACAGCCGTATGCCTACGATAAAAAGTCATAATGTAAAAATATATAAAAAAAATGTCCCCTCTTTTTGCAGAGAGCTGGATTGAAAGATGTCTGAACGAAGGCGAGAGCAAGCGCTTCTCCACCCACTCTTCTATTGGAAACATGTCCAACGACGAAAGTAAGTAGTAATGTATCGTCATGAATAAATTAAATCAAAATAGACTGCATGAAACATTAATAATTCTGCTCAAAGAGAACATAATTTGAATGTTATCAGTGACTGAATCTTTCAAAAAGAAAGGAAAAAAACTGGAAAACTTTAATTTATAGGCTACTGTATATACAATTTGATATTGCATTATGTATAATTAATTTATTTTATTACTGATTCTGATTGTTGTTTTTCTTTTGATAAAAGACGAAGAGAAGGAAAATAACCGAGCATCTAAGTCACATTCAACACCTGCCACATTACAATGGTGAGTCTAATTTACACCAGAAATGTACATCACTTATTTTCATACCACCGCCTCACACAGGTTTTAAAGTAAAATGATGAATATAGTAATTAACTTTTTATATTTTGAATGACATCCAATAGGAGCAAACGGCTTCAGTCTGTGGGAAAACTCCTCCTTAGGTTTGAGATATATATGCTATTTTGTATAGTTTCAGGGCTCCATTTTGTAAAATATGACAAATACAGTTACTTGCTTTATAATTTTCAAACAAATCATTCACTTTTCTAGGAATTCTAGATCATGAAACAGCAGTTGAATTTCCAAATGTCATGTTTGCAGTCCTGTTGTTTGTAAGTTGTCGGTTTCAAGTATCAGAAAGGCAAACAGACTTACAACCTCACAGAGAAAGACTTTACAATAATGGCAAACAAAACTAAACTCGAATTTTTCAGTCCATTTTCACTCATATTTAAGTTATATTGATACTGTTATACTTGCACAATTAAAAATTTCTTTAAGAAAGAAAAACAATTTGCAAAATTTTATGTTGACCATTGCTTGAAGATCCCTCCAGTACACGCGGTAATATTTGTTTTCGAACCCCGGAACTGCCTCCCTCCATGTTTCACTGCAGAGTTTATTTAATATTGACTTCAGATGCGTAGACCCTAGTTTTCTATGTGCGCTGACCTAACTGTGTTCTCATTAGGTTGGAGGAGAACTATGAGATCTCAGAGGGTGTTTGTATTCCTCGCAGTGCACTGTACATGCATTACTTGGACTTCTGCGAGAAACTCGATTCTCAGCCGGTCAACGCCGCAAGCTTCGGGAAGGTATAGAAGCCTGCATTTAATAACTGTTTTGATGAGGTAATCAAATGTAAAAACGCTTAGTTTCCTATAAAAATGCATGTTCACATGAAAGAGGAAGGAAAACATCTGTTACAAAAAGAAAGAAAAGCATTACATAATACTGGGTATTATGAAGAGCCACAGCCAGTGGTCTTTTCTTACACCTCTTCTGCAAACTCATAGCTGGACAATAAAAACAATGAACATGTTCACCCTTGTTCCCACAACCCCTCAACCCACCTACTCATATAGCCACCCCCCGACACCCTTGTCCCGCTCCCCCGGGTCCTGTCGGAGGATATTGAAAAAGAGAGGGGGCCTGGATTAATGTGTAATTAAAGGAAATTTGGAAGGGTGAGATGTTGCGGAATGTTAGATCAGTGGCTGGAGCAGCGTGGGGTGTCCTTTAGGAAGGCTTCATTGATTCAGGACAAAAAAGAGAGAGAGAGCTGGACCTGCCTCCCTGTCTGCTCATTTATCAAGCCAAGCCTGACAGAAACTTCACAGCTTGGCCTCTTTTTTCATCCCGCACAATAGAGAGCTTCACTGTTTGCAAAGTTTTCTGCACCAGGAGCTGGACCAAGGAGCTCATGGACAAAAAGCAGAGAGAAAAAGAGAGATTGGCCAGAAAAGAAATGTCAGTGGACATGTATGAATCGAACAAGATGATTGAGAAGATATTTTTTGTCGTAGTTGTAACAGATAACACACTGATGTCACAAAAAAGGTCTGGCCAGAAAAGTTGAGTGTGTGTGTGTGTGTGTGTGTGTGTGTGTGTGTGTGTGTGTGTGTTTTACAGATAATAAGACAACAGTTTCCTCAGTTAACCACACGGAGACTAGGAACGAGAGGCCAATCGAAGTAAGTTCCTTCTCCAATATTATAGAACTTTTCTAACTTTTCACATTTATCATATCACTTTAAATATGTTTTGTCAAGTTGATGACAATCTGAAACTGAGCCAAGTGGAATCAATAATACTTCCAAAAACGAATAATTAATGATTATTCATTTGCAAAGTCTATCTAAACCCCAAAAATATTTTTTTTTCCGTGAAGTAGGAGTTTTTAAAAATGTATTTATAATTTATATGAAAAATATTTTACTCTCTAGTCAAAAGATTGGAATGATTAAGATTTTTTAATGTTTTTGCATTTATTTGATTAAAAATACAGTAATAACAGTAATATTGTGTAATATTATTACTATTTAAAAGTTAATGTTTTCCAGTTTAATGTATTTTAAGACCTAATTTATTCCTGTAATGGCGAAACTGTATTTTCAGCAGCCATCGCTCCAGTCTTCAGTGTCACATAATCCTTCAGAATCATTCTGATCTAAATATATTATATATAAATTACATTTTAAAACATGTTACAATAGAAAATAGTTATTTTAAATCATGTTTCACAATAGGACAGTTTTTACTGTATTTTTATAGATAAATAAATGTATAAATGCAGCCATGGTGAGCATTATATATATATAATGTTACTTGGCCCATTTAAAAAAACAGTTATGAGGATCTTAGTCATTGAGAGACATATTACCATTTAAACCTCCACAAAAAATGTTTTTCATATATATATATATAAAAAAAAAAGACCTCAGCAAATCTACTTTAGACTTTGAACACTTTCTAATCATGACTGCTTTAGTACTGCAAAATTGTCAGCAAGCACATTAAAATTCATATATAATCTTCATCCTGCCACTCACTTGTCCCTTTTAGGTATCACTACTATGGAATCGCTGTGAAGGAGAGCTCCCAGTACTACGATGTGATGTACTCTAAAAAGGGCGCTGCGTGGGTGAACGAGACGGGCAAGAAAGAGGTCACCAAACAGACAGTGGCGTATTCACCGCGCTCCAAGCTGGGCACTCTCCTGCCAGACTTTCCAAATGTCAAAGACTTAAATCTGCCTGCCAGTCTGCCAGAAGAGAAGGTAAACAGATCACTAAAACCTCTAACTGCTAACCTCCAACTCCAACCCCCCTTTTCCTCCTCCTGCCCGCTTCCCACCCCTCTAGATCCTGCTTTCATGTGTCAGGCGGACCTTCCCTGGGCCTGGATTTAGATGAGGACCTGGAGGATTTATGTGTTGGTTCCTAGCGAACTCTTAATCTTTCGAGTAGATAATAAGATCTCGCATTGGACAAAGGACGGGCACTAGCTGTCTCGCTTTAAAAAGGTGCCTGTAATTTTAAATGGTTTGTGAGCTTCTGATCTTTAAAGCCTCTTTTCATACACTGGTTTGGCAAGACCTTGTAAATAGGCATTGTTCGTGTAAGCAGCTTTTTTGTTGTTTGGTATTTGTATCCTCTTTCTTTAGTGTTAGAGTCTTTTAGTGTCTTATTAATGCATGACCATGAGTCAGGAATGAATTTGGTATGACATCATTAACCAAGAGTTTCGTTGAATTAGTCTCTGTGGGAAAGTATTATAAAAGTCGTTTAAATGGGCTTTTTTTTCTCTACAAGGTCTCAACCTTTATCATGATGTACAGAACTCACTGTCAGAGGATATTGGATACAGTCATACGGGCCAACTTCGATGAGGTTTGACATTTCTTTTTTTCTTTTTTCTTTTTGGTTGGATGCATGCATGCATTAAAATGCTTTGAATTATGTTTTCTTCAAGCTTTTTCATCCAGTGGAATTAATGGTTTACACAAGAAAAGGCTTCCTTCATATTTTATCACAATGTTTATTTGTTTGTGTATATATAGGTCCAGAGCTTCCTGTTGCACTTTTGGCAGGGCATGCCGCCCCATATGCTCCCTGTCCTGGGCACTTCTACTGTGGTGAATATAGTGGGTGTTTGTGACTCTATATTGTACAAGGCCATCTCAGGAGTCCTCATGCCCACCGTCCTACAGGCTCTACCTGACAGGTGAGCCCCATCCCTGCCTATTTTGATTTTGTTAAAAAAAAGTGTATAACAGAATTTATACACTTACAGTTTTTTGAAAGTGCTGCATTTCCTGGCATAATTCTGGGTGAAAGGGGCAGAGGTGTGAAGAGTACCTGAAAACCATACTTGCAGTCACCAATTCCAATACGACTTGAGTAAAAGTCTTAGTGTCTGATTTTAACAGTACTTGAGTATTTTACTCATACTGAATGTGTAGGCTCAAAGACGCACTAGTCCTCAACACCTAAGAGACATGCCAATGAAAAACAAGAAACAGTTGATTTGTGAGGAGAGCAGTCACATGTTTATTTTCTAAGAAACCTCAAAATTGCTGTAAATCAAGGTTGACACAATGTCTACAAACACTCAAGTCTCAGTTAAGCTCAATAGTTCAAAAATGGCTTAAGTAAACTAATATCCTTCAAAAAGGTCTCTTCAATATAACGGATAAATAAAAATGTTAAGTAAAATGAAATATCCAAAGCCTGCTTGCACTGGACACTGGTTTCAGCCTCATCACCGGCTGCAGTCATGTCCTCATCTCATATATGAAACACCTGTGATTCACAACTACCTGCTAATGCACTTACATTCGCTTAGAGTAGCTTTGTTGACAAATTTGGTTAACGCACAAGATACATTCAATGCCCTGTGGATGGCAATATCACTTCTTTTGTAGCAGAAATAAACTGCTGCAGAAAAAGTT
Source organism: Scardinius erythrophthalmus (assembly GCF_964197995.2). NCBI lineage: Eukaryota > Metazoa > Chordata > Actinopteri > Cypriniformes > Leuciscidae > Scardinius > Scardinius erythrophthalmus. The sequence continues at coordinate 12,673,270 of NC_138228.1, forward strand.
AGGTTCCATGTAAATGTTAATGAGAAATTGCATTACTCATCACAGATATATTGGAGTAAAGAGTACATATACTGTTAAAAAAATGAAGTCATTTATAGAGTAAAAGTTGCTAATATCTTTGATTCTACAAAGTAGCCAAAAAGATTCTTAAGTACAAATACTTTACACCACTGGAAAGTGGTTATTTAATGAGAAAAATTAAAATGATGGCAGGACTTGATTTTATTCATTGGAACTGGTTGGATTAAGAAAAGCTGTAGAATTTGGGGAGGGTAAGTAAGACTCAAGGGTAAGGTGGCATCCGCCAAAAGTCAAGTAAAATCACATTTAAATAGGATAACAAAGATTTGTTACGATTATGAAGATTTTTACTTGCATATTATATATTATACTATATTTCACATTCAACATCATCAGAATTGCCTCAGTGCTGATTGAACTCCAAGCCTTGAGACTTTTTTCTTTTGTCAAATGGACTTTTGTCTTCAAGCTAAATAAATACCTTTAATACTATTGCCACATAGATCATGCTAGCATTGCATATCTAACTTTTGCGTCAAGGTAATTAACTTAACAGATTACCTGTCAATGACGCATGACTCCAATTTTTATTGCCCCAGACAAGAGGTTAACAATTTCATTGCGTCAGAGCATTCTTTGTGTAATGTACACATTGAATGTTTTTATACATTTATGTCCTTGTTTTTGTGTTTTGATAATACAGCCTCACTCAGGTGATCAGGAAGTTTGCCAAGCAGCTGGATGAGTGGCTGAAGGTGGCATTACATGACCTACCTGAGAACTTGCGCAACATAAAGTTTGAATGTAGGTGCCAAATATATTCAATACTCTCAAAAACATCAAAATGAACTTTGCTAGTATTCTAAGGCTATTTTTAAACCAATTTGTTTTTAATTCTCAGTGTCAAGAAGATTTTCCCAGATACTTAAACGACAAACATCATTAAACCATCTCTGTCAGGTATACAGCAGATTTATGTTTAATATTTAACTTTTTAATATCATGTTTTTGCAAATGTCTATGATCAGTCATAGCGCATGGAGAAATTTGAATTAAAATCTTGCTCTTGCAGGCCTCTCGGACGGTGATCCACAGTGCAGACATCACCTTTCAAATGCTTGAAGACTGGAGGAACGTAGACCTCAACAGCATCACTAAACAGACTCTTTATACAATGGAAGACTCCAGAGAGGACGAGAGGAGACTTATCATCCATTGTAAGGAATAGTGGTGCATTTCACGATCAGATTTTAATGAAAAAGTATCAGATAAGACATAGCCGGACTGATTCAGATTTATTTGTTAGTGTTTCTGTACTCCACCACATGCAGTGTTATTGCTGCAGAATCACATGCAGCGCTGTGTTAAAAGCCCCACTGGTTTACGTTTCGGATTTCACACAGTAGCTGTCAACCAGAGCTGAATCATTCCCACGACCATGAGCGTCGAGCTTTAACCACAGGCACTGAGAGGTTAACCCTCACAGTTTGACACCCCGAGGAGCATTTCAAATTCATTTCAGCGTCAACCTCTCACATGACTGATCAGGTCAAAGTTCAAAGATTCTGTCATGTCATCCTCAAAAGAGCTCCTCTTTCTACAGTTTCATTTGGAGATCTCACATCTTTGCCAATAGCATTTTTGTAATTATGGATTAGCAACCTTTACAAGCAATTAAAATGGAATTTGACCAATTTGAGAAATGCATGCTTCAAAATAGAAATTTGTTTTTAATCTCTTAAACTCTTTTCTGCTGTTTTTCAAAGTGTATCAAGAATTTGACAGACTGCTGGAGGACCAGTCCCCTATTGAAGCCTACATCGAGTGGCTGGACTCTATGGTGGAGAGATGTGTCGTGAGGGTACGTGTACGCAGAACATGATTTCCCCAAGTACAACTTGTTCCTGGATCATCATCTTTGTTGATCCTGGAACAACCAATCAGACTTGAGGGACAAGTTTTCAGTTTATGTCAACTTTAGGCTTACAACCAGGGTTAGGTGCTTCTACATCAGTGTTGTTCACCTATCATTTCCCTCTAATTTTAGGGATAACTTATGGGTAGGGTTAGGCTAGGTGTAAGTATATGGTTGTTCCAAGATCAACAAAATATGCTTACCCGGAAAAATCAGGCTTGATTTATACTCTACTACAGTATGATGATCCTATAATTAGATATCTGATTTTATAGCTAAAATATAGGCCTATATATGTAAATATGAATAATAATAAAAAACCTATACCTTTCAAAAGTTTGGGGGTCGGTAAGATTTTTTAATGTTTTTGAAAGAAGTCTTTCTCTAGGCTCCATTTGTTTGATCAAAGATACAGTAAAATAGTAATATTGTGAAATATTATTACTATTCGAAATATTTGCTTTCTATTTATATTTTAAATGATCATTTTAGCATCGTTTTCAGCATCATTAATCCAGTTTTCAGTGTCACATGATCCTTCAGAAATCATTCTAATATGCTGATATGGTGCTCAAGACAAATTTGTTATTATTATCAATGTTGAAAACAGTATATATATATATATATATGTACGGATGTATAATTTAGATATTTCAACAGAAAAATAATCAAGAATTGTCTTTACACTGTTTTTATGTTCTTCCAATCCAAACTAAGTTTACAGGTGCCTAACCCATGCTACTCTAAATGCCGTCACAACATACTTAAGACCTATCGTGATGCAATTCCCCAACTTAATGATGTCTTCATGGCCCTCTTTAGCGGGGCCTCAATTATAGTCCAGATATGGGCTTGTAAATCTGGTTGCCATGGGAACTTATACTACCTACCAGACAATAGTTCAATTGGAGGGTGTTTCCTTAGGGGCAAATCAAATAGTTGACTTGTTGACGTGTTTTTCGTACTTAGGGGTTAGGCCCCAGTATGGACCCAAAGGTTAAGGCCCCTGTGCCTTCCCCCAGGCTTTTCTAATGGTAATACTCCCTTTAGGTGGCGGGGAAGAGACCCGGATGCCTGAAGAGGGTAGCTCAGCAGTTCCTGCTCATGTGGTCATGTTTCGGGACCAGAGTTATCCGGGATATGACGCTGCATAGTGCACCCAGCTTCGGTGAGTCAAGCTGCACCGTTTTGTCACAATCATCCTATTAGAAAGAGTAAGAACTTCTTACTGATTTTATTTGTTTGGAAGCTTGAGTTTTTCAGGTTAACTAAAAGTTTCTCAATCCACAACACCAAGTGTCAACTTTTAACTAAGATGGCAGCTTTGTTAACTCTTGGCTTACACCATCTAGCCGTCTATGGCAAAGTTACTGAAAGAAGGGCCATAAAAGAGGTAAAAGCCCCCTCCCTGTCAGCTCTGTCTGTGAATATCAAAGGCACAGTTGGTTGCAGTGTTTTGATAATGCAGCTCTCTGTACAAAACAGCTAATTAACAAAGGCAAACCCCCACCAAGTCTTTCCCCCTTCTTCCCATTTTATGACCGGGCAGTATTGCGCCCAGTCCGCTGAATAGCAGCGATGTTTATTATGCACATAGTGGCTGGAGTTGCTAACACAATGTGAGGATTGTGCCATGCTCCTTATGAATTCTTTCCCCCATCTCATTCAGAAAATGGACTCAAAGCATCATATGCTTCAGTAACTCTGTAGAGTTTATGGTTAGTTTGGTTCTGACTTGGATTTGAGCTCTTATCTTTTAAATTGTGCAATAGTATTGCGCCAGTTAACAACATCAAATCATTTTGATCTCTCAGAGATTCAAATTCAAAATGCTTTATGGTAGTTGTCCACGAAGCCTTCATTTATTACTTTTTTCAGACAGGAGACTTGAATTGGTAGGAACTTTTTATGGTAAATTGGATTCTTTATATTTCTAGGCTCATTCCATCTGATCCACCTCATGTTTGATGACTATGTACTCTACCTGCTTGAGTCTCTGCACTGCCAAGAGAGAGCCAATGAACTGATGAGGGCTATGAAAGGAGAGGGCTCACCAGGTAAGATTGATTTGTTACAAGCAATAGAGCTGATCTGTCATGACATCAAATTTGTAGACTAACACAGAAAGCTGATTTGTCATTAAAACAGTAATTTTCATTAGTATGTAGTTGACTTTACTTGAAGAGAGTTTCAAGTTTTGTTCTGCAACATAAGTGACATACAGTCAAACCTCAAATTGGAATTTTGAAGTTGCAATTTTTTTAAGTCTATAAAGCCTGCTGTATCAAATTTGATACACAAATTTCCAAGGCCTCTAAATTATCAACATGAACAAAACATTGCTGAAAAACCTCTTGTACACAATCTACTACATATTCTGTCGTCATCTTTTTTGCTGTGAAGTCTCTAATGATTTCTTTTAAGTAGATATAAGAATAACTTTTATATTGATAATCATATTTCAGTATGATCACTTGCTGGACTGTACCAACTTAGGTTTACTTCATTATCCATATAATTTTTTAGAAACATCATGTTCAAATATGGTTAATCAGGCTTTTGAGGAATGTTCATTTACACGTCTCTCAATCATCATTGTATTGGATTCCATTATATGAAAGAGCTTTGAGCTACAGAGCTATGATCATAAAACTAAGCCTTTAAAAATCATCTTACAAAGACATATAATTAGGAGATAGACAACTGAATTGGTAGGAACCAATAGTAGAGTAACAACCGATATTTATATGCATTTTATGTACAGTAAGTAGTCTGCTATATTGTTATTAAGATCTCATTGATTTACATTACAAGCCATTAAAATGTCATATTGCTTTTTGGCCATATTAATAAGCAGCAGCACCAAATTGCACATTTTTGCACATAATGATCTGTCTGTTGAAATAGGTTGTCCAGCATTGTCTTTCTAGCTAAGCTGGTTGACCATAGCGGGGAATTCAGGTTAATTGGGACACTTTTCTCCATTCATCTCAATGGCAAAATAGCGTCCCAATCACATCTGGTTAAGGTTGTTAAGATGTCTGCTGGGGCATCTTACACCAGCAAACCATCACCCAAAACATGCATTGTGGTTATTGCAGCAGAGAAAATCTAAAATGCTGTGATAGTTTTCAAAATCGCAAAGATTTCTTAACATTTTAGGCTTTTGTTTTGGGCTACTACAGCAGATACTGGGGAAGAGCAGATGATGATAGGCTCCACCCCCACATCTACATCACCTGGACCCTACTCTCCTGTCAAGTCTGTTCACTCGGTGGGCGTACCAGTAGAAGGTTCCCCCATTTCAGCCCAGTCTCCGGAGTACACCAGCATATCAGCTACCACAGGTAAATGGTGACTCCGAACTGATTATAACACTCAAATCTTACATCACAGTATCACATTCAACAGTACAACTACAGGCCCATTCCATGCATTCATTAAAACTGTATCTCACAGTAAGCTCATTTAATTAACACGCCAAACACGTTTCTTTGTATATGTATGTCTGTATGTGCCAGGAGCTGTTCAGTCATATACCTGGTCCCTTACATACACAGTGACAACCTCAGGTGGCAGCCCACCCGATACTGGATCCCAGCTTTCCTGCATGAGAGGCGGACCCCCTCTACACAGCTCCACCCCCTCCACCCACAGGATGCCAGTTTACCCACATCGGGATGAGCATGGGTGAGCCCCCAAAATCAATGACAAGACATTAAATGATGTTGAAAACAACATTACAGTGTGGATTGTGAAATGTTTTAAGAGATTTGTGCTCCATTTTCTCCAGGTATACTGGCAGCTATAATTATAGCTACGCAAACCAGCACCATCATGCCATCCAGAGTCAGTACTCCAGTTTATCCCATGAACCAGGGCTGCCAACCCCTCTGCACTATTCCTCATACCACCGGACCTCCGCACAGGTCAGGCTCCTCCCACCCAAAATCCTAATATCATACACTACAGTATTATTTTAATATGATACTATTTATTTTTAAGCTTAGGGGAATTTCTGAACTATATATAAAATATCTTAAAACATGTGATTACAGCATATAGATTGACAATTTTCACAGGCTACGCCTTCAATTTCACAAGTTCGTCAGTTATGTCAATTAAAGTCACATTAGTTCAGTTAACGCCCATTTTCACTAAACATAAGGTGGAAAATATTCAATCAAATTAAATGATAGATAATAAGTATGACCCAAAAAGTCATCATTTTGACATAAAAAGTCAAAATTAGGCCATATTAAATGATAAAAAGTCAAAATTGAGAAACTGTCAATTATAACATAAAAAGTATTTTTATGTCACAATTTAAACTTTTTATCTCACAATTATGATTTAATAGTCAAAATTGACATACTAAGCTATAATTTGAAGATAAAATGTTGAAAGTTTGATAAACCAAGTTATATTTTTGTCAAAAAGTCTCCTATAGTAGTATGTCATAATTAAGACTTTTTTCTCATAGTTATGACCTAATTCTGTATAAAACTTATTATTTCAATTTTGACTTAGTATTTTATTATTTTGACTTCTTGTCAAAATGATGACTTTTTATGTCATAATTATTGGGAAAAAAATCTGTGTCAGAAAAGGCTTACACATGCATTAATTGCATTTTCAACCAATTTTCAATGAGAAAACATTACATGGGACAAGGAAGTTTCCGAGTAAAATCTCTTGGTTAAAAACTACAAAAGCAAAGAATTTTTTCGCAGATGAATCATGAACAATAAGACTAGGAATGAGTATTAAGAAAGTAAACATAATAACAGATGGAAATGGGTGTGTATTCCCCAGTATTTGGTGTGGAAGTGTATTCTGTCCTCTTTCAGTATTTAGTGTATTCTAGTCTCTTTTACTGGGTTTGTAACTGAGAGAAGAATACTATATACATACTGTGAAAGTGAATGGTGGTTGATGTATTACAGTCATTAGCATCTGAAATGTTCTTTTAACTGGTATCCACAGAGTTTTATGGATAGAGAATGCTTGCTTGCCTCAGCACACACTGGGGTAATAGGCTGAACTCCTCCTGATCAGAAATACTGGTCATTTAGCATATGTATTTAAAGTGTATTGACTTCTGAAAGAGAACAAAGGTGGAAAAGTTCAGTTAATTGTCTTTGTTAAACCTCTAGACAACTGCTGGATTAAAGTTTGATGAAAACAACACTCGCTAAATCTCAAAATGCTGCCGTCACTTTAGCGTGAATCAGCCAAAGCAACATTTTCCATCCAAATATTTAGAAAAGGTCAACTTTGAATACTGGCCTGGAAAAGCCTTGTTTAAATGTTAAAATTCCCTTGATGTCTGAGGCTTATTTAGGCCTTATGTAGTTGGAAAACCTGGAATGTTTGAATATTTGAATTTTAAAGTACATAATGAGTATTAGCCTATACATTTTAAGTTTGAAGGATGTGCAGTTTGAATAATGGAGTAGTTTGTTCTGGGTGCTAGTTAAAACCATTTTAAGAAAAGAAAGAAAGAAAGAAAGAAAGAAAGAAAGAAAGAAAGAAAGAAAGAAAGAAAGAAAGAAAGAAAGAAAGAAAGAAAGAAAGAAAGAAAGAAAGAAAGAAAGAAAGAAAGAAAGAAAGAAAAAGACAGATGTCTATGAGCTTTTTGATTATCAGATACATGAAAACCATTCGTCCGATCAGTTTGAAAAGATACAGCCAGAGGTGGACAAAATACACAACTTCCTTACTTGAGTGAAAGTATACAGATACTATGGTCAAATATAACTCCGTTACAAGTAAAAGTTGTAAATACCGAAAAGCACACAAGTACTTGTTTTTAAAAGTAGTTAAGTATCAAAAGTAAATGTCAATGCATTGTTTTATTATTGTTGCATTGTTGTATGTAATACTTACTGTACCTTATGCCTCTGAATCTATGCCTGCCTACCCTCATATCAATATCACATTTATTTCTAGAACACAGTTCCAGAAGTGGGATTGAATGTGAGATTGAATAAGTGCACTCAATAACGTCCACAATGGTTTCGGACACTCAAATGGCTGTTCCCTCAAATAGAGCCCTATTTAAAGTTTTTTGGCTTTTAGTATGAATATGTTAGCCTTACTGTTATCTATAAGCTAGTGTGCTCCAAAACAATGACAAAATTTGGATTTAGAAGTCCAAACCCAACGTTGAAAATGAGAATCCAACGCCGGACTTACGTTAATCTCCAACGTTGGACAGACGTTGTATTGTGGTTGAAAACGAAAATCGGGTTGACGTCAGAGTCGGTTTCTGACGTCAATCCGACTTTCATTTCCAACCAAAATGCAACCCCTGCAACCAAAATCATCCCCTGACTGACGTTACTACTTTCTACTCAAGGACCTTGACAGAATTGTAGTGGAGTAAAAAGTACGATATTTGTCTTTCAAATGTAGTGAAGTTAAAGTAAAAAGTTTCCAGAAAAAATAATACTCAAGTAAAGTACAGATACTCAAAAAGTGTACTTAAGTAACAGTACTCAAGTAAATGTACTTTGTTACTGTCCACCTCTGGATATAGCACACTAAGAAGCCTGTGCAGGTCTGTGCCAAATTTAGCAGATATACTGAATTGTGGACAAGCATTGCATTGTTGCATACAAATATACTAAGTGTATACAAAATTTACATGCTGCATGTTACTAGTTCCGAAACTGAGGGAATAGCTGAATGTTAAGTAGTCTTTATTGTGCTTGAGATTGAGAGAGTGTGAATAGTTGAATTAAATTGTTTAGTTGTGGATGGAGAGGAGTGGGTCTGGTCACATATATTGAAAGTCAAAGCGGGTGTGATGGTGGTCCAGCCTGCATTTGTAATGGGGGATCAGCTGGTCCTCAGAGTTCTCCTCCACACAGCGGATGCAGCCTCTGAAAAGTGGACCGTCTAGAGCCAAGAGAGCCACAAACACACACTCACACACACCCAATGTCTCCTACCATCCACTCAATGACCGTCTCAGACAACTCAACTAGCGGCCGGAAATCCAGATGGAAAAGCGTGTTTATTAAAATATTGTTATTCAATGGTCTCTTTTATCTGCATGAACAAGAGGTCACCAAGCAACACATCTAGGTCTCTGACCCCGCCTGACTTTCTTTTTCCGTGCAGCAGCCGTTCATAAAAGCTCTGACTGTGGACGGTTTCTATTTAGAGAGCACTTATAGATTTTTACTTCCACTTATTTTCCGTCAACTTAAAAATGGAGACAATGTCCACACTTTGTTCAAGAGAGCTACTCTGAAGGAGACAAATGAAGATTTTGTTGACTTCCCCAGAGAGAACAGATTGTTGACACATATCTTGAGCTGACATGCTCAGTTTTGTTTTTAGACTGTTACCCACAGCAACAAAAATACTTTTTTTAAGTGCTATGTTAACTTATCTTTCTTATTTTATTTTACCAGTACAAAAGATGGTGAACTGTTGCACTTTTAGTTGATTATTAGATAGTCTTGCATCATAATTTTAACAATAACAAAAAAAAAAGCCAAAAAGATGGATTGAATGCATAACATAGGGGACGGATTTATGTCATGTTTAGACTGTTGGTTCAAGTTTTATACTTAATCCAATCCTGTATGAGTTTCTTTCTTCTGTTGAACACAAAATGGCTACCGTCAACTGTCTGGTTACCAACATTCTTTAAAATTTCTTCTTTGTGTTACACAGAAGAAAGAAACGTATACAGGTTTGGAGCAAGTAAATGATGTGAAAATTTTCATTTTTGGGTGAACTGTCCCTTTAACATGAAGGAAGATGAAATGAATCGTTTACAGAATGCACAACATTGTTGTTGTCACTTGTGTTTTGTTGCAATAGTCCTCATGCATGTCTCTCTCTGATTTGTAGTATCCACTCAACAGCCAGATGTCCAGAATGGAGTCCTGTTTGATGAGTGGGTCTCCTCTTCTACACTCGAGCGCTGTGACCCCCCGTTGGCCAGACATGCCCTCGGCCAACAGCTGTTACACCAGCCCCGCAGTCCACACGTCACGCTACTCCACCGGAGACATGTACTCTCCTCTGGCCCCACGCAGGAACTCTGAATATGAGCATGCGCAACATTTTCCAGGATTTGCCTATATCAATGGGGAGGCCACAACTGGGTGGGCAAAATGATTGTACACCTCTGAGAGTCTTCGTCCAAGACAACAGATGTCTGCGTGTGGAAAGCTGAACAGATAAAACAGCAGCCGCCCATATTTAACCTAATTACAGAGAATGTATTTGAGTGGAAGTGAGTGGAAATGTTTTTATTGGTGTGGTCAGTGTTTACAGTGTAAGCTGCCAATGAAACTCTTTTCGAATCGCAATCATTGTGTGAGTGCAAAAAGGCAGTGTCCCAGTTGTGCCTTTCCTCGCCTTTTTCTCATTTATCTCTATCTCTGTACACATTATAGACCGTTATACTCTCATTTACTGTGCAAAAACTTTCATCGCTGACCTCGTTTCAGTGTAAAATGCGCACATCTCACAGCATTCTGTCACCACAGGTTGGGTGTTTGACGTCAAATAGTGATCTGTTAACAAAACCACAGGGGGTTTTTTTCTCAGCCCCTGTCAACATCAAAGTGTGCAGCTTTCCTAGCATAAACATAACACATCCTCAGCACCAGGAAGAATTGCCTTAATATTTCACCTCAGAACGCCCTATTGGCCAGCTGCCAGGTTGCGAACGTCATAGGAGTCTAAACAAATAAGGGCAGCTCACATGAGTACTTGCTGCATGCGAATGTGAACATAAGATTTCTCATATTACACAAATGCAGAATTACCCCAGTGTGATCCTGGGAGAATATTAGAGATCTTTTCTGTAGCTTTGTAACATTGTGTCCCTTTGCATTGTTTATCTGTGTTTGACCTGTATATCCAGTTTTGTATGATTTAGGAAACCGAAAAGTGTTAACCTAGGTTTGTGTGTTTTTGAATGCACTCAAAGGTACTGTGGACCTATTACCCTATGGGTAGGAATAAAAAGGAAAGAATATGAAAATGTAACATTTATTATCTTTAGTCACTTTCTCTTGTAAATAAAAGCACTCAGTAACTTCTGTGGTGACAGCTGTTACTTAAATGATATATGTGGAATTATTTGTTGCCACATAAAGATTTTTAAAAACCCAGTTTGGATTGTCTTTTTATTATTTGTGTTTTTTTTTTCTTTTTTACTTGATATGTCAGATTAATCTGCTGAATTACACTTTTTTCAATGGTCACATCTTGATACTTCAACTCAAAATTTTATTATGTGTATTTATTTATTTATTTGTGCATGTATCACTGTAAATTGTTGCCTGCATCTATGAATTTTGTGCAGTATTCAAAGTATTGATTCAATTGAAAGTATTCATTCAAAAAATGACACTCTAAAGAAATGTAGAGGGAGAAGAAATAGTTAATATGATATGCATAATGCAAAATAATACTGCAGCCAGAAAAACAGAAGCTTGGTATTTGACATGAAATATGGAGCCAAACCCTCAGATAATTCCTTCTATGCTTTTATTACTGCAGGTGATATTTATATTCTAAAGGTGATGATACACATGGCAACTTTTTGAGCAATGTTGCTGGGCAATCTTGCCAATCGATTGTTGCTTGGGCACTTTCCCATTGAAAATGAGCAATAAATATATATCTGGATAATTTCGCTCGGTCATGGGCCCTTTGTCTCATCTGGTTGCCCATTGACGGCAACATTGCCCAAAAAGTTGCCCTGTGTATCATCACCTTAAGTTATTGAAAATGTTGGTCCAGAAAACATTCTAAACATCAAGTAATATTTCGTCTATTTCTTTTTGGAAAGTCCATCTTGTTTATGGAACAATGGTAGCTGGTTTCTAGCTGGTCTAAGTCCAAGCTGGTCATTTGTTGGTTGACCAGCTATCACGATATAAAACATGCTTAACCATCCTAACCAGTTTTACTACTTTTTTTCTGACAGTTTGACAGTTTTCAGCCCAATTATGTTGTAAAACTACCATCTTAAATTATATGATATAGTTTTATAGTCTTGCTGTTCCCACTGCCACCATAACATTTCCAGTGTACAATGAATATTATTATAAGACCTGGTACATTTGGACACTATCCAGGGAGCTTTGAGAAAATCCTCATTACTGGCATGTGCCTTAGGCGAGAAACAAACGTGACGTTTAACGGGTGAAAGTTGAACAGATGACAGAAACAGGAGGTGTGTAACTCTCATCTGTTCTCTTGTTGTGAGAAGGACTGTCAGTGTTTCTACTTGAACGGCGAAAGCAACATTCAGAGATGAGTTTAAGTGCTATTCTATCAGAGATCGACGGTGGAGATGACAGGGCGGTTGAAAAGCTTTTGCAGAAGTATAACACAGAGGTAAATTGGCTGCTGTTAGCTTACTATCTCATGTTGTTTTAATGCGCGCTAGCAATGTAAATGGTTATTAGCCAGTTAACGTTAGCCGCTCGCTAATCTCAATATACCCAGTGTGTGTGAACCAACAAAAAGGTTTATGATCTCTGCGAAATAAATGCTTTGTTTCTGAACTTTAAACATGTACTTCATTTGTATTTAGCGATGATTAAAGCCAAGAGGCGTTCGCCTTGTGATCGTAAACTAGCATCATCCAGCTGTTAGCCATGATAGAACCTATTTGCTACATCCAACTTGACTGTTTTTAAACAAAAATGACATATTTGCCCCCATGTATGAGCAGTGTGTGAATTATTGGGGGGGGGGGGGAATGGTAATTGCTGATGAATAGAGTAGAAATTAACTTATGTATTGGTTGTTAAGTTACGTCAAGTTATGGAAGGCTAAAGTAGGTTAGCTGGACAGCTGTCAGACAGGTAACTTAACAGCAGAAAATAACTGCCACTGCTGGAAATATTACTGTACTGCCAGTTTATCAACGACACATGCCTGTATGAATTATGCTGGTGTGTTAGCCATATATTCGGTGTTTACAATGATTTTAATGACGTCGAAATGTAATGCAATTTATTTTTTTCCCCAGGGAAACGTTAACGTTCCTGGATTTTCCTTTACCTATTCCTCGATACATGCTTTGAAATAAACCACATTTATTAACAATTTTTAGAAAGAGACTGATACTGTTACTTATTCTAATTCTAATTAAATTCATCAAATCAGATGTATTGCTGGTAAATCCATCTTAAACTGGTTGCTTTACTTTGGACCATACCATGGTAGTTGGTTTCTAGCTGGTTTAAGATAGTCAGTAGTTGGTTGAACATCATCTTAGACCAGCGACACAAATTATTTATTATAATTATAAAGTTTGGTATATGTAAGTGCTACTGAAATGGAGATTTCTGAATCTGTGCATGAGGAAAAAAACAGCCTTTAAAACTGCCTTTAAACATATGTACTTTAATTGACATCTACAGAGGATAATAGATTATGGGCTGGTTTCACAGACGGGGCTTAGATTAAGCCAGGATTAGACTAACTAATTTAGTTAACTTTTAATTTTAAATTAAATTAGGACAAGTAGCTAGCTTTTATAAACGCGCTTTAGAAAAAACATTACTGGTAAATTTTACATCTCGTGAAAAAAACAATGCCACTGACATATTTAATATAATATAAGTTATAATATCCCCAAATCTCTAAATTGACCTGTGCATTTAAAAACAATGATTTTGCCTGTAGTGTCTTGCCTTTATTTGGTCAAGCTTGTTTATGGAATATCATAGATGATCAACTAGCTTAGACTAGGGATGCAGGATATAGGCTATCGGCCACCATATTGGTATCGGCCGATATATGTTCGTTTTTAATGTTATTGTTATCGGCCTGATAATAAAATTTGGCCGATATATTAAAGCCGATAAACGTATTATTTCCTTCAGATGCGCACTGTTTGCCATGATGGTTTTGAATTGCTTGAAATATGATCGGAATAACTTTTACGTGCAACATGTCTGTCATGTCGGCTACATAAAATTATAATGAGAACATTATAATTGTGTGCTTGGGACATGAATTTTAATAGTGAGACTTTTGTTTTTGTAATCAGGCTCTCAAAAATTATATAAAAATTTGGATTTAGATTTATTGGCCAATATATTTGTTATCGGCTTTCGAATATAAAGAATTATCGTATCGGCATCGGCCAAAATTTTCATATCGTGTCCCTAGCTTAGACCAGCTACAATTTTATAGCAGGATTAGTGAACTGTTTTACTCATGTTTGGCTACTCTATGACTTTACAAGGATGCAAACATAGGACTTGTTTATCCCAGATTTATATCGTCTCATGTCATGTTTTCATTTCATTTCAGAACAGCCACACGTTCGCCTTTGACCGCAAAGAGGAGGATGCACGAATTGTGAGTAACAGATTTATGGTATATTATGTTTTGTATCTCAGTATGGCGTGTTCCGTGTTGTTTCGGTATGTAGTACCTTGTTTTATTTATAATGATCAATGATTTTTTAACCTCTTGTGTTTTGTGGTCCCTTCTGCAGAAGTTGTGTCAGGGTCTTCTCACAGTTCTCCGCCGGTCAGATCTTCCACTTTGCCAAAGCACCTGCCTGGAGACCCTGCGCATCCTGTCCAGAGACAAGCGTGTACTTGGTCCCGTAGGCACCAGAGAGGGCATCCTCACTCTAGCAGGGCTGGCCCGGATCCGTGTGGCGGGACACGACGGAGAGCCATTAGAGGTGGCGCAGTCAGCAGAGGAGGAGAGGGTTGTGGTGGAGGCCCTCAAGTGCATGTGCAACGTGGTGTTCAACAGCGTGCCGGCACAGCAGGTGGGAGCTGACTTGCAGTTGGCGGAGGGCCTTTGTGCCTGCTTGCATTCGGTCAACTCGTCCCATCATGAGGTGGGGCTGTTCTCGCTTCGGCTGCTGTTTCTGCTTTCCGCCCTGCGGACAGATGTGCGTGGCACGCTTCGGAGGGAGATGGGTGCAGTCAGGCTGCTCACTAACGTGCTGGAACGCACCCTCAACGTGCGTTGGGTGGGGCCATATGAGGCTGCGCCCCCTGATCCAGAAGCCCCGCCTGTTTCACCAGAAAACAACGATCGTGCCATGGAAGCCCTTAAAGCTCTGTTCAACATCACTATGTCTGACTCGAACGATGAGGTGAGATTAACAGTATTTGTAGAACAGCAAAATAACATTTTATGTCTATTTTATGATGCTTTTTACATACCCACTATATATTTTTATATCCACACAGAGGTTAAAGTTAACACTCGCTAAGCGAGTATATGAAACAGTGTCAATTACCAGTAGGCTGGTATCATTTTCATAAATTCTAACAATGCAATGTTGTGAGAACATGAAGGTGAACAAACATGAACGACTCTCGGAACGTTTCAGCCCAGAATCCATTCTAGCAGGTCATCCATTTTCGCTACTTTGAAACCGCAGCGCGGGCGCGCGCGTGCTTAGAATAAAAAGACCGTTATCGGTCGTTGGTGTGGACGCATATATAGTTATCTTTATCGTTATCTTTATAGTTATCGTGCTTGGAGTGAACGGGCCTTTAATCTGTTTAATTTATACAGTAAAGACTATGCAGCGTTATTTTACATTTGATTACTTTATTACATTTCTGAACCTGAGGTCATTTACTGTTACACCTACCTGAAAAACGTACCCGAAAAGCAGTTTACTCAATTTGTATCTTTGTTCTGTTGTATTTGTTTGTGCTTTTACTGACAGTTTATTTGTCTTTAATAATGTTTTAAATTTATACTGGTTAGGCTAGTACTTTTAGCTGTGGTATCGAAATTGGAATAGAGAATTGTGAATTTTTAATGGTATCTAAAACTTTAGTGTCATTACTGCCTGATTTTGTTTCATGGTCAGTAAAAAATATTTATGGCCGGTAAATTTACTTCAGTCACCCCACCGGCCATTGGCAGGTGTGGCAAAAAGTTAGTTTAGGCCCTGCATCCATACTTTATACCAGTCTGTGCAGTACACCAGAATTAACCTGAAGAAAGCAGTACTGTAATTAATTTACAAAGATGGATAAGATTTAAATCGCTTGTGTATCTCACACCAAAAACAGAATGGAGGATAATGCAGGGCTTAGGTTTCCTGTTATACTGCTGTTGAATAATTGATGCTTGCTGAGTGGAGTTGGTGCTCTTGCCCCCAGCAGAGTGAGGAAAGACATGTTTATTTTCCTTAAACAGATCGTAGGTTCATTGGCTTTAATATGTTTAACACCAAGCTTTATAAAATCTAATTTCAATGTTCTGTTGACCTCTTTTCATTAGCTTTGGCAAGATACTCATGTCTCTGGATCATTAAACCACTTGTTTGACACCCACAATGTTTAGATTTAGTTTAAAGTGATAAAGCTGTTGTGATAATCAGCAGTGTGTCAGCCTATTTGTAACGTGTTTGAAATGTCTCTAAAGTGCTTTGTAAATTTTTAGAGAACGCAAATGATGGTTATGGCTTCATTGGTGGTACTATATCATCACTATTACTATTATTACGCATACTTAAAGGTACACTATGTAATTTTTTCGCCGCCAGAGGTCGCATTTTCAAAACAACAACAAAGACAAAGCTTGATGAGGCAATGAAGGAGAATGGAACTATGGGAGATGTAGTTTTCACCATCCAGAGATGTATAGAATTCACAAATCAAAATCATATAAATTAAGTATCAGCTAATAAATTAGTTTTTGTGTTACTTGTATGTTTGATCACACTTTATGTCATCGTAATGAATTAGCTGCCAGGAACATGAAATGTAATGCTATATTAGCCTGTTACTAATATGTGACTATTTGTCAAATGATTTGGTGGGTTTAGCCTATGCTGCGCAGTTTTACACATTTAAAACAATCGTACTAAAAGTACATTTGAACAAACCCACAGTATTTGCAAGTAATGGCAAAATATTTTAGTGCAATGCATAGGCTACTTAATTTCACTGCCATAGACTTGGTCACCAGACTTGATAAAAGGCGTTTCTGAAGTACAAACAAAGTGCAATATAACTGAAGTGTACAATAAATAATATATATTTGCTTACCTATCTATTAAAACACATGCAAGAGCAGAGTCTCTGTCGACAGATCAAGTCCAAGTTTGTTGCGAAGCTCTCCCCATCCTGAAAACGGCACGCCGATATTGATCCTTGTTTTATTTCTCCGTTGATCTGTTTACGTTTTTTGGGATTTTCTGTACTCGTCAAACTATAATCGTGAACCATGATGACTGAACGACAAAACAGCAGTGTGTGTGAGATATTGTATCATAGATATACATGCATAGATTCCTCATTAGCGTCTTACGTATAGCCACCCATTGAAACGGCTGCTAATGAGGAATCTATGTATTGTGTCTATGGTTTCTACAAGTGGAAACTGAGGATAGCTCGGATATTATGTCATTGATAGGCGACAATGACCAGGGACGAGCCATTATTAAAAACTGTAATTTCTCTGGATTTACAAATCCTTGGGAACTTTTGGGATAATTACACAACTGCATGAAACATATCACACTGTGAAAGTGGTTTTTGAATATTTTATTACAAAAATCTTAAATACTGTACGTTTAAGTATTATTTTCATCATCTAGCATTAGTGTTATGCTACTATTGTTGAGAGACTACTACAGTATAGTTTACAATCTATATATTTTTTTTTTTATTAAAAAACGTTTGTACATCAAGTTAACTAAAGTAACTAAATGAAAATGAGAAATGTTGCCTTAGCAGCTATTTTATTTCAGATAATGTTTTATTTCAAGTGATGACTAAACTATAATAACCCTGCCTAACAATTTGTACTATAACCATGATGCCTGATTATACCAAAGACTATGTATACACCAAGATGGCTCACTCGTATTAATATGAACAGGTGAAAGTGCAATGCGTAACATGGCAGAATACGTTCCAAATTCTAAATAAAAGCCAATCACAAATCAATAAAGTCCTTGCATCACTTCAGCTGCTGTTCGAAGCTCCAGTTTTTGATAGAAACAGTCAGTGTCCTGAGATGCATTCTTAGGACTTCATACAGTATATGCATTGACTTTATCCAACGTGTGATTTTTACCTGGTGGATGTTAACTCTAAAAAGCAAATTCAGTGTGCAGGATTTTTCATTTTATGTATTCAGAGTATGTAGTCAGAGTATGTATTGCATTTGTTGGAGAACTTTTCAACCATTGATAAAGTATGTTCTATAAGTATGACGTCTCCTCTCTCATAGCCTCATGGAATAGTAAATTAAACTGATTGCTAATTCAGAATCTCAGCCAAAGTAGTAGATCATCTGGGTATTTTTCACTAACTATTTTATAGTGCTGCGTATTTAGACATAAATTACCTATATAGTATGGAAGTTAGCATATTCAAATATGGAGCCACTGATTCACATTAAACGAGGGGCCAAACCCATATCTAGAAAGCAAAATATAATAAAGACTTGTGAGTGCGCTATTTTGATCACCCACAACAACACCCTACCATTGTGGTTGGAAGTTTTGTACGTGCAAGAACCACTCACATTTTCTTTGAGAAAATGTAAAAATGTTAGTCTTAAAATGCTAAAAGCTCCCACCCCCACCCTTTCACCAAGTAGATGAAACAACATTGGTACATTCCAGAGTTCTCAGCCCTTTGAATAGTTACTGAAGTAAGGCTAAGTGTGTCTCAACTGCCTGACCTTTTGTTGGTTTCGGTATGGCCAGCATCACCCTGACATAAGATGTACTTTCTTTTCTCAAGCCAGAGGTTCTCTCAGTCTCTCCATTGCCTCTTAGCTCTCTGGTTGTTTAGTTTGTAAAGGAACCCAAACATGGCATCAGTCTGCTATTGTTGTGAAACAGTTTTTTGGTTTAACGCTCACACAATTTCTCCTTTATTTTGATAGGACAGTGACCACCAGCTCCGGCTCATTGCAGGCATCATGAGACATCTCCTAATGCTGAAGACACACACTGAAGATAAAACAGAGGAGGCTCACAGGTACTTCCATTCTGAAAGATTGACAGCCAAATCCAGTTTGTTTTCTCTGTATACTAGGCTTGTGTATTTTGTAATTGCTTCAAAACCAGTATTCCAGTGAGCCAGAAAGCAAAAGAAATGCAAGTGCGGTGAATGTGAATGATGAGATGTCTTCTCCAAGTGATTAATGACACACCCCTTTGCCCCATCGAGACAGCTCAACGCATTCTGAAACTCCCACCCGTTTATTTGGGCTTGACTCATTGTGCCCACGGTGGTGCCGTCACCAGCCCTTTCACACTCCTGGAATGCTACCCTCTCTATGCATTCTACAGCACTCTGAAATGACTAACTCTACGCTCCCCTTTTAACAAAGTGCGTTGAATGTGCTGGACCAGTCCTGGTCAGTAGATGTGTCTTTGTTATTCAAATTGTGTCCATGGACTGAAGGTCCCCCCCCCCCCCCCACCCCACCCCACCCCTCAGTGTTTTCAGAATGCCTGCTCATGTCTGTCTGCCGCCATCACATTCCTAGAACGTGACATGAGTATGTTGAATGTTCTTTTGCGTCAGAGAAGATAATAAAATTAACTAATGATAGTGGCATACAAATATTTACTATATCTATTTGCACAGGGTACTTCCATGTGAGAGGGAGTTTTTTTTTTGGCATCTCTATGTGGTCCTGTTCGGTATCACAACTTGACTTGTCTAAAATGTTATCAAGCTCTTTGCAGTTGCACTGCACACATACTACGTATAAACTGAATTCTGAACTGAATTTTTTTCATGGGTGTTTTGGTGTGCATGAATTTAAGAATTATATGGACTCCTTGTTGAATTTTTTTCTTTTCTTGGAAAGACCTAAATTTACCTTGAAAAATAGAGAACACAGTTTTGTGAGAATCACCCTTCAATATGATGGTTTACTTTGTTGGATATAGCAAATTATGACAAAAATTAATGTGTTAAACAAGATGATGCATGCTTAATTTCACAATAAGTATGCAATTAATCGTGATTAATCCCAGATGTAACGTATTGTTTAATTATTCAACTTTTTACACAAGTCAATCATTCTCAGTTGAGAAATATGTATCTTTACAATTAGAAATTAGCCCAAAACAAAGATAAATTGGACAATTAGTGATAATTATTGTTATTATATGATTTAAATATATTAACCATTTATATTGCAAAAACATTGCATAAATAACAATAACATTAATAAAAATAATAAGGCTGTGGCTATTTAAGTGTAAATGCTATTTATACTTATAAATAGTGGCAGATACTATTTGCACCTCAGTGTTGCTGTACTTTAAACGGTATGCAATGATAACATAGTATAAATAATTATATTTAATAAATTACTAAATGGATGCTGCCTTATTGTGACAATAAAGCCCTCCCTACACCTACCCCTAACCCATAAAAACTAATTATTAAACGCACTTTATTTCCTCTTTTCAAATATTTTCTTAATTTTTATTAAAAATAAATTAACTGATGTGTGATGGGAAAAGGGAGTAGAGCAAGTTCGGCAAAAGGCGAATTCGAACTTTCTGCCACATGCTTTTTACCCCTACACTATTGCTACGGTTGACTAACCAGCATCTTCTGTAATTTTGTCTCACGTCAGTGTATTAACTGTTATTATTAAATGAATTGTTCTGCATGTTGGTTATCCGACAGTATCAATTTCTAGGGAAAACTTTCTTCTCAAAGGCCAGCTTTAAAGAAAAGTTTCTTATTCCAAGAGTTGCATGCTGTGTTCTCATCTTATTGTGTGCACTGCTTAAAGGGATAGTTAACTTTGAAATTAAATTTTGGTATGTTTTAGCTTACCTGAAGGGAATCCAAGATGTAGGTGTCTTTGTTTCCGCAGTAGTTTAAATTTTGATATTTTTCGGTCAAACCGTTCTTGTCTGTCAGTCATATAATGCAGGTCTATGGTCACCACCTCAAAGAGCATGCACAGAGTCCAAATTAAACAATTCCCCATCGTAAGTACACATTGATGGCCTAAGACACGAAACGAGCGGTTTGTGTGAGAAAACGAACAGTATTTATATCGTTTTTACCTCTTGTACACAACCACATCCAAGTGATCTGAGGGCGCGCGCGCTTCCGGCGCTTTCTTCTTCTTCTTGTTTTGTTTTTTTTTTACGGCGGATTGCAAACAAATATGTGCATTACCGCCACCTATCTCAGAAATGGACCACTGACACTTAACTATACTTCTTTAACCTATCAACCGACATAAATTCCCCTTATTTACCCGCATAGAGGCTTCATAGAATTTCATCGGTTGATAGGTTAAAGAAGTGAAAGTGTCAATGGTCCATTTCTGAGATAGGTGGCGGTAATGCACATATTTGTTTGTGATCCGCCGTAAAAAAAAAAAAAAAAAAAAAAAACAAGAAGAAAGCGCCGGAAGCGCGCATGCCCTCAGATCACTTGGATGTGGTTGTGTAGAGGTAAAAACAATATAAATACTGTTCGTTTTCTCACACAAACCGCTCGTTTCGTGTCTTAGGCCATCAATGTGTACTTACGATGGGGAATTGTTTAATTTGGACTTCTCTGTGCATGCTCTTTGAGGTGGTGACCATAGACCTGCATTATATGACTGACAGACAAGAACGGTTTGACCTTAAAATATCAAAATTGAAACTACTGCGGAAACAAAGACACCTACATCTTGGATGCCCTTGAGGTAAGCTAAAACATACCAAAATTTAATTTCAAAGTGAACTATCCCTTTAACCTTTATCATTTGTCATTTCTTCTAGTCATGCCATAAATCTCCTGAGTAACCTTCCCGTGCAGTGCCTGGATGTTCTGATAGACGTCCCTGTCCAAGGTGGGATAGAAAAGTATGGTGGGAAGAACATGGACACAGTGCAGATGCTGCTAGATTTTATGGAAAAGAGGATAGACAAGGTATTGCACTTCTGATGAACACCTGCAAGCTTCCTCAGCTGTTGCGTTCGTCCATGCTTCATGTGTATTTATTCACTCAGGGTTCCAACTATAAAGAAGGCTTGACACCTGTGCTGAGTCTGATGACAGAGAGCTCGAGATACCACAGGGACATCCGCAGATACTTCAAGGCCAAGGTGCAGGGTTGAGTCCATGCTCAGTGTAATTCACTGCTAAAGATATTCAGCTGAAGTAAAGATTTAGTTGCTGATTGAATGTGTTCTCTCTCAGGTGTTGCCTCCCTTGAAAGACGTGAAGGAAAGGCCAGAAATCGGCTGCACCGTTCGAAACAAACTGGTGCGTCTCATGACTCATATTGACATGGCGGTGAAACAGGGGGCGGCTGAGTTCCTTTTTGTGCTCTGCAAAGAGAGTGGTGAGAGTTCTGCTTTTTTAATGTCTGAAATTGTCTGTTTTTCAATGGATTGTTTGCAGTTCTAATCTAAAATACAATAATTAATATTGAATGAGCTTATTGTGTCTCCTGTTGGTCATGTGATGCAGTGGATAATCTGTTGAAGTACACTGGTTATGGTAATGCTGCGGGGCTGTTGATGGCACGAGGGTTGCTGGCCGGAGGTAGAGGAGAGACGCAGTACTCCTCTGATGAAGACTCTGACACTGATGAATACAAGTCAGCCAAACCTTTGTAAGTGCATTTTTATGTATGCATAACGGCTTCATAAGTTAAGAAATTGAATAATATTTTTCCTCAGCAATCCTGCATTTCTCTCTGCATTCTTAGATTATAGTAACAATCATTCTTGTTTTGTTTTTTTTCTCGTGTTTTTCAGCATTAACCCCATTACAGGTCACATAGAACACCCAATGCCAAACCCCATAGATGAGATGACAGAGGAGCAGAAGGAATACGAAGCCCAGAAGCTTGTCAGTATGATTGATGAATTATCAAGGTGGGTTTTAAAAAAATAATAATAATTTTTTTACAATTCTGAAATAATAAAAAACTTCTAATTAACATTATTAGTATCAGTATTATTAGTAGTTGTAACATCATAATAACTATTATTGTTGAGAGTATTATTATATTATTATAGCTGTATTTGTTATTTTTTATTATATATATATTTTTTTTAGGGCTGTGCAACAATTAATCGCATCCAAAATAAAAGTTTGTGTTCACATAATTTATGTGTGTACTGTGTATAATTATTTAGTAGAAATATTTTAATATTTGAATGTGTATATATATATCTATAGATTATTTGTATTATATAGAAATATAAATATTCTATATATACATAACACATTTTTCTTAAATATATACATGCGTGTGTGTATTTATATAAAAAATAATTATACACAGTACACACAGACTTTTATTTTGGATGCGATTAATCGTTGCACAGCCCTAAAAAAGTATTTTCCCTGTGCTCTTTTTTTATTGTTTTAAGTGATCCAATTTAAACACCAAAATTAAGATTTATTCAGGCATAAGCATCAATATTTAACATTAAGTAGAAATTAAAATGTTTTAATAAGCAGAAATGAAACTAGGGCTGGGCGATAAAACGATAACGATAATTATCGCGATATAATTTTTCTCGATAAAACGATATCAAGAGTTCGATAAATGTTTGATAATGTTTATGCGCCAAAAGCGGAACGAAACTCATTTGAACCGCGCGCCACACGGACCATTTATCCGCTCGGCTCAAAGTCCAAACGGCAGCGCGAGCCCGCTCTCGTCACGAGATCCAGTGAGAAGCGCTTGAATTCAGCGAGGAACACAAATGTCTCAGTGATTTAAACCAGTTTAAAGGCAGATGAAACAGCGCTGACAAACAGGAGAAACACTGTGCGCAGAAGGCTTTTCCGTCTACAAATTCCCATCATTTACCATGGATTTACTGTGGCGTTAGCCTAGTAATATTAACTGCACCATGAAATGTGGGATATACATATTGAATTGTATTATATTATTAATGTAGACGATGTATTAAAGGACTGATGGAATATAATTACAGTATTTAATAATGTATTTAGGCTACTGTTTTTCACACAAATACCATAGAAACCATAAAGTTACATTTTGCCATGATAGTGAGGTTACCATGATCTAAATGCATGATACTGGATGACCAATGGTTAAGTTTAATAAAACTCAAACAGTCAAAATATTACATTTTACCAAATAAAAATTAGCCCATGCAGAAACTAATAAATTAATTGTCCAATAAAGATATTTATTTTGTTAAGGAAAAATGACAAATGTTTGAATGTTCTACCTCAGATTTGTGAAATGTTCACCAGTTTGGCAAGTGTTTGTCATGTTCTGACAATAAAGAGTAGTTTAAAACTACAATTAACGCTCTGGTTTCTACAACTTTCACTTCGGAGCAAAAATCTGCCTTTAAACTTGAAATAACTAAAGATTTGACTTTTATCGTGATAATTATCGATATCGACTGATATAAAAAAAAATATCGTGATTTTTTTTTTTTTTTTTGGGCCATATCGCCCAGCCCTAAATGAAACCAAACTTTTTCCATTTTATTTGCTGCAATGTATATTCTGGCCATTGTGTTTTTACTCTTGCTCATTAATATCTGTCATCGCTCTTTCTGTTTTTCATCATCTTGTACGAACCGGTTCATAATGCCTTCATCTGCTAGAAGCATTGTGCTTGTTTTCTCATCACCCTCCTTGGAGGCTGGATATGTGCAGGGCCGCATTCATGTTGACCTTTTCCTGAACAACCGGCGGCGTAAACTAGCGAGACACCGGTGAGAGGTGTAGTGCCGTTGCTCCCAGCGCGCTCCTTACCAACCGCTTCATTAAGACAAGAATCCTCCACCATCGTCCTCTGCCTCATTTACAGCTGGCCTTCCGCATTCAACAGGAGTCAATGCACACCGACCGGCCACCGCAGCCCCGCTGCATTAATTACCAGCTAATTGGCGCACACAGTGGGGTCGCGGGCTCAGGCTCTTTTGTACAATACACTGAGGTTTCATAATACATATATACGTGGCTCTCTTTCATACGCCGCCAGTCGGGGTGCCAGACATTGTCCTCGGACGTGAAGTGGTTTGAGACACTGGCTCAATTAGGGGTGTGCGTATGTACGTTAGCTGCCGGGCGATGTTAAATAAGTTTGCAAACACAAGAGGACGAGTCATTGTCCATCTATAGGGTGTTTGAGTCGTAATGAGCAGCGTGTGCCCAAGAGAGGCAGATTCCTGTCTTTGAGAATGAATCCTAGTTCTTTCTCGCTTCCTCCTATTCTTTTTTTATCAGGATGAAGGAGGTGTTGTGTGGGAGAGGGAGGGCACTGGTGCTCCCCGCTACGGCTGCTGGGGAGACGCAACATGTCCATGCAGGAATGTCCCTCCCTGTGTCTGCGGCTTGACTTGCTGTCCAATTAGTACTGACTCTCCACCCCATATCCAAACAAACACACACACATGTACGTACGTACGTACGTTAACACACAATTGCTCAGGCTGCTGATATACGCAGATTCTGTTGATTGGATGACAGATCAAATTTGGTTTCTGGTTTTCGAGGGACGCAGTGGAAATGTCTGTTTTCTTTCTAGTCGACTTATCTTGTTTACAGTCATCATGACTCGTGTTTGACGTCTAGGTTTTCCTTTGCAGCCAGTAATTTGCTTCCTTATAGTTTGATATAAGATGTTATTCCATTTAGTAGCATTCAATACCTCTTTATGCATTTATACACAATTTATCTGTAACACTTTACAGTGAGGTTCTGTTTAACATTAACTATGTTAACATGAACAAACAATTGCAAATACTTCTAAAGCATTTATTATGCTTAGTTAATGTTAGCTAATGGGATCTTATTGTAAAGTGTTACCAGCTGATCTGTGTATGAATGACATGAATGAATGCAAATGAGCTTTTTGATGGCTTTGATTGGATAATGCTCTTATTAATCATTTTTGTCCGTGCTTTGATTGGCTAATACTCTGATGAATCATCTCGGGGTGTGCTGGTGACACACAGTGCAGATATAATTGGATTAGCGTGGAGGAGCTGGCCAGGCTTTGAAGAGATTAGAATGAGCACTGATCCTGTAATTAAACTGCAGGGCCGAGGTGGTGGTTGTGGGGGTGCAGGACCGCTCTGGGATTTAGGGTTGTGATTCCAAGGGCTCTTATTTGGCCAGATGTAAAGGGAAAGAAAGATGTTCTACACATCAACAGGCCTCTTTAGAGGACAGAACTGAATGCTGCTACAATGGTCAGTACAAAGGCTTTCTTTCAAAGAGCAGGTGGATTGTAGTGACAAATTAGTGGCCCGAAAAACCAAATCGACAAGATGTGCGAGCACAATAAATATGTAGGGTAAATGACGGCTGCTGGATTCTGGAGTTTGTATTTATTATTACAATGTAAAAGAACAGTTTGCTGTTTTAATATCGTTTAAAATGTAGTTTATTCCTGTGATTGCAAAGCGGGATTTAAAAGAACGGAATTTATTTGAAATGTAGTGTTAGACTGCAGAATGTGTGTGTCCAACAATCATAGATTGCAGAAAATCTAGACATAAAAGTTTCCACTGAACTTGGTCATTCTAGCTGGTTGTATCTCCCTGTACGCTTATTTGCATGTGACGTGAACATGCAAAGCTGAAGTAGCACACGGCATGCAAAAGTACTGAGCTCTGTCCTGCTCTTTCAACAGGAAAGAACTGATCAGACCAATGGGAGTGAGGAGGGATGGCACACTAGCGCCCCTAGGACAAGCTATCCACGAGTGCAGCCCACCACCCAGCAGTGACTCAGACTCAGACTGAACTGGAGTTCACCCAAACCCTACAGGCACCGCTGCTGATGGCTAACCGTCAGTCTCACAAACTGTTCCTTGCACAAGGCCATACTTCAATTACTTTTTGTTGCACGAGGGGCATGTCTTTCAAATTGGGACATATATGGTGAAGTACATATTGAGCAGAGAGAAAAGAAACAGAAATCTGGATGTGGTCAGACATCAAATGTGATGTATCAGATGGAAGTGTTAAGTAGGACTTATTCACGTGTCTTTGTGAACAAGTAAATGCACTTGGTCTTCAATAATGAAGTAGAAAGGCTTTATAACACTTACTCTTACAAATCAATGTTTAAAAGCTGTATTTATTATTACGGTCTGTGGCTGTTGCTGGTTCACAGATCGAAGAATCCGGTTTTATAGCGCTTCAAAATGTCTGAATGGCTTTTGAAATGTTGTATGCCAAGACAAGCCATTAGATCATTTACATTATTTGTCTTGCACTCAAATGTTTTTACAAAATGTGCTTTTTTGTCTCTACCACTTAAGCCTTGAGTTTCAAACAATTATCTGTCTTTTCTAATGTTGTATATTTTAGCTACACAATTTTCTATACACTATGTATTAATTTCCTTTTTTTTTTCTGTCAATGCTGTCGGTGTAATTTTTTTCCTTAATGTTCGGTTTTCTACACAAGACAAAAGCATGTAATTAAATTCAGATTTTCTAAATACTCATCTTCTATAACCACTATAATAAAAGTCAGCTGAGTAAAGGGGCTTTGTAAAACTTGTATAAATTGTTAAATTTCCCTAAACTTAAGCTTTGTTTTTCATTTCAGACAATCGTTTGCAATAAAATAAAATCCTGTAAGTCTCATTCACTCATTGCATGCAGAAACTTTTCTAATGGTTTTCATAATATTGCCCTTGAATATATAAATCCAAAGAAATGCTAGGTCAATGAAAACACTAAACCTCGCTCTAATGCAAGATTGTCACAAAGTTTATTAAACTACACTATCAAGTGATTGCTTAAGGATATTGAATATGACTGTTGCTTCAAGTAAAATCCTTAGTGTTGGATTTCTTTATATTACACTCAGATCTGTGGTAAATTTAATATTCCTTAGTTGATCAGATGCAATGTACAAAAAGATCAGAATCTGAAGAGACAAATATGAATATGTTTATTAAATACTTTAAGATGCAATGTCTATTAACAGGGTAATAAAAAGAACAGATAACAAGCGTTTTAATATTCAAAGCACAAATGGCAATGTCAAGATAACAAATGCAAGCTCAAACTATTGACAATCATATATTCAACTGGAGAGGCACATGGTTCCATTTTTGTTTTAAATGCGACCGTTGCATGAATCAGAAACATGACAGACCGCTGGTCAACAGGCTTTTAACTAAAAATGACAGACTGCACATATGAAAAAAATGGGCATTTAGTCTTTTTGTCCACATTTCTCAAAACATGCCAAACTCCTATCAAAATCCGTGCGGGACATGAACCGATATGATCAACGCAATTACCAGCGACTTCACTGATCCTGTGCAAAATGGAATTGCGCTTTATACGCAGAACCTCTCTCTCTCACACACACACACACAGCAGCAGGATATTGGGGTTCTTTGTGGCTGACCAAAGACATTTATTAGAGTTGTGGGGGGGGTCGGAGCTCCCGCTTGGAGGCTGCAGTGCCTGTGAAAACACACAGTGGGGGCACTGCACACTTGGGAGGTCACGCCTCCCATGCTAATTTAGCACAGTTCGCTCACTGGGGCCAAACCAGGACTCGGGGACTATGAAATAACCTACAACTAGCAAACATGAATATATAGACACACAAACACACATTATTCCCAATAACTCCTTTCTGCACCAAAATATACCACCAACTTCTCCAAACAGATTCAAATCTCAAATACTGTTTGTAGAAAGCTAAAGGAACCTTGACATAATACATTCTTGGCTTGCCCAGAGATAATTAGCCATACTAAATTATTAAAACAATCAAAAGTAAGTGCCATGTTTGTAGTTTTCCCCCCTGCAGTAACAGGGCCTGATAAAAATGTACAATTATAGCCATTTAAGTAGAGCTAAAGCTGCTAGTTCTCTGCGTATGCATTACGGACTTTAAAAGAACCAGATTTTCCAAGATATTCTGATATGGGTTTTCAGTCAAAATAAGCAGCAGACACTCATTTCTGCTGGGTTTAAAATAATGAGTCTAAACATGGCCAAGTTTCACTGCCTGAACAAATATGGCTGGAGTTCATCCGGTCAGAAAAAGACACCGCTACAAATACAGTAAAACTGGCTGTTAAATACTGGTAAGGACACTGACATAAAACATACAGATGTGCTGAATTAGATAAATATCAATGCAGGTCTTGAACCCTTGCCAGGTCTCCATTCCATAGCCAAGGTTATTTTAAACATACAGAGCATCTCTGTGGATGATATTAATGCATGCTATCGGTCTCAGAGGAGTCACTGTTCTCACCACTGCTACTGCTGGGGTCAGTATAGGAGCAAACACCATTTTCATGGCTGTTCATCAGGTCTTGGATCTCAGTATGCCACCCCAGGATCTCTGCAAGTTTTCGGACCGAATCGGAGAGATCCCCCAGCTCCATGTAGTCGCCCCTCCTCAGGGGCCTCCGTTCAAAGGGCCCGACCGCATCACGGTTCAGCAGCAGACGAGGCACTGTGGACTTTACGGTGTTAATCAGGCTGGCGAAGGGCTCAATCTGTCACAAAGCAGATTAAAAATGTCATAATTTTAGATTTTAAAATAAGAACACAAAGAAATTACTCAAGAACGCATTACATTTATAAAGCAAAAGTAAAAGACGTTTGAACTTTCTATTCAAAGAATCCAGAAAAACAAAAACGCTTCAGTTTCTATAAAAACAAGTTCTCAACATGGATATTAAAAAAAAAAATTGAGCACCAAATCAGCATATTAGAATGATTTCTGAGGAATCATGTGAAAGACACTAGTAATGATGCTAAAAATTCAGGTTTGCCATTAAAAAAATATAGTAAATCAGAAAAGTTATCTTCATTTGTTAGAAATTTCAATATTTCCAAATACTACTGTTTTGTTATTTTATATCTACATTTATTTATTCTTGTATTTATTTATTCTTAATTTTGGCATGTGGTGTAATGTATTTTTTTTAAAGTACAAACACTCCATTAATGCCATGAAAAAAAAAATGTTATTAAAAAATTAAATAAAAGAACTCATAAAAGCTGCATGTAGAAGTTAATAAATGAATTAAAATCACCAAAACAATGTTTAAAATAAGTGTAATCTCTCACTGCAAAAGAACTGCAGTCAACTATACTTGCATACAAAATAGATTTATATCCGTTTTATTATAGTTAATAATAAAGATTTTAAACCCACCTTTAAAGAAGTGCCCATGATCATGAGAAGGTCAGCTTTTGGGAAATCTTCAGCATGTTGAAAGTACTTTTCAGGCAGATCCTCTCCAAAGAAAACAACATTAGGTTTGACTGCCCCAGCACAAAAAGTACAGATGGGTACGTTGCCGTTCATTATAGCTTGCTAATAAAAAAAGAATGGAAGATTATGTAGTGTGCTAAAACGGTGTGCAGTCTATGAGTGATCTAAATTACAAAATTGATTACCTTGGCTTCCTCTGCAGGATATGGCGTATAGCAGAGGTGACAGGCAGCAGTAGCGAAACTCCCATGAGCCTCCACGAGTTTGTCATCTGGGATACCGCACACTACAGACAGGGTTGAGAATATAACACACAACATGTTTAAATGGAGTTCCCAATTCTATCATTTACACATCTCTTTATCCTAGCATTCATATAATGCATCTCCTAACTTTATACAGTTATATCAGATCAAATGCACATGATTATCCTTGAATAATGTTATGAACAGCACCTACGCTAATTATTTTCTAATTGCTACTGTTTTATATTGGGAAGCCCATCCTGAGGTAACTACAGAGTATGTCAGCTCCAGTTTGGATCCAGCCTATTATGAAGACTTCAGATGCCCAACACCCATGAAGAGATGGTGCCAACCACCGCGAAGACTTCAGATGACGCAAACTCTGAATCAACATGCACCAACGCTAGATTTTCTAAATGTCATAATCATTTGTTAACAAACAAGTATTCATTGCTTCAATAAGCTCATTGTATCTGCATTAAATTATTACATTGTTTAAATTAATAAATTTTTAGCATTAGATTTTGTATATGTACATTTCTGAAATGTTACCTCTGATAACAGAACACTCTAAATTATAATGGACTCATGCACTTCCTGTAAAGCTGCTTTGAAATGAGGTGTACTGTGAAAAGCGCTATACAAATGAACGTGAATTGAATTTTTAACTTTAATCTCACGCTTTTCAAGTCCATCGATGTTCTGAGTGTACATGCGGAGCAACAGGCCCTTCTGATGCAGCATACGGATGAAATAGTGAACGTAGTTTGGACGGTGGTGTCCAGGGTACAGCTCTTTAGCCAATGAGAAGAAAGGATGAGGATTGTCAGAGAAGTAGTCAATGTTAAAGATGGCCTCTGGATAAGGGATGTCATACTCCGCAAGGTTTGCATAAAGACCCGTCCCTGGTGTCCTGATATAGAGACAGTTGTTAACTGAGTGACATGATGATTTAGAAGTAGTTTAAAGGTTTTCAGTAAGTATCCACCTGAAGTCTGGTATACCGCTGGCTGTGCTGATACCTGCTCCAGCAACCACCACGATGTTTCGCACCCGTCCGAGCTTCATCAGCCTGCCGATAGTTCCCAAAGCCTCGCGGGGCATGGAGCTGCCAGAGGCTGAGGAGAGAACAGATTTGGTGCTGGGACTCTGGTAGGACTTCCCTTCCCTAAAAAGAAGGAAAAATGTATAGAAAAATAAACAAACATAAAAACTGTAATTTTAAAAGATTTTCTATTTAGTAGGGGTGTAATAATACATTGTTATATTGAGATATCACAATATAAAAAAATGTGAAGACGTATTGATGTAATGATATGATTCACGATACAGAGTTTGTCCAAAGCTCAGCTTACTGCATTTATAAGGTATAATCCACACAAAAATGTAAATCATGTACTTTCAAACCTATGATTTATTCAACTTTCAAACACAAATGAAGATATTTATGAAACCTGAGAGATTTCTGTCCTTCCATTTAAAGTCCATTCCTTCAAAACCTAAAGATCCAAAAAATGTCATAGGCATCATAAAAATGATAAATCGAGTGGTCTAATCCAAGTCCAAGTCTTCTGAAGAGACACGATGGCTTTATATGATGAACAGATTTACCACGACGCGCATACTGTAATAAACACAGACGTTAAAATAATTGTGTGACGCGCGAAACCACAAGAGTGAGTAAATGCAGAATAAAATTTTTTGGGTGAATTAACAGTTACAGTTTGAGTTTGAGAATTGTCAGCGGGACATAGTGAGCACTGGGAGAGTGTGTGCGCGG
Source organism: Scardinius erythrophthalmus (assembly GCF_964197995.2). NCBI lineage: Eukaryota > Metazoa > Chordata > Actinopteri > Cypriniformes > Leuciscidae > Scardinius > Scardinius erythrophthalmus. Next base: position 12,705,420 of record NC_138228.1, read on the forward strand.
TTTAAGACCCATCGAATGCCTGCATTGAAAGCGCGAGTACTGCATGAGAAGAAAATGAAAGTTAACATTACTACATTAAACTACTATATATATTGTTGAATATAATGTATAATAATGCACTGGGAGAATATTTGTGAGTCCTGATAATAATATATCAACAATATTATTTCAATAATAATAATAATAATAAAAAAAAAACGTTTTGGCTTAAAATATCACAATAAGTATTGTATCGTGATTTGTATCGTGTTTTGTTACACCCCTACTATTAAGCTTTAATTTATTTTGTTATTTATTTCTTTTTAGTCATTTAACCACTTATTTTTTCTTCTGTTGCAAAAGCAACGGTTCTAATTGTTTTCTATTTTTCAGCATGAAACAGTTGTGATAGTAATTTTTTCCCTTTTCCGAGTGAACATGCTTCTCAAACAAGAAAAAGTGGGTTTGTCCATCATTTAATGAACATGCTAAAACAAGAGAGAACCAACAAATAATTTTGTCAGATGAATACCTTAACCAAGTTTAGGGTTTTATTTTTCCTTAATATAAAAAAAAAAAAAAAGATTATCTCGTATTTTGATCATTTAATCAATTTTAGGGTCATAAAAAAAAAAATCTCATTTGGACATTTATTTCTTTGCCACTAATGTATGTTTTACAAATCTTGCTTGGAAAAAAAAAGCTCTTGTAATTGCTGATTGTTTGCTGGAAAGCACAACACAAGGATGTGGCATCTCACCGTGCTAACAAGGCCTGCTGTTCACTCACGCTCATTAGGCTGAGATCATCAACAAGGCCTGAATCTGTAGGTTTAGTGCGCTGAGAGTCCTGAGTGGTGATGATAGAACTGCGGGTCACCCTGGTGACGCCAGGCGGATTGATCCTTCTGTCCCTACTCGACTTCGCCTTGCTCATGGTGACACCTGGAAAGACAAATTTAAGTTTATTGGTGTGAGTTTTCATTTCTAAAAGTACAGCCAAATTTTAGATGGAAATATCAGTCCTTGCAAGGCTGCAATAAATGTTAAAGATTTAAGCAAGCTTAGATTTTATGCAATGCTGTACTTGCTGATGTGCATATGTAGCTATAGACCAGGGCTCAAGAAAACTGCATATATTTTCATATACATTAAGTATTGAGTTGACCCCATATAAGAACCATTTCTGAAGGATCAAGTAACTATAACACTGAAGACTGGAGTAATTGCTGCTGAAAATTCAACATTGCCATCACAGCAACATATTACAATTTTAAAATGTATTACATTTTTTTAATCAAATAAATGCAGCTTTCGTGAGCATAAGTCAAGAGACTTTCATAGCAATTTTCCCGACCCTGGTATGCATGTGTGAGTATGTTTTTACAGTACCTCGTAAATGCTGTAACTATGTCTTTAAATAAAATCGGTTCTAATTACAGAGAAATTTTTTTATATATATATATATATATATATATATATATATAAAATAGGAAAAGCTACACTTTTTTTTTTTTTTTTTTTTTTAAGACATGTTTTTAGAAGACACTTTTTAAAAGAGATGACATGAATTGCTAGTTGCTCTTTCCTTTTACCTTTCTTAATCCACCCATCACAATATTTAAAGTGTAATTAAAATCATAATGTGTCCTGCCTTTGGCTGGCGTAAAGCTTCAACGTATTAAAACTGTCAAGCCCCAACAAAGCTAATGGTTGTAATATATTTAATGTCCCCCTCCACTTTCGTTCAACAGCCCACAGCTGTGGCAGCTTTACAGCTCGGGGAAGGGGAACGGGTACAAGAGGTGTGTGTGTGGGGGGTGAAAGTGTCCAGGATTGACTGTGTGTCAACAAACCCAGCTGGAGGTGAAAGGAGGAGGCCATTTAGACCAAAAAAAAAGGAGAGTGAATGGAGACGGATGATGCAGAGGTAGAATCCAATAAAGAGAGTTTGTGGGAAGCGAGAGGTGAGGAAGATGCCTGGAGCCTTGAGAGGACATTTCTCAAGCCTTTGACATCTTCTAAGGATGAATGACGGACAGTGACTGGGACAGACAGAGAAGGAGGGAGAGAGAATAAAAGGTAAGAGGGGATACAAAGAAATACATGCAATAAAACAAGGCCTGCGTCACAGAATACAAATGTGATAAGATGGGCCTTTCAATGACGCACCTTATCACAGCCGAAAGGGGCACCGTTATCACATTCACAATGATAATGGGTCAGTGTTCGGAGTGATAAACTACTACCAGGGGCCGCAGGATGCAGACGAGTGTGAACAAAATCTGGCAACCTGCAAAACAAGAAAGACCCACTATAACCGGCCATGACTCAATTCAACTCACTGGTTTCTCAATTGACAAAGCTAGCTGCAGATGAAATTGAATTAGTCAATTGTTGGCTATTTAATCTTTTTAAGCCCATCAAGGCAAGTCCTCATGAGATTCCCCTCTCCCACTTCCAGTGGTGTAATGGCTACTCCTGCGGAACTATTAAAAACTACAGGGAATGGGAGGTCACTGCCTTTGACTCGTTGCTAACCACAGAGACACTGCTGTGCACATCCAATATTTCACAGCTGAGGTTATTAAGACTCGCAGAGACGGCATGGAGAAATCTACAGTACAATGCGTTGCTCTGTTCTATCAAAGTCAAGGACTCAGAATGCATAAAAAAAACCTTGTCCTGAAGTGAGAAGCCTTAGGGGGAAAAAAAAAGTCTTAATATTCATGACTTTAAGACATCATTTTAACTAATTCAGTTCTATTTTAATAACAGTAATAATGAAATACAAAAATACCAAACTAGCAGCTAATAATAAAAACCACAACTATTATTATTATTATTATTATTATTAGCCACTACTTTGATTAAAAAAATATTTTTGGATAAATTGTTAACAATAACAAATTATCATTGTTGCTATTATTATTATTATTATTATTAATAGCCATTAGCTTGATACATTATTAAATCTCCAAATTAATACAATTATAAAAAATAAAATATGTGTTTAAAAATATATGTTTTATATTATTAATATATGATTGCCATTAGTTTGATAAACGATTCACTATATTTTGATAAATCATAACTATATAATAACATCAATAATAATAATAATGATTATTATTATTTTGATTTGTGTAGAAAAAAATAGTTTGTTAAATTAAAAACTTTTAATAAAATGGATAATTCTGGTCCTTGTTTATGATTGGCTGGGACATGTTCGAAGCCGTAAAAATACTCTATAAACACAACAGTGTAAAAGTAGCCCAATTCCACGGGAAAACCGCAGACTCTGCAACACTGTTCTGCGTTGAGCCTAACAACTCCCAAAAATCACTGAACTACTGAATGAGGGTGAATCAGGGTGCCCCCGACGAACATGAAAACTTAAGATACATTTGGTTAGTGCACTATGGCCATGGATATATTCCTGTTACCTAACGCTCACTATGGAGAGGAGGCAAGCAAATAAATAAATATTTAAAAAAAAAAAATTATATTATATATAAAAAAAAAATTATATATATATATATATATTTTTTTTTTTTTTTTTTTTGTGGCTAATTTGAAAGAATAAAGAAACATCCAGTCAAACCACATGCAAAACTATATCTTAACAGAGACTTCACCAATCATAGGCACAGGGGCTCTCCAAAGAAGAGGGAAAAACCAACATGACCAGTGGTGTGACTGAAACCATGGAGAAGAGGTTAGCAACGGGCAGTCAGGGCAGGAATGAGCTGGCTGTCAGACTCAGAGTTAGTAAGACAGCACAGAGTCATTGTGCTGATATTAGCACACATCTCTGGCCTCTCGCTGAAGACAAATTGAGCTTAATTAGTTGAGCTGTTTGTCCATAAGCAGCTAAAAAAAAAAGACTAAGATAGAAAATTAGTTCAGTATGGAATGTTATGATCATTTATTCTTATTTGGGGGGGTATATATATATATTTTTTTTTTTTACATTTTTTTAAATTGGTTTAATGTCTCTATTCTTGCTCACAGCTAGTTTTTTTTTTTTTTTATCTCTGCTGCCCCCTATTGTGGAGACACTGTTACAGTCTCCGTGAGGGCCAGCAGGTCAGTAAGTCAGTAAGGGGGTTAGTAATTTTTTTAAACATTTTTTTTTACATATTAAGCAAGGGTACACTAATTAAAAGTGACAGTAGAATCTTTTACATTGTTACAAAAATAATATATTTCAAATAAAGCTTTTCTTTTGAACTTTTTAACTTATTTGTAATGCCTGCTGAAAAGTCATTTTACTGTAATTTTAATCAAATACAGCCATGGACAGCAAAACAGACTTTCAAAAACACTTTCAAAACTTTTGTACGGTACTCTACACACAGTACATTAATTTTTTTTATTAAGATATCAATAAAAATATTAATAATTGCAAACGCATTTAAGTATTTCAGTAATAGAGAGCCAGTCAGTAATAAAACTAGTTCAAGTGTTGATCCAGTAACAACTATTATTCAATGAACTCCTTTGATAAAAGATTTGTCAGACTGATTGATACAACCCCATAACTTGAGCAGGTTCTTTTTAATGAGACATACAAAAGACCCTCATGAGATGAGAGTTATTTACGAGTGCATGTTTAAACGTTCAAGGAGAGATTTTATTGCGAATTTTTTTTGGTGAGACATGGTCTTTTTATGTCATCACATTCAATCAAAATCAGAGTGCGGTGCAGAAACAATATTACAAACAACCAATGACAATCAGCACACTGTTCAGAAGGCCTAACGTTATTAAATGCTGCCACTCAGTGGCCAAAGTACAGTGAAATGAAGGAGCAGGGTGTAATATTAGAACTTTTTAAAGTATCTCAAATGATTGGGTATTTGTGAATTCAAACATTTAAAACCAGTTAGGGCAGAGGTGCTCAATCCTGCTCCTGGACATCTACTTACCTTTAGAGTTAAGATCAAACCCTGATCCAACACACCTGTCTGTAATTAAACAAGTTTCTCCCGAAGAACTTATTTAGCTGGCTCAGTTGTGTTTGAGCTGAAGTATGCAGGAAGGCAGATCTCCAAGAACAGGATTGGGCACCCCTGAGTTAGGGGATAGAAATTAATGCAAAGCTATCAGCATCAACATAAATCACTAAAATAATTGCTTATTGGTCATTTCTTCCATAGAAACACAACTGGAGCCACATTTCATACAACACGCATTTTGTTTTCCCATTTAAACTACAGTAGATCAAGTAAACCTATTTTATTATGAATATATTTTAAGATAAAGTCAGGTCTAGAATCAGGGATAAGGGCAAACACAATCTGTATATAAAATGGATTTAAAAAGTAGCAAAGAAAGTAAATGAAGGATTGGTCATAAGCTTTCTAGATCATTTAATATGCATGTAACTTATATGTGCAAGCAAAAGCCTCAGTCTGGGTTTAAAATAGAAATATCAAACAATACTCTGCATTAATAATACACATGAGCAGAACATCCGTGAACATAAACAATCCCGTTCTTTATGTCTCGCTTGGTTGATCAATAATCTGCACATTCATTCATTCATTGATTACACTGTGTGATGAGCTGCAAGTGAACATTGTTACAGTGTAGCCAATGACGGAACGCTGCATTAAATATATGACCATATTAAAACTGCCCATCGCTCATGATTAAAACATAACATTTGGCGGCCACAGAATCTAGAATATCAGATTTTTTTGCTAAAAACTTGGAACATGCTTTTTAAAGGTTAAATATTTAGTATATGAACCATAAAACTAAATAATTAGTTACTTGCCTTATTTGTTTACCCGACTGAGGAAGAAGGGAAGACAGTCAACACGAGCTGCAGCGAATCGATAATGATAAACCTGGCGACAAAATAACAGATTGGGAATTAATTACATATATATCCACGTGATGTCTACTGCAAACTGGATGCCATATTTGACTCTAAACATAAACAAGTCCGTTCCCGCAAAACATTACAAGCTGCATGACAATACAGGAAATACGTCATGTTATGAATAAGGGCGGGAAACCACCCCTGTGACAGCTGCTGCAGATCAACAGCCAATAAGAGCTGCTGGTTTAATTTGTTAAAACACCTGTTTACATGCAATCCGCAGTTTATTTGCCAACCGCCATAAAATACCTAAAGAAGAAGAAGAAGAAGAATCCGCAGTTTAGTCTTTTAGTAACAGTTTATGTCTCTGTTAAAGGGTAAAGAGCAGGATATGACATATAATAAAATAGTACTTCCTCTAGGGTTGGGCAAAATTTTTATTTAAGAACTGACTCCCTTTTAGTTAGTGAGAAAATCAGCCTCCGCCGTCCATTGTAGGTTGAATTGGAATGACATAAAGAGGAATTTACAAATCAAGAAATGTAACACAATCTTACAACAAACAATAGATGACCCGTTAGGTGTTCTTTTCAGTTTCCATCTTGTCAACACGCTTGTGGTTTGGTTTTATATAGACTGGAGTAAATTAGTGCATGGTTGTTGTTGTTTTGCATGTGCATGGTCCAAATTAATGTATGAGCTATATAAAATATACCAGTGAAATTTCAAACATTGATTATTTTATCAGTATATTGATGATTGATTTTTGAATTATTGGAAATTAATGCAGGTGGTTATGTGGCCATAAGTCATGTCACAAAGCGGTATCATTCTGAAGGGGTTTATTTTGAGATAATGAGCAGGTATGTACATTATACCACTTAATGTGACCAGAAATAATGGTTGGAAATTATAGGCCTATTAGCATATTAGAAGAGAATTATGGCAAGCCGTTTTAGCTTAAATTGTACCCAGCGTTACTCGTCGTAATTGCATTTTTATTAGTAAGAATTCAATTAGAGAGCTCTACAATTCAATTCTTACTAGTAGCAGCAATTACAATTAGAGAGCTCTCTAATTTAATTATTACTAGTAAGAATTACAATTACAAAGCTCTCTAATTCATTTCTTACTAGTAACAATTCCAATTAAGAGAGCTCTACAAATGAATTTTTACTAGTCATATGTCTCCATTGACTTCCATTCATTTTTAATCACGGAGCTCTACAATTGAATTGTTACTAGTAAGAATGCAATTGTAGAGCTCTTTAATTCAATTACAGAGCTCTGCAATTATACATATCTTTAAATTTTTTTTTTACTAGTAAAAATTCAATTGGAGAGCTCAATCGGAGAAAAATTCAATTGGAGAGATAATGAGCAGGTATGTACATTATACCACTTAATGTGACCAGAAATAATGGTTGGAAATTATAGGCCTATTAGCATATTAGAAGAGAATTATGGCAAGCCGTTTTAGCTTAAATTGTACCCAGCGTTACTCGTCGTAATTGCATTTTTATTAGTAAGAATTCAATTAGAGAGCTCTACAATTCAATTCTTACTAGTAGCAGCAATTACAATTAGAGAGCTCTCTAATTTAATTATTACTAGTAAGAATTACAATTACAAAGCTCTCTAATTCATTTCTTACTAGTAACAATTCCAATTAGAGAGCTCTACAAATGAATTTTTACTAGTCATATGTCTCCATTGACTTCCATTCATTTTTAATCACGGAGCTCTACAATTGAATTGTTACTAGTAAGAATGCAATTGTAGAGCTCTTTAATTCAATTACAGAGCTCTGCAATTATACATATCTTTAAAAATTTTTTTTACTAGTAAAAATTCAATTGGAGAGCTCTCTAATTGTAATTGTTACTAATAATAATTGAATTGTAGTATGGCAAGCCGTTTTAGCTTAAATTGTACCCAGCGTTACTCGTCGTAATTGCATTTTTACTAGTAAGAATTCAATTAGACAGCTTTCAATTCTTACTAGTAGCAATTACAATTAGAGAGCTCTCTAATTCAATTATTACTAGTAAGAATTACAATTACAGAGCTCTCTAATTCAATTATTACTAGTAAGAATTACAAATACAAAGCTCTCTAATTAAATTTTTACTAGTAACAATTCCAGTTAGAGAGCTCTACAAATGAATTTTTACTAGTCATATGTCTCCATTGACTTCCATTCATTTTTAATTACGGAGCTCTGCAATTGAATTGTTACTGGTAAAAATACGAATTAAAGATATGTATAATTGCAGAGCTCTGTAATTGAATTAAAGAGCTCTGCAATTGCATTCTTACTAGTAACAACTGAATTAGAGAGCTCTCCAATTGGAATTGTTACTAGTAATAATAGGATTAGAGAGCTCTCTATTTAAATTGTTACTAGTAATAATTGAATTAAAGAGCTCTGCAATTGGATTCTTACTAGTAACAATTCAATTGTAGAGATCTCTAATTATAATTCTTACTAGTAACAATTCAATTGTACAGCTCTGTAATTAAAAATGAATGGAAGTCAATGGAGACATATGACTAGTAAAAATTCATTTGTAGAGCTCTCTAATTGGAATTGTTACTAATAATAATTGAATTAGAGAGCTCTCTAATTGTAATTCTTACTAGTAACAATTCAATTGTAGAGCTCCGTAATTAAAAATGAATGGAAGTCAATGGAGACATATGACTAAATTCATTTGTAGAGCTCTCTAATTGGAATTGTTACTAGTAAGAATTGAATAAGAGAGCTCTCTAATTGTAATTGCTACTAGTAAGAATTGAATTGTAGAGCTCTCTAATTGAATTCTTACTAGTAAAAATGCAATTACGACAAGTAAAGCTGGGTACAATTTAAGCTAAAACGGCTTGCCATAGTGAATGGTGAGAGCACCATGTTGGAAGGATGAGCGGTCAGTTATACAGTGTTGCCCTGGACAAGAGTCATTATTCAGAGATGTTTCATTGTTAAATGTTGTGATTATATTGCAATTTTCCATAAAATGTTTTCAAATCCACATATGTTGTGTGAATGATAAACGTAAACCTGTATAAGTAATTGAAAATGAATGTATTTTTAAAACCACTTAAAGCAGTCACAGTCACACTAATTTGAATTTCATTCCATTTTAACTCAAAAAGGAATTGCAATTCTACTGTACATAATGTTCAAATAAATGTTTGAATTTAAAAGGCATTCTTAATTTGATTCTGAATAGCACACAACCCTGCTGCTAACAATCATTTAATGTTTTCAGATTCACCTTCACAAAAAATCTGCAGGAAAATGGTAAAGCTAGTCATTTTCTGACAGGAAATTATTCACCTACATTTTAACCCTAAAACAATACAATGCGCTATTTAAAGTACAGGTAAAGCACCTTTAAGAAAAATCAATAATGGAGGTTTTTTAACAGCACATTGAACCCTATTTTTACAGACTTTTACTTAGTTAATTATAAAGTGAGTATGCTTTTAGTTCTCACTTTGCAGTCCATTCTCACAAGTTGTTTCAATGAGACAAGTTAGTTGATCCATATGTCCATTATCTGAACAGAGCAAAGATAAACCCTTCATTTTAATCATACTTTACATACAGGCAAAGCATGGAGTCATCTCACACACACACCAGAGGGGTATGAACAAGAAAGAAACGTCACTTCCTCTTCTATGTGTCCACATTGGTACGTGGTTAAAAACAGCTAGGACGCCACGTACACATTATTCAAAGATAGGTCTTTATAAGAAAAGTCTTGTCAGGTCCCAGATCTATCGTAATTTTAGCGTGTGTCTTTTTGAATCGCTGAAGGGAGCACCATATTTTTCCTTTGGAACAAACAAGGGGTGGAGACAGAAGTTTCCAAATTGATCTGCAGAAGTTTACAGCAGCAAACTTCTAACAAAGTAAGTATACATTACAGCTGGCAAAGTTTTCTTCTTGCATGTTATACAGGGGGTTGTTGATATTTTCTTCTAGTTATTATATGATGTGATTCACTAGAACTTTATCGACATGGATGGATTGTCTAGTAGTGTATATATCTCTTACCTAACGTCATGTAACTGTCGTTTAATGAGCTGCCGCCCTGTTTTCATGTCATTTTCTTCAAAGCTATCATTTTCTCCTCCTGGTTAACATGTTCTCTTCGAAAATGGTTTATAAATGTTTATAAAGCCCAAATTCCTAAAAGTCTATATTTTGTTGTTTCCTACCTAACGCTTAATATTAGTGTGAAATAAAACAACGAATTAATTTATGTGCAGGTTATTATCATTTCCAGGGAAAGAAAATACTTCTCTCGAAAGCGCCACGTCAGATTCAGTTCAGAAACAGAAAAGGTTTATAGCGACGTTCGATTCACTAATGAATCATTCTTTTGAATCGTTTTCAATGAATCGGTTGAAACTGAAAGAATCCCTCCGAGCGGTTCTAGAGTTACGTATTAAACATTTCAAATAAAACGGACTGAATATATGTTTATGACTTGATATTACAGTTTTACACTGGATACTTTAATGTAAAATAAATAAATAAATAAAACATGCATGAATAATTTATATCAGGCCTAGTTAACGTAACTTAAATGTAAGTCTAAATTATTTTGTTTTTATGAGCTGAGTCATGGCTGCAACAGACTGAACCCCAGAAACATAATGAATCGTGTCAGTGACCACGTAATGATGTAATTGGACCAGCGCATAAAATAATATATTTTTTTTTAACCTGTTCTTTTAAATTCGAAAGAACCGATTCAATGACACGAGTCTGACTATCTTTACTAAAGTTTGTTTTAGGACAGACATGATACTATGATGTACTTGTTCCAGTTGTTACGTCATAATGTTGCTTCAAGACCCTGATGTTCTAACACTCATTTCCACTCAATCTATGATTGCTTACGTGTAACTGTACACGTATTAATATACTGATCAATGAGCTGTATTTTATCTTTATTGTCCTGAGTAAATGTCCCAATATATGATTTCAGAATGATAAATGATTAAACTGGAGATCTGCATGACAGCTGCTATGTTAATATTTAATTATGATTTCTTAATTTCACTCATGTTCATATGGTTTACTAATGAAAAAAAATATTTCTAATTTCAATTTAATATTCATATATTTCTTATTATTGCTTCAAGCCATTTATGAGCCTTGGTATGGTAAATCCCATATGCAGACATTTTATTTGTCTTAAAATAATTCCGTGTACCTGTTCTCAATGTTTGCTGCAATGTTAACAGGGTGTTGCAGGTTACATTTTGTTGACAGAGTAAACTGGTCCTCCTGGTCCTATGTTGTTGGGTTGAAGGTTTAGTCCCAACCTTTCACCTGGTTTTCTGTGACTGTCCCGCCCAGATTCTTGGAAGACATATTAGAATATGTTCTCAGGAAAATGAATGAGTGACATTCCACATATATTATAACTGCCACATCTTTTTTATAATTTTGTATTTTGTTGCAGAGTAAAAATGAGTGAAACAAACCAGCAACAGGATGAGTTACCTGCATACTTGAAAGATGAGCCTCCAACAGGTACTGGAAGTTATGCTGACATTTTAATATCAGAGTGACTTGCAACAGTTATACTTCTTGCAACAACCAAGCTTTTATTTAGCATAGACATGCTAAATAAATCATTTTACAGCTGTCCTTTGTACATCTTCATGCTAGAGAATGATAACCCTCTCTGCCACATAGTGGTGCTCTTGCACAATCCAAGACTGACACTACCCTGTATTTTCCAGTCTTAATTTTCATATGTAGTAGAAGATTATTGAAGTAAATTTTTCAACAAAATACAAATTTCACATTTAATTCATTGTTACTTTGTTTCTTTGTATTTTTTTGTGAAATTTACTAGCAATTTCTGAGTAAAAATTGTTTCTACACCCTTCTTTTTTCAGTGTATAGTAGTAGATCGGGTAATAAAATGTTGCTCCAAAAAACTGTTTAGACACTAATATATGATTGGCATTGCTTTAGATGACACATTTTCAAATCAACTGCCATTTATTTTAAAGCAAGATGCCACAAGCACACTCTTAAAGCAAAATATTTCACAAAATAAGTTTGCTTTTTATATGATAAACTGTTTATATGCATGAATAAATAAGTAAAATCATGCATATTGTTCATCAGATATATATTTCCAGCTACTCTTTTTGTTCTATTTATTGAAAGTGAAAGTTGTAATTGAAGTATGAAATTAAATTAAGTAATAATTACTTGTAATTGAAATGTGGATAGTATTTTTATTTATATGTAGGGATTCACATCATAATTACACTTTATTGTATACGGTGTAATTATACCTTTTAAGTACTGACTGATATTCATTAAGAACATGCATTTACTATAGGGTTAGGATTATGGTTTGGTTTAGCTGCATGCAAGTATGCATTATTTACTGTTATTATGACAGTTAATACATGTAACAAGGACCGTGTAAAATAAAGTGTTTTTTTAATTACATTTTTTAGACTAGAGAGCTGCTCCATTATCTTATCTGATGCTATTTTTAGTATTAACATTTCCTTTTATTTCCTGTAGATCCCAACAAAGACCATCCCCAACCTCAGCCTGGCATGTTCTCCAGGGTGGCTGGTGGTCTGTTCAGTGTCACGAAGGGGGCCGTTGGGGCCACAGTGGGCGGAGTCGTCTGGGTTGGAGGGAAAGGCATTGATCTCACGAAAACTGCTGTTACCTCAGTTGCGTCTGTGCCAGCGATGGGGGTGGGGCTTGTGAAGGGCAGCGTGTCTGCCGTGGCCGGTGGCGTGAGCGCCGTCGGCTCTGCCGTTGCCAGCAAAGTTCCCATTGGCGGAGGCAAGAAGAAGGACAAGTCTGATTGAATCACATGGCTCTGAGGTACATTTGTCAGAAGCATCTGCATCATGTCTTCTTTGACTCCTGAGCGAGATGATTGTGGAGTTCGTGCTTTACGAGCATATTTGGACCATATCCGTCTGCCTGACCGGACCAACAAAACGTCATTCGCAAGCTGGGTGGCCTTCATCTGCTCAATGCAAGAACTTTTGTTTTTGTGTTCTATTGGAATATGACATTAAGTGTGTGTTGTATTCAGAGTCAAACTGTTTATCTCTGAACTATGAAGTATTACATTTCTGACCAGAGATTGATACGTGGACCTCTAAATGTTCCGTTTGTGCTTCACTGAGCACTCAAAGGCACATGCTTTGTGTCTGTGACCATACATACAACAAATCTCATATGTTTTAAACACGTTACAGTAGAATTGCTGCAAGCAGGTAGGAATGAAGATTAAGATCAATCAAGTGTCCCTCAAGGTGCTGTTGGGGGGAAATCGCAGACTGTGGGGTGCTGATGGTGGCGTCCATCCATCTGATTGAGTGTTTGTGAGATTACTTACTCTGTGCCTCTGGGGTCCACGTCGATCCATGCTGTCCTCACACAACTCCAGCGATCGCTCTCTGTGTCCCTTGAAAAACAGAAACCATAAATCTGAATGCTCATAGTACTGTTTTTTTTTTTTTTTTTTTTTTTAGGGAAACATGCGTGACAATCCACATCGAAACATCTCTGTTTTGATGACTGTATCCCAAAACCCAGTGATATTGTCTTTTTTCTTTTCTATGTGTCATTCTATTATTCACTGTCCTTTCGCTTCTTTGTTCTATTTGCTCTTTTAGCTCTTTAATGTTTTATGGGCTAACAAAGAACCACATGAGGTGGTAAAGTATAATACAGTATTTTCTTCTAAAGTATTTGTTTTACCTTTACCAAAGATTATGAAAAGGAAAAAAAGTTCAGTGTATTTGAGGATTTCTTTTTTGTTTACGTCGATATGCAGTAAACTTTATGGTATTCAGTGTACTCTCTCTTTTTAGATAGATAGTTAACAAATATATATTTCGTTTTTTGTTGTTGTTTGATTTGAGGCATTCCATATTTCAATGTAATAATGTGAATTGAAAAGACTTAAATAAAAAAAAAGTATCACAGATGCTTGCGATTGTTTACTCTTGTGGAAGGCGGAAGGTGCGGGCCTGATGCCAGGACACACAACTTGATTCCGGGTCTGGGAAGGTGGCTGGATTTGACAAAAGTATCATTTCAAAGCCATAAGCATTAAGGTTTGTTCACACCAAGAACAAAAAACTATAACCATAAAGTATAGAGCTTGAACTCTGAATAGCGGAGTCCACTCCACATCTATAATGATGACACAGAACCGATATTGTTGAAATCAATTTCAAGCCAGTTATTTTATTGTTTTTATTTTAAACTAAAACAATTTAAAGTTGTTTTAAATAAAATTAAGCTGAAATAAATTCAAATATGAATATTAGAGGCAAACGTTAAAAAAATAGAAGTTTTGCCTTGGTCACTAACTGAAATAAGTTAAAGGTATAGCGGAGGATTTTTTACTTCCGGGTGGATCACCTATACTATTGGTCCTCCTAATTGTCAATCATTCTGGTGAATCAATCAAACTTTTCAAAAAGTGGAGAGGGCGGGTCTTATCTAAAATTCAGAAAGATCCTCCACTATACCTTTAAAGTACGGCTTAAGCCAAGTCCCAGACTAAAATGCATGTTTGAGCTGTATTAACTGAATCTTAAAATTATGTCAGTGCCATTGTTTTGTCTCAAGATGCGCACCAGTAATGTTTTTTTCTAAGACATGTTAAAAAAAGCTACTTGAATGAATGAATGAGGCATTTATATAGCGCTTTCATATGTACTACAGTACATCCAACATGCTTTACAATCATGTTGGGGTCTTTGCTCAACCAACACCAAATGTCCAAATTGAACTAAAGCCTAATCCTGGCTTAATTTAAGCACTGTCTGTGAAACCAGCCCAAAGTGATATACATGTAAATTAAACCTAAATGGAAGTATAAAAAGCAAAACGCCAAAAATGACAAAAGCATACACAATTATTAAAACAAAAATTAAAATGAAAACTCAAAATAAAATAAAAGCGGTTTCAAAATATTAATGAATAATAGTAAATAAAAATACTAAAATAACCATTCCAGCTGAAGAACAATAAAAATACAGACCACCAATCAAAATCCTTCCTTCTTTAAAGTGCTCGAAAATTATGTTCACAGACCATAAGCGTGCATTAGTGTGGACGGTAATACAGACTGGTGGCCAAAAGTGATGTCCGGCACAGGAAAAGTGAGATCTTTGCCCTTTATCCAACATTATTAAAAATGTGTTACATTTTTGTAAGTATATTGCATTGTGCTTGTTTTATTTGTGTTAATGTCAAATTGTGCAAACATTTTTGGCAAAGCTGCATACAAAGAATTTATGAACACATGCTAAAACAAGAGAGAACCTACAAAATATGAATAACTGATGATGTTGTAGTAAGTGCACACGTATAAAAAAAAATATATGCATGCACTCCACACCCATAATTCTACCCAAGGGGTTTACAGTGCGTATTATATGCACTCAAAAACTGTTTTTGGCATATAAATGGCACGAGAAATAAAATTTGTGCTACAGATATGCACTTTCATGAGATCATGTTTAATCAAACTGGTATAGGGTCAGTAAAAACAAATATCCCCTCTGGACATAACGTTTGACCACTACTAGTTATCATTAATCGTTAGTTTTGTTATTGGTGTAAATGGGCCTTTAATCTGGTCTGGCTTGCAGTTGCTATTCTAATTCATTCCAAATGTGTCTGGTGGGATTCAAATAGGACTAGATTATGGACCATCCCATTGTCCCACAGCCTCTAAGTCCTCAGGACCCCCACAGGCCCCATAACACATAAAGCTAAGGTACTTTTTTTTTTTTTCATTAAATGGTATCCAACCTAAATATAAATACCTAAATAATTTTCTTTTTTTTTTCTTTCATTTGCCTAATTGGCTGTTGAAGTAACGGGATAAAGGGTCTGCCGCTAAGGAAGGGTCTCTGCGGGACCAGAATCCAATAAGTTGAAGTGCAGGTCAGGCAAGTTCTTCCACACCAAACTCAATACACTATTGTTTTATGGACCTGCACTTTGTGCACAGGGCAATTGTAATGTTAGAGCAGAAAAGACTCCAATTTACTTAAAATGTTTGTCTAACCTGTTAGTAATGGGTGTAGCTTAAATGGGCAAACCTGTTTATTAAAAATAGGGGGTCTGCATACAAAAGTACCTGAACAACAGACACCTCCCTGGCCTTCCCTTAAAACTGTTTTGTCAGAGTAAAAGTTAACCAATGAATCAGTTAAAAGAATCAAACAAAACATTTTAGAACACACTATGTGTCTTTTGTGCAGGAAAAGTGATTTTTCCCTTATATGGGTGTCTGTACCTTACAGGGAGAGGCGGCGGTAAAGCCTGTCAACGGTGAACAAACGCTTGCAATCAAGTTCCACTCCCAAGGTCATGCCGGATGTCAGTGTCTAATGCTTGGGGAATGAGGCGACAGGGGTCTTCCCCACTCTGTCACCTCCTGGAACAAATTCATTCCTCACACTCCTGGAGCTTCTCTTTCAGTAAACACTTTAAATCAAAAGTAGACAGTGAAACTCACACTGCAGGGGCCACAATCATTGACTTCAGCCTTTTGATATTAGGATGGTAGGCGGCACTCAACTGAGTTATGAATACCCGTGAAGGGTATGAAGTCTATGTTTTTGCTTATTCTTAGCCTGAATGCATTTAGCCATGTCAGTACTGATGAAAGATTTATCTAGCTAGGGCAATGAAGGTTAAAGGGAAGCACAGGACTGATATGTTTATATAAATCCAATGCGCTCAGGCCTTCGATTATGAGAAGACCTCATGGCTATACTCTTAATATAGGGCCACGTCCGAGGAGGAGCAGTGAGCTTGAGCTGGCGAGTGTAAATTAGCGTGGACAATGTTTAGAGGGAAAAAATTCAACATTCACATCCTGATTTTTCTTTTCTCTTTTTCCCACATCCACTCCATGATTCAGGCAGCCTTTCAGCAAATCAATATTGAGGCCTGTACTCGCTGTGAGCTGAGGGGGCTTTACACTTCAAAGACCAAATATAAGTGTTTGAGTTGTTATGGAGGTGGTGTAAGTGCTTTCCTAAAATAAATAAAATAACGGAACGTTAGTATAATGTTAGAATAGCATTAAAGTAATGTTAAAATAACGTTTGGGGAATGTTAAAGTAACTTTAGAATAAAGTTACACTATAAAAAATACTATGATCAATAAGTTGTCACAACATATGTTTTTAGATTGTTTTAACTCATCAAAATAGGTTAAGCAATTTAAGCAAAAGAGTTTCAACTCATTTTTTTAAGTCCGTTTAATGTAATGTTTAATGTTAAGTTGAAATGACTTAAACAACCAAGTTGATTGTACTTAAAATTTAAGTCAGCATTTTCTTGTACAGTGGTACCTCTCCTATAGGGGAACGTTAGAATAACGTAAGACAAATGTTAGAACATTTTTTAAAATAATGTTAAAATGTTAGAATAACGTTAGAGCAACGTTAGAATAATATTAGAATAGTGTAAAATAAAGTAAGGAGAATGTTAAATTAACATTAGAATAACGTTAGAGCAACGTTAAAATAATGTTGGGGAATGTTAAAATAATGTTAGGGGAATGTTAAAGTAACATTAACATAACATTAGAATAACGTTAGACTCAGAAACTCTATGCTTTGACAAAAAAATGCACAATTCAGATATTGGTTTTTGTTCCTTGTAAACCTTTACTAAGTAATGGTTCAAAAATGGTTGCAAGATGAGCATGAATGCTGTATCGGTTCCATTAGACAAATGCCTACTGTAATCCTTCTGTGGATCGGTGACAGTTGCTCCCCATGCTTGATTTTGTGACACCATCTGTGTAGGTGAGATGTTGTGAAAAACAAATTAGCATTAATTAGAAGAAAAATCCTTTTTTATTTATCCCTCACAGTGTTCGTTTAGTATTATATATCATTTTAGCTTTTCTCATAGTTTGAATTAGTTTTTATTTTTGGATTTTCATTTTAGTTTAAGTTTTAAGTAATTTTATATTTCAGTTTTATCTTTAGTAGTCTATTTAGTATTTACTTTCAGATAGTTGCCAATGTAACGTTTTTTCATTTTCAATTTTCATGACTTAAATGATTTAAATATTTAAATAAAATGTTATTTTAATAGTTTTAATATTAGTAAGCAACACTGTTTCAGAGGGTTATTAATGTTTTGATTTAGAATAGAAAAGAAAATGGAACATTTTTACACTCAGGAGAGTTTCCTCAGGGAAACATATGGACTTTAAAATTGAAGTTCGAGTGATGCATTAAGCCAAGAGGAAAAAACTACAAATGAAGACGCAAGCATATTGCAGCTAAACAAGGGCTCAGATTCATAATCAGGGTTTGAGGTGAACAGTGTTGAGGACATTGCTCACAACACTCCTTTAAGGTTTAAAGAAGCATTATTTGGAGGAAAACTTGTTCTTCAGTAGACCTGACAAACAAAATTAGAATGAAACACATGCTTATACAAACCTCTACATTATTCATCTCTGCCATTTCACTTTATTCTTCAGCTTCAATGCCCATGTCTTAATGAATAAAAGCTTGCTTTCTTCCTTTTGTCACACTTTGACAGATGGATTGGAACTTTAAATCCTTTAGGCTTTAAAAGGTTTTTAATCAAATATTTTTTTAAGATAAAAGCTTTTGATCCAAAATAACATACGTTGAGAGATATAGGCAAAACAGCAACATAACACATCCAAAGCGTGCTTTAATTGACAAAATGCTTACATTTTTCAACAATAGGCTTCTATATGATTTATTTGTGAGTTTCCTCTTGTGAAAGGGACTGCTAAAGGATTACATTTTCAGCCATGTTTAGGATCAAGTACAGTAAGAAAGTCATGTTGACGTACACATCCACCCATTCCACCCTTTCTGCATCACAGTCTTCAGGCTCAGCACAAGGACTTCTGAAAGATCAATTACAGTGGGCGAGCAAAACACTACACAGGAAATTAGGGAAAGCATAATTTATTTACATGACTGCTCTATGATTAAAGTAGCCTAGAACAACAAGCAGCAGGTAACTGATTCCTTTTTTTATCATCTCTGTTTTCGCCGAACAGTGCAAGGAACAATCAAAGAGTTTGCTTGGCTTTGATCTTGAAAATACATATCATGTTTTCTTATCCGAGCATAACTGTCGGTTAAATATGTTTAATCGCCCCCAAGGAAAACAGATTATCAATTTTACGTTGGTGCCTTGTTTGTTCTTGACTTCTAATAATCAACTAATAATGAGATGGCAGTGCAACTGTTTAGCAGCTCTGTGCAAATGAACCAATTGCAATGTTAATGTGAGAAACTAAGCTTATTTTTTATCATGCAATCAGCACATTTGTCTTTAAAGAGACACCCTCTGGCAACGATACTGTAAATAGCTGTAAATGTGACTTTGACTGTCCTCAGCAATGATCACGTAGACACTGACACTGAGGAAGTCCTGTCAAACAAAATTTACTTTCAAGTCTTTTCTACACTCTTAGAAAAAAAAGGTTCAATGGGGTTTTGTATAGAACCCTTGTAACAATACTGACATGGAAGCAGACGGGGAAAAAAATGATGTAGAGGAGCCAAGTGCATTTTATTATAATGGTGATAATCCAAAAAAACGTGAAACATAAACCACGAGTTAATCCAAAGCATGTAACACAAAATAAACATGAGCTAGAAACTTTTTTTTTTTTTGCCATATATTTTTATTGGATACAGCGTTCAAACAATATTTGCAACATAATACAATATAAGTCTCCATTTTGTGTTTTCGGAATGAACAATTCTTCAAAACAAATGTCTTTTTGTAGTTTCATCCCATATCCCTCCCCAACCCCAGTAGCTAGTTAGACACACACACACACACACACACACACAAAAAAAAATATATATATATATATATATATACATATATATATATATATATATACACATACACATACATATATACATATATACACATATATACATATATACATATATATATATATATATATATATATATATATATATATATATATATATATATACATACATACATATAATAATAAGAAGAAGAATTAAAAATAAGTAAATCAATTACCCGACAAATATATATATATATGCATATACATACGCATATGTACACACGCACATACATACATAAGGCTCTTAGAGAGTGAAATCAGGAAACAAAACACATGAGCTAGAAACTTGACTAGAAACCATAATCATGGAAGAGCATTCAAACTTCAATAAAGTAAGTAGCATGGCAAACATGAAGGCTTAAATACACAAAGACTATTGACAACAAGGAACACCTCAACAATCAAACAATGAACCAAACAGAAAGTGACACATAATCAGAAGAAGCACAAGACACGATCACATTATGGCAAGGGAAACACATGACAAACAGGAAACATGACTGTGAGAATAACAAAATAAAACACATACTGTAAAAGGTGAACCAAAACAGACGTGACAACCTTAGGGTTCTTGACTCAGTTAAAAGAATGCTTTAAACTGAATGTTTAACAGTTTTTTTTTCTAGTGATAAAGTATGAGTATGAGCTTTTTAATTCATAAAAGTAAAAATGAATCAACAAAATTTATTAAAACTAAATCCATAAAATTGTGACGGGAACCCATATGAAGCGCCTGACAAAAACCTTTAAGGTTCTACACCCATACAGAACTTTTCTTCTAGTTCCTTTATTACAATACATGAGATCTTCAAATACCATAAGCCCTCATTTTTTTGTTATTCGAAGATATTCTCTCTGTATATTCAGATGGGCCTTTATTTAACACCCAATATAAATACTGTATTCATTAAGTGGCTCTCTAATACTTGATTCTGATTGGTCAGTTGCAGCCTTCGGCAGTCAGATGTTTCACTGTTGCCATGACAACTACGAATATCAAATAGCTCATCTGGGTAACCTAAATTGACGCTACTTTAATGTCTCTCATATCTGCTAAACAAGAAGCTGTGCCTTAATGCATTGTTGTATTTTATTTATTTATTATTTTTTGCAAATGTCCATGCATACTGCATTCATTATCAAAGCACTTAGAGGTTAAATCGAAAAAGCATGGTAAACAATTCACTGAACAGCAATGGAACCTATTAACATACTGCAACTTAGAACCATTTGCGAGGACACAACATTTATAGTGATATGATGGCATGGCATATAATATGTGAATGTAAACAATAAGGAGTTTAAATAGACAATGTTTTTTTTTATAAACCAGTATATACATACATACAGTATATACAACTCATTCACAACAGCAACTGTGGCAATGGATTCCTATTATTGCATCCAGTTCTATCTTTTCCAAGGACTGATCTGAAATAAATATAAACGGCCTCTGCATGCCCTTTAAATCTGTTCAAATTCAGTTACTTCAAAGAGATTGTCTCTTGCCACCAACAATAATACAACAACAAGACATAAGAATACAACCGAAACCCATAGGTATAGTAATGTACAGACTGATTTGACTAATTTTATTTATGGATATGAGATTTTTGACATCTGCATAGTAACTAAGTTAAAGGAAAGCAGCAGTTTTCTGTGTTGCAAGGGGCCTCCCTGCTATTTGTTGTTCTTGTGATAAATTTTTATCTAATCTTATTTGGCATCTCTGGTTCAGTTCACATACTTTAATCTGTTTCTTGGTGTTTGGCACTTTTATGTCCTATGGATTTTTTTTTTTTTAAACCAACACATTTCAGTTCTTTCATTTTTGTTATATGAAGGTCACATTAAAGGATACTTCCGGTATTTAGCACTTTGAGTCTCTTTTCTGGTTTGTTTTGGATGAACTAGAGTGGTGGACACAGAAATTTTGACGATGGGTCCTGTCTCGACTTTTTGACTCTATAGAATCGCCTTTGACTGCTTCAGAGTGGCTGGCTACGGGCATGCACAAACATGTCCTTAAAACAACCCTTAAAGGGGACATATCATGCTAAATCCACTTTTTTAGCCCTTAAATGCATTTTGTTGTATATTTGGAGTGTTTAGAAGTACAGAAAATATGAAATTATTCTCTTCAGGTGCTTCGTTGATATCTTTATATTCTGTTTTGGTCATATTTTTCAACCTGTTCCGATTTTTCTGTTATCTATGACGTTTTGTGAACTAATACGTCACAGTATTTGCAGCGGAACTGCCAAATAAGGATATTGACTCCCGGCCCAACACTTCGAGCAATCCGCCATTTCTATTTCTCACTGCAATTTTGTAGTCCAAGCTAAAGGATGCAGAAGTTACGAGAGGGTAAGTTAAAATGTTCGGTTGTTGGATGTAGTAACCCACACGCTTCATTACACCGTCTAATGTAGATGAACTGCCGCGCTTGTGTCAGGACGCATGTTTAACTGAAAGAACGAGCAGAGAGAGAGACCCGGTCGCACGCGCGCTCACTCTCTCTCTCTTCAGAGCCAGACGAACGTGTAAACAAGACATCACCGTCTCCAAACTAGACGCTGTCTTGCTCTTTCTCCCTCGCACATATTAATCAAAATAAATCGACACGGTGGTAAAAGGTCGGAAGACCAAAGTTTCATGTGTAAATACAGTAACACACCATTGCGATACATCCATATGAAGACGTTGTTCTGCAGATTCGTCGTCTTCATTTTCATCTCGCTCCGGCTCTGACTCTGGCTCGAACATGTAAGGCTGGATGGACAAGTCTTCCGTTGTTGACATTTTGTTAATAACGTGTGAATAAAAAGTTTCTGTGCCGCTAGATAATCGTATCTCTGCTATCAAACTACAAAAATGGCTGAACGGGGTGGAGTTGAACCTCTGCAACCTGTAGAGGGGCGGGGTATGAAGTGTCTCAGTTGTATTTAAAGAGACCGCACCAAAACGGGTTGATTGAGACGCACCTCAGAAAAAGGGTAGAAAAGGGGCCTGTGGAGCTATAATAATGAGGAATTCAGACCCAAGCATTGCAGTTCCGCTTTATATAGACTACAAATGTATGATTTATATGTAAAAAGGAACAATTTAAAAGCATGATATGTCTCCTTTAATGTTCGTTTTCAAAACTGTGCAATTCACCGAGTGGTTAGTGGTGTTCGTTGATGATTAAAAACAAATATATCGGCGCAATGTATGATTTCAATCCGTGTTATTTTTGTTATAGTGGAACTTTTTTTTCAGATACCTCACAACCGCGTATAAACTTCCGCTCGATATTTGAGTCTGAAATTTTTCCGTTTCCGGTAGCGTAGTAAATATCAACAAGCAATGAGTCCTCCAACAGAAATCAATGGGATTTAAAAAAAATGCCAAATAAAACACGACTGTATTTCGCTACGCTACTTGTTTTGGAACATCAACGAACACCACTAACCACTCGGTGAGTTGCACAGTTTTGAAAACGAACGTTAAGGGTTGTTTTAAGGACATGTTTGTGCATGCCTGTAGCCAGCCACTCTGAAGCGGTAAAAGGCGATTCTAAACAAGTCAAAAAGTATTGTTTATTTATTTTAAATATGATAATCTAAACAAAATAATAAAAAAGTCATTTCATTTGTGTAAATTATTTCCAAATTTTTTACACAAATTATGACAGTTGTGATGTAATTCTACAGCGCCCCCTGGAAATCTGGTTGTAGCCGTTGATAGCTTCCTTCCCATCCAGATAGTGTAGCCCATAGATATCATATAAAGGCTAGATGTCTTAAGGCGGAGTCACTTCCGGCATCACCGGCGGCCATCTTACTACAGGGCTCTGTGAATTAAGGTGAGTGATCAGCATGCACACAAATCCTCTTATCTCGGTGAAATCTTGACGGATTTACAAACGGTTTGGTTTCTTACAAACGTCATTACCGTGGCTATAATTCTTTCATATGTCCATTTGTATAATTTTTCATATGTATGCAGTTTCATAGCTACATCTCTGACGTTTATAACAAACCAAACCGTTTGAAAATCGGTAGAAAATTGAGCAAGTTATGGTTATTTAAAAGTACATGCACCATGTTACGAGTGAGCGAGCACCCTGTCGTAAGATGGCCGCCGTGTGCGGACGTCGACCTCCATTGGCCAGCAGCGCAGACGAGACATCTAGCCTTTATATGATATCCATGGTGTAGCCACTGTTCCTTTAACTTTGAACTTGCAAACTATGCTTCCAACAGTCTCTAGGAACATTTGGTGCTTTTGCTATATTTTGTATCCTGTTCCTTATTTGCGAAGGGCGATGATATCTTCTCTTAACTTTTTGGACCATTCTGTTGACTTAGCCATGTTGCTAACATGCAGTCAAACGTGACACTCAACAAACCTAGCCAGTTCAGATATTTCAAGTGTTTTAGCTCAAATACACCTGGTGCAACTAACGAAGCCCTTGATTAGTTGCATCAGGTGTGCTTGAGACAACAGATTTGCAGATTTGTACTGTTGTTAGGGATTTTATTCAGGGGTTGAAAAATTTGCAGCATTTAATCTGCAGAAGACATTAAAAGTTGGGGAAATCACTTGAAACAATTGTTGTGTTGAGCTATTTCAATTTTGTTTGATTTGTTCATTGCATCGATTACAACTGTAATTGTGTATATTTAGGATACACAAAATGCTAGCTATGAAATTAAACTTAGCAAAACAAAGTCAGGCATTTTGTGTAAAACATTTTTTAAATGTCATTCCCACTATGTTATCAGACACAATACATAGTTTTCTGTGGCAGAATCTGTTTGTTATGCATGTAAATACACTGTTTATTTTTATTTGCTTAAAAATATATTTCCCCCAAAAAAGTGGCTTTAGTCAAAGAGACACACCTCTGCAACTCCCTTTGACATATAAATCAAAGTCCTAATAATTGGAAAATTATCTTGCCAGATTTTTAATCTACAATGTCATGGTATGGTCAGCTTGTTCCTCAGGCTTCTCTTACTCAACTTTGCCCCTTTCTCTCATTAAATACTTCCTATATGTTTGTGTTGAGTGACAGAGGCAAGGTCAGGCTGGATGTCCTGAGGTTTATACATCTGATCAGTCCCCCACATCAGCTCTGTGACTCAGAAAGCTTCATAAAGGTCAAGCTGTACCTAAGGCTGCAGAGAGCCATTTGCTAAGTATTTGAAGAACAGGATTAACCTGGTCACAAGGGTACTTTACTGATGTATATTTGCTAAATTGTTGCAAAGCTGTACATACCGTACATTTAGTGTATGCCGTATCTTAGACTTATTTTATCTAAATGCTTTTATCAATATCCACCAGCTCCCATGTGGCTTTTAGCAATCTTGCAATGTTTTTTTTTTTTTTTTTTTTGTCATTTTACATTAACTCATAAGAGATGAAAGGTGCTTTGAAAAGCAGCATCCTTGAGAACTGCTGGGCCTGCAAACCTCTATTGAACCATGAACCCCTATTTTTCTGTGGAGCTCTCAAAAGGAAATTTTCTTACCGCTAATGGATTTACTTATGCAGCACACAAAAGTCTGGGGCGTAATATGATTTTGTTGGGATCATCACTATGAAGGAAAAGAAAAACGCTGCCAGATCTTTTTGAAAACATCTCTGCATGTACACTAGTAAATACTAAAAGCTTTGAGGCAGGGTTATTACTGTTAACTAAAACAAAAAAAACATAAAGGAACATATTTATTATAAAATAAACATCAACTGAAATAAAATAAAATATAAAAAAAGCCTAAACAAGGCAACATTTCTCATTTATGTTTAGTTTAATTTGAGGTCTTAAAACTAAAACCAAAACTAAAAATTACTAAACTTTAACTAAAACTAAAATGAAAACAGAAAATACAAAAATAAAATCTAATTCAAAATATTAACACAAACTACAATATCAATGTTATACTGCTTAAAGGTCTCACTTCTTCAAAAACAGCACAGACATCAATACTGCAACCATATGCATCCTCAAATAATGATATAATCAATATACTGAAAGATAAAGGAGGACTGGGTCTGCCATGTTCAAATGTCAAAAAAGAGACACCATAAATGATAAAAAATATAAAACGGAAAGTTCCAGTCCTTGATTCTGATTGGTTGAGCCGCGTTCAAAGCCGTTGTAAATTACAAACAAACATACACCTGTGACCACATTACATTAGTATTTCTGCGCAACTGCCGTTTGTAATTCTTTGTTGCTGCATGTGTTGCTTAGCAACCTCTTTGGAACTACATTGCTTGGCGGAGGAATAAATGTGTTATAACGTTATAGTTCAGTATGGCGTACCACAAGGCTCAGTACTAGAACTGTTGCTGTACATGCTACCCTTGGGAGATATCAACATGGAATAAGTTTTCACTGTTATGCTGATGATACTCAGCTCTATATTTCTTCACGCCTTGACGAAACTTACCAATTCACAAAATGAACGGAATGCATAGCTGATATAAAAAATTGGATGACTAGTGTAATAACCTAGAATACTGTCTAACACTTGTGTCTAGTATCTGTAAAACCGCATTTTTCCATCTTAAAAATATATCTAAATTACGTGTAAATCCTCTCATTGACAAATGCGGAACAATTAGTTCATGCGTTCATGACATCAAGGCTAGATTATTATAATGCTCTTATGGGTGGTTGCCCAGCACGCATAATAAACAATCTACAGCTGGTCAAAAATGCAGCAGCTCGAGTTCTTACCAGAACCAGGAAGTATTTGGCTCCTTATATAATTGGCTCCCTATTAAATATCGTATAAATGTTAAAATATTGCTGATTACTTACAAAGCACTAAATGGTTTAGCTCCGCAGTACTTGAGCAAGCTCTTAACGCATTATAGTCCTCCATGTCTATTGCGATCTCAAAATTCCGGCCAGTTGATAATACCTAGAATATCAAAATCGACTGCTGGCGGTAGATCTTTTTCCCATTTAGCACTAAAACTTTGGAACAGTCTTCCTAGCATTGTCCGGGAAGCAGACACACTCTGTCAGTTCAAAGCTAGACTAAAAACACATCTCTTTGACCTAGCATACACATAACACATTATAGACTTCTATTAATTCAATGTTAGGCTGTATAGATTAGGTCAGCCGGAACCGGGAACACTTCCCATAAATCCTGGTGTACTCGTTACATCATAAGAAGAATGGTGTCTATGCTAATATTAGTCTCTCTGTTTATCCCGAGGTTTACCGTAGTCCGACGGATCCAGGCCGCGTACTACGCATGTGCACGCCATCAGCGTTCTCACAGGTTTGCGTTTTTAAAGTTTGCGTAGAGAGAACTTTCTGTTAAAATCGTTGCGATGGAAGTGAATCAATCAAAACTAACTTTAGCTGGACAATAACTTTATTCTAGAGCTGCTATAAAGCCAAAACAATTTCTGTTACTTTAATTTCCTATTATCACTGTAAAGCCGCTTTGGAACAATCTACATTGTTAAAAGTGCTATATAAATGAAGATGATTTGACTTGACTTGACATATTTTGTTGCTGGTGTTTATTTTATGAATAACACCGCCCCTTAGCTGTTCTAAATCCACTGTAAAACACGGCTTTGCGGGTCTTATTGCTTAAATATAAATAAAAGCACCATATTACAGCTTTTTGGAAACCCGATAGCTCTGTTTGAGAAAAAGGCATTTAAATCTATTCACTTATTAATATTTGTTATCTGATCATTGAGTCAGTGAGTCAACACTGAATCAGTCCGATTCATGGATGAATCATTGTTAATGTTTATTCTTGGACAGCATGTCAAAAAAATCTTTTCCACTCTTCAATTTGGTAAAGTGGCTTATGGAAGGGAGATTTTCTTTAAATAAATGCCAATGTCAAAGCTTTCGCTATTTCATTTCTCCTTTCCCCATCAGTCTGTAAGTGGAAAACAGGATAAGTCAGAGAGGGTTGTGAACGGTGGGTGACCATGCAACTGTCTTAATTTGGAGGAACAGTGCACTCTCCTAAAGCACAGACAGGAGAGGACAAGAGAAAGACAGTCAGAGACTGACACATGAATGACAGACTTGTGAGTGCAGAGAGCCATTCATTATACCTAAGGCTTGATGAGCCAGAAGTGAATGCGCAGATGTGCCAATTTGCCAACTGTTCAATGGCCCTAGTGTAATCATTAATCATTAAACTGATAGAAAGTTTCTTTTTTTCTTTTTAACCAGACAATGTTAATTAAAATAGATTAAATAAATTTGAATTGTTAACGGAATAGCAGGGATAATTGTAGTTTCATGTTGTGACTCATTTCAAGTGACCATCCACAGTTCTTTTCGCTTTTACAGGAGGTTTTAGAGCAGTTTTTCAGAAAAAGATGATACCACAATTACATGCTGGAGTGAAAACAATTTGCATAATGCTGTGGCAGACTCCGTGAAGACTTGAAAACAGCAGAAAAATTGCAGAAAATGCACATAGGCTTTGGATTTTTCATCTCAGTTCTGGCTGTCCAAAAGTATAGACTATTTCACATAAATTTGAAAAAATAAAATAAAAATGATATACCATGATGTATTTTTTCAGGACTCTTTCATGAATAGAAAGTTTAAAAGAACAGCTTCGCTTTTCACTTTTATTTGAAATATAAATCTTTTGTAACATTGTAAATGTCTTTACTGTCACCTTTGATCCTTTGCTGAATAAAAGTTTTCAAAAAGCATTTTAATTATCCATACTTTCTCTAGGTCTCCCTTAAAACACATTCTGGTGAGTTAGGAATCGGATGGAGGCTTGGATCTTTAGTTCACTGGTTTAAATGCCTGACCCACATTCCCATCATGTAGCGGTGTTCAGATGTGGAGAATCAAATGGGGCGAAAGCAAGTTTGTCAGTTGCTTGTCACGCTAGACGCACTTCCCTGGAGAATCAAAAGACATTGTAGTAAGTTAGAGATCTTTTATCTTTCATTCAATGTTTTCAGTTTAGATTATTGCAACACTTTGTTTTAATAATCAATGAATGTATAAAAAAACCCCTGTAATTCAGGTAAACAGTAAGACCTTTTCAAAAAGGTCACCGAATTTCACACCCATTAATACTGACTAAGACTACTGATTTGGAGTATTGATTGGGATCGTACTTTCCCTCAAATATGCTGTTGAAGCACAATGATTATTCAAAGCCTTTCAACAATCCTACTTCTTCAGACTAAATTTATTTTCTGACTTCACTACATTTTTATTCAGTATTACCAGAACAATTTATTCTTTGTTTCCTTGTACTGAACAATTCAAATTTCCATTGATTTTAAACAATGAAACATATGCAGCAGCACTGAATGCAATGCTCAAGGCTGCACAGACCTATCTAGAATATGGATTAGACCATGTCTCCTATTGGAAGAACATTGCTTTAGTATTTTTGTGACAAAAAGAATATTCTGCAGTTCTAATATTCTTCACAATCATGTTCTGTGCATACAATGGACACCATGCTTTCATACGCAAATCATCAGTCTCTTTTTGGTTAGAAGTGACTAGATAATGACTAGATTGTTATCATACCCACAAGGGACCTGAGCAACAACAGAAGACTATGACACATTTCCCGGACGCAAGACGGTTAAAAGGGGTACAAAGGGCTGTTAAGAGTAACAAAACTGCATCATGTACAAATTGATTACATAAAAGCTTGTGAGGAAGTCTGCAGTTGTGTTATGTTTATATATTTCCATTGATTTTTCCTAAATCACATTGTCAGAATGGGGCAGGAGCATTTAATCTCCACCATTACAGTTAACAAGCTCTGTTTCCAAGACCCCTTTCATAGACACATGCATTCAGTCTTGAATGTGCTTATGTATAAGCCAATAAAATGTCCTTGATCTATTTAGATCCATAACTTGTTAGTGAGCTAGTGGACAAAGATGCCCTTTAAAAAAAGCAGATATAATGTCTATCTCATGGCACTGTTGGGTAATGTGGAGGCATAATAGATGTGTTTGTATGTGTTTCAGTTGAAGATTAAAGAATGATAGCTAGGCTCACATTTCAAAGAGAGTAAAGGGAGTGTTGTTTCTTTAAATATCACCAAAAAACTTCTTCTCTTCACTGTGATCTCAGTGCAGTCTATATTTCACATTAAGCAATACTCTTTTGTGTATATACATTTAAAACAAGAAAAATAGGAGTGATATGTAAAATACATCTAGATTCTGACAAATACAAAGACTATAATAGTATCATACCATACTACTACCAGTACCATACATAGCCTACTACATACATACAACTACTATAATAGTTATCGGCCAATAAGAGATTCTTATTTCATTCACTGCAATTGGCCAATAGATAGCCTATTTCCAATATTGTATATTTATTATGCATGCACATTTACACTATTTTACACATAGTTTACTTTTGGCATCATTTAACACCCTACAACACTGTAGGAGAATCACACCAAGATGTAAACATGGGAGCGATGTTGGCATCCAAAAAGATGTTTATTTATAAGAAGATGTGCAAAATGTGGAAATAAATATGGTTAAGAGCACAAAAAAGCAAATGCTATTAATAAAAAGAGTCTAAAAACGGTATACTCCCCTCTTCAACAAGAACATCACTGCACTCAAGCAGCGCTCAATAACCTTGTTCAAACGTACTCTAAAACCACTAGTCCCTTGCTATTAGTGACAGCCATCTTATATACATCTTACCCGCTCTTACTAATTTGAACACACCATTTTTTTAATAGTAGCCTACCTCATATGCCCATATGCACTGAAAAAAAATGACATGATCAATAAATCATGACAGCATGTGTTTTTATTCTCATTAAAAATAAGTTAAGCCATTTTAAACTTTTTTCAGTTATACGAGATTCAACTCATTTTTAAGTCAATTCAAGTTAATTTTTATTTAAGTTGAAATGACATACAGTTGATTGAACTTAAAAAAATTAGCACGTTTTTTTTACAGTGTAATAAATGGTGATTAAGAACAAGAGTAAAAAAAAGATAAAATGGATGGATAAAACCAAAACATACATTTTCACAAACGTTTTCATAAATGAGCTAAAATGAGTTCTCCCCTACGGGTTCGCACTTTCTTTAAGTCCACGCCCACTCAGCTATTAAATGCGCAAGAACGAATATATTGATGGATATTGTACTGTATATGTGATGCAAACTTACAACTTGAAATTTAGTAAATTCATGAACCAATAAAATAATTTACTTTATTTTAAGATTTTATATGTGTGTGTGTGTGTGTGTGTGTGTGTATTATAATTTATTAATAAAATAGTACATAATTTGTATATCTGCCATTTTCAGAATTTTAACAAGTCATATTCAATATTGAACAATACCAATATATTCTGATTTCTAATGTCATCTGAAAACCATTATGGTACTGATATATTGTGATTAATGACTCAAAATCTGCAGGGAAATTATGTAAATGACAGCTCTGACTGGCTGGTGGCACCACAGGAACGTTCCCTTCTGTTACAAAGTAAGCAGTCCAAACAAACAGGCAGGCAGGCAGGGAGGGAGCACAGGCAAAAGGGTAATCCAGAGACAGGCAAGAAATCCAAAACCAAGAGACATAAGACCAGGAAAATGCTCAGAGATGCAGTGTAAACAACTAACAAGACTTCGCAGGGAATGAATGTGAAAACCAGGCTTACCGGTATATGGGGTGAGCTAAACAAAGTAAAGACATACAGGTGAATGTGATAATGGCTGATTAGTCTGGGCAAAGGATTATGGGAAATTCTTTCCAGGCTTTCCTGTAGCTCAAACAGTAGAGTGTTGGCGCTTGCAACACCAAGGTCATGGGTTTGATTTCCCAGGGAAAGCAAGAATTGATAAGATGTGTACCTTGAAGTCACTTTGGATAAAAGCATCTGCCAAATGTAAATAGGAAATGTAGTTTGTGGATGTGCTGTGATTGTCCGGGTTGGAACGCCCTCTGGTTATCCCGGGCACTTTCAATGGTGATCGTTACACCTTCATTAGTGACTATCCTAAGGCAAAGAAAAATAATAGTCCACTTCACACTTTTAAGGGCCCTTCAAAAAAATAAAATAAGGCACTGGTAAAACATCAACTGTAATATATACAGAAATATCTGCGATTTATGTGTTGCTTGCAAAAACCTATAGGATTGAACTGGACGATGCTAACAAGCCAAACCTTGACCCTTTGGTGTCACACCAAGACCTAAATAGACCTAAAAAAGTGTGAGACTGGCTCAGGTGGCTCAAATTAATGCAATATGGCGAAGATAAAACAGGCTCACTAGTCTGGAAACCCCAGTGAAACTCTGTTATCGGGCACAAAAGGACCAGAGCACAATAAACTGTGTCCCACAGACCAAGGTGTGTCGGTAAATTAAATGAGCTTTCACTAATTAAATGTGCCATATGCTCCTGTGCTCCTAAAACAGCATATGCTCTGGGAAACAGTTGTCTGAGAGAACGGAGCACAGAACTGTGTGCAAAGAGACACCACACCACTTGCGTATAGGGGATTTAGTTCATTTGATGTGCATCTGGTTTTAACTGGGTTTGTAGGAAAAAAAACTAAGGCACTGTGATGTTGGATGAGCCCTGAGCCACTGCAGCTCTGCTGGGAACTGATCACATGTTAAGGGGGGCTTACATCTGAGGTCTGTTTTAGATGACACTCATGCATCACACGCTTAAAGAAACAATGAAAATAAAATCCTGTGGATTGAATTTAACATGCCATATATTAAAGCTGAAAGTTGTAAAAAATTTCCATGATGGACCAAGTGAAAAGAAATAGATCACTCGAGATTTTCGTGCACACTCTCACTTGCTTTTCAATGAAGGCTAATTAAACACCACTGTCTCAGAAGCTCTACAGAACATCAATTGTGCCTTTGTTGTTGGTCTGTCCTCACCAACTAAATGCAGTGAAGCTCTGGTAGTCTGGTCGATTGTGTTCCCATGTACAAAAGCTAGGCTTCTCAATCAATGAGCTATCTAGCTCAGATGCATCAGCTGGGATTATCAGTGTTGGGACTTGCTTTGAGCCAGCCTAGAGTAAACCCTAATTAATGTCTGGCTTTTAAACAAAGCTCTTTTTAAGGATGATAAGATACAGAGAATTATGATTAATTCACAGTGAAACGAACTGATTTTAAGTTGTTTTTATAGCAAGGCTCCAAACTCATTTGATCAGTTTGTAAACTTAATTATAGTTCAGGTGCATGATTAGCACTAGAGTTTATCGTGGTTTGAGAAAATGGATCAGAGAAAAGCTATGTGATGCTGGAAGCTATGACTAATGAAATGAAGTCGAAAGCACAGATGGAGTATTAATATTAATCAGGATCTGTCTGAAAATGGACAGATATTCAAATGATCTAATTAGTCATAGATCAAAACAAACAAACATCATAGTTTCTTCTAAATTTGTTACTGCCTTCAGCTTGTTATATTAATCTGGATATGCTTATAAGCACCTTAGTTACAAACTCTTCTCAGAGAACACAAATTGTTATACCCTGGATCACAAAACCAGTCATAAGTCGCACGGGTATATTTGCGGTAATAGCCAACAATACATTGTATAGGTCAAAATTATCGATTTTTCTTTTATGCCAAAAATCATTAGGATATTAAGTAAAGGTCATGTTCCATGAAGATATTTAGTAAATTTCCTACCATAAATATATAAAACATTTATTTATGTGAGTGAATGCAGCACAATCGCGAACATAAATATAGAACTTTGAAGGCGATTTTCTCAATGTTTAGATTTTTTGATTTTCAAATAGTTGTATCTCAGCCAAATATTGTTCTATCTTAACAAATCATACATCAATGGAAAGCTTATTTATTCAGCTTAGCATTTATTCACATATGTATCCCAGTTCCTTGAGAAAGGAATGAGACGCTGCTTCATAGTGTTGACACTATGGGAACGCTTCTGCTTGACTGGTGTCTGAAGCACATGTGAAAACATGCCAATCTTGATTGGCTGACATGATGTCAGGTGACGTAGCGTAGCGTGTCAGTAAGACCATAAAAGGGGACCTACGTCATAGAGTCCCCAGCTTATTTGTCTTCAGGAAGCCATTTGTCTGTTTGCATTTGTGTGATATTGTTCATCATATTGTTTGCAGAAGCGTTCTTATAGCATCAACGCCATGATGCAGCGTCGAGTTCCATTCGAAAAGGAACTGCTTCTATTTTGTATTTTTCTCATTTAATTTAGAAAAATATATTTTACAAATAAAAGTTTACTTGAACATTTAACATGAATTTGAATAACTATAACTATAAAGTAAAAAAAATCTAATTCTATAAGAATAACAAAGTACTGTACAAATCACAACTATAACGATAACGTCACAGAGGAACAATATTGTTGGAATAACTTTCATAATGACTTTTTCTAGGTGAACAATAAAAACTTTGACAGCCAATCAGAATCCATCCGACTTATAAGACCTCGAGCACAATGATTCTCTGACTCGCTCATACATGTTTCTTTCCAAAATGAATCCGTGTTTTAATGAACTGGTTTCAGTGATCCAATGATTCACTCATAAAATGTTGCCACCTGTTGTATTGGTATAAAGATGTAAAAAGTGTAAAAGTTCCAAGGCTGTTGGACTGTGTATCAGCAATATTGGACGGCCTCTCATCCAATCAAATTTGAAGAACCAATTGTATAATGTGCAATAGCAGATCTTCTTGGATATAAACATAATTTCATATAAAATGACCCCATACTAAATCTGAACCAATAGAGCTGTGTGCACTTGGACTGTGAAGGATTACTGGCCTATTTTTGCCACAAAGCTTGCCCATATCTTTATATCTGTCTGAATTATATGTCATACCCTCCATAAAACAGACTACAGAGATAGCAATCATTCAAAATT
The DNA here is from genome assembly GCF_964197995.2 of Scardinius erythrophthalmus. NCBI lineage: Eukaryota > Metazoa > Chordata > Actinopteri > Cypriniformes > Leuciscidae > Scardinius > Scardinius erythrophthalmus. The sequence continues at coordinate 12,740,088 of NC_138228.1, forward strand.
TATCATAACAGAGCTCTCTGATTATATTTACAGAATTCAATTATTCTGACACAGACAGATGGACTGCTTGTCCAGGAGAGGGCTGTCATTTGTTACCTTCAACAGTTGTGTCAGGCTGAAGGGCTTCTGGAACTCAACTTCTGAGGCTACAAACAAAAGAACAAAAAATATGATGGCATGCACTGTAAAAACTAAAGGAGCCTCAAGTATCCTGTCGGATACTCAAGGAACTTCAAAATGTAATTTTGGTGCCTCAAAGCTCTTTTTCCTATAGTAGGGTTACTGGAGGACCATTGACAATCTTTGAGGTTCTTGCTGGAACTTATGGGATCCTTTAAGCACTTTGTATTTACTTCAGAGGTTCTGGAGTCACCTTTTCATTACCATGAGACCTCGAAGTGCTTTGGGGGAAAATAGAGGAACCTGAATGCGATAAAAGGGTTATTGGAAGATCTTTTAACATTCAAGTGGTTCCTGGAAGATCTCTTATGTTAAAGCCAGCATCTGGAGGAACCCAATGGTTCAGTGAGGCCCGAATTAGATTATTATTCTATTATTATTATTATTATAGGCTACTTAAGTTTGATTCAGAATACATACCCAGGTGAAAAAGACGTACTATTAAATGTATTAAAAATGTACTTGAGTGTGTTTTTAGTAGACCTACAATACAAATATAGCCTACTTTAATGCATTTTTATTATTATTATTATTATAGGCAAGTTTGATTCAGTATACATACCCAGGTGAAAAAGATGTACTATTAAATGTATTAAAAATGTACTTGAGTGTGTTTTTAGTAGACCTACAATACAAATATACTTTAATGCATTTTTAATACATTTAACAGTAACTATAGTCTTTTTCACTTGGGTAGCTTACATATATTTAGTATAGGCCTATTTTATTAAGTCATTTAAACCTTAAACAACAACACTAAATAATAATAATATTATATGAAGAAGAAGAAGCAGGAGGAGAAAAGTATTATTCTGTCACGAAACTGCTGCTATTCCTCTGCTGTCGTCGCTTCAGTGATCCTCGCGCTGCTCGCGCGCAACAAAGCTCAGCTGATCGTCATCAGGAAAGTAACGGCTCCTCTCATCAAAGCTTCCGCCGTTTGTTCGGCTCTCCATTACAAGGTTTGTAAACTCGCCAAATAAATATAAATACAGAGTCTACTCACTATTCAAACACACACATATATCTAAACTAAATTTATTATACATTACTACGTTTTTACAGTGTTTACCACTCGTTTATTGCACAGTATCTGGTATGAAGGTTTTAGCCGCGATGCTAACTACGTTGATCTAATGAACAAATGGAAATGATTGACTTATTGTCTTACATTGATTTAGTCATTCAATTCAACATATTTTGTACAACTGTGTCTTCAAATTGCTGATATAGCCTAACTAATTTAGAAAATTCTCTGATTCTTGGCGTTTGTTATGAATAACAAAAACAGGTTATAGTTTGCTCTGTTTTTGTTTAGCCTAACGTTAACTTTACTTACTACAGGTGCCCTCATTCTCTCAAATACCATTTTAAAGCCATTTACTGGTCAATAAATATTATGTTGTGAATAATCAGCTTTGTTCTTTTGTTTCCCCAGAACAACCATTACATTTCTAAAATAATCTGAACATTTCAGTGGCAACATTGAATTACAGTAAGTTACCTGCACCACATGCAAGTACTTTATTACTATGAACTTTCTCTGTGTGAAATTGTATTGTTTGACTGTGTACTTGTGTTTTTTAATCAGTTACTCTCTGAAAATCTTTTCTCATGATCTCAAATCTCATTCATGTTACTCAGAAAAATAATATCACAGGTTTGATTCACAAAAAATGCTATAGACATTTTAACTCTGAATTATAACTTCAAGTTTAGTCTTTTTCGACAAAAAAATAAATAAATAGGAAAAAGCTATTAGGCTTCAGAAGACTTGCAACACAACCCATAACACATGAGTTGTGAACTCATTGATTATTTTTAGGATCTTTTCTGGGACATTTTTGGAGCTTAACCATTTTTACATAAATTGTTGCATTGAATTGAACTAGACAAGTGTGCATAAGAATGGTTTCATGAATGATTTACACAATTGTTTTCTGCTTGTGTTTCATGCAGTGTCAGCGATCGGTGACTGGGGTTGCATTATGCCTGAGATCTGCTTTTGGGTTCCACAGACAGAAAGTCAAACAGGTCTGGAACGTCACAAGGCTGAGGAAATTATTAAAATTTCACAACTATCACTTTAATAACCTTACTAACAGTACATTTTGTACTTTGCAGGGATCTCAGTAAGCTGAAATACAAGTTTGATCAAGAATAAAAATCCTCCTGTAGACCTGAAAATCATCGAAGTGCCTGGACCATCCACCAGAAAAGAGGAAAAACAAACGGAAAACGATGCTGTACCTTTTCACTTTTCTAACTCATTAAGTACCTCACACCAACTTGGTCCCATAGTGACATTTTTGACCACAAACGAAATTGCTGATCGTGTGAATTCATATTGAAATGACTGAATTCACCAGTGAACATTCACAGAACAACAGATCATTTTACTGCACCTTAACTCTGTTTCCGGGTCGAAGCCTCTACTTCCTCTATCTTGTTTCATGAGAATACTCAACAACCATTTATGAACACTGTTGATTCAAGTCACACATTTAAGCTTTTCAAAAGCCATAGTGTATTACAGTCTCCAGTCTAACGGCATCCCAGACTTAAACATTTTATGATTCAAAATAGCTGAATAACTAATCATCAGAGATTTCAGTATAGAGATAAAGGTTACAGCACAATGAGTGTATATTAGCACTGTTGTTTGTTTTTGGCATCTGATAGAGCTTTTGGACTTGGAAACAGTGATGTCAGACTAACCATCGGACTGAAACACAAATGTTTTAAAGTTAAGTAAAGATGGACATTTTTAATTAGTTCAAATGTAATTTTTTTACATTGATTTATTTAGTGGAACATATGTGTTTCCATGCATTTTGTTGAGATGTCTTTTCTTGTTTATCTATTGTATATACATGGTTGATTATTCATGTTGCTTATGTATTATACTATTTTTTTGTGTAGTCATTGATATTAATCTGTAGTTAGCTTTTTTCCCCATGTGCATGGAAGTGTATGTATAAAAATGAATATCAAATATGTAATAAACAATTCTTATTTTGTATTTGGTTCAATTTGTTTATTATAATAGAAGTCAAAGGTAACCATAGTAACAACATGAAATTAAATATTTAAAAAAAAAATGAAATTTGGTTCCTGGAGGCACCCACAGTGGTTCCACACAGTGCCTAATATAAGAGTTCCTCAGGAAACCTGTGTGGTTCCTCAGAGAACCGGCCCTTTTTAAAGGGTGCCTAGAGGATCTACAGACGGTTCCGCCGGTGTGGCAAAGTGAAGAACCCCAAAAGGTTCCTCCAGGCACCTTTTATTTTTACAGTGTGGAGTTATAATCATAATCAAATTGCTAAGTGATGCAGGGTGTGCTTACATAATGTATAAGCAATCTCACATTTACTGTAGTTATGAGTATATGAATCTGCAAAGTCTAATAGTTCATAATCATTAATGTTAGAAATTAATTATTCACTGGATTTTAACTGGTGGAGACCCCAAAATGGGTCACAAGTCTGTTCTAAAAGGGTCTAAATGCCATTTATAAAATGCAACTAAGCATGTAATCATGCTTAATAAAAAAATAAAAATAAAAACATTATCCAACATTATCATTATAAGTTTAACCCTAAAACACAACACAATGCATTGGGTATTTCAAAATATGAATATGATCCCTGTGAAAAATGAATTGCTCACTTTTTGTTGAAGTTAAAACAATTTGTTTTGCATAAAGCACTATATAAATGTGACTTGACTTGTGTTGTTGTCAAAATCTGGGTGTCCATTCAAACAGTATTCTGCTGCAAAACCATGTGTCACTTGGTAGAGACAAATTAGGCAGATGCTATCATGAACAGGCTGTGCGACATGCCTTCATACTCAAACACCTTTAGAGAGAAGGAAACCAGATTGTTAATATTACTAATTAGTAATATCAATACATTTCAGTATTTGAGTTTAATGTAATTTTTCCCCCTCTTCAACAATAAACGTATGAGTTCTAGATTATTCTAACTGCTGATTATAAGTTATGCTATCTTCTTAAGATGAGTTTATAAACGAATAACTACATTTTTTTTTTCAGTTTACTCAATGTTATATTTGCAAGCGTAGTATACAATTTAGCTTACGCTCAACAGCGTCTGAGCACAGCTACTTTATTGGCTCGCCTTCCCGCTCATTGGAGGTCAACACCATTTAACAGATGCAGCTAATAGCAGGTGCTTGAGGACACCAAACAATATACTTTCTCATAAAAATAAATTATTAGCGAAATTTACTGTCCTCTAAAAGGCTCAGGAAAAATCCTAGCTTGACAGTTTCATCACCTTCACTATAGATATTACAGTGAACCGGTTTAGTGCTTTGTTTCAAGGAAGTCCTGGAGAGAGCTATCCGTTAGCATTTCCATTCATTTCAAGGGCATGTAGCTCGGCTAGAACAGGAAGTATGCAACTTGTAAGACAAAGACTGTGCCTTTAAAATGCATATATGGTAAAAGTCAGTATGCTAACTGTTAGTAAAAATATTTGTAGCACACTAGGATACGTTTATGGACTCAAATATGAAATAGACATTGAAAACTCTTCTGATTTCATGGGGTCCTTGCATAAAACATGTTCTATATGATGATTCCAGAATATTCCACAATACCCATCATTCCCCCAGAGACATTTAAGTCAGAGAGTTTTCCTTTCTCCCATGTGTGTGTAATGTCTGGGGTAATAAACACAAGGTAAATGTAGTCAAAAGACTTCCCTGAGTGAAGTTGAGGCTGAATTATGGATGAGTTGTATGAGTTGTATGAGCTGTATGGAATTCATTGTGGATTTGCTGACAGTTCTGGTGCACCTTGATCCAGAGGGAGAGAACGAGAGAGAAAGACAGAACATTTGGGGAGAGAAGTACAGTAAATCCTTCCCCCCTCATCTTACAGTCACTGCGATGTAGTGCTAACCCTTCACCAGTCCGTCCAATCGTTTCATCCACAGTGTGAATTTACTGCAGGCTATATTCCTGTATAGTAGTTACACACATTCACTGTTTTGTGTATATATATTATCATTATGAAATTTTTAATTGCAAAAATTACACACACCCGTTGGGTTTTCATGTTTTATGGGGACATGATTTTTATACAACACAAATTGTATATTCTATCCCCAAACCATAAACCTTCCCATCACAGAAAACGTTTTGAATTATTACATTTTCACACACACAAAAAAAAACACCACAAATGCACAGCATCCACCTGGATGATGCGACGGCAGCCATATTGCGCCAGAACACCCACACCAGGAGACAGAGAATATAAATACATATATATTTCAACAACAAGATTTTCATCTTTAATTATAAAGTAAGTCAAAAGTAAGAAGTAACAGTACGCTGCTTGTTCACTTTCCTTTGCAATAAGCATAGCATGACAAGCACTGTTAATATTCGTCTCTTTATGTTTTTATAAATTTACATATTACAGATTTATCACACCAATTTTAGCATTTTGCTTGTAAAATGTATAGTTAGCTGTACTAGTGGTGCTTAACAATTTTCACAGCACTGAGCAATCCTCGACTGATTATTCCATGAATATTCCTTTTAAAAAGCAGACATTTCTTTACAATAGACTTCGGCATGAGTTTAATCTGCCAAGTGTTGATACCTTTGCATATCTGGTTGACAATACACACTAAAAGTTCACAAGAAAAACTACCACTCGCTCAACAGCATTGCAAATACCTCAGCATCCCTTAATTATTTATAAAAGATTATATTGTTTCTGTAATATATAATAGTCCCATGTATATTGTAGATGTCAAGTTGGTATAATGAGCTTATTCTCTCCATGTAATACAGTGGAACCAATTGTGTTCTGTGACACATCTGCTGGGAGTAAATTAATTAAAAGTAAATCAAACTTAATGGTGACTTCAAACTAAAGTCACACTATTATTACACAGTGCGGTATATATGTTATTGTTTTTACAGTAATTTGTTTGTTATGGCAGAATATGACCTACCCTGAATTACAGTAATACTCTGAATACAATATTTTATTGCGAGAAATAACATTCAAATCTACATTTTAAAAAATCCTGTCAATTTTCTTTAGTGTTTTGTACAAAACAACAACAACAAAGAAACCCAAGAATATCCAAGCTTGAAAATTTCAAGAGGCAATAATGGAAACAGACTGCTATGTTGTCAGAATGAGTCGTCTCATCGCATGCTGCAGTTCACACGCGTATGACGCTGCAGCATAGCTATTTTTGACACATATACAATTCGTAGTATAATGGTTGAAACTGAGCATGTGAGTATGAGTGGCTGCTTAACCGTGCCATTTACTGTCACAACACAAATTACAGCTTTTAACCGAGATATACTGACAGAAACAGTGAGACATTTACTCACTAGCTACTGTATCTGCACTTTGGAGAATATTATCCTTTGAAAAGTTGACTTGTAGGTAATCATCTTTTCATGAAGGGAAACAATTCTAGAAATGCCTGGAATGTGATTTCTACAGAAAATAAAGTGTGGGAGGAGTGAAAGTGAGGGTGAAAAACACTGACAGAACAGATGCTAAGTTTGCATAGTCGTATATGGAAACTCACACACGCACACATACATACACCTACACACCGCTTTACCGCTCGATCCTGTTCTCAAGCTGCATTTCTTCCATTCCTGCACTCAGATTCTCTCCTTTTTTAGCACTGAAACATCATGCTCTCCTCCTATGGCCCTGGGCCCACTAGACACTATAAAAAGATACTGGCTCATGAAATATAGAGAGTGTTCGGGATTCAATTTTATGGTGCCTATTACTGCAAATTGTAATATGGCTAATTACTCCTCGCCGTGTAGGATTGCTTCAGCAATTGTCTCGTGCCCCAATCACACGAAATTTCAAGCAAATGGCACCTGAGGGGCGTCAATTGAGCATTCATTATTTTAATTATGTGGACTTATGATTTACCTTCGCAGACGGAGAGAACAAGGCAATTTGAAAGTCTTATGATTTCCTCATGGGTACCGAATCTATTTTGCACAGCTTTTCAGACGTAAGACAAGCTAGAGAGATAACTCTTTTTTTTTCTCAAACCAATGTCGTTATACAGATAAATGATCTGACGATTATGTCTTGGCCGTTCATAAATTACATATTTTTATTTGTAACCCTCTTGCAGCTTATAGCCTTCAAAGAGCTTGTCAAATCAGTCTTAGTGAATCACAGTGTTAAGCACAGTTAGCTTGAAGAGTTATTCATCTTAAGTTTTACTGTGGATATTGAAAATCTGAGAATGAGATGGATGGAGTTGCATTGTAAGACTAGTATGATGGAGGGGGCAGAAAATATTGGATTTATTTCACACTTTTTAGGACTGATTCAATTATTGTTCATCGCTAATTTCAATAAAAATGGTTGCCGTATGAAAGTATTGAAGTATTTCTACCGTGTAAAAAAGCACAATTTGACACATTCTATAAACTATTGGTAAATTACATGCTCCAAGCAGAGCACAAAATAGCAGTCTGCATTCTGAATGTGAAAGAAATGTAGTATAAAATATGTAAATATAGTAATATTTTGTGCAACTTTTCTACATACATTTTTCATGTTCATGATTTCTGCAGTAGACTTATTTTTCTCTCCCACAAATCTGTGCCTGACCTTTATGTGATCGGTTTTTCTAAGAAAAAAGGGGTCATCCGTTTCTCTCTCGGCAACAGAGCATATGCTAGACTCTTGACCTGTGGCCACTTCACTTCCATCTCTTCATGCTAATTCATTACTTACATACACGAAAGCACACTGTACACCCCCACGCATTGTGGATTTGCTCTGAACATTCGTTACCGCCATCCTCTGAGGTCTAAATTTGTCAGCGGGGTTAAGAGGGACAGAGGGGGCTGATATTGGCTGAAGAGATGGGCGATTAACTGTGCGGCTGACTCAGGCGGCTGGTGTCTTTGTATGTCAGGGCACGATGGAAAAGCCAATGAAACAGTTCTCAGAGGGTGTCATAAACTCTGCTTTATTGCCGGTTTGTGTTGCCTTTGCAGATTAAGTTCAAAGAGAGATGGTTTCTCTTCTCCCTCCATCTTAAATCCCATTTCTATTGAGTTTCTTCTATGGATATATTCTCAGGGCCTCTGAGAAATAACCCTGCAGTCAGCAGCTGCAGGGTTGAGAGTGATTGTAAATGAGGGAGGATTACTCCCTCAGGGTGCTTTTAACCCCTCAGACTCTGGATAGAAGTAGGCTATGTCCTGACATAGAACCCAGTGGTTACATTTAGTTGGGCTTTCTTTAGATGATAGTGACTCATCTCGCAGTGTCCGTGTCTTAAGGTGTTTTTGCAGCCATTTACTCACAATGCTTCTCATGAGCCAGACTTGTTTTTTGTCCAAAACATTAAGTAATAAAATTGGGCTCTGTCATGAAATTAGAAAATCTTTTATTATTTTCCAGCTACTTTTATAATTATAGGCTATACTACACTACAACAGTGAGGTGTAACTAAAAATAGTGGCTATAGCTAATTAACTGCATTGTTCAGTATGACGCTGGTTCACTCAGTTTAAAACAGTGTCAACAAGTACAGCATAGTAGTCTTACAAATCACCCCCATCGTTGTTTTTAAACACAATTTGTTGCAGCCAAAGCTTAAAAACCGAGCAAGCATAGGTAATAATAAACTAAACTCACCTTTTTCTGTCGTAAGCAGCACTAGGAAGTCCGTTTTATTTTTAGTGAACGAGAGCAACCGATTCATTCCGTCTGCAAAACTGCCTATCTATCTATCTATCTATCTATCTATCTATCTATCTATCTATCTATCTATCTATCTATCTATCTATCTATCTATCTATCTATCTATCTATCTATCTATCTATCTATCTATCTATCTATCTATCTATCTATCTATCTACTGATCTATCTATCTATCTATCTATCTATCTATCTATCTATCTATCTATCTATCTATCTATCTATCTATCTATCTATCTATCTATCTATCTATCTATCTATCTACTGATCTATCTATCTATCTATCTACTGATCTATCTATCTATCTATCTATCTATCTATCTATCTATCTATCTATCTATCTATCGATCGATCGATCGATCGATCGATCGATCGATCGATCGATCGATCGATCTATCTATCGATCTATCTAACTGTCTGTCTATCTAAAGCTGCTTTCAGCTTCAAGATAGATAGATAGATAGATAGATAGACACAGATAGATTTAAGGCTAAGTGATTTCTAATTTTAGTAGGCCTAGTTTATTTACTTTAATGATTTTGTGTTCATGTTCCTTGTGAGTTGATGTTCCTCTGCAAAGTCTGGTATCCAGTCTAATATCAAATGTCGCATGAGTTTATGGTTTTACTTAGAAGTAAAGTGACTAGGCCTAGCATAAAGTCCATGTTGAAAAGGCGAATTTGGCTCGTTCTGCCTCTATAGTGTTAAAACCGCAATGTTTAGCTACGCTTAGGCTACATAATGGGATACCAAGAAGCCAGAGCTAATTCTTAGAAAATCTATTTTTGACACGATTAGCATATTTTTTCCTGATCTGTACATAGGTAGCCTATAGCCTAATATATTGGCAAGCTCATTGCTCATACATTGATCTCTTTATCTCTTCCGGCAATTGTATTGTACTCAGAGATATTTAGTTAAAGGGGTGGTTGATTATGATTTCACTTTTCTAACTTTAGTTAGTGTGTAATGTTGCTGTTTGAGCATGAACAACATCTGCAAAGTTCCAACGCTAAACATCACTAACCCTAGAATTTACATAAACCCCACCCCTGGGAACGCGATTTATAGATTATAATGACAGAATATGCTAATCAATGACTAGATAGTTAACTCCACATCAGCTGCATAAATTCTTCAACTAACCATTCAGAAATGTACTGTTGCATTCTACATGTTGTCACTTCTTCTTGAGTCCCTCCATCATTGTCTGACTCCGGTTTGAACGTGAAGGCTAAAATAAGTGTTGAAATTTTCAGTGCATTTCTGTTTCTGTGTGAGGTAAAAGCACTCGAGCTGTTGAAGCTCCGCCCCCTGTGCTGGGAGCAGCAGCTCATTTGCATTTAAAGGGACAGACACAAAAACGGTGCGTTTTTGCTCACCCTCAAAAAGTGACAATTGTAACATGCTATATGAAAATATATGTGGGGTATTTTGAGCTAAAACTTCACATACACACTCTGAGGACATCAAAGACTTATTTTACATCTTGTAAAAAAAGGCATTATACCACCCCTTTAACGACTTGTTTGTTGTTAGCCTACTTTGTTAATTAATTTATTATTAACTAATTTACTTAACAGTTCATGGTTTTATTATTTTCATGATTCATTTTTATTCTTTACTAATAAATCAAATCATTTTGATTCATCATTTCTCCATCTGACTGGATCTGACTGCATCAGATAGATAGATAGATAGATAGATAGATAGATAGATAGATAGATAGATAGATAGATAGATAGATAGATAGATAGATAGATAGATAGATAGATAGATAGATAGATAGATAGATTCATGTTTATGTGCCTTATGACAATATGCGAGGAAATAGTACTGTCATCAAGCCTAATGCTATCATCTACTAAATGTGTTAATACCAGGCATCTTTGCTTTGAAAACAAAGGGAACTGACAAAAAGAGAGTCTGAACTGCATGGCCATATCCCTTGGTAATCACTATTTTGGTTTCCAAGCTGAAGCTGGACTGCTGACGTTGAAAAGATGATCAGCACTTCACCAAATGCTCCAGCCTCAGCAGAACACCACAAATGTCAAGTTTTAAAAGAAAGTAGAAAATTGATGAGAAAGCAGACCATATAAAATATCATACAGAAGCAGCAAACACCTACATCAAAACCAATGCTTCTGATTCATTTCTATTTGTCACCAGTCCTGCTTAATTATTAATAAAAAGGCAGGTCAATGTGTTTGTGTATTAGAAAGCATATATAGGCTAGACAAATAAGCATTCAAAACCGATCATTAATACTGCTACACCAGTTGTCCTGCATAATTCTTTACCATAAATAATTTGTCATAAATAAATAATTAAATGAAACGAACACATTATGTATCATTATGAACCACCGGTTCCTACAGTAATGAGGAATAATTTATTTCACCATAGATTTTCTCTTATCTCTGCATATTTATTAACTGGCAGTGCGGCCGAAGAATTGCATTTAATCATCATATACCTGAGATGAGTAACAGTTTGTTTACACAGCATTTCTCCAAAATGTAAAAGTGTTTGCAATTAATGAAATGATTCACATAGAATTAATGAATTTCTTAATGTACAGGATGGCATGAACAACAACACAAAGTTACTAAGACATCATGAAATTCAAGAGTATTTTAAGACTAAAGGCACAGTTCCATATTCCCACACACCATAATATCTGCATTTCTACTCTCAATTTTTGTTTTGAGAATTTGAGAATTGTTTATTTGAGCCCCACCTTCCAAAATATGATGTGTTCATGGATTTAGTAATTTAATCCATGATATGAACTAAAACAATAATTAGCAGAGCCACATTAACCCAAGGGATCGAATGGGCTGCAGCCATGCTCAAGCTCAAGGGGGCCCTGTGAACAGGAGATAGCATATTAATTAAAGCTGCAGTCCGTAACTTTTTTGGGTTAAAAATTATCTAAAATAAAAGTACATAACCAGCCAGTGTTCAAAACTATCTGCTTGTCTTAGCTCGATTCAAAACTGTAAGCTTGCAATAATGTTTTTAATTCCAGTGGTACTGGTGGAGTTCCACGGGAAATTCGAGCATGTCTTTGCGTCATTACGTCACATCTGTACACATAAAGAAGGTGTCTCGGCTAGTAGGCTATGTTGCGTGTGAGGATGTCGGATGTGGAGGTTTATAGCCTTTTCTCACAGCACTTGATATAATTAAACTTATCAATTTGATGGCGGATCCAGAAAGGTTCAAACGATAATCACCAGTGACTGGCAAATCATCCGTTGTAAAACGCAAAAGACTTCGGACTTCGGAGTGGCTACAGAAAAAAAAGAGAATGCAACCGGGCCCATGCGAAAACAAGGATAAATATCGGAAGGGCTTTTGAAAGGTTGCATGAACTCCGTGTTTTGAAGGGGTTAAAAACGGACGCAGAGACGGCTTTTTTTCTGCTGGACAGGTAAGACATCGCTTAAGCGATCGTTAGATTTAATCAGCGCGATTTACTGCAATGCTTTTTTTCACTTAGTTGGTCAGAAAAAAAGTGGATGTTAGTTACTTGTTCAGATTACATTTTCCAGTGAAAATTCTTATGTTGGCCATCCTTCCAAAAAGCAGAATCTGTGATTCTGACAGTATCCACACCGGCACGGTGACTGACAGCCACACATTCTCCTAAAAAAATTGGATTCATCCGTGCTGTGCTGTGCCGAGGCACAACCCACGTAAAGTTGATAATTCGCGGATAACTGCAATTGCAGATTTCGAACAGAGATGGCCAGAAAGAGGAAAAACTACAGATTGAGGGGACTTAGCCAAAAATTTTAATGTTTACTACTCTCATGCCCCTCCCCCACTACCACCAAGCACCCTCCCATCGAGTTTGTGCTCGTCAGTGCGTGTGCAACAGATTTTCTGTGAACGCACCAGTCTCTTCAGAATCGAAGCATCATTTTCTTTTCCTTGGTTGTTTTGGACCTCCTAGCTATGGTTGTTAACCGAGCAATTAGAAGCTTGTTAGTAGATTTTCTCTCCGCCATCACGCTTCATACAATCCAACACACCTGCGAACTTCAGGCGTGTGCATGTGTTATTGTAACATGTGCGAGATGGGAGTGGGAATCTGTAGCGTGTGCACGAAGTGTGACTGACAGTCAGATCTCACACAGCCCTGCGCTGATTGGACCAGAAGAACCGGGAGCAGTGGATTTTTGCAAAACAAATAACAGGCTCCAGGTGGAGGTAGAAGCGCAGGGTTTTTTTTCTAAAACCGGCAGATTTATGTTGTTCTGTCAGAGCATAGTGTCGGTTTCAGTGAATATGATCAAAAAAATCTTGCTGACGGCAGCTTTAAATCAGGAATTTGATTTGTATACTGTAGTTTTATATCTGTTAGCCTATCCTCAAATTGCAAAGTGGCTCCATAGCTCCAAAGTTATTTTCCAATGTTGACACTGCACTTAAAAGTAATCCCTGACATACAAATTCCCAAATGCCATCAGAGAGAGATCATTTATTACGTTGGGGCTTCTAAAAAATTATTTGAGATGGATGAAAACGCATTGAACTGTCTGCCAGTGATTTACACTGAACAACATTACCTTCTGTGCCAACTTGATTTTTATTAGGGACTTTGCTTTTAAAAAGAACATGGAAAATGAGTTTTCGATGGCGCTGAGTGGCATTTCAGTCATTTTAGATCTCTGCTTGACTGTTTATGGGGTTGTAAGGACATGTTCGCTGATCAACATTCATACTTAAGGCCATTTATGGGCTCGTCCAGATAAGACATGCTCTTGACTTCATTTGACCAGCTTTGGCATGTGTTGTCACTGGCAAGTCTGCTGTGCTTTTGTCGAAACTCTGTAGTGCTTCTTTGGTCACATCAATTCAATGCACATTTACAAGCTGAAAATTATAGACATAGATGCTCTTTTAGCATTATGCTATTCTAAAGTCCTGGCTCATGAATATTAATTACTTCATGTGACCAGGCACTTAAAGGGATAGCCCATCCAAAAATGAAAATTCTGTCATAATTTCTTCAAACCTGCATGACCCAAAACAAGATATAAAAAAAAAAAAAACACATCTGGAAAAGCACACACATAATATCTAATGTTCCAAAAAAGAAAGAAAGTCATAAATGTTTGGAAAAATATGAGGGTGAGAAAATGATTTTCATTTTTGGGCAAATTATACCTTTAAGGAAAGTTACAAAGCACTCATAAACCTAATTATTATTCATGAGCTAAATTTCCCCCAAAGTAGTATCCATAATGTTGCATGCATTTTCATGGATGGAAGCAATTAACACAATATTATGTAACCAACTATACTGGTTATATTAGCCCTGTTTGGTTCAACGTATACATTGAATGCAATATAAGTCGCTTTGGATAAAAGTGTCTTCCACATGAATCAGTAGTTCACATAAAAGTTAACTTCACTACGTCCTTGGCTCCATTAAACTTTTTGTAATATTCCTCAGTTCATCTACAGACTGGACAAGCTTATAGCCAAGTAGGGTAAGAGTTCTGTTACACAAAGATTGAACTGTCTTAACAATGTCAAAGTTCAGATGTACTCTCCAACTCTGAGCTGTGGCTTTAGAGTCTCTTGTGGTGGAGTACTTATAGTTCCAATCGGAAGAAGAAGGGACAGTGCCATTGGTGTTATGAGCAATCCATGTGAGAACTTTTTGATGCAAGTCCAGCCCCAGAAATCGATATATCTCCTTGACCTTTTCCTCAGGATTCAAGGCCAAGTCTTCATAACGCACCAATAGATACCTCCCTCTCAGCCATGTGGGGTTCTGCAAGCCGGTCTCCACAGAATACTCAATATCTCTGCACGTACTTGTTATCTGCGTCAGGTCCACGTACCGCGGTTGGCGGCCAGTGGCGTTCCAGATCTTCCAGGCCCTGAATTTGCCAACAAAAGCAGTCATGCGGGATGCAAGAATGGCTCGGGGGTCTCTCACCAAATGGACGATTCTCAAATCTAAACGGGGGTCTTCTGACAGCGTGCGAAGGTCGCCTACTTCTGGGATACGAACTGTTTTTATAACCACGTGGCTTCGTGCTTGGCAAGCCTGAGAGGCGAGAGTGAGGTTTAGCGCCTGGCACTTTTTCGGGCACCAGGATTCATCCGGTTGCCCTGCTAGAATCTCCTCGCCACCCTCCTGGCAGACAGGCGGCGTGCACAGGGCATGGCTGGAGCTGCGGCGGAAAAAGGTCCCAGTCATGTGATCCTGTGGTTCAGGGCGAATGTAGCTCTCCAAGAAGCTGAAGTCACAGTTGTAGAGATTGAGCAGGAGGTCTCGGTAGGCCCCCAGAAGAGCTCTGCCATCCAAAGCCCTTTGCAGGCGACTACTAGAATTGGTAAAGGCCTGTTGCACATGATAAAGAGGCTCAAAAACATAAAATATGCCAGGATGTTGATTGAAAAGCTGTCCGGTAAAGGAGGAGCCACTACGGGTTTGTGCAAACAGAAGGATGTGCTTCCGAGCGGTGGCAGTGCTACTGCTAGTCTCAGCAGGGACATGGATGTCATTGCAGAGAGATTTCCATCTCTGCTCTGGGGAAGAGAAGTAGAGAAAGTGAGATAATACAGCGCTCTGAAACCACAGAGGACATTATAGGGCCACAAAAGACCCAATTAGTTCAGCTTTATCTTTAATCAATCGGTTATTTGGGTAAGAAAAAAAATACCTGAAGCTTTAGTTTGGGGGGAAAAAAGTTTCATTATGACAAAAACTTTAATAAAGTGCAATTTTAAAAACATATCCTCACAGCAGAGAGAAAATGTGCAGCAATAATAGTTGTTTTGAAGACTTGGATTGCCTCCTTCTGCGATGGTAATCATTTTACCATTTTAGAGCATTATGCGAAAAAAAAACATAAAACTGAAATATGAACAATGACTGCATTTCTTCACATATGAAAAAAGATAATGTGACTTTTGCTCAAAATGAACAATTACTATATATAGCAGGAGGGTGAGAGAGACTGATAACGAGTGTAATTACGGCTGATGAGAGACTGATTGCGCATGGCACATTAGGTTGTGCGAGTCGACGCTTTCTGGAAGTGCAAACAGCTGGTCTGTGAGGACACATTACGTTAGATTAATGATGAGATAATTGTAGAATTAATTATTGATATTCCATCTCTCGCTCCTTACAGCGGATGCGATGGGAATTTCCAGGTTGCATTTCTAACAGTTCTCTGCTAATTTCTTTCCTTACAAACTCACTCATTACAGAAGTGATGACCTGAGAGAGATAAGCCTATAGAGAGAATGCCATTCGGAACCTTCAGCATAATCTTGTCAAACCAGCTAAAGCTACGTCTATAACCAAACATGAATTTTAATTGAATTTAAGTCTCTATGCAAACTATAATTTAATGGAGGGCTTAAACTGTGCTAAAAATGCATCCCGGCACTTGTACTTGAATGCAAATTAAATTGAGGACATATCGCAGATGGGTCATTGCCGTTATGCAGTTTTTGAGCTTTAAAAACTCCCTGTGTCAAAGTTTACGGGAGTATTCCTATAAATGGGTTTTCAGATATATGTTCTGGTCAAGCTCAGATACTTTATTTTTTCTTAATCCTAAGATTAATTACACAATGGCAAGAAAATTAACAGAATTAGCCATGTTTAGACATTTTAATCATACTATAATATCATGTAATTTTTTCTAACAACATTAGATGCTTTAAAGTGTGAAAAACCAACTTCTAACCAACTAGATAAACAACTAACCAAAAACAAATTGCTAAATTAACAGAATACATTATGCCTTATACTACTGTACTTGCTGAAAAGTAAAACTGAGGATATGTGGAAACTAAAAAATTAGATTAAAGAAACAAAATGAAGGTATTAAACATCTAGAATATTTCTTAAGGAACTGGCAGATATAAATAGTGGAAAACCTTGTTGATTTGTTAATAAAAATACATGTAAATAAAATCCATCAGTAGGGTATTGTAAACCTGATGCTATTTGAATAGAAACCACCCATTTCCATTTCCACTTCCAAATTTCATTTTCCATTCTGGGGGTGACAGTACTATTCCGGAGGAAAGCTCATACAATGTTAAATGTCACTGTGAAAATCTAATTCTTCATGTTACCAGACAGTGACTCACCTTTACCCTGTCGTCCTTGGCAGTGGGCGGAGTCTTGGCAAGGGCCACTGAAGGAGTCATGGAGGGAACGGATGGCAGTGTACTGCACCCCCAAGGATGTGCACACGAGCAGCAGTAGAGTCTTCCACGAGCACTCCATACTGCTCCGTTACCATCACATTCTTCACTCTGTGAGGAAAGCATGCACACTTACATTTACTTTTATTGTGCATGGCTTTTACTATAATAATAATATAGCATTCAGGAAGGATTACACTTTTCTTTGTTGGTCAGAGTTTTTTTCTCCTCAATTTTTAGACTTTAATGCAAGTGCATATCAAGAAGATTTGTTTAAAGTATGCATCAAATTGCAAATAGTGTGTCTGCTTTGCATTTGATAATCATCACACTGAGTGCTTGTGGAGTTCCATCACAAATAGGCAGATGTGAGATGCATTATCAATGTGGGAGCTAAAACCTAAACAAGGAGTTGTTTGGAACTGGGACTTTAATACATATTTTGAGTATACTCACAATCACAGAGTAGGCTACTTGGCCCTATTTCTGTACTATTTCCATATTTAAATAAGTGCAAAACCATAACCACATTAATAAAGGCTGCCATTTCTGTCACCTGGACTAGTGTGAAATAAGCTGCTTTTTAATACTTGACAGCAGAATGATTTTTGAGGATCATATGGGTCTAGCAAACAAATTACAAAGTTGAAACATCTGAGTAAGTAATAATAATTCAAATAGTTTGCCATATTTTGCCTATTATTCTATCATTGTGGTATAAGAGCATGTCAAAAAAAGAACATGTTGTTTTACATAAAATGAAAATAGAAAAAAAATAGAAAAAAAAACTACAATAGTATCTCAGTGATCTTAAAATTACACTGTTCCTGTCCAAGCAAGCAGTTCTTGGCCCAAATAAGCTGTGATGTGGACTAAACATTTGTCGTTTTGTCAAAGATCTGTCCATTAGCATGTGCTTCAAAACAATAATGTTAATTCTTCAATACCTCTGAATGCCTAAACTTTTAGAATTGCATCTCAGTGTTAGTCATAGATGACAACCCAAGCTAGTTGGTCTTTCTTCAGCTAAAAAATAACAACCGTTCCACTTTTAAATTGCCCAAAACCTGCTCCAAATCAATGCGTTTCTGCAGTTTCCAGTTCACACTGGTTGAGGTGTTGCTATTAGAAATGCAATATCTTCAACATATTCTGTGCCTCTCATCACAGTCTCATTTCTCTGCAAATGATGGAAAATACCATCTTAAATAATGCAGTGCCTATTTTAGCAGCGATGTATGTTGCCAAATGTTTCTCTTGAGCCAGCTGTTAAGAAACATTTCATCAATCAAAGGTGGCACAAAATTGGCAGTGATGGCCTCCAAGTACAATTTTCTCTGTTATTCCATGAATTTATATGGTCTGTGGTATCAGTGATTTTGTATGAAGAAAAGTAAGAAGCAGAAATCCCATTTCACACATTCTCTTCAGCAGCTAATATAAATTAACAGCCATGTCAGAAAAAAAATGTAGCATGGGAATTCTGGACGTTTTCAGAATTTCAAACACATTGTTAGGGCATACATTTACTGATATGACAATCAAGCACCCAACAAACTCCTTATCAATGAACGGCCATTTTGGTTGCCTCAGGTTCTTTGAACTTTGCATGAAAAAGCTCTTGCTGGCCTGCTAATTGAACATTCAATGAGGTGGTTTCCCTGAGATGGGCTAGTCACCACTGCAGCACTCTTAAAAATAAAGGTTTTAATTGGCATTTATGATTCCATGAAGAACCATTAACACCCATGAACGTTTCCATTCCACAAAAGTTATTTATAGAAGGGTTCTTTAGATTTTTAAAATGTTCTTCAAACTAATAAAAAATGTTTCTTTTAAGAACTGCTCACTGAAAGGTTCTTTGGGGAACAAAAATGGTTCTACTATGGCATTGCGGTAAAAAAAAATTCCTTTTGGAAACTTTATTTTTATTTTGAAGTGTATAATGACAGTTATATATAGGTATTGGCACAAGAGAGCTGTTTTACTAAAGCACCATCAAGAGACTGATTGTTTTGTTTCTGTGACGATCAGTGTATTGAATCCATTAATCTTACAGCTGCGTGACCTGCTGGTGACATTTTTGTGAACCTCTGGTTGGGTCAACTCTCATGTTTTCTGATAACTGCACTTTCTTTTATAAGAAAGAGGCCAAGAACACATTATGATGGCTCTTGAAATGATAATAAAAAAAGAATCAATCTAACATATACTTCAGCGTCTAGACTGCAGTAAAGACGGTCTTTCTCTCTTCAATCATATGAGATATTGAAAGCCTCATTGGCTTCACCTTTTATAGGAATTTCAGGCTTGTCTCTTATACAATAATTTCTCTTATGAATCTGCTTTTTCATCCCAACAAACTGATTACCATTTTGGGAATATAGGATGTAGGGGGAAAATTTATTTCCATCACTGTACACATATTGAGAGCTACGATTAGCTTTCTCTGCCATTTGACAAAATCGCTCCAGCCACATCGACCAACACAATCAAGCACGAGCACAATCATGCACTATCAGACATGAAAGTGCTACTGAAAGAAAATTGATATCTAATTCATCTGTCACATTTCTCCCCTGTAAATGTCTTTGGGTCTCTTGACCTTGCTGTGAATATACTGAAATAATCTGCTTTAAAAACTCAACAAAGATGACAGATGCTTTCACCTCACTAAATGAGTAGTTATAGAATTAATTAAATGTTTGAATACTTTGAATACTGAGTACAAAAATGAATCTCACAACTCATCTCAAAACTCACCACAATATAAACTTAAGTTTACTTCCTGCCAAAAAAAGAAATCAATGTTTTGCCAAGTTCTCAACCTACAGTATGATACGTCTACTGCACATTTTTGACCACACTGAATTGAATCACAGGAATGAAAAGACTTTTAACTTTTGTTTTTATGACGAGCAAATGGATTTATTCCCTTGCAAATTTACCATTAAGATGTTAATACAAGACTAGAGAGATATGGAGGATTCCAAAGAATGTTATTTATATGTGTCCAAACTCTTTATGTGTGTCTGTATGCCTACAGGCACAGTATTATTCAAGGTTAATGTATGTTTATGGTCAATATAGCTATAGGCAAAACACTAATGTGAGCGACAAATCAATAATATCCCAAAAAGCATAAATACAGTATCGATCAATAAATAACCATCAAAAAGTCTATAGTGCATTACTAGCATAAAATGGTTTGCCTTCAGCTGGTTTGCTGATTTAAGTCTCATAGCCTGACCAAGGTATTCATGGTCTCCAAGCCTATAACCTGCAGAAAAGTACCCAAAAATCCCTTTAAAACCAGCCAATAGACCATTATGACCAGGGTTGGAGACCATAATAAGACTGGCAGTGCAGTTTAGTCCGGTTTGCAATATTTTTATAGAAACAGCATGTTTGATATGGTATAATGCATAATCTTTTACTTATTTTTCTTTCTGTATAATCCTGTTAAGTGATTTAAAATGATTTCAATATTACACTTATAAAACGAATCATACTTAACTCTTTTAACAATGCTGCCACTTTAATTACACAAATAACTTATTAAATATTTTACAAGCATCGCACTGGTAGAGTATATAGCTACATGTCACTGATCAGAATCAGGACTGAGCTATTCGCAGTTTACATTTCTAGTTTAGTTATAAGACTGAACCCATAGCCACATCTGTCAAGAGCATCACTCACACACAGCCTCCGCTGACACAACTTCTTGCCCAAGCTCCGGGAGAGGATGTAGGCTATCAAGCATTTGCAAGAAGTTAGTATGATCAGTATTGCGGGTGTAATTTACACGGCAGACACACAACAAAAACCTAATGAACGAATTTAGATCGGAACGAACACTGACGATCCACGGATATCTTACCATTCACGACGCGCTGAAAGGTTCCACGCATGGACTCGATCCAGTAAAGTTGCTATTCAGATGGTCCTGCGGGTCTCGAGTCAGCCCACCTATATATCAACCAAATGATACGTGTGCTGAGCGTCTGTAAGTGACAGATGGATAATGTTGGCTTTCTGAAAACGCAGGGGGTGGGCAGCGCGCGTGGATAACCCGTGGGTTTTCTCTTCCTCTGTCATTGGTTTGTCTGCGTTCTGAAACGGGCTTCAGAGAAGACAAGATTCTGGTTGCTTGTAGGCTACCTGACGTAGGCTACTACAAACCAGTTGCTTTTTGACTTTCCTTTTTTGAACAGTTCATTGCTTGTAGCCTACATAGGCTAAGGGTTCACTCAAAAAATCAATTTCTGGTAGGCTATTTATTTACTCATCTTCATGTCGTTTCAAAATTTGATGATTTACTTTCATGTGGAACATTAATCATCCAATGTAGCCTATTGATCAATCTTTTTTTCATGCAGTGACAAAAAATGGTGATGAAATAGCCTATGCCAAGCAAAGGGATCCTAAGGCTATAGTCAGTAGATCAAGTTCTTCAAAAGTAATAGCTTTGTGTAAAGAGAGCGACATTATTCATTATTTTCCTTGTGCGTTACACACCAGAGAGCATCAAGATGCGAAAGTGGCGTCCACGTTTGCATGCACTTGTAGGCTACTTATGACCTTATGTAGACCTTTTGTCTTCCGGTCTGTATTTTCACAGCGATCTTGCGTATTTATGAATGAACGGCTCGTTTAAAAATCTTCCCGGTCGATTGACACTAGTTAAGACATCTGCTGTAAACAGTACTCATACTCATGATAACTTTCGTTAACTTTAGGCTACATTAAGTAAATCCACTTAAAAAACTAATTACTCATGGACAGCAATGCCATAGAAATATAGAGAGTGACCGCAAAGACAATAGTCTAAAGATGGCTATATGGCAAGCCATTTTAGCTTAAATTGTACTCAGCGTTACTCGTCGTAGGCCTAATTGCATTTTTACAAGTAAAAAATAAATTAGAGAGCTCTACAATTCAATTCTTACTAGTAACAATTCCAATTAGAGAGCTCTACAAATAAATTTTTACTAGTCATATGGCTCCATTGACTTCCATTCATTTTTAATTACGGAGCTCTACAATTGAATTGTTACTAGTAAAAATGCAATTGCAGAGCTCTTTAATTCAATTCTTACCAGTAACAATTTAAATAGAGAGCTCTCTAATCCAATTATTACTAGTAACAATTCCAGCTGGAGAGCTCTCTAATTCAGTTGTTACTAGTAAGAATGCAATTGCAGAGCTCTAATTCAATTACAGAGCTCTGCAATTATACATATCTTTAATTCGTTTTTTTACTAGTAAGAATTTAATTAGAGAGCTCTCTAATTGGAATATTACTAGTAACTGAATTGTAGAGCTCTCTAATTGGAATTGTTGCTAATAATAATTGAATTAGAGAGCTCTCTAATTAGAATCCTTACTAGTAACAATTTAATTGTAGAGCTCTGTATTAAAAATGAATGGAAGTCAATGGAGACATATGACTAGTAAAAATTCATTTGTAGAGATCTCTAATTGTAATTTTTACTAGTAATAATTGAATTAGAGAGCTCTCTAATTGTAATTGCTATTAGAAAGAAATGAATTGTAGAGCTCTCAAATTGAATTCTTAATAGTAAAAATGCAATTACGACGAGTTGTTATTCCCTTAACTAAGACGAGTTGATACATACCTCTCTCGTCTCAGTGCGTGCACTAAATCGCTCTGTCTTGCGCGAAACTTTTTTAGCACTTAGCTTAGCCCAGTTCATTCAATAGGTGCCAAGCAGAGAAGCAACAAAACACCTTGACGTTTTCCCTATTTAAATACAGTTACTCGAGTAGTGTAACTCGACCTAGGACGGTGACACAAAACAAAACGTTGCGCTTTTCTAAGCGTGTAAAATGGATAACTATATTGTATGGCGGAATACCATAGCAAGTGCTTGGAAGCACTTCGACTTCGGCGCAGTAATATCTTCACTCGTGAAAAATCCTCTCACCGGCCCCCGCTCCCTCTAGTGAGGGGGTGCTATATATATTATACATATAAATACTTTTAATAAATGAGCAAAAATTGGCCACTTAATATTTAATATTCAATTATTTTAATGATCACAATTAAAGTATTAATTTTATTAAATTGAACAAGCACAACATTCGGCATTCAATCAAATATTATTAAAGATTTATCATTAATAATGTTATTTCAACACAATATCTCGTTATTTCGACATCAAATGTGTGCCGAGTGTGCGTGCAATAAGCAAGATGTGCATTTGTAAATCCGGTGACACGCGTGCATTGATTTTTATTAATAAACTAGTGTTTTCTGTCAGTGTCTGCTGCAAAGATGAAGATGATCATGGTGTTCACTTTTCATAATCAACATAGATGGAAAAAATTACATTATAATATTTGAACAAATATGTAACTAAATGCTCTTATTTAATGGCTACAACAAATATAGTAGGCCTACATACTCTCTATTTGTACAAATTGCTGCACATTCAAGTTCAAGTTAATTCTCAAATTAATTTTCACATTATTGAAAACAATAAACATACCACTTAAAAATATATATACGGTTGTACTGCAGTTTTTTCTAAGTAGCGTTACAAGAAACACTCTTTCTGCGTAGATCGAGGTCCGTTTATGTTGGAAACAACTCCCATTCATAAAATCCTTCAGTTTTCGCGTGTTGTTTGTGCACCTGACAACGGTACACGTTGAGCCACAAGGAGCCATTGCTTATCTGTCAGCATTACTACTTGTCAGTAATCAGTTTCACCCGTTTGTACCGCGACGCGAGTATCCCTTGTGTGCAAGCTTCATTGAGCGTTACGCTAAACCGGAACTGAGATACCGGCAACAGGAAGTATCGAGTGTCATGGCGACGCCCATTAAGACTCGCAGGAAAGTTGTGGATAGTCTTAAAGCCACACCGCGGAACTTTTGCGGGCGCTAGGGGCACTAGACCTGGAACTTTCACGTCTAGCGCCCCTAGAGGCCACAAGCGCCGCAGCACTGTCGCAAAAGTCTAGAAGACAGTATATCAGAGCATAGACATGTATAGAAAGGCTATACATGTCTATGTATCAGAGCCTATGGTCACGTGACGGCCGTAAAGCGATACGTTCTCCAGGTCACATGACCTGTTCAACGACGGTCCGTCTCCTCCAAACTTACATAGGCGGTATTTCAAGAGGGCAGCCCCGCTCGGAGCATTAATAGTGTCAAACGCTGTATATTGGCCTGAGGAATCATTTAAAATAACTCGTATGCGTCAACTCTTTAGGTCACAAAGTCCACGGTGTGGCTTTAAACAGTTTGTAGCTCCGCCAATAAGCGACTTTTAGCGACTTTAGTTCCAGACTTTAGTTGGCAGGTGTATTCCTTGCACATGTGCTCTGTAAAATCTGTACGAACGCGGCTTGTGTCAACGCCGCGTGGGCTGCATCTGAAAACGCATAGGCTACTTCCCTATAGCTATAGTAGGCGAAAAACAGTATGTGGCAAAAGAAGTAGGCCTATATGTCCAAATTTACAGTACTCATAAAAGAGTAGGCAACAAGTACCCGGATGACGTAATTCTTCCGACTAGATTCTGAAGTGCGCATTAGGCCACGGGAGAGGATTTATGAATGGCAGTGAAATGGCTGCGTCCGAAATCGCATATTCTTGAGTAGCCTATTTGAATAAGCTAAGTAATTAGTAATTAGTGATGCTACTTCACAACCGCTAAAAAAAGTATGTTCTATTTAGTATGATCACAACCAACTAGCATCATAGTATGATATGATGCTAGTTGGTTGTGAAGTAAATACATATTCAAAATAAGAACCTACTCAAGAGAGCATAGAATATGCGATTTCGGACGCAGCCATGGCTACCAAAACCACGGACTTTGATAAAGACCCAGGTTGTACCTTAATTATTTAAACAGCGTGAGGAAAGCGGTGTCTGGGTTTACATGAGTTTCAAAACACTGCTTTCTGCAAAAAAAGAATGAGAAAAAAGTTTCGGCTCAATTGAATCTGTTCTCTAATCACTCATAAACAATCCAAGAGAGTCATGGTGGATTTTAGTAAATACTTAATCGTGTTCCTCAAACTTTCTCTACCATATGGCTTCAGAAGAATAGTGTGCATGAGTCATGCGGATTATACTTTTATGGTGACTGATTTTGCATATTTATGGAGACTTGATGCCTTCAGTCACTAGTCATTATTATTTTTCTGCAGAAGAAAGTCAAGTTTGGAAAAACATGAGAGTGAGTAAATGATTTTTAATTATTTGGTGAAAAAAAAATCCTTTAAAAGCGAGAAGTGTTTAGCAGCTTGCAACATTAGGTCAAGGGTCATAGGCTAATTGATTCCAAGGGAGCATATATATAGCCTATACCCTGAATATCTAATTTATTTTGCCATATGTTCTTAATTTTTTTATCTGATTTGTAATATAGCATGAGTTTGCAAGCAAATGAAAAACAGTCCAACTTCACCCAATGAATTTTTTTAACAATTAACTTAGACATACTTCGTGCAAAGCTCTGATTTTATTAAAAGCACAGACTGACCCAGATCTACTATAGCTTTTAAAGTATCATCAGTGATAGACTTTGCTGGAAAGCTGGGATACTACATTCTGATGGCCATTATAACAGCTCACTAAGGCACGTCTTTACTGATAGACCCCACCCCAGATACCAGGCTCAAAATCACCTCAGGGTAGTTCGCCACCAACACAGAGCATGAAAAGATTAGCACAGTCACACGCAAATAACCATGCAACAAGCTAGGTGCAATAATTACACACCCACAAAGCATAGGAAGAAAGACATGCAGCCCAAGGCAGAAAGAAAACTGAACCTGCAGGTTCACCAACACCCTGAGGCACACATGACCAAAACGTTACTTACCTTAGGCAGCTGGACACATAAAAACAGATGAGTAAAGCTAAAGAATGCTTTAAGAGATGGGAATCAACAAGATGAAAAGAAACTGGCTATTGTAAAAAAAACAACAACAAAAAACCTGTCAATTCAATGCACTAATTTAGTACAATTAATTATAACAAATAATGATTATATCCCCTATCCCGTGTGAATTTTATAATGATGAATTTTTCTATCCAAATTCAAGCTCGAAGTTTTAAGTTTTAAATTATTTTAATTTGTGGGTTTTCATCTGTACATTTTGTGATATGAAAACGTTTAATTAGCAAAGAGTGTAATTAATATATCACTTAGAATTTTGCGTTATTTAATAACCCTTCTCTGTTGATTTATGTTTTTAGGTTTGTCAACCTCATTCATCATTTGAACAGCCATTATCTCACCTACTCCCATCATCACATTCTTGTTAACATAAGTTTTAATTGATGGACATTCCCAATGATCCTCCCTCCTTAATTTCAGTCCCCTCAGAAAGCAAGAGGACTTCTGCCGCTAGTGTTTGTTTTGTCCTAGAACTCATAGTGTTTGTGTGTGCGTGCGTGTGTTTTTAGTACGGTTAGGCCGTTCCAGGGCTATTTTAGGGGCCATATCCTGTCTGCACAAATACTCTTGGTTGGTTGAGTTTATTAATGTGATTTTTTTTATTTAGTGTACTGTTGCTGTACGGCAAAGTCACATTGCCTCATGACACATATTTGAGTTATAAACATGGCTCATCTCTAGGAACTGACATTTTTGGAAACATACATAATGAAAAAAAATGAAAAAGAAACTGGACACTGAGATCTGATAGGTCGGTGAACATTTTGTGTTCCCCTTTCTAAAAAGGAAAACGGCATTCTTTCATGCATGCATTTTTATTTAAAATCAATAGGCTAAAAGGTAATTCCTGTAAAGTCTAATGGCCAGTTCCATTGCCACAAACGCAATGTTTAATTTTCTTTACAAAAAATGACACCCCCCAGTGGACATGCACTTCATTACAGGCCTGATAAAATCTTGCAGCTTTTTTATCAGCAGGGGTGCAGCAAGCATTATAACTGAAGGGGTGACATGCCTATAGCTTCAGGTATGTCTTTCAACCATGCTGTCATTAAATGATTTACACAAGACACTCAGATAACCTACAATTAACATACAAGACAACCTTAAACAGTAAATCAAATCAAACTTAGGTATTAATGACTAATATACAATTATTATTAGGGGGTTTACAGAGTTTTCAAAGTGTTAGAAATAAAGGACAGAAGTTTCAAGACAAATACATACATGATGTGTGTCATTTGTGGAACACAGTGTGTCTTTTGGCATAATGCATAATGACAGTTAGGATTTTGACAGCCTATTTTGACAGGTGAAAGCAGATGTGGCCCATCCAAAAACTTGCCTGTCTAACTGGTCTACATTACTGGATGATTCATAATTAGGGACTTCGTTATGAAACATTGACATAAGAACAGAAAAGAAAACAGTATAATTAGATGCGTCACAATGCTTCCATCACGCAAAGGGAGTCTAATCAGTTTTTTTTAAGCACTTTTATTCAGTCCATCAACACCTCTTTAAATGTTTCTTTGTGTGTCACTCAGCATGTTCTGCATGATTATGTTGCTGTGACATGTTCAGTTGATTATTAAGATTGCTATATATTCCAGAATCCCTTTTTAAACATTCAGCAATCAAAGTGTTATTATAAAAAGAAAAATCCATTAACAAAGCACTGGATCATTTAAATCCATTGGATGCATTGAGAACGCACCCGTGTTGTAATGAAAAATAAATATGGATTAAAGCTTTCAAACAAGCATGACCATTCCATTGTAACTCAAATGCTTTTAATATTTCACAAACATATACGTTGGCAGTCAGCCCAGCCTTGGTGAGAATGCATTGGTCGTATCATGCACATTAACAGAGCTGTTTCTCTAATCTGTGTTTCCACACAGGACCACCAATGCAGCTTTACGTGACATAACCGTGTCCATCAAATCCATACTGTGCTCTCTAGACACCATCAGCCTTTCTCTGCCGCTGTTTACACAGCCAGCTGTTAGACTAGGATATGACATCCAGCAGTAGATTCAAACTCTGTTGACACATTAATGGAAACCGAAGAGAAATTAGAACAGGAAATGTACTACACGTCCCCAGTGAGGAGGAGAATTAAAATGTTTACGGATGTGTTTGCACATCTATTGTTTATCATTACCAAGATCTCTGTCATGGGAGAGATGATGTTCTAACGGTTGCAGTTCAGTAGTACTAAAAGATCAGACGTGATGCCATTTTGAACAATAAATGCATACATGCTTTATAAAGCATATAGTCAAAGCAACTGTTCACCAAAAATGATCATTTAGTCATCATTTACTCACCCTCACAATGTTCTGCAGGACAAAAAAGAAGATATTTAAAAAAGAATATACAAATATTTAAAAAAATATATATATGTAAAAAAGTCATACATGGTTGGAATGAGGGTGAGTAAATGATTTTTCATTTTTGTGTGAACTATCACTTTAAGACCCATATGTTTGTCTTCCTATGAAATGAGCTTTGATGCAGGCTTTATGGTGTGTTTATTTTTAAAGCGCCATTTGCTTACTGTGTGCTCAAGATTTGACAGGGAAACAAACCAGCCGGTCCTGTCTTCATTGCACAAGAAAATGTCACGTGTTTCAGTAGCTGTTTTACATTACCCTCATGCCTGAGACTCATTCATTTCAGCATTTACAAGAAGATTAATTGTCAAATGTGTTCCAATTTTGAAATTGAACACCCTTTTGCAGCACTTGAACACACTTTTGAGTAATTCTTACAAATATGCTTTCCCTCCTTCAGGTTGGTTGATGATGAGGTGAAAGACAAAGGTGAAATTGTACCATAAAGGTATAGTCTACTGAAAAAAATTCCATCATTTACTCACTATGATGTTGTTCCAAACATGCATGCATGTTCTTCTGTGGAACAAAAAAGTAGATATTTTGAAGAATGCTGCATGGTTTACCAAAAAGTTTTGGATACCGTTGACTTTTATTATGTGGGGGAAACAGAAAAAGAAAGTCATACGGGTTTGGAATGTCATAAGTGTGAGTAAATGACGACAGAAAGATTTTTGTTTGAACTGTCATTTGTTGGTGTACTATACCTTTACATTGAGTAGTTTCCCCTAATTTTCCCACTTACATTTTTCATGAAAATAATGCACAAATGATTGTGTAAAATAAAGCAGTGGAAGGATCAAGAGTAGTGACCTCATACTCTACGTCTTTGTGGATTTAAGTGCTCTTCCTTCCTCTTCACATAGTTCAAGACCTCTTCCTTGAACAGATGCAGATCTTTTCTTTCTCATTTTTATAACCACTACAATACCAACCAAAAAAGCCAGTGCTAATAGTACTCCAAACCCTGCACACACAATATACTTTGTCAGGCTAGTCTCAGGTTCAGGTTCAGGTTCAGGTTGAGGTTCAGGTTCATGCAGTCTACGAGTTGACTGAAATTTTAGATTGGTGACTTGCATAAAGAGACACATGTCTATGTATTCTTCCTCCATCACCAATGGATGGAGTTTCCCCTCATCCTCTTCATCACCACCATCATAACTGAATTCAGTATCCTTGTCATCATCATATCCCTCATCATTATCTAGCAGCACCACGCACCAGTACATCCCATTGTCCTCCACTTTTGGATCAGTAAAGATGAGAGAGGAATTAATCTGTGAGAACTTTAACCGACCCTGAAGGTCTTTAGGTAGAGTTAAAGAAGGATCCCCCGAGTCCATTATTAGGATGTCCTGCTCACCAGTGTTTCGATACCACAGAACGCTAATGTACTCGACTTTATCGCTAATTTCTGGTAAAGACATGAAGTCACATTGGAGGAGGACCTTCTTATCTCCTGCAGAAAATGAAATATGGGTTGACTCAAGCAAGGGGCACACACTCACAGCATACTCTTCAACGAGAAATGTAGAGAAACATTTATAGCTCCCTGAATGTTCTGTGGTGAGAGAGTGAATTACTAGGGAATAGTCTTCTGAATTCATGCTTGTCGACACGGATATCTGATTCTCGGTTTTTCTTTTGAGGCGTAACGGTGCAGTTGAGTTAACTTGTCCAAAGGGTGTATTCCAGTGATTCTGTCTGAGGTGGTTTACTGAACACGTAAGGACTACGTTCTCCCCTACAGAACGATAAACACTCTTCATCTCAGGATCTTCTGGTAGTCCTATGGTTTGGAAACTCCTGCATTGCTCTCTCTCCATAACCAGGCAGTAAAAACGAGGCCTGTCCTGAATTAACTCATCTGAAACGTGTAAAGATGACCCTTTGTCATGCACCCGGATAAGGCTTTTAAACTCTGCTTGTAATGGCTCCAAAGAAATCTGAGTATCCATGAACAAAGAAATGTTGTGCGCTTCTCTGTACCATTTTACTGTACTGTGTTTTCTGGAACCCACATTACATACCAGATCTGCACCTGTTCCAGCCGTCAGTAAAATATCCTGTGAGTCGAACTCCTCGTTGCACACGTAGAGATAGTATTTACGATAATTTTCCATAGTGTCACTGCTCCAACACTCTCTGATGTAGGTTCCAGAGTCAGAGAACTGAAGATTTGTGATCTTCAGACCAAGCAGCCCTTCATATTCTTTGGTGGTATTGATCCGACCATTAAAGGCATCAGGTGGTGAAATTAAGGGTTTTGAGTACTGACCCAATAGCTCCCTTTTTCCAGCAGTCAGTCTGTACACGGCAATGTCATCACCAAAGCAAAAACCCATCTCCAGTACCCCACCAAGCTTTTTAAAAATGGGCTCTGGGTCTTCTTCGGCGAGAGTACTCACCAACAGCAAAGCAAGAAGTATCACAATGTTCCTCGTTTGGATCATCCTGTTCTACTTTGTCCATCCGTGAGAGTGCTTTCTGCCTGTTGCCTTCCACATACTCAGTAATCTGAGTAACCTGTTTCTAAAGTTTGGCATTAAGATCCACCCACATTGGGATGTTATCTTTCTTAGGAGTTTTTTTTTTCTTCTTTCGTTTCTCAGGTGCAGATTTTCTTGCTTTGCTTTCCTCATACTCCCTTATAACCCAGAGCACATGGTTATCATTTATCTTTCCATTCAAGGTTCGTCTTTTAATCTTGTGAGCAGTTGTTGAAGGTTTTATCTCATGAATCAAGAAAATTTGAAGCATAGCATAGATAAACAAGTTTGTATTCTCTCTCTTTAGACTATCTTGTGTCTTTGAGTAAATTCCAAGAGAAACTACAAGGCTTTCTACCACATTACTAATGAAGCATAACTGAGAAAATGCGCTGTGTTAAAAAATAAATAAAGCAATTCAGTCTATTAGTTCATTCTCAATGGAAACTGAACATCTTTTCACAGTCACAGCTTCAGTCAACCATTTCAGCAATGTTCTGAAAGAACCTGATTGTTTGCATACAAGGAAAAACATTCACTCTTGTACTTACAACATATTGCAACATACACATATCTGGCATAGTAAATCAGTAAATCTAATGTCTAATCGATTGTTTTATAATTAATTACTCAAGTCAAGTTTTAAGTCGTTTTATTTGGAACTTAGTCACCATGACTTTTCTTTTACTGCAGTATTTATTATAAATGATGTATCCCATCATATCATTTTTTAAATTCATGTAGGCTACCTTCATAATCTTTAATCAAAATAACTTCCCCTCACTCTTGCAGCTCATCTCTTCTAATCTTTTCTCTGATGAGTGTTTACTGGCTCAACAAGTCCCAATTCCTGTTGGGCAAAATCAATTTGACATTTTAATCAATTAAATTTTTTCTTGCTTGAGAAGCCAATTCATCTGTCACACAAATAGGGAAGAAAAGACTATCGAAACTTCCGTTTCCGACCTTATGTGTGACCAGTATGCCCCCAAAATTATGTTTGAAATATGGTTTCTCAAAAACGTTTCTTTTTGAGAGACAGAGATTGGTCCCACTTTATATTAAGTGGCTTTATAAGTACTATGTACTTGCATTGAAATTAATAATTTGATACAATGTACTTATTGTGTAACTACATGTTTTTACATTGTACTTACATTTTAAAAATTCCTGCATGTAATTACAGCTGTAATTAATTTATGTAATTACATTTGTAATTACACAGTTGACCCTACACCTTAACTCACCCTTAACACTACCCAATCCACCACACCTGTCCCTAACCTTACCCGTATCACACCTCAATAGCAGCAAAAGTGTTTTACAATACAACATGAACACAATAAGTACATTGTACTTATTTTTTTATGTAAGTACATAGTACTTAACGCCACTTAATATAAAGTGGGACCCAGAGATTTAAACGTGAGAAAAATTAGTAATTGCCTATCCTTCAAAACATTGAAAATTCTTTGTCTTAACCTGTGCCTTGTACAGTTAGGCCTACCTGTAGTCCGTGGGGGCCGTGTGAACGCAAGCTCTTTGCTAGTCGCCAGATTGTAGAGACTTCAAGGGTGGGCTGAGTGAACAGTTTGAGTAGGCAGGCATGATCCAGCATTGTGATTAAGCTCCAACTGTGACTCACTCTCCACTGCCTTTCAAACAAATTGCTTTCTGTGCTGATTATAGAACTCAGTCCCTGATGCCATTTTAAGCAACGTTTCCATTTTAGAAAACACACAGTCCCTTAAAGGATGTTGTAAAAAATATATCAGAATTAGGCTATCTATTTGCTTGAAATAGTTTGGCTGGCATTCATAAATGTTCAAATTATATTAGTGCCAGTTTTGACTATTTTGTAGTTTAGGTGAATGGGGAATTCGTATTTCTTTCCGCTGTGCTCGTTTCCAAAATCTGTAAAATAAAAATGTCTCCCGCACTGAGGGTGGCGCTGTTGTGCTCAGACCGTATGGCCGTCACACTGACACACTCACAACAAGAACAAGAGGTGCTCCTATCTTACTGAAGATGTGATCGCTGTCACTACAGTACAGAGGTAATAATGATCAGTCTAATTTACTGTATGAGCACGTTTCAGATGTGATATTATTGCGACTAATACATGCAAGCCGTATTAGACTATGGAGTTGGTTTCTTTATTTCAATGTCACGACTTCTGTTTTGTAACATAACACCCCCCCCCCCCCCCCTCGTGTTCTGTTGAGTTTGACTTGTTTGTGTTTGATAAAAGTGTAATAATCACACTTATATGATTATAATCACACAATAATTATAATAACAAAATTGCATGTCTTACCTTTTTCATTCCTTTACTATATATATTCTCTCTCTCTGCTCACATTTAGTTACATAATGTTTATAAAATGCTCACCAATGATGCATTTATTTTTATTAAAAAACAGTAATATTTTGAAATATTATTGCAATGTAAGATTTTAATTTTAATCTTTAATTTAAACTATTTTTTAAAATGTAAATTATTCCTGTGATGGCAAAGCTGAATTTTCAGCATCATTACTCCAGTCTTCAGTGTCACATGATCCTTCAGAAATAATTTTGGTTCTCAAGAGAAATTATTATTATTATTGTTATTATTATGAGTGTTGAAAACAGTTGTTGCTGCTTCATAATTTAGTGGAAACTGATACACAACCATTTAAAAGTAAAAAAAAAAACAACAACAATATTTTATTCATCAAGGACACATTAAATTGATCACTCAAGTGACAGTAAAGACATTTATAAAAATCTATATTTCAAATAAATGCAACCTTGGTGGGCACAAGAGACTTTTGTTTCAAAAATATAAAAAAAATATCAATTAATCCACACATTTGATGGAATGTATGTATTGGTATGTACGAAGGAAAATCTTGACATAAAAATGCTCTCTTAGACTGCAAATATTTTTCATGTTGGACATTTCAAGTATGCTATTATCATTTTAGAATACATTTCATTGAACAAAAGTGCCCCTTAGTACAAGTTGAGTCATTGATATTCTCTACTGTCTCCCTAGAAGCCAAGATATTTTTTATGAGAATATCTTCTAAAAGTTTATTTTGTCAAGTTTCTTTCTGTACACCAGCACATAGATTGCTCACAAAATTTTAAAAGGTTTCTTTAAATGCCTGAAAGACCCTAAACAGAACATGAGGGTTAATAGTTTCGTCTCTTTCAAATTCAAAAGCTATTGGGTCCTGGTCCTTAAGGTATCTAGTGTTTTTCTTTTAAATCTCAAGAAAAATATGTCTTGATCTCATTATAAAGGAACCATATAACTGTGTAACTTTTTCTGTTTGCACATCTAACAATGGTTGTTGTGTAACTTCCCAGTTTTCTCCAAAGCTAATATCTAGTTATCATAAGTAAATTATCTTACAGAGGTGTTGTTATAAAAAACCTTGGCTTTTTCGTAATATTAGCATTTTGCGGGTGTTACCAGATAGAAAGCTAGTTAATATCAGCTGGCAATAATTAAATGAGTTCCAGGGCATGTGTATCAAGTGCATCTTCAAAATAACATCCTATGGGTAGATGGTTTGTAATGTCTGAATTCTCATTCTGTTCATTAAACTCCCAAGATTGTGCATATGATATCAGCTTTGCTTAAGTACATAGGAATGAGGAAGTGTTTTATTCAAATAGTTTGAGACTTTCTGAAATGTTTTTCCAATTATTTCAGGCATGTCACTCAATTACCCAACGGTCCTACCCACAGACCTTTAGATTGCGCAAACATGTTGCGATTAGTCACGACATCACTGTCTCTCTACTGCCAGCGGGCTCAAGTAACAACTTCACTCCTCACAAGGCCCAACTCCTCGATCGCTCATGAAGAGAACCTGGTTACCGTAGACGCCTTGTACGACTTGTCCGTAGACATCAGTAAAGTCCGGAAGGTGAAGGGTTGGGTGTTGCGGCAGAGCCCCGTATACGTGAGCGAGACTGCCGCCCTGCTGAGGGACATGGGGGCTAGCGGGCCTGTCATCGCCCGTGTTTTGGAGCTCCATCCTGAGGCCATTCTCTGCAAACCTGAGCAAATGGAGGCGCAGAAAAAGCTGTGGATGTCTGTGTGCGCCAGCCAGAAGGATCTGGTCGCAATCATTGAAAAATTCCCTGCCTCGTTTTTCTCCTCGTCCTCTGATCACGACAACCAGAAGGCCAACATTGTGTATTTCCAAACGCTGCATCTTAACAAGCGCGTCATTAGCAAGCTCATGGCCAGCGCCCCTCAGAGCTTCAGCCGACCTATGAAGCAAAACGAGGAGATGATCCAGACCCTGCAGAAGACCTATTTGGACTTGGGTGGGAGGGAGGACAATCTGAAGATCTGGTTGCAGAAGCTGCTCACTCAGAATCCCTACGTGCTTCTGAAGCCCCCCGAGGTCCTGCGTGAAAACTTGACGTTCTTGCGCGACAGGGGCTTCACCAGCAATGAGCTCTTGCGGCTGCTTTCCAAACTGAGGGGTTTTGTTACTGAGCTGAACCCTGAAAGCATGAGACTCACCCTCAGCTACTCACAGGAGACCCTGGAATGCACAGAAGCAGAGTTTAGGGAGGTCGTACTTCAGTGTCCAGCCTTGTTATACTATTCTGTGCCTATACTAGCTGATCGCTTCAATGGACTCCTCACCGCTGGAGTAAGTATGGAGCAGATCATGGAGACTCCCACAGTGATAGAACTGACAACGCAGATAGTTCAATATCGCATTCAGAAACTGCACTCTTTTGGTTATGACGTACGCACTGGCAGCCTTGAAGTCCTCAACGGCACCAAAAAGGACTTCGAGATGAGCTACGGGAAGCTGGGTCTTAGGCGAGAGAGGCCACTGTTTAATCCAGTAGCTCCACTGCGAACCGAAGATTAAATATGGAAGCCCGTTTCCACCACAGAATAAAAAAAATAAAAAGGTAATTGTGACTTTTAATCTCAATTCTGACTTCATTTCACTCAACTTCAAGTTTTTAACACAATTCTGACATTTTCTTGCAATTCCAAGTTTATTTCTCATAATTGTTTTCTAGTTAATATTCCTCAATTCTGACATTTTGCTCAGAATTGCGACAAATCAAGTCAGAATTGTGTTTTTTAATTGTGAAAAAAATCCTAATTGCACATTTTAACACATAATTCTGACTTAATTTGCTAGAATTCCAAGCAAAAAGTCAGAATTGTGATATATAAACTCAGAATTGCGTAGAACTGTGTGCACGTTTTTAACACAAAATTCTGATTTTATTTATTTCAATTCCGAGTTTATTTCTCATAATTTTTTTCTAGTTAATATCCCTCAATTCTGACATTTTGCTCAGAATTGCGACAAATCAAGTCAGAATTGTTTTTTAATTGTGAAAAAAATCCTAATTGCACGTTTTAACACATAATTCTGACTTAATTTGCTAGAATTCCAAGCAAAAAGTCAGAATTGTGATATATAAACTCGGAATTGCGTAGAACTGTGTGCACGTTTTTAACACAAAATTCTGATTTTATTTATTGCAATTCCAAGCTTATTTCTCATAATTTTTTTTCTAGTTAATATCCCTCAATTCTGACTTTTTGCTCAAAATTGCGACAAATAAAGTCAGAATTGTGTTTTTTAATTGTGAAAAAAATCCTAATTGCACGTTTTAACACACAATTCTGACTTAATTTGCTAGAATTCCAAGCAAAAAGTCAGAATTGTGATATATAAACTCGGAATTGCGTAGAACTGTGTGCACGTTTTTAACACAAAATTCTGATTTTATTTATTGCAATTCCGAGTTTATTTCTCATAATTTTTTTCTAGTTAATATCCCTCAATTCTGACTTTTTGCTCAGAATTGCGACAAATAAAGTCAGAATTGTGTTTTTTAATTGTGAAAAAAATCCTAATTGCACGTTTTAACACATAATTCTGACTTAATTTGCTAGAATTCCAAGCAAAAAGTCAGAATTGTGATATATAAACTCGGAATTGCGTAGAACTGTGTGCACGTTTTTAACACAAAATTCTGATTTATTTATTGCAATTCCAAGCTTATTTCTCATAATTTTTTTTCTAGTTAATATCCCTCAATTCTAACTTTTTGCTCAGAATTGCGACAAATCAAGTCAGAATTATGTTTTTTAATTATGAAAAAAATCCTAATTGCACGTTTTAACACATAATTCTGACTTAATTTGCTAGAATTCCAAGCAAAAAGTCAGAATTGTGATATATAAACTCAGAATTGCGTAGAACTGTGTGCACGTTTTTAACACAAAATTCTGATTTTATTTATTGCAATTCCGAGTTTATTTCTCATAATTTTTTTCTAGTTAATATCCCTCAATTCTGACTTTTTGCTCAGAATTGCGACAAATAAAGTCAGAATTGTTTTTTAATTGTGAAAAAAATCCTAATTGCACGTTTTAACACATAATTCTGACTTAATTTGCTAGAATTCCAAGCAAAAAGTCAGAATTGTGATATATAAACTCGAAATTGCGTAGAACTGTGTGCACGTTTTTAACACAAAATTCTGATTTTATTTATTGCAATTCCAAGCTTATTTCTCATAATTTTTTTCTAGTTAATATCCCTCAATTCTGACTTTTTGCTCAGAATTGCGACAAATAAAGTCAGAATTGTGTTTTTTAATTGTGAAAAAAATCCTAATTGCACGTTTTAACACATAATTCTGACTTAATTTGCTAGAATTCCAAGCAAAAAGTCAGAATTGTGATATATAAACTCGGAATTGCGTAGAACTGTGTGCACGTTTTTAACACAAAATTCTGATTTTATTTATTGCAATTCCGAGTTTATTTCTCATAATTTTTTTCTAGTTAATATCCCTCAATTCTGATTTTTTGCTCAGAATTGCGACAAATCAGGTCAGAATTGTGTTTTTTAATTGTGAAAAAAATCCTAATTGCACGTTTTTAACACATAATTAATTTGCTAGAATTCCAAGCAAAAAGTCAGAATTGTGATATATAAACTCGGAATTGCGTAGAACTGTGTGCACGTTTTTAACACAAAATTCTGATTTTATTTATTGCAATTCCGAGTTTATTTCTCATAATTTTTTTTCTAGTTAATATCCCTCAATTCTGACTTTTTGCTCAGAATTGCAACAAATAAAGTCAGAATTGTGTTTTTTAATTATGAAAAAAATCCTAATTGCACGTTTTAACACATAATTCTGACTTAATTTGCTAAAATTCCAAGCAAAAATTTCGCATAATTTTTTTCTAGTTAATATCCCTCAATTCTGACTTTTTGCTCGGAATTTGCAATTACTTTGTTATATTTATATTTTGCAATTTTGAGCTAACATCTGGCAAGCCCGACTTATCTCGAAATTCAGACTTTCTTCTTCAGAATTGCAAGTTTTTTACACAGAATTTTGACTTTATTTATCACAATTTGAGTTTATAGAGAAAAAAGTCTGAATTGTGAGATGAAAAGTCACAATGACAATGAAGTTTTTATTTCATGGCAGAAACAGGCTTCCTTGATTAAGATTGTAAGTGCTAAATCTAATATTAACAGTGGTTTCCTTTGTTTTCTGTATGAATACATTTATTTATTTATATGAAAAGGATAAATGATTGAAGGTTCTGTTTATGTCGTGGAAGTGATTCTTTCCAAATAAATGTCAACCCATATTGTGCTCAGAGAAAATGTAATTTCTCGACTTTACTACATTGTAAATGCACATTTTGCCATTGTGAGTCATTAGTTGTAATGTCATATACAGACATGATGTGCCAATAAATTTATGTTGCTTTTGAAATTCCTCATCAGATTCTCTCATAATGAACAATGTAAAATACCTCTCGGAGGTATATGCATTATGCAGATAAATATTCAGATCAATGAATGTTTACCCGTATGCTGCCAAATCTCATTTGCAAGCATTTCCCAATATTTTGGCCTCTGGGCTGCATTTTGAGATAATTTTGTGCGTTTTAATGATTAGGCTAAAGACTTTACTGGAATCTATAATGAAGTTACATTACATATTGCCTTGTGGCATCTGCTGTTTACACGGTGGACTTTATGATTTCTTTAATGGTGAGCTATTAAATTTCACACAGGCTTCTCTGTGAAATCAAAATAATGATGTTTTTGAGCTTGATTAGAGCTGATATTAAAATGAATTTATGCATGACATTTTTGGGCAGGTTTCATTCGGATTTATCGCTGTTCTGATGTTTCCACATCTCCAGATTTTCCGCCTCTCTCTTTTGTTCTCCATTCTTTGTCCACTCCTAGTGTACGGCGCCGACCGGATGGCTGCTTTATCCTACAAATGACACTTTGAGTTATACCCGAACACATAGGAGGTTAATAAGCGAGGGTATAAATAGCTCTTTTTCATTTGAAATGTGACAGTGGGTATTATTAGCAAATGTTACACATTGATTTTATGGGGCATAACTCAGGGAAATTATGAAAATAGATGACACATGCAATTAAAGTCTATAATTTCCTGCCCTTGACTCTGCATGCTGGAATATTAAGGTGGTAAATATTCCATGCTGAGGTCATGCTGAAGCGTGCCGCTGTCCTCTGTGCAATCTCTCCTAATCAGAGTGGTGTCCAGAAAAAAGAGATCATTTTTACAGATGTCAATGTGAACATTGTGGATTAAAAAGTTTAAACAAATGAATTCAGAAAAATTTATTTATTAATATATAATATGTTTATCCTAAATTGGTATGACATTGTAGCCATTTTGGATTTATTGAAGCTCTATTAACCTTTTATTTAGGGTGAGAACATTTTTACTCCAATATAAAGTGTCAATTTAACATTAAAATATAAAAAATATACAGTGGGGTCCACAAATTATTGCATTTACATACATGCATGCATACAGAGATTTACTATTTATATGTACAGTACCAGTCAAAAGTTTGGAAACATTACTATTTTTAATGTTTTTGAAAGAAGCCTCTTATGCTCATCAAGCCTGCAGTTAAAAAAAAAAAAAAACAGTAATATTATGAAATATTGTTACAATTTAAAATAATGGTTCTCTTTTTTAATATACTTTAAAATGTAATTTATTTTTGTGATGCAAAGCTGAATTTTCATCAGCAAGTACTCCAGTCTTTGGTGTCTTATGATCCTTCAGAAATCATTCTAATATGCTGATTTATGATCAATGTTGGAAACAGTTGTGCTGCTTAATATTTTTTTTATAACCTGAGATACTTTTTTCAGGATTATTTGATGAATAAAAAGTTAAAAAGAACTGTATTTATTTAGAATAGAAATCTTTTGTAACAGTATACGGTAGTGTATATTGTTACAAAAGATTTCTATCTTTCAAAAGTTTGGGAACAATACAATTTTTTTTTTAAAGAAATTGGTACTTTAATTCAACAAGGATGCGTTAAATTGATAAAAGGTGATGGTAACGATTTATATTGTTAGAAATGTTTTTATTTTGAATAAATGCTGTTTTTATGAATAAATGCTGTTAACGTTTTACTCATCAATGAATCCTGAAAAAAGTATTCCAAAAAAATATATTAAACAGCACAACTGTTTCCATCATTGATAATAACTGAGTATCAAATCATCATATTAGAATGATTTCTGAAGGATCATAAGACACCAAAGACTGGAGTACTTGCTGATGAAAATTCAGCTTCGCATCACAAAAATAAATTACATTTTAAAATATATTAAAAAGAGAACCATTATTTTAAATTGTAACAATATTTCGTAATATTAGTTTTTTTTTTTTTTTTTTTTTAACTGCAGGCTTGATGAGCATAAGAGACTTCTTTCAAAAACATTAAAAATAGTAATGTTTCCAAACTTTTGACGGGTACTGTATGTAGGGGTGGGGGAAAAAATCGATACTGCATAGTATCGCGATATTTTCGGTGGCAATACTGTATCGATACACGGGCGCCAAGTATCGATCTTTTATTATTTAAATTACACATGAGAATTTAACTTTGGTAGTAGAATGCTAAAAATCAATTGCTCATTCAGTCCACTAGATGGT
The DNA here is from genome assembly GCF_964197995.2 of Scardinius erythrophthalmus. NCBI lineage: Eukaryota > Metazoa > Chordata > Actinopteri > Cypriniformes > Leuciscidae > Scardinius > Scardinius erythrophthalmus. Next base: position 12,781,080 of record NC_138228.1, read on the forward strand.
GCTGTTTGTTTTCTGGTGAGGTCAGCGGGGTGACTGTCGGGTTGACTGTCAGCGCAGGAGGACGTAGATAAAATAAACATGGCAGCATCAGAGAAAGAAATCCCACGCATAGACTAATTCGTGGCGGTGCGCCACAGAATCAACACCGGCCACATATTGCGTTTGGTTATAAAAAAATTTTTTACGCAATTTAAAACACGCAGCATATTCATTCAGCTGCATTTCCTTTCCCTGCTCTCCCTCCGTCTCTCTGTCACTCACGCGTCTCTCTCAAAAGCAATGTTTTGTCTCGCCAAAGCCTTATTTGATCGGTGAGTGATGTACATGACTGCTGCGCTTGCGATAATGCGCATGAAAGAACGAGCAGAGAGAGAGAGCCCCGGTCGCGCGCGCACCCTCGCCGTCTTCGAACTGTCTTGCTCTCTCTCACTCTCGCTCCCTCGCGCATATTAATCAAAATCAATTGAGAATTGACACGATGGTAAAAGATCGGAAGACCGAAGTTTCACGTGCAGCATTCGGGTATTTTTTCCCTGAATTACTGCTGGGTGTTGTGCAAAAAAAAAATAGAAGAAAAACTTTTACGTTGCCTTATCTTCTCTGAAAAGCGTTCCGCACATTCAGCTGACATGAAAAACACTTTCAATAAACAAAACAAAATCCAATGATGAAATGTTTTCTGTGTTGACAAATCTTGTGCGATGTCCTGACTGTCGGGATAATCACACGCGTTGTACAAGTCCGCTAATGACACGTCCGATTCGCGAACTACTTCTTTGAACCGATTTAACCAAAACAATCTTTTAGTTTAGACTGTCACTGTTTGCGGTAAATGCATTTGGGTTGTCGAGGTCAAAACTCTAAATAAGATGTGAATCAAATAAACTTACTATAAATAATGTTATGTCATTGTTTTACTCTTACACTGAATGTTTGGATTTTGTGAAGGTATGAATCATTTTTGATTAATATTTAATATAATAAAGTTCTGTGTAACAGATTATTAACGCAGATTATTAACGGAGATTATTAAAATTGATGTGACATGAACAAACAGATGTTGACAGTTTTCCTTTGCGGACATAATTTGAATTTGGAAAAAGGTAATAAATTGCAATATATTGCAGAATATCGCAATATGTTTAAAATCGCAATAATATCGTATCGTGACCCAAGTATCGGGATAATATCGTATCGTGGTGCCTCTGGTGATTCCCACCCCTAACTGTATGTGTTTGAGTAAAACTTTTGTTTTAGTATTAATTCTATAAACTACTGACAACTTTTCTTTCAAATTTCAAATACTGTCATTTAGAGCATTTCTTTGCAGAAAATGACAACTGGTCAAAATAACAAAAAGGATGCCATGTTTTTGAATAACCCTGATTTCCAATCACAGATTTCACACGCCTTTATTTTCATGATTTGTTATCAAAACTTTTATTCTTTTGTCAAATCAGCTTAGATAATTAATGTGGTTCAGATAACATAATATCTTGAGTTTCTGTTGATTAAACCAATCTCCATAGTATTACCTAAAAAAATGTATTTCAATGAACTCAATATGTTAAGCCAACCAGGAAACTTACCTTTTTTTTAAAGGTAAAACAACTATATAAAATTATATATATATGTATATATATATATATATATATATATATATATATATATATATATATTATTATTATTTATTTATTTTTTTTACAGTCTACCAGCCTTTCATATTGCTGTTGGGTGACTTTATGTCACTCCTAATACAACAATTCATGCAGCTTGGCTTTGTTTGATGGCTTGTGACCATCCATCTGATCACATGACAGTGTTCCCGCAGGACAATGCCACACACAGCCAGGCCAATAAAGGTGTGGATGGAGGACCACCAGATCAAGACCCTCTCATGCCAAATCTCCAGACCTGAACCCCACTGAAAAACCTTTTTTGTTCCAAGCTGCCGGCTCCATCTAGTGGGGAAAGTCATTCTCTGTCAATGTACTCTGGACATACATTTATTCCAATATATATAAAACTAGATGTACCGCATCGCGGTACAAAATATGACCGCCGCTCAGGCCTGCACTGGCTTTCCACAAAAATAAATGATGTGGAGTAATTTGGCTGTATTGCGTGTTTATGTATATACCTAAAAAAAGTAATAGTATGTGCATGTCTGTCTGTATGTGTGTGTGTGTTTGTGTGTGTTTGTGTATGTGTGTCTGTGTGTGTGTGTGTGTGTGTCTGTGCGTGTATGTATGTGTGCGTACATGTGTGCGCGTGTGTGTTTGTGTGTGTGTGTGTGTCTGTGCATGTGGATTTGTATGTGTGTGTATGGGTGTGTGTCTGTGCGTGTGGATGTCAGTGTGTGTGCATGCTTGCGTTTGTTTGTATTCCTGCATGTGTGTGTGTGACAGTATCATCCTAAACCAGCAACCCTTCGCTCAACAGCACCATCTACAAGCCGATGGGTGTACAGTCACTAAATGTGCACATAAATGAATTTATTTTATACCCCCCCATGGATGAAATTCTACAAAACTTAGCAGAGGATACCCCCAGAGGATGTCAAGTTAATCATACACATGAAATATGGTGCAGTTCTGAACATCTCCACTGAAGATAGGGGCGATTAAAGCAGAATAATATTGCATTTTCATTTTTTATGGGAGGGGCGCAAATCACAAATGAGTGATTATGGGCTAGGTTGATGTGGGCCCTTAAGAGCAACATACCATAAAAATTTCTTCATCCTCGGTGCCCTCGGAGTGGCCCCCGGGGACCAAACGAAATTTTTCCGTAGAAGTCTAGTGGGGCTACATGCCCACCAAATTTCATGTTCCCCGGTGTTTCGGTGTCCCTGGTATCGTTGACGAAAAATTTACGGGGGCCCCAGCGCAGGGGGGGGAAGTGGCCCCCGGGGACCAAACGAAATTTTTCCGTAAAAGTCTAGTAGACCAACATACCATAAAAATTTCTTCATCCTCGGTGCCACGGTTCAGGTAGTTATTTAGGAAAAACTGCATTTTTTTGGGTTTGGGGGGGCCCAGCGCGGGGGGGGAGTGGCCCCCGGGGACCAAACGAAATTTTTCCGTAAAGGTGTAGTGGGGCTACATGCCCACCAAATTTCATGTTCCCCGGTGCTTCGGTGTCCCTGGTATCGTTGACGAAAAATTTACGGGGGCCCCAGCGCGGGGGGGGAAGTGGCCCCTGGGGACCAAACGAAATTTTTCCGTAAAAGTCTAGTAGACCAACATACCATAAAAATTTCTTCATCCTCGGTGCCACGGTTCAGGTAGTTATTTAGGAAAAACTGCATTTTTTTGGTTTTGGGGGGGCCCAGCGCGGGGGGGGGAGTGGCCCCCGGGGACCAAACGAAATTTTTCCGTAGAAGTCTAGTGGGGCTACATGCCCACCAAATTTCATGTTCCCCGGTGCTTCGGTGTCCCTGGTATCGTTGACGAAAAATTTACGGGGGCCCCAGCGCGGGGGGGGGGGGGGGGGATGTGGCCCCCGGGGACCAAACGAAATTTTTCCGTAAAAGTCTAGTAGACGAACATACCATAAAAATTTCTTCATCCTCGGTGCCACGGTTCAGGTAGTTATTTAGGAAAAACTGCATTTTTTTGGGTTAAGGGGGGCCCAGCGCGGGGGGGGGGGGGGAGTGGCCCCCGGGGACCAAACGAAATTTTTCCGTAGAAGTCTAGTGGGGCTACATGCCCACCAAATTTCATGTTCCCCGGTGTTTCGGTGTCCCTGGTATCGTTGACGAAAAATTTACGGGGGCCCCAGCGCGGGGGGGGAAGTGGCCCCCGGGGACCAAACGAAATTTTTCCGTAAAAGTCTAGTAGACCAACATACCATAAAAATGTCTTCATCCTCGGTGCCACGGTTCAGGTAGTTATTTAGGAAAAACTGCATTTTTTGGGGTTTGGGGGGGCCCAGCGCGGGGGGGGAGTGGCCCGGGGGGAGTGGCCCCCGGGGACCAAACGAAATTTTTCCTTAGAAGTCTAGTGGGGCTACATGCCCACCAAATTTCATGTTCCCCGGTGCTTCGGTGTCCCTGGTATCGTTGACGAAAAATTTACGGGGGCCCCAGCGCGGGGGGGGAAGTGGCCCCCGGGGACCAAACGAAATTTTTCCGTAAAAGTCTAGTAGACCAACATACCATAAAAATTTCTTCATCCTCGGTGCCACGGTGTCCCTGGTATGGTTGACAAAAAATTTACGGGGGCCCCAGCGCGGGGGGGGGGGGAAGTGGCCCCCGGGGACCAAATGAAATTTTTCCGTAAAAGTCTAGTGGACCAACATACCACAAAAATTTCTTCATCCTCGGTGCCACGGTTCAGGTAGTTATTTAGGAAAAACTGCATTTTTTTGGGTTTGGGGGGGCCCAGCGCGGGGGGGGGGAGTGGCCCCCGGGGACCAAACGAAATTTTTCCTTAGAAGTCTAGTGGGGCTACATGCCCACCAAATTTCATGTTCCCCGGTGTTTCGGTGTCCCTGGTATCGTTGACGAAAAATTTATGGGGGCCCCAGCGCGGGGGGGGGGGAAGTGGCCCCCGCGGACCAAACAAAATTTTTCCGTAAAAGTCTAGTAGACCAACATACCATAAAAATTTCTTCATCCTCGGTGCCACGGTTCAGGTAGTTATTTAGGAAAAACTGCATTTTTTTGGGTTTGGGGGGGGCCCAGCGCGGGGGGGGAGTGGCCCCCGGGGACCAAACGAAATTTTTCCTTAGAAGTCTAGTGGGGCTACATGCCCACCAAATTTCATGTTCCCCGGTGCTTCGGTGTCCCTGGTATCGTTGACGAAAAATTTAAGGGGGCCCCAGCGCGGGGGGGGAAGTGGCCCCCGGGGACCAAACGAAATTTTTCCGTAAAAGTCTAGTAGACCAACATACCATAAAAATTTCTTCATCCTCGGTGCCACGGTTCAGGTAGTTATTTAGGAAAAACTGCATTTTTTGGTGTTTGGGGGGGCCCAGCGCGGGGGGGGAGTGGCCCCCGGGGACCAAACGAAATTTTTCCTTAGAAGTCTAGTGGGGCTACATGCCCACCAAATTTCATGTTCCCCGGTGCTTCGGTGTCCCTGGTATCGTTGACAAAAAATTTACGGGGGCCCCAGCGCGGGGGGGGAAGTGGCCCCCGGGGACCAAACGAAATTTTTCCGTAAAAGTCTAGTAGACCAACATACCATAAAAATTTCTTCATCCTCGGTGCCACGGTTCAGGTAGTTATTTAGGAAAAACTGCATTTTTTTGGGTTTGGGGGGGGCCCAGCGCGGGGGGGGAGTGGCCCCCGGGGACCAAACGAAATTTTTCCTTAGAAGTCTAGTGGGGCTACATGCCCACCAAATTTCATGTTCCCCGGTGTTTCGGTGTCCCTGGTATCGTTGACGAAAAATTTAAGGGGGCCCCAGCGCGGGGGGGGGGAAGTGGCCCCCGGGGACCAAACGAAATTTTTCCGTAAAAGTCTAGTAGACGAACATACCATAAAAATTTCTTCATCCTCGGTGCCACGGTTCAGGTAGTTATTTAGGAAAAACTGCATTTTTTGGGGTTTGAGGGGGCCCAGCGCGGGGGGGGAGTGGCCCCCGGGGACCAAACGAAATTTTTCCTTAGAAGTCTAGTGGGGCTACATGCCCACCAAATTTCATGTTCCCCGGTGCTTCGGTGTCCCTGGTATCGTTGACGAAAAATTCAGTAAGGTGACGAAAAAAAAAAAAAAAAAAACTTTGACAATCCCTATATGACCGCTTTCGCTAGCTACGCTAGCGGCGGTCATAATAAAATCCCATTATTTGTGGTCATTAAGTTGTTGCACACTTAAAATTTTCATTTGGTTTAGAAATTAACTTTAATATAGCACCAAAGATTAATTTCACAAAAAACAAGTCTAAGTTAAATACACATAACTGAGACCTGCAGTAAGGCACTGAGTTCGCACAGCAGATGGTATACACAAACCATACATGACTCCTACTGTGTCCCATCCTTTGATTCACTTGTGTCATCGTGGTGAAAGTGAGATGAGTAACAGTGGATCTGGTGAGTGGTCATAAACTGTGTAATTGTGAGGGAAGTGTTTCTCATCACTGGCAGCATTGTCTGAGCCCATCTGCTGTTTCAGATCATGTGTGGAGTGATTTCTTATGTAATAACTGAGCAAAAAACAATGTTCATAGGGTTTATATGAAGAACTAGCTGCTTTGAAATGGTTATTTGGACAGTGAAGTACCAGCTGCTAACAGAGCCTTTGAGATAAAGTGTTTTTCTGTGCAATAGTGCAGGTCTGACATCAGAATCTAGAAGTCTAATTCGCTGCTGGTTCCTTCAAGATTTTCCTGTGGGGTTTTTCAATTTATGAGTAAAATAAAGCCTGTGGTAAATATAACTTTACGATACTTTGACTTTTTGTTCTACAATGTACACAGCACACATTCACACCCAAAACTGTCTAATCTAGTTACGTATTAAAGGGTTAATTCACCCAAAAATGAAACGTTTTGTCATTAATTCATCTTCGGAACACAAAAGGAAGATCTTTTTGATGAAATCTGAGAGCTGTCTTTCCCTCCATTGACAGCTACGCAACTACCTCTTTGATGCTTCAAAAAGTTTTTAAAACTAATCCATATCAGTTGAGCAGTTTAGTATGGAAGCTTGTTTCCGCCACTGAATAAAACATTTTAAAAGATAATTGCGACTTTTTATCTCACAATTGCGAGTTTACATCTCGCAATTCTGACTTTATTTCTCAGAATTGCGAGATATAAAGTCAGAATTGCGTGAAATAAATCAGAATTCTGAGAAATAAAGTCAGAATTGCGAGATGTAAACTAGCCCAAATATTCTCAATCGCTTTTTTTTTTTAATCGCAAACAAACCTCATTGGTTCTTATAGTTGCTCAAACGTGCTGCGCAACACGAAAATGAACCTCATTGGTTTTCGCATGTCAAGCAAACATGCTTGAGCTTATGTTTAGCACAACCGATGTGTGAGTTGAACGTTTACGTGAATGCAAGCCTAAATTCAATCTGTTCATCATTTAAAGCAATCGTTTCTCATCAGAAAATTTGAACTAAACCGCTCAATTCATGGATTAGTTTTACGATCTCTTTATGAACTTTTCGAAGCATCAAATTTTCAGTTAGCTGTCTATAGAGGGACAGAAATCTCAGATTTCATCAAAAAGATCTTAATTTGTGTTCTGAAGATGAACGAAAGTGTTACGGGTTTGGAACAACATGAGGGTGAGTAATTAATGACAATTTTCATTTTTGGGTGAACTATCCCTTTAACGTACGTTTTCAAAACGTACGTCTGCATTTTTGTTCAACCGCAATGGGTGTGTGCAGTTTATGTCGTAGAACAAAATGTCAAAGTATCGTCACGTTATGTTTACCAAAGGCTTTATTTAAAAAAAAAAAAACAAAAAAAAACTTTTAAAACCCCAGAGGAAAATCTCGAAGGAACCAGACACGGGTTTTGACATCATACTTGCACCACTCCATATTGTTAGATTCTATAAAGCACTCATAACTGTATTCAAACCAATAAAATGCTGTACAAATACTGTTTCATACTATGTAAACATCTAGCATCAACAACAAATCAAGCATCACGTTTGACAGTCTTGATTCCAGTCCTCGGCTTCGGTTTTAAGCTTCTTTCTTGAAGACTTGAAATTGAAATTTAATACCATTTTCTTCATGAATTTCATCTGGTACTCCGGGAAAGCTTAAATAAAGAAAATATACAAAGACAAATCAAGGTTATATAGTTAACTACAACTGAAACGAGAAGCATAAAAAATACATTTAAAAAACTTTAACTCAAATAAAGTAAAACATAAAAAACTTATTGTAGTATCTCAATGATGTCTCAATGAAAAAAAAAAACGGTGCTCAAATGAGGTAAGTATTATTATTGAAACACAAATAATAAATCAGAGGATAATCCTACCCCTTTTGTTTTCTGAAAATGTTGCGGTCAAACTTTGGGAAAAACACATCACAGTCAAAGTCGGCCATGATGTTGGTGAGATAGATGAGATCACACCATGGATGCTCAAGACTTTCCTAAATAGCACAGTTACACATATGAACTAAATTACTGTATTTATTAACATTTGCAAATGTAAACATTGCCTAAATCAGGCTTCTCACCTTATACACTTCTGGGCCCCCTAAAATCCAGATGGTCTCCACAATGTGACATAAAGGAGGCTCAGAAACCAGGCGAATTGCTGACTCAAAATCCTTACACAGATAGTGGGCACGTGGAGGATATGCACTGAAGTGATGAAAAATAATCAAACGAACTTGACGTACAGTAAATAAACACAGAAATCATAGTATACGGTACTTTTCAAAGGTTTTGGGTCAGTCGATTGTTTTAAAGAAGAAAAAAAACGCACCAATGCTGCATTTAAAATACAGTAAAAACTGTAATATTGTGAAATATTATTACAATTTAAAATGTTTTTTATTATTATTTTAAAATATTTCAAAATGTAATCATTCCTGTGACCCCAAACTTTTAAACAGAAGTGCATAAAATTGTTTATAAATGAATATGCTTACTTCAGCTTCCGGCTCAATACTAAATTGATGCAATTGGCCAAAGGGAAGACTGTCTCAGGACAGGAGAACCAGGAAACTCTGCCCCAGACAACCAGGTTCTTCTTCCCTGAGGTGTACCAAAATAAAATTCTTTCATTTATTTTTTCTTCATACTATAAGAATTAAGATCACTGTGCCAATTAGAATATAAATCAAACCAAACATTAAATTAACCTTACCAGGTGCGGAAACAGCTGTAATTGTATCCAGAAAGAACTGGAATTCTTTTCTGTGAACAACATGAGCACATTAGACATATTGTGTGCCGTTTGGATATATTAATACAACTTTGTTAACTGCATAATGTGCAAAATGCAATTTGAACTGCATGACAAATATCTTTGATGTGTTTATAGCTTTCAAAGAAGAAGGGCTGTGTGCCTAGATCAGAGTTGAGCCAAGGTTATCCTGCATGAAGTGATTTTATTTAATATTTATGGCTGAACAGGCTTATACCAACATAATATTCTATACCAGAAAGAATAAAAAAAAAAATACCAATTGGTTACAACCACTATGCTATCTGTCTGCATGATGGTAGCCTATCTCTTATCTAAAATGGGCGGGCATTGGGGGGCTCAAAGTTTCCACCCCTCTAATTCAAAAACCTGCTGACAATGACATTCAGTTAGAGTTCTAAAGTTCAAAGGCATATTCCACGAATAGGACACCAAATAGGGCCTCAAAATCAATATTTTTATACAGTCCAGAATGAGGTCAAGATCTCTCTGACAGACACAGGTAATGATTTGATGTTTTTAATCCATGCCAAAATCCTTAACATGCTAGGCTTGTTTTATGTTATAAAACATTTTATATAGCTAATATATCTAATTTGTTTCACAACATGTCATAAACCACGCTAGACTTGCATGTGTTTCGACTGTTTTACTGAACACTTGAACGTAGATGCACAAAATGACCAATGAGCAAACTTGTTACTAACTCAAATACTATAACGTTAACGTACATCATAACATACATGAGATTTTTGTGCCTCTAGTAATAAAAAAAGTAAAGAGACAGCGAAGTGTACATCGAATGTTCGGTCAAATATTCGTCAGACGTCGCGTCGTTTATGAATTCATCTGTTTTTTTTAGTCACGTCTTATATAATTTACAAAATACAGGTATTCCAACGGGATAAAATTACTGATGATTTGGGTATGTCTTACGGAAGGCTCCAGGGAAGCTGTCCGTTCTTTCCTATGCCCATGTTCCTGCAGGCAGCCGCGATGAGCCGGATTGGTTTGCACATCTCCTCCCCTTCGATGTTCATCTTCATCATTTACGACTTTCACTAAAGCTTATCTGGTTTCTTTCTGTTACAAACTACCGTCGTCCATTGGGCTTTGGGTGAGGTGTTTTCATCCCTGTCGACCTCAAACCCAGTTAGATTAAGGGGCTTTTAAATATCTGTTTGGTTCACCATGTGACATCCAATGGGAGTGGCTGGATATTATAAATGGTGTTTACAGGTTAAAGAACCAGATAAGTAAGAATAAAATATATATTATTAATAGGCTACTTGATTATTTGCTAATATTCGAGTTCTTTCTTTTTTCCTGCTGCCTACAGCCCTAAAAAGGAACATATTATATCAACTTCACCTTTATCAACAACACAAAGAGCCCTAAATTGTCTTATATCATGTTTTGATGAAAATCTAATGTACATTTGTACCTACCAACACTCCTTTCATTAAACAAAAGTAGAAAGTGACAGACCTTTACATTGTCACAAAAAAAATTCAAATAATAGCTTCAAATAGCTTTTTTTTCCTGAAAAATATTTAAGTTTCCATATAAAACGCAGATATAAAGCAGCACAACTGTTTTCAACACTGATAATAAATATTTGTTGAGCACCAAATCATCATATTAGAATGATTTCTGAAGGATCACGTGACACTGAAGACTGGAGTAATGATGCTGAAAATTCAGCTTTGCCATCACAGGAATAAATTCTATTAAAATACAGATAAATTATTTAAAATCCCAGTGATATTTCTAAATATTATGTTTTTTTCTCAAATATACAGCCTTGGTGAGCACTAGAGATTTCTTTTAAAAACATCTTGTCAACCCCAAACTATTGAACAGTATATTGTAAAACATACATTTTTGGAAATAAAGGACTTTCATTTTTGGAAAGCAATGTGTTTTCCCTGTATATCTATATTTTAAAATATAGGGCGTAATCTAGGGAAGTAATCTGATCACGTAAAATAGATTACATGTGGTCCATTACTAGCCAACACTGATAATGAATGTTAAGAAAATTCTAATTTTCAGATTTAATATTTTACATGTGAATACTGATGAACATGCTTAAAATGATCTATTAATTCCCAAACATCTCATAATAATTTCAATTTACTAACAAGTCTATCATATTTTAATGGTGATTTATAAAGACATTACAACAATCCCAAAAAAACTCATAAAAAAATATAACAGCGAGTCTGTAAATAAGCAAGAAAAAGTTATGTACAATGTTTTGCAGACTGAATTACTTACAGTATACGTTTATATACATAATAAGCCTGGTTTTCCAGTAATCGTCTTGAAACAAATCCACTTGTGCTTAAGAGCGAAAGGCCTCATTGATATAGTTACTCCATTACAAAAAGCTCTCGACTTAACAGACATGTTAAATTAATGTGTCTATTTATAAATTACAATTGAACATTTAGATCAATTAAATTCTTTGACTTGCCAAAGAGCAACTAGTTGAAACATTCTCAATTGGGGGATTGTATACATTTACAAAAAAATCCCTCTTAATATTACAGTGCTATGCATAAGTTTAGACACCCATGCTAAAGTTGACTAAAAAGAGGAATAAAAAATCATCTTTTGGAAATTGAACTTAATGCCTTAATTTAAAAAATTAGGAAAAATCCAACCTTTAAGGACACCAATTTTCTTTGTGAATGAATAATGTATCGTAAATAAATAAATGTTCTTCCTTAAAATACAGGGTGCATAAGTTTGGACACCCCTATGTTAAATTCCCATAGAGGCAGGCAGATTTTTATTTTTAAGTATTTTTTTTTATTTATTTTTTTAGGATACTATGCATCCTGATAGTTCCCTTGGCCTCTGGAATTAAAATAGCCCCACATCATCACATAGCATTCACCATACCTAGAGATTGGCATGGAGTACTTTCCATAAGATCATCTCTCAATGCAAATCAAACTAGCTATTAGGCTAACTGAAATAAAACCATGCCAATCTCTAGGTATGGTGAAGGCTATGTGATGATGTGGGGCTATTTTAATTCCAAAGGCCAAGGGAACTTTATCAGGATGCATAGTATCCTAAAAAAAAAAAAAAAAAAAAAAAAATACTTAAAAATAAAATCTGCCTGCCTCTATGGGAATTTAACATAGGGGTGTCCAAACTTATGCACCCTGTATTTTAAGGAAGAACATTTATTTATTTACGATACATTATTCATTAACAAAGAAAATTTGTGTCCTTAAAGGAGAACTCCGGTCAATTTTAACATTGAGCTCATTTTTTTGTACATTTGGAGTGCTGTCAATACAGAGAACAACGACAGAAATCGGTGTTGCCTACACCGAGTTATTCTATTTTTAAAATTTGCACCCTATTGACTTCAATGGGGCAAGTAGTAAGCCTGCTTTTTAGCCTCTTAACATCCTTTAAGTGTCATTACAAGTGCACAGAAAATGTGAGTGATTCCTTCAGAGTGAACACGGGTGAATCTGACTGCAGTAGATGTTAGAGATATTAATAAAAATGAAGTTAATTCAGCCAGCGCTCATACCTCTGTTTACATCCTGTTTTCGGTGGAAGGCCATAGTAATCGATTGTCGAGTTCACGCGCGTGATCATAGGCACTAAACCTATGCGCGTGAACTCGACAATCGATTACTATGGCCTTCCACCGAAAACAGGATGTAAACAGAGGTATGAGCGCTGGCTGAATTAACTTCATTTTTATTAATATCTCTAACATCTACTGCAGTCAGATCCACCCGTGTTCACTCGGAAGGAATCACTCACATTTTCTGTGCACTTGTAATGACACTTAAAGGATGTTAAGAGGCTAAAAAGCAGGCTTACTACTTGCCCCATTGAAGTCAATAGGGTGCAAATTTTAAAAATAGAATAACTCGGTGTAGGCAACACCGATTTTTGTCGTTGTTCTCTGTATTGACAGCACTCCAAATGTACAAAAAAATGAGCTCAATGTTAAAATTGACCGGAGTTCTCCTTTAAAGGTTGGATTTTTCCTAATTTTTTAAATTAAGGCATTAAGTTCATTTTCCAAAAGATGATTTTTTTTCCCTCTTTTTAGTCAACTTTAGTATGGGTGTCTAAACTTATGCATAGCACTGTATATAAAATTGTTTAAAACAGTTATTGCCAAAACAATCAGATAACATTGCACAAAGGGACATCAAATGGTATGCAACATATACACACTTGGAAAGAGAAACCGATGAATGACAGTAGGATAAATACTATTTGCATAAATACTACAAAATATTTTCCTCTACAATTCATCAACATACAGCTGGAAAAAAACGTACCTCCACGCTTGACCTCAACGCAAACTCAAGGTTTACAAGCAGAATGACACCATGCCAAAGCATAAAGGGCAAAGCTAAGCATGGATTGGTTGATAACGGGCATGCGGACACGCTGTCCATCATGCCACAGGTCCCATCACTAGACTGAAGAGAGGTGTGTGTATATCCTTGCTTCAGTGGTGGCTAGTAACTATATTGCTTCTGAAACTTCAAAGCGTGTTCTGATGCTTGTTCTTCACTATGTCGCTTCAAAGTACTCGTCCCACTTCCTGAACACACACACACACACACACACACACACACACACACACACACACACACACACACACACACACACACACACACAAAAGACAGCATGTGAGGTTATATATTTTTATGCCATTTTTGTTGGAGTTGCATTCAAAAGACTGGGGTCAATAAGTTTTTTTTTTTTTTAAGAAGCAAGTAATACTCTTTTATTCAGGAAGGATGCATTAATTTGAGCACAAGTGACAGTACAGTAAAGACTTTATTTGGACACAAAGATTTTAATTTTAAATAAATACTGTTCTTTTGAACTTTCTATTTATCAAAGGATCCTGAAAAAAAGCATCATGGTTTTCACGAAAATATTTAGCAATCAATGAGAAGAAATGTAGAAATGTTTCTTGAGCAGCAAATCGGCATATTAGAATGATTTCAGAAGTATCATGTGACACTGAAGACTGGAGCAATGATGCTAAAAAAATCAGCTTTAACATCACACAAATATGTTACATTTTAAAAAATAGAAAAAATAGAAAAAAATGATATTTTAAATTATAAAAATATATTATTTTACAATACAGGGAAAACTCGAAAAATTAGAATATCGTGCAAAAGTTAATTTATTTCAGTAATTCAGCTTAAAAGGTGAAACTAATATATTATATAGACTCATTACATGCAAAGTGAGATATTTCAAGCCTTTATTTGTTATAATTTTGATGATTATGCCTTACAGCTTATGAAAATTTTCTAAATCATCAGAATTATAACAAATAAAGGCTTGAAATATCTCACTTTGCATGTAATGAGTCTATATAATATATTAGTTTCACCTTTTAAGTTGAATTACTGAAATAAATGAGCTTTTGCACGATATTCTAATTTTTCCAGTTCCACCTGTATTACTGTTTAAATGTTTTTTTTTTTGCTCTGGTAAGCACGAGTTTTCTTTCAAAAACATTTTAAAACAAATCTTACTGCCCCCAAAATTTTGAACAGTAGTGTAACTGTCCACAGATGAATAGCACTGATTTTGAAAAGTCTGTGCTTTCATCAACATAATCCTTTACAAACATGGTAAGCCTTTCTTTTCAATGGAAGTTGTGTGTTTAAACAAGTCTATCATTGAGAACGAAAAAAAAAAAAAACACAGAATGCAGTCGTTCAATTAAATTTGATGCCACAGTAAGACAAAACTGCATTGTGGTTCAAAACAGCTTGATATGAAAGTCTGTTACGAGTCCTCTGAGATGGTTTGGACAGAACTCACCTCTCTGTAAATGTTCGTGAACTTGTCCAACGATATCACCACCTGAGTGACCTGGTTTGGAAAGAAATACATGGTATTCAAGCAGCCTATGAACTGGTTCACACTTCACAATAAGCAGCATTTATTTTATTTCAAAATCCAAGCATCTGTGTCAATACACACCAAGCTGTGGCTGCACACTGTTGACAGGCTGTTGATCACATGACACTGTAAAAGGTGGGAACTCTGGTTGAGAACTTGCTCTTGATGGGTGCACTGGTAAATAAAGGGAAAATATTTCAACACAAACGACTGAAATTATCCAAACTGCCAATAACACACATAATAAATAAAAGTGCACAATTTTACAAAAGGGTTTTACAAAAACAGGGGTTTGTGAACCCCTTAAGTATATTACTAACTTTTTTTTATTATTTAATATTATTATTAGTATTCAATTTGATTGGTTTCCTAAAACACCTGTGTGAATGTATTGTGGACTGAGACACCATCACAACTAAAACCGGGTATGAGTCCACTTGAGTCCAACTACAAAAGTCACAATAAATTATTTATAGAAATAATTGACAACGTCATACCTGTAATGTGAGTGCTCTCCTGTGAGTGGTCTGCTGAGGAAGGACCAGCTCCATTACCATCTCCATTGTTGGCTGTGCTGGATGGAACAGTTGCGAGGAGGCCTGACAAGCATTACGAAAAGATCCATTAAACCCCAAGATCTCACGGCTAAACAGTGGCATTTAATTTGACATATCACTCAACAAATGGACTCTCAAGTAAAACTAAAAGTTCAATAGTTAAACTAGATTTTTAAGAGTTTTCTTACCAAGGCCCCGGTAGCAGGACAGCTGCTGGTAAATCTGCTTCATTCGCTCGATGTTTATCCTGCTGGCCTCAGCGTGATTAACCATGGGTTTGGGGTAGTGCACTCCAATTATGCACTTAGCGATCTTCTGAACACTTTCCGGGGCATTCCAAGGTTCATAGATGAATTTAGCAGGGAAGCCCCTCAATATGGGCAAATACCGCCTGTAATAATAATTATAAACAGCTTTAACCAAACTTGTAATTTACAGTGAACTTAATATTAAGGCCTGTTCCGTCGTTTAACGCTTCATGACTAAACAAAGGGCGCCAATGTGAGTGTGCACACCGACGCGAAAAACGCCACGCGTAAAAGCGTCATTTTTAAAAAACCGCCTCGGGTTCGTTTTTTTGGTTTGACGCGCTGCGTCAAAAAATATCCGACGAATGAGATTGGCGCTTTTGCTCACGTGTCTGGAGCTTATGAAGTTACAGTAAAACACAACTTGGGGGCGCTCAAACACAAAACGGTCTTGCCGAGCACACATACGTAACGGCGAAGAAGATATACGCCAAGTAGCGTCTACACTGCTGGGAAGAAATAAGACGAGGAAGATGCAAGGCAAGATGAATGTAGAGCTGCTGGTCTCGTTGGTGTCGGAACATAAAGAACTATATGACAAACGCCACACTGGGGTATTTCTGTTTTACATTAAGCGCCATCTAATGTCAGGGAATGAATTTGCATGTTCACTCGGCTCATCGTCAGCGAAAATCGCTTGGGTGTGAACACAAAAAACGCGTTGAAAAACGCTGGCGAATAACGTGTGCCGATATTCGTCCCGGTGTGTATGGCCCTTTAGTATGTAAATAAGGGTTAAGACTGAGCGGCACCTTATATAGTCTCCATTAGGGTCGGTACGTCGACCGAAGCTCACCGGACAGTAACAGTGAAAGAACTGCTGGAAGAAAGAGCTGCATGAAAGCCACATCCAGCTTCCTGCGTTGACGCTCCAGTCAGCATCCAGCAACAACTCTTCAAACACCTTTCAAAACAAACATAATATCAACATAGATTCTAATGCAGAAAGCAACAGCAGATCTTTTAATGAAATCCAGAGCACTATGTTTCCATCCACCTATTTTATGCAAGATTTCAAAGACAATATGATTTTTTTTTTTATACAATATTCCAGTTTTGCGCATAATTTTAATTTGCAACTTTAGATGGAAATAGAGCTACTGATGGCAGTACCTTCATGCCCTCTTCCCAGCTGATCCACAGGTCTCCACGTGTGAGGAAGCAAGCAACAGCGTGCCTGGCCAGATGGTGGATCCACCCCTCCTGCCTCAACTGGGTCATTATGGCATCAATCCATGGGAAACCAGTCCGACCCTCAGCCCACTTCGCCAAGGCTTCGGGATTCCTGTCCCACGGGATCTGCACGCAGATGGGATTAAACTCCATTTTGTCGAAGTGTGGGTTGTTAGTGGCAGCCGTGTAGAAGAACTCGCGCCAGAGCAGCTGACCGTAAAGGGACAGTGGTGGGACGCTGTTCTTCTTGACCTGCGATTGAAAAGCCAGGGGAAAAAAGTATGAGAATAACTTGTCAGCCACTTATGATCTTACAATCAATTATGACAATGATGAATAGTTACCTTTCTGTAGAGGTCTGTGAGTTTGAAATAGAAAAGTCTGCAGGATAGGCAGCCAAACCGGAGGTAAGGGCTCAGGCCTGTGGGGCTGGCTAGCAAGGAATTAGAATTCATCCTGGGACGCTCGAAATTAGCCACCCAAGCCTGCAAAAAAAGAAAAGATAAAACCTTAGGAAGTGGTTCACATACTACAGTTCAAAACGTTGGTGTCAGTAAGATTTTATGTTTTTGAAAGAAATCTCTTATGTTACAGTAAATCTCGTAATATTGTGAACGTTAAATAAAACCGATTTTATATATTTTATTCCTGTGATGGCAAAGCTGAATTTTCAGCATCATTACTCTAGTCTTCAGTGTCACATGATCCTTCAAAAATCAGTCTAATACGCTGATTTGGTGCTTAAGAAACATTTCTTCTTATTATCAATAGTTATGTTTACATAGGCACTTTTTGTTTCAAATCATTCCAACTGACGAATCCGAACGTAGCTTACATGAGTGCTAAATAAAGTGATTGGGAATGACTCTGTGCTTCCGTGTTCGTAAATACGTCATGCGTCTGGTCAGAGTTCACTCTTCCGCAGGAACTAGACTCGCGTACGGCCGTTGCCGGAAGCCAGTGATTATAGTTTATTAAAGTTATAAATATGGATATTTTATCTTTATTTATAACTGTAAGACAATGTAACAGAGTAGATGCTTACCTTCCTCTCCAGGTGTCTCTCTAATCGAGTCAGAGCTTCAGTCTCTCCACCAGGCCACACGGCTGTTGACAGCCCCTCTGTTTCAAAACCTGAAGCCACATATATTGATTCAAAAT
The DNA here is from genome assembly GCF_964197995.2 of Scardinius erythrophthalmus. Taxonomy (NCBI): domain Eukaryota; kingdom Metazoa; phylum Chordata; class Actinopteri; order Cypriniformes; family Leuciscidae; genus Scardinius; species Scardinius erythrophthalmus. The sequence goes on from NC_138228.1 coordinate 12,799,062, forward strand.
CTCATCTACAACAGACACATGCACACAGTGAAAATTTAAGGAACACGGGTGTCTCACCGAGCTCCTCCAGTGAGGGTACGCCAAACTTGTCATCATGGTCTTCGCTGATGGGTGTTACGCATTTGCCCATGACTTCAGCCGTGATAGTCTCCGCTGAAATTTCCACAGGATCCATTCTGCTGATGAGCGTCTGAAATCGTTTATAGGTGAGAGGAGACTGTCCTCCGTTTAACTCTATAATCCTAGAGACAGAAAGAGAAGGCATGAGTCAGTGATTAGGATCTATAAGCAATATTATCGGATTTTAGTGTTGTCAAGATATCAAAATTCAAAGCCAATAAAAAGAACTTGCATGATTTCTCAATACAGCAAAAGCTATTATGCTTTTGACAAGTCACAATTTTATTGTGGCTGGCAGACGACGTATATTTAGACCGTGGTTTGTCTGTGTTCTGTATTTTTTATTTTAGTATTAGAATATTTAGCACTTTTTGACATTCAAATGACAGATTAATATAACTGCATCTGTGTGATCTCTCAATATCTGTCTACATTCTCAATAAACAGTTAAATACCAGACATGATGGGTAACAGCTTCCCACAGGACTGCAGGCAACTACGTGGGAGTCATATGGGCATATGGCAATGACTAGATACACTCACTTGTCCAGATCATAGAGTGTGTGGGAGATCCTGACGAAGACTTCCACCCCTGCCTCTCTGGCCAGCTTCTTAATGGCTGCATCACGATCCTTCCCGAAGGGCTCGGAGTCGTACTCATATGACATCCGGCTGATTTTCCACTCCTAAGCAGAAAAAAAGGGAGGCGAATCAAATAAGTGGCACAGCATAAACACACATAGCAAGTCATGTGCTGGCTTTACAGAAAATGGTTGACTAGTCTCAAGTGGTCTGTTCGTTGACCTTAAATAGTCTTGGAAAGACATCCGTGGGTTGTCCCCTGATGACAAAGAGGCGAGAGTTAAGTTTGCGAAGGCTGGCGTCCAAGTCCTCAAGACACTGCAGCAAAAACCTGTAACACAAAGAATAATTAATCAACATTTAATCTCAACAGTCAGTGATGAGCAAATAAAACAGTGATTTAGTAGACAGTTATTCATTTTAATTTCTTGCAGCAACAAAAGAGGGATTTGCAGTCAAAGCAAGAGTCCAGCAGAGGGCACTAACAAACTATGAAAAGCACACTAGTTCCATTCTGTATTGCATGGGCTGTGTTCAGAATGCCTAATATTTCTTAAAATAGAAAGTGAAAACTTAGCAGAAATACATTTTGCTTATTTAGTAGTTTGCTACACTAGTGTTTCTCAACCTTTTTAATTCCAAGGCCCCTCATTGTCCACAACTTTTCAAAACTTAATCTATGGGTGCTGCTAAGATTATGTTAGGAAAGTGTTACATTTCAGGACTCCAGTTTTAAAAGCTGAATGTTCTTCAGGGATCCCACTTATTTTAACCAATACATTTGCATGACTCTTCCAGTCATATGCTGGATGAGGATAAAGAATATTTTTACTCATTCTTTTTAAAAATGCCCATGTAGTCTAAAGTCTTAAATAATTTACAATACTTTTGAGCTTCTTAAATTAGTCTACCTCATTTATCCAGTTTTCCAAAGGCTGTGTTACAGGGTTTTTAGTTGTTTCAGCTTACTTTAACAGTCACCGTTTTGTTGAATGACCCAGTTAAAACCACTTATACCTGGATTGAATCAATAATGAAATGAACACTGGACACATTTTAAAATAGTATGCATGATTTTCTTTTTGGCTGCACTAAATATATAATGTAATAAGGGTATAATCCTGTCTGAGGCTGAGCTAGAGTTGTGTGTTCAGCAGACTAGAGTTCCCTCTTGTGGGACTGTATATTAGTAGCATCCAGTTGAGCCTGTCTGCAACCCTTCCTAGAGACGTCTGATCCCCTACAGCACGTCCCGGCCTCCAGGTCAAGGCCATTTCAATTTATCTGCATATGCAAACACATATTGGCTTGTGCTACATAAGCCAGCATTAACCAGAAAGTATGCTACACCAGTAAATGTTTAGTGTTTTCCAGCACAAATTTTACTAGGCATACATTTGGGGTCAGTAAGATTTAAAAAAATAAAAATAATTCAGTGACAGCAAGGATACATTACACTGGTCAAAAAAGACAGTAAAAATATTTAGAATATTACAACAGATTTCTATTTCAAATAAATACTGTTCTTTTGAACTTTCTGTTCATCAAAGAATCATGAAAAAAAAAATCCACAAAAATCATGTTTTCAAAATTGATTATAAGAAATGTTTCTTGGGCAAATTGTTTCTGAAGACTAGAGTAATGATGCTGAAAATTCAGCTTTGCATCACAGGAATAAATGACATTATTAAACATATTAAAATAGAAGTTATTTTAAATCATTATAATATTTCACAATATTAGTTTTTACTTTATTTTGGATCAAATAAATGCAGCTTAGTTGACCATAAGAGAAAAAAATCTTCATGACCCTAAACTTTTGATCGGTACTGTTAAATTCTGTAGATTTAGGCTAAATAAAATCGTTCAAATTTATACACAGTCTTGTCCTTTAAGTGTTTACTAAATATGTAAAAAATCATCAAACATTTCACCATATTTAAGTCCTTTCTGAAAATATGTTGTTGTCATGACAGGGCATGCATTTCATAATTAAGACTTTATAGTTTCAGATTTAATACATATTTACCAATTAAAATGAAATTATGCTTCTGCATAAATCACTTCAGATGCAGTTTCTGATCTGCATTTGCATTGTAAAGATGGTACAGTACAAATGAGTGTGACAACGAACCTATACACGTGACCAGCCTTTGCAGGGTTATAATTTTGATTATAATTTAGCAACTTTAAAGAAAAGTGGTGGCATAATGTGGGCGAGATGCTGTTAGAAGGAGAAGGACAAGTAGGTCAGTGCTGACAGGGAAATGAGGTAATAGCATATACTGACACACTGACCTACTTCCTCACGTCCTGCACCGGTGGAGAGGAGAGTTGGCTGAGTTGTACGTTACATCAGAACTCTGCTATGAGGGTGACTGCTCCAGGATGTCCCACCACAAAGTATGCTACATACATCTGTCCAGCACTAACAATGGCCATATGGCGGTTTCTTACTGCAATAGTCTGAATTTACTCTATTAATCCTTACAAAATGGTAAACAATCCCAAAACTTACCTAAACCAACATAAACTTAATACGTTTTTTTATTTTATTTTTTAAATAACTACATAAAAGAGGGCTAATCAAGGCTGACAAGTTCATTTTTTATTTAAAAGTAAGCTGGTCTTACAGCTAAGAGAGTATATTAAAAAGAGAGAGAATCAAATAAAATAAAATGTCACAGCTTACAGAAACTCTGCTAGATTTTATATTCATATTTTGACAAAATATGACAGAGGTCACGAGAGATCATTTTCACCATTCAGATGCAGACCTGCACCCAATTCAAGTCTTAAATCAACTCATCCAAAGATTTTTTTCAACATTAAAAACATTGAAAAATACCATGCAAATATCACCATCACTAATGTTTTAACATCTTTTCCACAAAATGAACTGGTATCTATATTTTGTTAATAGTGATCCAATAGTGACTACCGGTAATATCTTTATTCAATTTCACTATAAATTATAGATGGAATAGTACTAGTCACTGTGTAAATAGACAATTAATATTAGCATTGATACAGTATGGAATAAGGGAGAGTGATTGAGTATAGTATTATATATAATACAATTATATAACTGTATAATTACACATTAACATTTATGCCACTGAATTCTATGTGGATCTGTGGTATTTCACTTCACTTAAGTACTTAGTAGGCTATCTATGTATTCCAGTTGTTGCTGGAACCCATTCCAATTTAACCAGAAACTGTATTAATACTTATTTTTAGTCACAATAAGTAACTATTCAAGTTTACTAGTGCATGGTTCAGATAATAACTGTTCACTGCAGACAAGTATGTATTCCACTTGTTGTAACTTGGTACCTATTCCACTATTACTAGAAATTACTCATTAGGTAATAATATGTATTACATGTACTGTATACTAATATCCATGCCTTGTAAAAGTGTATTCAAATAAGCAATAGAATTTAATAGCTAATTTTCCATTGGACTAGTTATTTGTCTCTTCAGGGATGGTGCCTAGTACTAGCAAAGGACTAGAGACTAATTTAACAGATGCTTGTCAGTTAAATTACTAGTCCCTAATGAATAGGGACAAGGGAAACCTACCCTAACCCAAACCCTAACTTACTAGTTATAACTAGTACTACGTAGTATAAACATAAGTATGGACTATATTGGCTTATCATACGTGCTAATGTCTGATCCCCTCTGTCCTCTGTCTGATCCAAAGGAAACTCACCTCCACCTGCTGATTCCCACGTTGGACGATCCTGCAAACCAGGGGTCCAGTATGTAAACACATCTCAGGGTATCAGCTCCTATTACAGAGTCTAGCAGTGATGGGTTATCATGGAGCCTTAAGCCCTTTCTGAACCAGTGGATCGTATTGACAACCATTACTCCAAATGAACTGCAGTCCCTTGTGAGTTTACGAATGCTCCAGCTACTCCCAAACTAGGCAACACCAGACTTCTCAATCCAGGTTTAAAAAAAAAGTAAATCCGGTGACGTCTTCTTCAGCCTTGTTCAAGAAAAACTTTTCCCATGTTGAAGCTGGATAATGAATCACGCAGCGAAAAATCATATACCGTGTCGTTAGTTGCTTTAACGTTACACACGCTGTGATTGACACGATGCGCGTGCCTCAGCAAATTTAGAGCGTGTTCAGAATATACGGCGTGACAAAACAGTCAACACTACTGTAAAATGACGGAATAATATATAAAACACTCATAGGAAAACCTTAACAAAGCAAGCACGAGAACGTCAACAGAACGAAGACAGAAAAAAACAGCCGTTTAACGTCTTTTTCCTACAACATTAAATAAATGTTTTTGTTTTTTTTTTAAGATTATATCCATATGTAAGCGTACGTTCTCTCCATATAACAATATGAGCGTCGACTAGACACGAATATTTAAACGATTGTTGTCCTTTAGTTCACCCGTGAACCATCAGCCATTAGTCGACTCCACCCACTCATTGACGCAAACTGGCTCCTACGCAGCTGATTGGTCAGATCCGCCCGCACACGTATTAGAACATCACGTTTCTGCGGTGTGCTCGCGCGAACCATGGCGCGAACCCGCACTTTTCTTTCTCTGTCAGATGCGATTAGTTCTGTGAAGTCAGTGGTGTGTTCTCGATTAACTTTGACCACGATACACAATGACCACTTAAAATAATAGTGCACTTAGATAAATACATTGGAAAAACTTGTTGTGACCATGATACTGCTCGATTCTGATTGGACAAAGTGTGAGTACCCGGATAGGCACATGAACAGAGGTACAAGGGAACAGATGGGTATTATTATGAGAAATATTTCTAGTGGTAGGACGTAATTCACTTCAAGTGTATAGAATATTATGGCCACAATTTCACTTAAACTTTAAGGCAAACTAGTAGCAATCTAATAATACATTAGATACACAATACTAATTACATACAGTCATTTTTTCATGTTGGTTTCAAACACCTTGTGTAAAACCCTCCAAAATCAAATTACAATATTGTCATATTTTTGTTGTAGATATGGGTAAACAACAAGTGAATACAATAAAACCACACTGGCATACATTGAGGCAACAACTAATTGTGAAAGCAGGACTAGTGTCAGTCATAAATGCCTGGTCAGGGTAAGTTGTCATGTTTTAAAAGTTGTGTTTTACAATTGTTTGTACTGTCTAAAATTCGCTGCAAAGACTAACAGTCTGGCAGGTTCCTTTGTGTCTAACTAACACTCATAGAATGTAATTCATATGCCCTGTTATCATAAAAATGTTGGGTAGACATACAGTGTATCTTTTTCCTGGGCAACAACAGAGGAAATGTTTGATTACTTATGAATGTAGCTTAATATGTTGCAAAGAATTATCGTGTTAATAACTATCTGCTAACTGCTATTACTTTTCTTAACATCAGCAAAGCGCATTTGGTACAAATCTTGTATTTGGAGGCAATGAATGGCCTGGTTGAAAGATCTTTATATTGATCAGTGGGGAGAGAAAAACATTGCAATTCACAGTGGGAACTACTACATTGATCCAAGACACAATTAGTTTATTGATTAGGTTTGCACTTGCCTTTAGAACATTAACGTACAATAAAATAAATGAGGCAGTTAATCTTTAAAAGTTCAAGCCTTTCTGCTACTGCATTACAGCTGATTTAAAATTAGCCTACTGCTTTTCATTTTAGTTGTTAATCATTGAAATTTGTCTGGACAGACCTAATTGTCAACCAGCTGTAACATATATCTTTCATCCCTTATAAAATTATTGACAGATTTCAAGTGAATGAGTTTAATTGTAATGCCACTGACTCGTGTCTGAGCTCAGTTTGTTGAGTGAATAAGACATGATGGTTTGGTTGAAGTTTGTTGAACACTAGATGGCAGTCTATCATAACAATATGCTAAATTTCAAGTGCATATCTCAAGTGAAAGTTCATTGATCTGATACTCCTTAATTATGACATACAAATGAATTATCAGATTTAAAAATAGAATTGTAATGAAACTATGAGGTTCAGTGTCTTTGTTACTCTTGGCAAAAACAGCTTTCAAACTGTTGTTTCCCTTTTAGTCTCTCAGGTTTCTGAAGGGGTGTTGTCCGAAGAGGTCAGTGTTGAGTAAAATATGGTCCCCTCTTTATCAAAGCCAAGTTGAAAATACTTAAACAGTAAGTCGAAAAGTGTTCTGAATGCTTTCTTATGATACGGTTACTGATTCATGCTGTATTTAAACATAAAAGTCATAAACTATTTTAATGTGTTTTTCTTGGTGCCAAATAGTTACTGCATTCGTCAAAGCTACTAGGAAAATAAGGAGTACTTGATGCGCAAATTCCGTCTTTAGTTTTACATTGAAAACACATGACCTTTACAGACTTTGGGAGTGAAGTTTACAAGAACCCTCCATTCAAGATGACTAATATATTATGCATACTCTTTATTATTAATGAGCAGGAATCTCGTTACTCTAAGCCCATCTGAAAGGGAGAATGGGGAAGAGGACAGGTGTTCATTTGATCCCTTGCTTTTTTCCCCTTTAAACATGCTGCCCTGCTTGGTCTACTGGATCGGAGCAGTTTCATGCATGCTGACTACTAGTTGTATAAAGTCTATCTATTTGTTTTGGCCACTTAAGACCACTATTTCTAAAGCTCTGTCTCCACTCCAGAGACCTATTATAGTTGATTTACTGATGGTATTCTGAGTAAATGAAATGCTTTATCTGATCAGAGTCAAAATAGTTTTAAACGATATAGTTAAAGAGAATTGAAAGTTCTGGAAAAAGTGGATTTTAATGAACATTCTATCTATATGTTGTCTATCTATCTATCTATCTATCTATCTATCTATCTATCTATCTATCTATCTATCTATCTATCTATCTATCTATCTATCTATCTATCTATCTATCTATCTGTCTTGTCTGTCTGTCTGTCTGCAATGATATTTATATCACAAAACAGGGAAATTACTCAGAAATGACTTTATGCAAGTGGGTATCAAAATGGCAGTTTCATTCTTATACTGTCTGACATCTCTCCATATTTTTAGAGAGGATCTCCAGATCAACAGAAGTACATCATGCAGTACCGTGCACATTCAAAAGCAACTGTACGCAGCAATGGTCCCTTAAGCGTATTGGATGCAGTACTGTATATGGCTCCTCCTCCAACTGACGCTTCACAGCCTTCAAACACACTGGTGTGTGCCATAATAACGCCACTGCTCCTTCAAAGTTGGGGGCGCATTTTCAACAGTGAACGCAACAATTTGGAAACTCGCCTATGCCTTTCCAATAACAGTGGACAAAGCCGTCAAGCAGTGGCGTTTGTTTACAAAGGAACGTTTCCTTTTGCTTTCAACCTTGTGGACAATATGAAGTGCAGTTATGGCAACAAGGGGTAAATCCGTGAGGACCCTGGAGGATTTGACGCTGGATTCGGGTTACGGTGGAGCCGCGGACTCCTTCAGGTCATCCAGCTTGTCTCTGTGCTGCTCCGAGGCGCACATCTCCTATGCGCATGGAGGGCACTGCTGGCATCTGACCGACTCCATGCGCAGTCGACACAACAGCCTAGACACCGTCAACACCGTCCTGGCCGAAGACGGCGAGACCCTGGAGTGTTCCGGACACTGTGCGAAACTTCCCGAGCTTGAGGATGTGCCCTGGAGCCTCGGGGAGGTGGAGAACGCGCTCAACAAGGAGGAAGAGTTGAGATTCGGTACCGTGTCCGCGGATCTGCTGGCGCGTCTCTCCGCGCTCGTGAGCCGCGCGCTGGTGAGGATCGCCAGGGAAGCGCAGCGGCTGAGTTTGCGCTACGGCAAGTGTACCAAATACGAAGTCCAAAGTGCCATCAAGATGATACTGTCGTGGACCATCTCGGTCAATTGCATCGCCTCATCGCTCAGCGCGCTGTCCATGTACAACATGAGCACCGAGGATAAATTCAGCCGGGGGAAATCGGAGAGATGCGGCTTGGTCTTCTCCGTGGGGAAGTTCTTCAGGTGGATGGTGGACGGCAGGGTTGCGGTGCGCGTCCACGAGCATGCGGCTATATACCTGACCGCCTGTATGGAGAGCCTCTTCCGAGAGGTGTTCACCCGGGTGTTGAATAGCTCGGTGGTGGAGAAGGATAACGGGATTCCCAAATTCACACTGGAATCATTTGAGCAGGCTCTGAGCAATGATGCGGAGTTGTACGGCCTCCTTTTGCCCTATCAGCATCTCACATGTGGGAAAAATGCCAATGGTAAGTTCTGCACTTCAAAAGCAGTTCAACAGTCTCACAAAATGAACAGATAGTTTTATTCTGGGACAGGGTAAACACTTGTTTATGTTTTTATGCCTCAAGTTCGTTTCAGATTTTAATTATTGTAATGTGGTGCTGGAACTGATGGAAAAATCGTAACTGGCTGTGATGTTCATAATGTCAGTGACATTAATTTTTGGGCCCATTGCCCAGAGACTGACATCATCCTCAATGACTGTGTTTATGTGCACAAGAACATTACATTATTAATCAGAATTTGGTGGTCATACATTCTGGTTATGTAAGCATCATGTAAATACATTAACCTGATTGCCATTGCCAGGTTACGCCAATATTCAGGTTAAAGATGGTTGTGAAATGTCAAGCTATTGAAGATGTGCATGTAAAATTGGTTACTGGCTGCATTTCCATGCACAAAAATTAAATTAGCTCATTCCGTTTTATTGTTACATGAATGGGATTTAATGAGCTGATTGAGTTACTGTTAAAAATGATTAAAAATGACTTTTACGGATGCCAGAATATGGACCCTAATTGCAAAATAAGGTGCATGTAAATACGGTAATTATGATTTTTGACCCTCAGAGATAAGGTATAACTTAATTTATCTGGGATGTGCTTTGATTTATGTGTGCTTGGACGTATTAGACATTAGACATAGTTTGGTTGTGTGTGCCTTGTGTATAATTTAATGATGTGTTAGGGAGTGGTTCATTTCTAATACCAAGCTCAGCTGCATTTTCCATGGGTAATAAGCTCACAGTACCATCTTGTTCCTCTTAATGTATCATTTGTACAGTTATGGTAATGGTACTTATGAATGTGCCATCCAGAATGTTTCCAGGCTGAAGTTTACATGCAGGATAACATAATCCAAGTGATTAACCCTGGAGCAAAGGGACTATTCAATGTATAACTTCCAATAATGCTTGCGCAACAGTGTGGACTTGACAGTATTGCAGCAACAAAGAGAGTGATGATGTCATTGATTTAATACAGCTGCCTGGCAGAGGGGTTTTTCTACTGTAGTCTATTGGTGTCCACACACATACTAACCTATACACATCACCATATATCAAATAAAGTCTTCATGAATGACGAAACGAAGGAATCTCAGAATAGTTGTAATGGACATAATGGACAGACGTCGGTATCCCATTACAGAGTGCTCTCACCTCTGTCGGAATGCCTCATTTTGCATAGATTAAGAGGTGAGCGTTTCAACAAACTTAATTACGAGGAGATTACATCTCCTCCATAGTAAGGCACATTTCTTCCTCAAGGGTGATTTCAAGACGGGCTGCCAGATAATAGCCCAGCCTTTGTTATTCTCTGGAGAGCTGTTTTAATTGCACTAGGGGTTTATTTTGAGAAACACAGAGTCTTCTTCCCCTTTAAATTAGTTAGAGTTAGAATAAGCATACATTTTAGACATGCAATTGTTACACAACCTCTTAATTTCCTTGAATATGCATAACTGCATTACATGCGTCCCATAATGCAATCTGCAAGCTTCCTCCAGCCTGCCCTGCTGTGGTTTAGATGTGGAGGCAGTTGGTTCAATTGCAGAGGTGGCCGGCTTTGAGTTACCAGGGCTGTTGTGTGCCTGTGTCGGTTCTGTGCCAAGCACTGAGGGTATTTTAGTGTATGTTTGTGTGTGTGTGTGTGTGTGTGTGTGTTAATGGAGGCAGTGTTAGGGAGCCCAAGCATGACACGGCTCTAGTTGTACCAGGCTGCCCCAGTACACAGCAGGTTCTTTACTGTCTGGAGCTTTGGGTGTCAGGGATTTCTTTTGCTTCGGGTTTGCTGGAGGCATTAGAACAATTAATGGTAATGTTGGAGGATGAGGTAACAGTGGAGTCTTGGTTTCACAGATTAGTGCTTTAATACTTTAAACACATGTCTATTTTTATCTGTCAGGAATCAACAATCGTAGTCAGAATTCTAAAAGCTATAGGCCTATCAGTTGATTCTGATCTAAATGACTCAATTCAATTTGTCACATTCAAAATCCATTGATGTCTTGACTGATCTCTCAGACAAATGAGTTCTTGTCTCAGAAGAATGCAGGCAGTGCTGTGTTCATTTTTTTCCAGGATCTTCTGAAGGCTCTTGGCCATCCGATTCTCTGCCCACAGACTTTGCTGAAAATGTATGATAACATCACTACGGAATTTGCATTCTGCAGTGTAGCAATCCAGCAGGAAAGACAGTACAGATAAAAAGCAAAGGTAACAACACAGAGACATCTCCTGGGGTGAGATATCTGCCTAAATTGAGTCTATAGGGAACAATTGAACTCAAAGCCAGAGGAAGTTTAATGTGATCGACTTGTGCAAACCTTTGCATTCCAAAATTGCACAATGATGTATTTTAAAGGTCATAAGGTTGGGTGGATGACCAATATCTCATCTCTCCGAATGACACATTTTATGTCACAATACATATATGACATGACAGTAATTATGTCATGGTAAATATATGACACATAGAATTATGACTAAATAGTTTTTAACGGAAATGAAAGCCTCAGATGGTTTATATATTATATATTTGATTATTTTCTTAGTGTTGCATACTTTCATAAATAATGGGCACTACATTAATTACTGAGTATGTTTAAAGCAAATCATTAAAATTATAAATAGACAGTAGAGACAAAAATTATATATTTTAATAACAACAACAACAACAATATAATAATGATAATTTTGTATTATTTTTAATATTATTTTATAACCCTACATTTTTTATATATTATTTAATGATACAATTTGCATTATATATAGATGACGTCACTACATTTTTTTTTTTATCTTTATTTATTTATAAAGGGACCATGCACAATTTTTAACATAAAATTCACATTTCATGCATTGCACCGGATTTAGCCAAAGGCTAATTTTCGTCCGTAGTCCCCGGGCAGGTCAACACTTACAAAACACAGAAAATACCTATATGTTCACATACAATAAATAAATACACACATACTGTCAGGGCATAAAGGGCTGTAAATAAATAAATCAGTCAGTCAATTTAACTACAACAATCTTAATGGTTACATAGTTGGTTTGATTTTAAAAAATATTTTAACTTAAATTTAAAAAGACCATGAGTTTTATACCCTTTTATGTCCTCTGATAGGGCATTCCACTGGTTAGTGGCTTTCACTGTGAAAGATGATAGCCCAAATGCAGAACGACGAAAGGGAACTAGACAATTACTCATATGCGATAGTCTGGTTGATCTCACAAAAGTTTCACAGCGAAGATGGATAAAGTCACGTAATACAGAAGGAGCCAGACCGTTTAAAATTTTATGAACCATACACATGCTTGAATAAAATCTAAAATTGTCAAAGTTTAAAAAATTATATTTCTCTATGATCCTACAAGAATGAAAATGGTTAGGTTTTTTATCTAAAATTTTTAACGTCTGTTTATATAGCGATTTCAAGGGTTTAATAACAGTTTCACCAGCTTGACCCCAACATGTCAAACACTAAAAAAAAAACCGTAAAAAAACGGCAATTTTCTGGCAGCAGGGGCGCCAGAAAATTTCTGTTAAAAAACGGTAAAATACTGTAAAAAAAGGTAATTTCTTGTATATTTAACATTGTATTTCAGTAATATGATATAATGTTAGTTTACCATCCTATTGAAGTATTAATATCTGTTTTATACACTGATAACCACCAATCACAGCAGTGATGAGAGTCACATGATCAATCAAAGCTCAACACAAGCAGTTCTTCCACAAGAAAGTTAATACTAATATATATAGAAGCTGCACAGTGTCATTCACACAAACATTAAACACCATCATGGTAACACATGAAATTTTAAAAATGCAATAAACATTAATTTAACAACATTAAATGTAACATAAACCCCTAATGTACATAACTGATTAGAAAAAACGAAGAAAACTATGAAGAAACAAACATAGTTATTTCAACAAAAATACATCAAATGTGAAGTGTCACAGGGAATTGTGGGAATGTAAATTTACGGTTTTTCACTGTAAATTATACAATGAGTTGTTTTTTCACTTTCAAAAACTGTAAATTTAACGGTATGTTACAGTAAAATTACATTAAATGTACCGTTAGATCTATCACAGTTATTTACCGTATATAGTACGGAAACTTTCTGTTAACCAATTAACAGTTTTTCACTGTAGCATTTTTACAGTCTTTTACCGTTAAAATTACGATCATTTTTTTACAGTGAACAACAAGACATGTGAGAGAAGATTGTAGCATGCATCAGAGCCTTAGCTACATCAAAAGAAAGACAATGTCTAATTTGTCTGAAGTTTGCCATATTATATTTAATATTCCTCACCATTTTCTTTACATGTTTTTTAAAACTGAGATTTGAGTCCAATATTATACCAAGATAATTGAGCTCATTTACTATTCTATCTTTTCACCATTAATACATATATCAACATCAGGAGATTTAACTTTTGTTTTTGTGAAAAAAATTCCTTTAGTTTAGCTAATATTCAAGCTAAGACATGATTGTTCCAACCACTGTGTAACCCTTTCAGTAGCAGATTTTACCTTCTCAGTTGCTAATTCATCTGTTCTCGCATGTGTAAAAATCACAGTATCATCAGCATACATTTGTACTTGAATCCCTTCACACTGTTGCGGGAGATCATTAATATATAAACTAAATAGTAAAGGACCTAGTACTGATCCTTGGGGTACACCCATTGTATAATGCAAGTTGCTAGACTTAATCCCTTTGATTTTTACACATTGTTCTCTATTTAATAAGTATGAGGATACCCATGCTAAAGTTTCAGATGAAAGTTGAAATGTAGACAATTTGGAAAGGAGCACTGCATGATTAACCGTATCAAAGGCTTTACGTAGATCTAAAAATATAGCCCCAACAAATCCTCCTTTGTCAACTTTAGATTTTATTTGCTCTATTAAATGTAAAGTCGCTGTTTCGGTAGAGTGATTTACTCTAAAGCCAAACTGCATACAATGTAAGCCAGACTCAATGGTGTTAAGATGGGATGTCAGCTGTTCAAAAACAATTTTCTCTGCGACCTTTGAGGCAGTATGCTTATGGGTCTGTAGTTACTAACCTCATAATGATCTCCAGATTTAAAAATAGGAGTAACAATGGCTTTTTTCCACGCAATAGGAAAAACACTACCTTCAAATGACAAATTAATAAAATGAGTGATGACAGGAGTTAAAATATCTTTGTGAGTTTTAACAAAAATAGTATCAAAATAATGTGCATCTTTACATTTAGAATTTTTCAATGAGCTAATAACTTTATTAACTTGCATTTCATTTGTCTTAATTAGATTAAAACCTTTACATACATCCTCATTCGGAATAATATTTATTTCCCTTCTTGCAAATGTATCCCCTAATTCTTTAACAGAATTAATAAAAAAACTATTAAAAATAGTAGCAATGGCACAATCATCTTCAATTAGATTTCCTCTAATTTTAAGCTTAACATCTCCTATAAAATTTGTTTCCTTCCGTAAAAGGGTATTTATGTTTTTCCAGATTAACTTACTATTACCTTTAGCCTCATTCATTTGATGAAGATAATAATTGGATTTAGCAACTCTCAACTCTCGAATAACTTTATTTCACAATATTATAATTATATATTATTATCTTTATATTATATTATAATATTAATAATAATAATAATATTATTATTATATAATTATAATCAAGTTTAAGACTAATTAATATAAGAAGATCGTGGACAGTATATTGTATACTAATATTATTTTAATAATAATAAGAAGAAGAAGACGAAAGTGACTCTTTCAAATGATTTTTTTAGTTTCTGTTTCATCACTCTGACACTTGTTTTATCCTGCCAGTTAAACATTTGTGTTTATGACAATAGATACATAAGAGAGTGAAAAGTAAAGACGATGATCTTCTGTAAGCATGTTATGTAGCATGTATGAGAGCTAGCCCAATCGCACAGATGGCTCTCAGCATGACCGATGTGGCAGGTCCTGAGAGAGGAACACTTCTCTATTCATCAAAATTTACTGAGCTATGAAACATAACGAGCTGGGCATTACACACCGTGTTTCTCACTCGAGCACAAGTGTGTGCGGATTCACCCACACATGCACGCATTCCAGCTCTTGTAAATAAACAGACACACATATGGATGCGTGGCAGGAGTGAGGGCACCCACATTCACACAAACACACATACACACTCATAGACAACATACTGGGTTAATAACGTGACACTATTTTTTTTTTATGTAGATCTATTCATTTATTTAAATTAAATAATTTATTATTTTCTGACGTATTAATTTTAATTAAATTTTATTAAAAAAAACTGAAGTTATACAGACCATGATTCATGATTCCAAGATGTTTTGATCAAGTTCGGAATTTTTTATGGGGCAAAAATGTCAAGGTCTTATAACCGTGTCTGAGATTGTTAAAAATCTCATTAAATGTTTGAAATTCTAGGGCGAAAATATAGTTTGGCATTATCTGGTTTTTCAATTATTTCTTAATAAGAATTAGTGAAGTAATTTTAAATAAACTTTAGTCTGCCAAATCAAATGGAGTAACTAACATGCGGGAAGCTGTGTTCTTGTCGTAACATAGTCAAGGTCACAATGTCAATAATAATAATAAATATGTTTATTAAAAAAACATATTAACTTGCAGATAATGTTCTGGCAATGTATTTGAGTATCTATATGTAGGCACATACCCTAAACATCTTTTCTTAATTTCCCTACTGACTAGAATGAGATTACAAGCAGTCCTCACAGCAAATTCATGATAAACAAAGGCGCCTAAGACCAAAGGAAAGACCGGATCTTTATCAATGTAATGCCTAGACTGAAGTTTACAATTCAACATTACAACATTCCGAGGGAAAAAGACACATTTGTGGTGACTGCTATCAGCTGGCTCTTGGCAGTAGACAGCAATGACAAAAATCAGTTTGTAGCGCAACATAATGAACACATTCACACAAGCCCAAGGTCAGACAGAGGTCAGACAGCCTCCTTCAATAGCAATCGATACCACTGAGGGTTTCAGCTCACTAGATTGTCACTATGTTCAATAGTTATTACAAGCTTCTGTTGCAATATCCACTTGGTATTCCTATCATATCCTAAAGGAATGTTCCGGGTACCATTCAAGTTAAGCTCTATTGGTTGCATATGTGTCATGCTTATCACAGCCAACTCATTGACTCGTCATTCGTTTGCTGAAAACAAAAAAAAACTTGTTTGCATTTTACTTACAATGGCAGTCTATAAGGGCATTCTAGATGGTTTAAAAGAAAAAAAAAAGCTTTATGTATTGTTTGTGCTTATATTAAAGGGATAGTCCACTCAGAAATCAAAATTCTGTCATCATTTACTCGCCCTCATGTTGTTCCAAAGCTGGATGAAATTTTTTGCTCTGCTGAACAAGAAGATACTTTGAAGAATGTCGATAGCCAAACAATTTCGGTTACCTTACTGTACCATATACGTTGAAATATTGTAACACCACATTATATATATATATATATCAAGAGCTCCTTTCCAAAGGGAATGCTGAATACTTTGTGACATCCAACACCCACAACAAGACAACACATTCAGTTAAGCTTTATTGCGGTAGACCTGTACCTACCCCTACCTGTTTGATTTGTCTCTACTTATCTAGAAGATGACATTGCTGCTCACATCCTGTGGAGATATATTTTCTGTTAGTGAATAGATTGGTGATCCTGTAAAAGAGAAAGACATAAAGAATGAAAGAGAAAAAAAAAAGCAACAGTGAATGTAGTGGTGCTCAGATGAAGAAGTACTGGAGGCAGCCAGCACACACAAGGCTGATGTAATTCAGAGCTTTTTTAGAGTGGAAGGATTCATAAAAAAAAACACCTTTTCATGTTAGACTATACTATGGTGTGCGTTTTGTCTGTGTGCATGTTCATGAAAGATTTGTGTGTGGGAAACCACCACATGTGCAAGACTGCATTTATAAATGTGCACACCAAATCAAAACAACAGAAACCATAGTTCATATTAAGGTGTAAAGGGTTCTTTTACTTTAGACTTGGAAAAGCAAAAGTCTGTCATCCTGTGTGACCGATTGCTACAGCTTCATCCTGTGTAGTTGGCATATGGTTTATATTATTTCAAGGTATGTGTGTGTGCATGTATTTTTTTCTTCTTTCGTGACATTTTTATTACAAACACATGCTCCTTCCAGAATAAGACATTTCATGTAAAAAAGGGGCCACTGCAAACATGATAAGAAGTCCCATGTATCATCATGGGTCACTTTCTGGAGAGGATGGACACAGATGCGTTCAATTAACCGCGCAAATAGCCTCAATTTATACCGCAGAAAATTAAGTTTAGAAAGAGTCTACTTCTTCTTTTTTTTTCAATGACATAAACAAGAGAAATCAGTGTGCAATCACTGAAGTTGGTCTGTTGTACTTGGTTCTGTTTTCCATTAATGTGGCCACTTATTAAAGGACTGCTTTGCTGCTTAATGGCATTAGATATAGGTTGAGACATTTATGAAATATAGCAAAGCTTTAAAAAGCTGAAAGCATTCTGACCAAATTTGGGTTTATTATCTCAAGCCCTCTTGCGCGACCATCAGTTCAAACTGTCAATTTTACATTTACATTCACATTTATTCATTTTGCAGATGCTTTTATCCAAAGCGACTTCTACTCATAATTTTAAATCTGATGGTATGGAACCAAATTTTCACCCGGATTTTAGTAAAAACATAAAAAATTTGAACAAATAGTTTTTATTAGATCTTCTATAAATATTGGTCATATGGAGTAGGGGTTGCCAATTCCAGTCCTCGCGCCTCCCCGATCTGCACAGTTTTTATGCCTCTATTATCTGAAACACCTGATTCAGAACATCAGCTCATTAGAAGAGAGCTTCATGAACTCGGGTGCGTGCCAACTGATAGGGTCCCTATGCAGTGTTCACTGCGCCCTATTCCCTAAGCACGGACTATCTGTTGAAGTTCACTTCACTTGACAGCATCAGAGACTGACAAGGAAGAGAAGAAATTGTTGAATATAGTCGTTATTTTAGTTTTTTTGCGCACAAAAAGTATTATCGTCGCTTCATAGAACCACTGTAGTCACATGGACTATTTTAACAATGTCTTTTCTACCTTTCTGGGCCTTGAAAGAGGTAATAAGGTTCCTGTCTATAGTAGGGGTCAGAAATCTCTTGAATTTCATCAAAAATATCTTCATTTGTGTTCCGAAGATGAGCGAAGGTCTTACGGGTTTGGAACGACATGAGGGTGAGTAATTAATGACATAAATTTCATTTTTGGGTGAACTAACCCTTTAATAAACATGCGTATCTGTATAAAAGTTTATTATAAATTGCACTTAATAATTTTTTATTCAAATTCAAATGTCAAATTCAAAAGCACTAAACTGAATGATAAATTTACATTACATCAATCGTTACATCAATCGTTAATATGAAAATAAACGTAATTTGGTCTTTTTATTTAACCTGTAATCATGATAATTGACTTGTAACTGTCGCATCTCACGCACTTTACACCTACAAACAGCCGCATATAAACCTGCTCTGGTGATGGCAAAATACACTTTTAAGTCCACTTCACAGTACACTTAAGGTTGAATGGAGCCCACCCCTCAACTGAGCATGTCAGATAAGAGAGACATACAAAATGTGCAAAGCGGGGATCCGGAAAGCTAGAATTGGACCAGCATTTTAGTATTGGCCATTTTATTATACTGCTGTGTTTTTCCAATACTTTAGTCTGTTCAGATCAGGGTTACCTGAAGATCTGTATTTGTGCATATTGGTCGTTCTGTTCTTGCATTTTGTGTTTATCCATTTGTGTGTGTGTGAATCTTAGCCATTGGGAAAGTTTTGTAACTGAGTCATTAGAATATTCATACTTTATGCCCCGGTCATGGAAACTTGGCTGGCCTGGTGTCTTTGATTAAGATGATGGATGACAGAGGGTGTGATTTATGCAAACAAAGAATTAAGTTATGACTAAAATACTGTGGCACATTGTTTGAGATTTCAATCTGAATCACAGCATAATTTTATTGTGAGGACTTTTTGTGACCTTTGACCTTTTCAAAATTACATCCAGTAGAGGTGGTCAATCTGATCAGATATAATTTCTGAATATACATATACTGTATGTATACATTCAAATATGCATGACGTTTTTCAATTTTATATCACCAGCAAAATTATTTAGAATTTATTTTGCTTGAATATTCAAAATATTGGCCAGCAATAATAAATCTTGTTGAATTTTTGTTATATCACATGCTTAACTGTCATGACCCATCCTGTCATCTGCTTTTAGTAACTCATTAGTCTCTTTCTGTTTCATCAAAAGTTCCCCCTTTTTAGAATTTTCCTCTTGTAGTTCTCTTACAGGAAGTCTTTAAGGAAGTCCCCCTAAAATGTTATAAACATTTTCAGAGAAGTTTGCGTAATTTTCTGGTTTCAGGTGACTTGTCTTTGATGTAATTAAGGGAAGTGGTCCACAAGCAGATGGATCATGTTGTGACCATTAATCACATGCACATGGGCATCATGCCTGAACGCTAATGATGATAACCAGTTGTTTGAAAGTATGACTGATGGTTTTTTATTTCTTCAGTTATGTAATTCTTGATATATAGTCTCAGCTTTAGGTGTCTCACTCTCTGAATTTAGTTTACAATGCCATCTTGAGAAAGTACAAGGGTGCAAACAAAATAAAATTACATGCCCAGGCATGCTAACAAATGAGCACTATGTAGCACGTTTGCTAATATACGGCATTAGAAATGCAAAAACCTGTAAATTCTGACCCACATGCTATGGTCTTATCTTTTACACTGTCTGCGGGGCCACCAGAACACAATTAATGACTGTTTACACACACCCTAAGGTGTTTCATTACAAAATGAAGTGCTATGGATCATGCTGACTAGGCTAACTCACTGCACATCTGAGATTAGCCCTTATCTCCACATCAAAATACTGCCCTGATGTGGTTATAGCTGCAGTTTTTCAGAAAGGTATCAACTGAGTCTCAAGTTACTCACTCTATCCTTGCCATCTAAAGCTATAAAGCTATAAGTAGGTTTCTACTCCAGTATATCCAGAAAAAAAACTAGCCTGCCATTTTCTATTTGTCTTCAGAAAGTATGCTCCCAGTTGTGTCTTGTGCATTTTCCTTAGGAAGTGGGTTGTAAGCGCCTGCATCACATAAGAAAGAAGTATCTTCCCGTGTGTCTGCCTGACCAACCAAAAGCCTTGTGGTGAACGGTCAGAGTTCCCAGCGTAAAAACGTTTCCATCCAATTTAGTCCATTCACTCTCACAGCCGAGGCCGAAAGTAGGGCAGCCAATGGCTAAACGCTGAGCTGCCTGAGTAAGCCTTTATGCGAATGGAACGATAGGGCTGAAGCTGGCAGTCGTTTCGACCTGGAAAGCATAGTGACGTATAGTCTAATCAAACATACGCACTGAAAATCCACTCACCGTAGCTTCACATGCACCAGACCGCATTCTTTAATAGCGCTGTCAAAAAGAGTGACCATCTGGAAAACAAAGTATTGGATGGAGTCTGTCATAAAATGTTGAACTTTTCCTCTCTGCATCAGCTCAGGAGCGCATTACCAAGTTTGCTTGACTTTAAAGAAGTTATATGATGAAGAAATTCATCGTCTTCTGAAATAAAATAATTTGATGTGCTACGAATTACGAAAACACACTGCAGCTTTCAAAACTTGAAACTTTGTTTCAGCACGGATTGTCATTTTAAACTGTCAAAATGTAATCGAGACTTGGCGAACAAACTGTTTTTGAAGGATGGAGTTGTTAGAAACTGTATTGGAGCTGACAGCAAACCCAAAGTTCTATTACTGATTTTTTGTCAAAACAAAAGGGGGGTCACATTAAAGTCTTAAAGGCACAGCAGCATACAAATGAAATAAAAATACTTTTACTTTATAAGTTCATGAGGTTATGAGAAAAGATTAAGATTATTTACCAAAATGTCTCATTTTGTTCCAATGTAGAAATATATATATTTTTTTATTGTAATATGTTCCTTGAGGTTCAATTATAATGTTAATAAAGATGTGCACACAAAAACACAACAACAAGTATATATGTGGAAAAACAATTATATTTAACCCTCATTCTGACCCTCTATCTGAAATTATCCGTTTTTAAGGGGCGGCTCCTTTAAGACTTGTCAGTAAATGGCCACTTTTATGATTGGCCAACGTCATTGCATAAGAAACAGTATCAATGCCCACTCGCTATTAAACGCGAGTAAGTGTTTTGAAAACATCCATATAAAACCGTCATTTACAGATAAACCATTATGAAATCGTTTGCTTATGATTTTTTCGATGTAGCTGCTGTCAGATCCAAAACAGCTGACTAAAATGGACTTTGGTAAATGGACTGCATTTTATATAGCGCTTTCACGGACCTATGGCCACCAAAGCGCTTTACATAATGCCTCACATTTACCCATTCATACACCGACTACTTCATCTTTCAACAAAAGTTTCTTTGCGAACTCTCCATTACACTGGGCAGTCAAATTCTCTGAACAAACATATAATCCTCTGATGCGATCCCGAACGCCATTAAAAATAAACCATCCACTTGTTGACACTGGGATCCTTCTGAAGTCTCTATAGAAATAAACAAATGAGCTGTTTAAACAGGACGCATCAAAGCGAATATTCCTTTACCCTTCTATTTACTCTTCCATTTGTCCTATTCTCGACAGACTCAAGTGCGTGGAGTAAAGTGAAGGGCATCTGTTTACTGTATGCAGTGTAGACAGCATCAGATATTATAATTGGTTTTATTTTCTTCTGACGCGACACTCGCAACGGCAGTGGGCGGGGCCTGTGGTGAGATGATGTAAAACTATTGATGATTAACCGTTGATGTCTTGCTCTGGAGGCAGGCATATGCAAATGCTTTTTGCCCCAAGTCCCCCATTGTCCAAACGAGTCGTTTTTGGAGCTTGATTAAATAAATGGTGTTTATAATGAAGAAGACTTTTTAAGCTATGAAACTTGCAAGATGTTTTAATGGTATGAAGCCTTCTTATTTCTCAAAGATCAAGGCAAATTTGTCTTTAAAAACGTTAAATTTTTGCCTGAACTCTTGTTTTAACCCCACAGGTCAGATAGGGTGGACAATGGTCAAACAAGCTCAGGAATTATGTTTTAATATTTTAAGTTAAGTTAAATTAAAGAGCAGTTTTGGTTAATTGTAGAGGGTTGAAGCATCTTATCAGTGACTCATATGCAACACTGTCCTCCCACTCTAACATGCATTCAGAGGTGACAAACGTGCTGATTTCTGTTTCTTTATTTCTCAAGAGAAGTTAGCCTTCGTTACAATCCATGGCAAAAGAATATTCCATGGTTGCGCAAGATCTGTCAATCTTTTGCTATTGTTTTAAACCACACCTGCCAAGAAAATAGGACATCAGATGATTGACTGCTGCACTGATTCACTAATCTCAAAATATCTCAGATTGAAACTAAAAGAAAATATTTTAAAGGAAGATTTGACTCATTTAGAAATCAACTTGTGGTTATCATATGACCTATATTTGATGAAACCGTTTAAAGGAAATTTCTTTAAAAGAAGAAGTAGGTTTTTTTTTTTGAAGAATATATAGGGACATTGTGGTTTAGGATCTAGGTCTTATGTCTTGTCAGAATAAAAACGGCAGTACATTCAGTAGATAGTGAGATGCTTGTCTTTGTTGTTTCTGTCAGCAGTCCATATTTAAGCAATATATTTCAAGGGATCATGACAGAACTGGTTCATATTTAACAAATATTGGTTTTCAGATATGCGGCAAAAAATATTTAGATTGTCCAACCCTGAGGTGATCTAAGGATGAATCACTGTCATTTAAAATTGCTTGCTGGATCAAATGGATTCTAATGAGAAATAATCCATATCCGATGATTGAATGTTCCACGACTTTGCAGCATAGTTGTCCTCTTTATCCAAAACACAAACCAGTGTCTGTATTAATATCAGATCAGTGGTTCATTAGCAATGAATGTGAATCTTACCACAGTTGATTTTGATGGATAACGAGTTATACTGCAATATAATGTGCAAAGCATACATAAGAAAACAATACATACACTACCGTTCATAAGTATGGGGTCAGTAAAGGATTTTACATTGTTACAAAATATTTCTATTTCAAATAAATGCTGTTCTTTAAAAATTGTATCACAGTTTCTGCAAAAAATATGAATCTACACAACTGTTTTAACATTGATAATAATAAGAAATGTTTCTTGTGCACCAAATCAGCATTAGAATAATTTCTGAACTTCTAAAGGATCACGTGACACTGAAAACAAATAACTTTTTAAAATATAGTGTTTTTTTGATCAAATAAATGTAGCCTTGGTGAGCATAAGAGACTTCTTTCAAAAATATTTAAACATCTCAACATTTTTTACGGTAGTACATTTCAAAGTTATATACGATTATAAACTGCATTTCACACTGTTACACCATCACCAAATGAAGTCGTCAAACCTCGCTAGAGTTTAAAAAAGGTCCGTTTTGGTGATTTTGACAGTTGTTTTTTGGGATCTTTGCCAGAGTTTTTCTCTCACTTGCTTCTCAGGAGACTTTTGAGTCTCTATTTAGAGTATGTCGATAGATGTTTACACAAAAAAATAGCTCAACACGCTAAAGGGCCCGCGTGTCAAAAGAAATCAGCGAACAATAAAGCTGTGCCCCTGCCAATCCCTCTGGCTTTTGTTCAGAACTCATGCAACCAGCCCATCTGTCCTGAGATGCTCCCTCTGAAACGCTCCTGCCTGGCTCCCTTTTTATATTAATCTTCCTGCCAAGCGCAGCAATTCCCTTTGGTAGAGTTGCACTGTAGATTGGAAAAATGTGTTGTGTGTATGCTAATAATGAACCACGCAAAAGGCCTTTGTGATACTTCATCTCCATCTCTGAAGTGAGATGCTTTTAAGGTAGGTATGCCTACATATAACAGGCTATTTACTTCTGAACCTCATGACAGGTGCTTTATTTGGTATAGAGCGCATGTGAAGGGATTCTGCGATCGTAGTTCGGAATAAAAATGCAATACTGCACTCATTGACTGAACTCTCTCCAACTGAGGTTCTTGTGCAAGAGGCAGCAGTGCCTGTCAGTTGTAATTCTTGCATTGATATTGTTGTTTAACATCGGTTTCTTATACGCTGCCTTTGACATGGTGGCCTATCGCCTTAGGATGCATTACGCAGAAGAAAAGAACGAGCTTGTTTGAATTACGTTCTGCATGAGGGGTTATGCCACTGCTGCTCTTCCATGTCTGATGGACGTGTTCTGGCAGCAGTCTGTAACAAAATACAGAATTTTCAGAAGGAATAATACAGATTCTTGTTGGTTAAAGAAAAACAAAAAAATAGATGGTCATTGTCTATTTATTTCTCCATTTCATTTCCTCATTTCCTGTACTCAGCCTCCAATTCTCAAAATGTCCCTGTTCCACAGAGCATTGTGACACTACGTTAAAGGGATAGTTCACCCAAAAATGAAAATTACCTCATGATTTACTCATTCTAGTAAATTTAGTCATCCTAGGTCTATATGACATTCTTCTTTCAGACGAATACAATTGGAGTTATATTAAAAAATGTCCTGGCTCGTTCAAGCTTTATAATGGCAGTGAATGGCTGTTTATGTTTTGAAGTCCATAAAAGTGCATCCATTCATGATAAAAGTGCTCCACGCGGCCCTGGGGGGTTAAAAGGTTAGGTTCTGTCATCCAAACCCGCAAGACCTTCACGTTCTGACGTAGAACCCAGAAGCGCTGCACTGTTTACACTACATCAACGGTGTAGGAGAATGATGTGGAAGAGAAGAGATTGTTGAATAATGTTGTTATTTTGGGGGGGTTTAGCACACAAAAAGTATTCTCGTCACTTCATAATATTAAGGTTGAACCACTGTAGTTACATGGACTATTTTAATGATGTTTTTACTAACTTTCTGGGCCTTGAAAGTTGCAATGACGTTGCTGTCAATGGAGGGACAGAAAGCTCTCAGATTTCATCAAAAATATCTTAATTTGTGTAACTAATGACAGAATTTACATTTTTGGGTGAACTAACCCTTTAATAAAGGCCTTCTGAAGCGAAGCGATGCGTTCGTGTAAGAAAAATATCCATATTTAAAACTCAATCGACTAAAATAACTAGCTTCAGGCAGACGGCCTACACCAGTTGACTTACACCAAAAGAGGAACACTTGACACGATATATGACGTAGGATGTAGGAGTAGCGTAAGCTTTGACGCCTCTCGCGGTTCAAACAAACAGGGCTGGGCAACAAGTTCAAGCTCCTCCGACATTTCTCTTTAAAAATCAAGCCCCCTAGGAGTGAGTAATAAATATTACAAGGGTAACAGCTAACACTGTTACACGTCAATGCGTCATGCGTCATGTCAAAGGTGACGTAAATCATTGCGATGCGTACAGCCGTCTGCCGGAAGCTAGTTATTTTAGTCGATAAAGTTTTAAATATGGATATTTTTCTTACACAAACGCATCGCTTAGCTTCACAAGGCCTTTATTAACTCCCCGGAGCCATGTGGAGCACTTTTATCATGAATGGATACATTTTTATTTACTTCAAAACATAAACAGCCATTCACTGCCATTATAAAGCTTGGAAGAGCCAGGATATTTTTTACTATAACTCCGATTGTATTCGTCTGAAAGAAGAATGTCATTTACACCTATAATGACTTGAGGGTGAGTAAATCATGGGGTAATTTTAATTTTTTGGGTGAACTATCTCTTTAACACTTCACATGCCTACATATATGGCTTAAGCCTATTGTATTGTATATAGCTGCACTTTTTTCTGAACCCCAGTTTTGGTCAGACGGCTTTCCTATGTAGTGACTGATTTGTAGCCAGAGTCATTATTTCCTGACCTGGGTTAATATCTGCCATGATCCCTGTTTGTTTGACCACATAGTGCTTGCTCTAAAAATAAACCAGCAGCAGGCAGTTCCTCCCCTACTGCTCAGTTCACAGTGCATGTGTGATTTAATACATGTGATGTGAAGTTTTGCTGTGCTGTTATCCGGTGTGGCCTATTGATAATTAAATGTAATATCTGATACATAAAGTAAAAGTTAGTGTGAGCAACTTTTGTCTGTTGGCCAGAGGGTATGGAATGAGTCATAGAGTATAATTTCCATTATATGATAAGGGACAATGACGACATGCTTGATTGGTTCGTTCACTTCATTGTTTTGTCGTTTAAGTCTAATGTTAGTCATTCAGTGCCAGTGGGAGAGCGTCAGAAACATTTAAATTCCATTTCAGCAGCATGAAGAGCTATTACGATTATCCTCCTTTTGTTGTAATTGCTTCATTTACAGTTGAATGAAAAGAGATGATTTATTTGTGGTCAGATACAACCAACATATAGTTCAGTTTACATTGGGTAGAAGATTAAATGCATTGGGTTTGGGTAAAGGAAATGCACTTATACCAGTCCTGGGTCTGTATTTATGATTAATATACGACACATTCCGCTAAGCTTTTACTGTGGCTCTGAAGCTTTATTTGCCTCTGAAGTCACTAGTTAACCCCTCCTATAGGAACAGAAACACAGCATGGAACATTTCATATCTGTGGCCACAACTCACTACATGACTGGAAACCATTGAAAGAATCTCTTGCTAACACCCAGCAAACTGACATCATCCATTAAATATCCAGAGTAAACAAAATTTCCTACTCCACCATGGAAAAACTCCCATGTGCTCAGAGTATGTCTCGCAAATATTGTGGAATTTACAGCCTTATTATGTGTCATCGATTCATAAGTGGATGGATAAACCGCCCACTATTAGGCAGTGTAGCAAGGTTAGATGTTATAGGAAGAAGGAGGCGGGAACTGGCGAACAATCAACAGATTTTAATAAATAAATAAACAAATACAAAACGAAATGCATAATATAAAACTAATAAATGCATTCACATCATTTTAGAATTACCATAATTACAACATGACAACTTCTTCTCTTGAGCTGAAATGACTAATTTCTATGGCAACATTCATAATGTACAGTAAGTGTGGCTTAATCACTACAGCAATTGTATTAGCTTGCAAATTTTTAATTTTCTTTTAAAAACCTTATTCGTCAGTGACCCAAACATGCACCAGGTAGCACTGGATATAATAAATAGGCTGTGTGTAGAGATTGTTAATTGTCAACCATTTTATTTTTACATGTCAGAATAAAGATTGATATGTGTATTATTTAATTGAATAAATATAGGCTATACAAAACAAGCTGTCAGTCTGTGTATTAGTGTTGGGGAGTTTTCAGTGATTCTTTCTGCATGTTACATTGTTACGCCAGTAGGTGGCGCAAATTAATGTCTTTATATTTATTCAACCGATTCATTCAACTGATTTGTTCGAACACACTGATTTAAGACCATAACAAGTGTGAAGGGTAATTCATTGAATTGTTCACTCAACCGATTTGTTCGAAACACTGATTCTTCCAGGAACGAAACGCCACTACACTGGGTTGCGTGGAGATCTACAAATGTAAGCTACCCAATATAGACTTGTGTTGTGTAAAAGCAATGTCGCACTCTCAGTCGTGCTGTTTTTTTTTTTTTTTTAATATCCTTCAGCTGTCGGGAAGAGGTCACAGTGCAATATTGCTGGTTTTTTTGCTCTTTTAATTTGTTGGGTTATGTACACATGCGTTGTTTTTAGGGCTGTCAATTTAAAAATTGTATTTATGAAAAATCTGATATGGTGTGAGCACAGTGTAAGCCCAGGTTGTGGGATCTGGATAGTTTTTGGACAGCTCCATGGCTCAATGGATGAGATGTCTGCCAAAGCACTACATAACATTAGTTTACCAGGGAACACAAATTCAGAAAGGCCAATGTAAGATGTCCAGGGCATTATCACTGATTTTACTGATTTTTTAATTAGGTCTGCTGAGACATTAAAATGACTTTGAAAACATTAAAGAAACATTGAGAATAAGTTTTGCCCTGATGAGATCTGTAAGATGGAGCGGAGCCAATCCACACAGTGACGCTTGCTGACATTGAGTTTCTCTGTTACTGAACAAACTTCATCCTGAGTGTGCGATTTGATCTCTAGAGACTGAATTTGTTCCTGCTCTCATAGATATGCCAGTGCTAGGCTGCTTTCCCACACAGTTGTCAGTGCCATATGGAAATTATTTCATCAATCCACCTGGCAACTAACGAGGCCAAAAGTGATAAGAATATTCCCTATAATCTTACTAGACATTTGAGCCTTTGTGTAACTGACAGGGGTTCACTTTTCAATTCAGCACACCTGTCAGCTGTCTGTGCATTATGTAGAGGACATATATGTATTCAGTGTTCATGGTCCTATGATATGCTGGAGCATCAGTGATAAAAGCAGCTTAGGTCAGATATGTTAGTAAGTGTACAAACATGTCATCAACAGCCAAAGCTGTGGCTGCCATATTTGTGACTTACTCATTACTTGGTCAAACCCCATTATGCACTTGACCTTATGGGAATATCAGCAATCTAAATGTATTCAACCAGGATGGATAGGTGTCCAGTTTTTCTCAACACAGTCTCAAATTTCACCCAAAAAAATTACTCACCCCCATGTCATTCCAAACCTGACTTTCTGTGTTTTTTTGTGTGTTTTTTTTAAGAACATCTTGCCCACTCTTGTCAATATAATGAAAGAAAATGTGGACCAAAATGCTCTAAAATGACAAAAAAAGCACCATTAAAGTGTCATGAGACTGTGGGAAATGCACTGCCTATTTTGTCTTCTGAAGCCATATGACAGAGAAAATAAGAGAAGTAGCAATATCCATTTTGTGATGAAATCGTTCTTTTGAGTCATCTTTTGAATGAATCTTTATTTCTTTTCACAAAACAGTCTGAATGATTCATTCACAAACTGGACCTATTTGGTAATCAAGTTCAACTCGTTGACTCAGTGATCTGGAATCATTGATTAACAGTAAGTTATTGATGAATAATTTATTTTTCTATCTGTTTCTCACTCAAATTGATCATATGTCTTCAGAAGTCTTGGAAAACAAGACTTTCATACGGTTATTCTGTATGAACCACCTTTATGATTCTTTGGAATGCTCTAGTCCCAATTCATTATGTTTTCATAGAAATGACTGACACATGAAATGAGTGACAAATATATATATTCATTTACAAATATAGTATTATTTTGTGTTCCACAGAAGAAAGAAAGAAAGAAAGTAATTTGGTTTTGGAATGACAAGATGAGTAAATGATAACAGGAATTCTTTTTTGGCTTAACTATTTGCGCAGTATATGTTCTAAAATCAAGACAAATTTCAGACACGTGAAAAGGATTTCAAATATGGAAAATCATTTTCCTGGAAAAAAAATGTCTGATTAAATAATTACAACACTGTATATATTACTTTTGTCTTTATAAATGGATGTGAACTATTTTAATACTAAAGAAGATCCAATTAATTAACATAGCACTGAGGTTTCTGTGATCAAGTGCGTTTTGTGAAGGTCATGGAGGTTTTTGTGTTTTGTGGTTTGGAAAACTGCTGATGAAGTCAAGCTGTCCAGCTGACAAAGGACTGATTGTATTTCATATGCTCCAGCAACAAATCTCATGCTTTTTCAATGCAGGCAAATCTTATGCTTTATATGCAAGTGTGTTTAAAAAAAAATCTATTTTGTGGCTATATTTTATATCTGTTAAGGGTAGCCATTTGGTACTTTTCCCAGGGATCAATGTCAAAGTTATCATCCAAGGCATTCCACATGGTTAGATCATGACTGAGGTATAGTGATGTATTGGTGACTGAAGAGGTGGTCATACTGTGAATTTGTCAAGACCCTGCACTACTGGTGCAAAATAGAAAGTCATAGAATATTAATAGAATAAGTTCTACTCAGATATGTCATTGTTTTTCCACTGCTGGTAGATAATGTAACTACACCATCTGTCAGAAAGAGCATTTTTCTCTATTGACGATATATTCAAATGCATGTATTTTGCATGTATAGCAGAGAATTTACTAGTGCAAACATGTTTAAAGTGTAAAAAGGACAACTGAAGGTTATGGGTGTTCTTGTGTTGTCCTCAGCCAATTAAATGCTAAGCCAAAAACCAAAAAAACAGAATGAAAAATGTTTAATTTCAGTAGCTTTTCTTTATATAATATATGTGACATTTAAGTTATTTAACATGAATTGTTATATTTATGTAGTATTGATCATTTCTATAAAAATGGGATAGATCTTACTTTTTTGTGAGGCCTATACAATTATAAAAATTTAATATATTAAAGGGGTGGTAATGCCCTTTTCACAAGATGTAAAATAAGTCTCTGATGTCCCCAGAGTGTGTATGTGAAGTTTTAGCTCAAAATACCTCACAAATATTTTTATATAGAATGTTTAAATTGTCACTTTTTGAGGGTTAGCGAAAATGCGAAATGTTTCCCTTTAAATGCAAATGAGCTGCTGCTCCCAGCACAGGGGGCGGAGCTACAACAGCTTGTGTCCTGAAAAATTCTAAAACTTTTAGCCTTTTATGTTCAAACCGGAGTCAGACAAAGATGGAGAGACTCAAGAAGAAGTGACAACATGTAGACAACATTTCTGAATGGTTAGTTGAATTTATGTAGTGTAGATATCTTCTAGTCATTGATTAGCATATTCTGTCATGATAATCTATAAATCGCATTCCCGGGGGCAGCGTTTATGTAAATTTTAGGGTTTGTGATATCACTAACCCGGGAGGAATGTCGTGTAGTCCCTACCAGCCGTTTGTAGTCCTTAAAAAGCAATTTCTTCAAAAGAAAATATCTCCCGAAAATAACCGAATTATATTTTTCTTGTTATTTGCAAATGAATCAAGTTTTTTGGTACAAAATTACATGCTGAGAACATAAAGTGTGTTTCTTTAAGTATGTGAACTTTAAGTATTTCTTTAAGTACGTTATTTCTTGCACTTTCACTGCAAGTGATTTGTTTTTTCACTGGCAGTGGAGTGGTTTGTTGTTTCTTTCATCACTTTGTGTTAAATCATTTTTCATTACCATGTACTTCTGGAGGATGAACAGGGCTCATTTTTGTTCATTTGGACTTTATTACACACTCCAAGCGAGCAACTAAACCAAAACAGTCTCGTTATAATCAATGGAGCTGTCAATGCTCCAAGCATGCAACATTGATTATGTCAGTCTCAGTGTAGACAGTGTGTTAGCCTGAATATGAACTGTAGACCTCTCAACAGAAGCTTCACTGCATGATCTCACATTTCCTGTTGAAACCCATTCAATAAAGTTTAAGAACAGAATTAAAAGCAGAAGTGTAGAGAGCCACAATTTAGCCCAAGGCTGATGTTTTGTGATATGGGGATAGATAACACTAATACCATTGTACAATCACTCTCGTGTGATTTTGCCAAGTCGCTTACTTTGTTTCTGCCAAAATGGTACGTAGATTGAATTAAGGCCAGAGATGGAAGCTGAGAACATATACTTGTCCACAAACTGTTATGGATAAAAATAGTGATTTTTTTTCTGCCATAGATTTGAATCTGTTTAGTTACCTTTGGCCGTCTCTCAACTGCAAATTCAGGAAGTCTGTAATTCTATCAGGTTCACTCAGTCACTGAGACCCAAGAGACGGATGGTGAGTTCAAATCCACTCAGGTCTGTTACGCAGAACAGTATTATGTACGGATGTCATGTCTCGGCTCACAGTCAAAACGCGATCATGTTTAACTACTATAGACTTTTCCCTCTTGGAAACATTTTGGTGTGTTTTGAATTGTATTAAGTTTAATAATACTATTCTAAACTTAATTTGCTTTTGACATTTAATTTGCTAGGTCACCCAAAAACTTTCTTTACTCTAAAAAAAAAATTTGTCCATGCTATTAAATGATCCAATGTTATTTGGGCGCCATTGAGTTTCATATGTTTCTTTCAGTCTTGCCAGCTCATTGACTTTGTTGCTAGATTAGTGACCTTTTCAGGTTTTTTTTTGCAACACAAGTTGTTTTCATTTTTGGGTGAACTGTCCCTTTAAAATAGCCAAGAAAAGTTAACAAACCATATTAACATTTGGTCAAATTAATGTTGCATGTTAACCAAGAACCTGCTAAGCATCTAAATGCCTCATTTCTGTTTATTCAACGTCCAAGTTTACAGTGAACTATAAAAGGTGTGTTTTAGTAATTAAGATTAGATAAATGGGTCTAGTCTTTGTTCTGTAACGGTGAACCTTTCCCATTCTCCACACCTCTGGAAAATCAACAAAGCTTTCCCAATTCAAGCACAGTAGTAACATTAAGCTGGTCTCTGCACCTCCAAAACGTCTTTTATTCTTCAGGCATTTTCTACAAATCTCGTACCTTGTAATTACAGCATGAACTTTTCCCAGTGTTGTTCTTCACTGAGCTTTCATTGCTCATAATTGCAACAATCACGTTTTATGAAAAGTGTGGTCTGGACCGTTCTCTTTAAGCTTATTATGTGTGTTGATTGGGTGGGAGTTTGGGGGAATGAGGCACAATAAGATGAGAAGTATGGAGGACATGAAGTGAATGGGGTATTGCTTGTCACCGAAGCAGAAGTCGTCCTTTACAACACATGCTGTCACTTGCACATGCTAATCTACAAAGCTGTTGCTCGTGGGTGTAAACAATGCCAAAGCAGCGTGGCACCCACATGAAGTAATGACAGGGCGATATTTCACACGAAAGGTACAAGCTGTCTTCAGATGACGTGTGTATTTCTGTGAAGTCGGTTTCGGTTGACGTCTGCTTTAACGTTCACTTCTAGTATTTTGAAGAAATTGCCATTTTTTTGTTTTTTTGTGTGTCTAAATGACTTTTGTCAGAGTGGTTTTTAAGGAGACCTTTAGAAATGTTGTTGTTTAACTCTTTCAGGAAGCATTCTGTAATTTCTGTGCTACAGTTTTTAGTCATCTTTCTTTTAAACATGTTTATGACAGCAATTTTATGATGGGAACTCTGTTGCACAATTGAATTAAGCCTATGATTTAGTTTTGAATGATGTCACTGCCACAGCAGAGTTTCAGTAAGTGGATTTTGAAGCAGTTCTGTGAAACTGCACTGATACCAAAAGTGTCACCCAACAGCAAAATTGCATTGGAAACGTAGGGAATAACCTGGAAATGATGTAATACTTCTGCAGTGCTGGTTAATGTCTACAGACTGTGAGGATTAGAGCTGGAGTCCAGGGGTCAGGAAGAATAAAAAATAACTAATCTCATTTATTTTAAATATGTTTTGTTACTTGACATGTAATCTGTTGCAGGATGTACTTGGTATAGAAACATTCCAAATTGGACCTCAGGATTGGAAGATCACCACCCAGATAAGCAAAGTCAAGGTCAATGCATCCAAGAAGTTCACTAAACGAACATTTTAGTCACAGGAAGTGCTTAGCTGTTGACATCATCTATAATATAGGGAGTTTAGAAGGGTTTGTAGTCTCTTCTCCCCCTTACGCTAGCATTTTTCATTTCATTTGAAGAAGTTAACCAAACACACACACTCATTTATTGAATAATCGACACAATTATTTCATGTCCTTTGAAATATTTCTAAAACCTGAAACACACAAAAAAAGTGTATTTATCTCCCATTTACACAGGATTAGATTCTAGCATTACATTATTTTCCAACATATTTTTTTATTAATTTAGCTTGAGTCATTCTTGTGTGATAGATTATTTAAAATTTTACAAAAACTGACTTAATAACCTTCTAAAGTACAATGTATGACTCATATTGGCTCAAGCTAGCCATGCAATTAAAGATACTGTAGCTGTTAATACAAAATCTTTTCCCCCACAAATTTAACATTATTTTGATCCACCCAAGATTGGACTCAAATTTCAAATTTGGAAACAACTCCTGGAGACTGGTCTGATTTTCTTAGGGGGTTTCCACCCTCTTTTCAAACAACATTAGCTTTGACCTCTTTGGCAGTCAATTCAGCATTATGTAATGCATGTGAATATGCCTATTGAAACACTTTTAGCTTGGCTTTAATGTATTTGGCTATCACAAATAAGAAAGCCACAATCGGTCGTCAGAGGTCTAAAAACAAGCTTAAAAACACTTTTTAGCTTGAAACATTGACCTTGAGATGTGAATTTTGAAAAAGGTTCAGCAGGGAACGTTGAACTTTAATCTATAGTTAAGAGGCTGTTTCCAATAATATTTTTCATTAATGTGTTGCATAAACCTCTCCCAGTTTTGGCTCTCAGCTTGAGGAGTTTGTTTAAAGGGGAGGAATAAGGCAAGTTGAACATTTGGAAATCAAATTAACACGCTTCATCTACTCTGGGTCTCTGGGTTGGAGCTGGTTTCTGCTAGACTGCGAGCTAGAGCCAAGCTCAGAGCTCTGAGTCAGAATACGCTAGTGGAGATCCGCTTCCAGCGTTCCTCACAGCCGAGATCATGTCGAACAGAATAATACTTACACTTTTGTTCCATAAACACAGGCTCTGTTGTCTTAATGGATACGATTATCTTCGAGCCCTCTTGCTTGCCATAGAGGGGCGCACCAGCTGTTGTTTTGCATGCTCAGCTAATGTCGTATAGTTTGTTTACAAAGGTTAGAAAGTGTGTCTCTGAACACACCAGAGCTGATTCACACCATCATTCAAATTCATTAAACAAGCATATTTTGCAAGCTGAGCCCCAAATGCATCTTGCCACACAGTTTATTCATAAGAATTAAAGCAAAAGATATATAAAAATAATAATAATTTCTTTCTTGACATCTATAGTATTCACTTTGTGTGTATGACAGGGTTTTTGCAATGTTAAAGTGAGAATGAGGTGCTATGGTGGCATGCTGTTGAGAACATCTCAATCATGTGAATATCTTAATCATCTCAATCTGAAATAATCCAATCAATAGGAAAACATTTGAGCGTCTAAACACTTGTAAACACTTGATTCAGTGCAGTGCCATGATATGTACGTTTACATGCATTACAAACGTGCATATGTTTATTTGCACCATATGTCTCACAAACTGGTCAGTGGAGGAGACTGAATATTTACTAAATATTTGCTTAAAAAGCTCCTCTGACAAATTACTTTTGGTTGGGTTCAACCAAAAAAGTTTGAGAACCTCTAACCTAATGTAAAAAATCCTGCACATTTCACTTGGCCCTGGCCAAAACTCTCATTTTTGTCTTAAAAGGAATCGACTTTTTCTTCTTCCCAAAAACAACTTAGATTGCAGTAACTGAATAAAAAATAGACTGATGAATGACAACGCATGAATGTTGTTCTTAATTGTATTAAATACCATAGAATCTGGCAGACCTTGTAAAAAAGTGGGTGTAACATCAGAAAATTGTAGGAAACTATTAACTGTTGCGCAATTATGCTCAGTCTTTTACTGGAACTCATAAAAAATGTGGACTTGCAAATGCCAATTTCAAGTATAAAATGACAATTTTAACTATTGGATTGATTGGTTATTCTTCTGTGCTGTTTCAGAATTCCCTCATTAGGCATCAATCAAATCATTATCTGATGTCATGTGCGGCCCACGTTAAAGAGCCAGTTACCCAGCGTAGCTGTCAACAAAGTCAAAATGATGAATCCTGCAGATACAGTCAAACAATTACTGTGCAATTTGGAGCTCAGTTGCATGCAAATTACCTCTCAGCACCGGGAAGAATGCAAAGAGTAATGGGTTCCGACTAAAAAGATAAAATAAAGTTTCAGATACGAATTCCTCAGAGGAAATGCTCACTGGAATCTCCTCTGAACTGTTCAGCAGTGTACAGTGTGACCCTCTGTAGAGATTGGTCTTCGTGGGGGTTGGCTGATAACACGCTGTCCCAGATTGCTGAAAAGAGAACAACGTGTGTTTTTGATTGTTAGTGACAGCAAGGCTTACTTCAGCAGGGGAGAGCGGGGGGCAAAACTCGTGCTGTTTTGGTGATGTAATCGGGGTCACTGCAGGAGGTAGTGCTTTTTCCAGAGTTTTCCAGAGAAAAGTACCACAGGCTATCCGGGCTTGCGATGACACACACTTAGTTCAGTATCACTTTTTTGCACGCTGCAGGCAGACACAGCATGGTCATTACCCAACATCCATTCACAGGGCATGTTTCCACTTGTAAACAACAACCTTGTTTGTGTTTTAGTGCCTTTCATCTCTTCTGATAACAGTTATTATCAGCTTTCGCGGAGATTAATATCATTTCTGGCTGTGTGAATCATATTATTTTAAGGTTTTTATCAAACAAATGCTCCCAATGAAGATTACTGAATTTCCAATAGGACATTTATTCATTTGGCAAGTCAATAATTTACAATAATTCCATACAATTACAATTTAGATTTGAATGCAACACTGATTCTAAAGATGCCATAGTGAACAAAGTAAATAGAAAGATCATAACACTAAAAAATACTGGAACCGGATGACAATCAGTTGAATATAGAGCGAAACGTACGGGGTGACAAATCTGATTCCCAAAGAATGACTCTTATGAGCCAGTTCTTTTAAGGGAATCAAAACATACACCAGTGTAGTTTGACTCCCAAATGTATGGCTTTCATGAACCATTTTTATTGAATCAAAACCATAGAGCGTGGCCAGGTCAGTTCAACTGATTCCCAAACTAATGATTCTTAGGAGCTGGTTCTTTTTAGTGAATCAAAACCATATAGTGAACCAGTTCTTTTTACTGAATCAAACGCTTACCGCATACATTTAACCTAGGCTTGTGAACACATTTTTGTTTGTTAAGTATTGTTATTTAATATATATTTAAGACCATACATTTGCATTTATGCCATGTCTAAAAAGGCCATCATTACATAGGCCTAGTTTATGTAAGCACACCTTTTGCTTTAATTGTGGTTGATTGATTGATTTATTACAGTAATTTGGCAGTGGCATTGAGGAGACCTGTCTGAAACTGTTATTACATTTTATGAATTCTTGTGGCTCATAAATTGCACACTTAACCTTTAAAAATCATGTCAATGAAGACTGGGAGAAAAAGTTAAACGCTTTTGTGAGCTCTTGTTTATGTGACCTGCAATTTAAGAACCATCTTGGATCATTTCGAAGTCAACACACAATCTGTCCATCCATCATTATTATGGATGTAGGGATTATAGGGATTAGGGATTGTCAAAGTTTTTTTTTTTTTTTTTTTTCGTCACCTTACTGAATTTTTCGTCAACGATACCAGGGACACCGAAGCACCGGGGAACATGAAATTTGGTGGGCATGTAGCCCCACTAGACTTCTAAGGAAAAATTTCGTTTGGTCCCCGGGGGCCACTCCCCCCCCGCGCTGGGCCCCCCCAAACCCCAAAAAATGCAGTTTTTCCTAAATAACTACCTGAACCGTGGCACCGAGGATGAAGAAATTTTTATGGTATGTTGGTCTACTAGACTTTTACGGAAAAATTTCGTTTGGTCCCCGGGGGCCACTCCCCCCCCCCGCGCTGGGGCCCCCTTAAATTTTTCGTCAACGATACCAGGGACACCGAAACACCGGGGAACATGAAATTTGGTGGGCATGTAGCCCCACTAGACTTCTAAGGAAAAATTTCGTTTGGTCCCCGGGGGCCACTCCCCCCCCGCGCTGGGCCCCCCCAAACCCCAAAAAATGCAGTTTTTCCTAAATAACTACCTGAACCGTGGCACCGAGGATGAAGACATTTTTATGGTATGTTGGTCTACTAGACTTTTACGGAAAAATTTCGTTTGGTCCCCGGGGGCCACTTCCCCCCCCCGCGCTGGGGCCCCCTTAAATTTTTCGTCAACGATACCAGGGACACCGAAACACCGGGGAACATGAAATTTGGTGGGCATGTAGCCCCACTAGACTTCTAAGGAAAAATTTCGTTTGGTCTCCGGGGGCCACTCCCCCCCCCGCGCTGGGCCTCCCCAAACCCCAAAAAAAGCAGTTTTTCCTAAATAACTACCTGAACCGTGGCACCAAGGATGAAGAAATTTTTATGGTATGTTGGTCTACTAGACTTTTACGGAAAAATTTCGTTTGGTCCCCGGGGGCCACTCCCCCCCCCGCGCTGGGGCCCCCGTAAATTTTTTGTCAACGATACCAGGGACACCGAAACACCGGGGAACATGAAATTTGGTGGGCATGTAGCCCCACTAGACTTCTAAGGAAAAATTTCGTTTGGTCCCCGGGGGCCACTCCCCCCCCGCGCTGGGCCCCCCCAAACCCAAAAAAATGCAGTTTTTCCTAAATAACTACCTGAACCGTGGCACCGAGGATGAAGAAATTTTTATGGTATGTTGGTCTACTAGACTTTTACGGAAAAATTTTGTTTGGTCCCCGGGGGCCACTTCTCCCCCCGCGCTGGGGCCCCCGTAAATTTTTCGTCAACGATACCAGGGACACCGAAGCACCGGGGAACATGAAATTTGGTGGGCATGTAGCCCCACTAGACTTCTAAGGAAAAATTTCGTTTGGTCCCCGGGGGCCACTCCCCCCCCGCGCTGGGCCCCCCCAAACCCAAAAAAATGCAGTTTTTCCTAAATAACTACCTGAACCGTGGCACCGAGGATGAAGAAATTTTTATGGTATGTTGATCTACTAGACTTTTACGGAAAAATTTCGTTTGGTCCCCGGGGGCCACTTCCCCCCCCCCGCGCTGGGGCCCCCGTAAATTTTTCGTCAACGATACCAGGGACACCGAAACACCGGGGAACATGAAATTTGGTGGGCATGTAGCCCCACTAGACTTCTACGGAAAAATTTCGTTTGGCCCCCGGGGGCCACATTTGTGATTTGCGCCCCTCCCATAAAAAATGAAAATGCAATATTATTCTGCTTTAATCGCCCCTATCTTCAGTGGAGATGTTCAGAACTGCACCATATTTCATGTGTATGATTAACTTGACATCCTCTGGGGGTATCCTCTGCTAAGTTTTGTAGAATTTCATCCATGGGGGGGGTATAAAATAAATTCATTTATGTGCACATTTAGTGACTGTACACTCATCGGCCTGTAGATGGTGCTGTTGAGCGAAGGGTTGCTGGTTTAGGATGATACTGTCACACACACACATGCAGGAATACAAACAAACGCAAGCATGCACACACACTGACATCCACACGCACAGACACACACCCATACGCACACATACAAATCCACATGCACAGACACACAAACACACACGCGCACACATGTACGCACAGACACACACACACAGACACACACAGACACACACATACACAAACACACACACATACACACACACACACACACAGACAGGCATGCACATACTATTACTTTTTTTAGGTATATACATAAACACGCAATACAGCCAAATTACTCCACGTCATTTATTTTTGTGGAAAGCCAGTGCAGGCCTGAGCGGCGGTCATATTTTGTACCGCGATGCGGTACATCTAGTTGTTAATAGGCCTTTTATGGTGAATGTTGTTTATGTGCATGTCATTTTTTTTTCAGTTTATGTCACCTTTTTTATTGGCCTTGTGTTTGCTTGTCCTAAATACATTCTAAGTGCCTTCAGGGTGACCATTACATTAAATACTAGGCTAATACCTATTTTTTTTAAAGAGGTATCTTTATTCTCGCAAAAGTGATCAGTTGACTTAACTTAAAAAAATTGAGGAAACCCGTTGCCTTAAAATTATTAAGTAAATAAACTTTATGCTTAATCGAAAAAATTAAGTAATGTGGAATTGTCAAGTTCACACAACTTAATTTTTTTCAATTAAGCATTACGTTTATTTACTTAATAATTTTATGGCAACGGGTTTACACTTTTTTTTTTAAGTAAGTGAACTGAACTCTTTTTACACATTTATTTGATCAAAAATACAGAAAAACAATACTATTATGAAATATTATTCCTGTGATTGCAAAACTGAATTTTCAGCATCTTTACTCCAGTTTTCACTGTCACATGATTCTTCAGAAATATTCTAATAGGCTGATTTGCTCAAGAAACATTTCTTATTATTATCACAGTTAAAAAGAGTTATACTTCTTTATATTTTTGTGTTTTTTAGGATTCTTTGATGAATAGAAATAGAAGAACAGCATTTTTGAAATATAAATCTATAATAAAAGTCTTTTGATCGATTTTAATGCATTAAAAGCTGAATAAAAGTTTTCTTAATGTGTATAGTGTATATATGTGTGCGCAGTTGCTTAATGGGAATGTTTAAGGGTTTGTGCTGACCGTTTCTCTGACAGTCATGTGTGTCTTAAATTCGAAAGAAAGAGACATGTGAAGGCCATGCTAACCCTTACTCGGAATTTGTACTCTGCGTTTAACCCATCCAAGTTAGTGCACACACATTAGGAGCAGAGTAGTGAGTAGTGAACACACACACTGCAAACCGTGATACACACCCAGAGCAGTGGACAGCCATTATTCTGTGGTGCCCTGGGGAGTGGTTAGAGGTTAGGTGCCTTGCTCAAGGGCACCTCAGTCATTTCCTGCCAGAATCGAGCCAGCAACCTTTGGATTACCAGTCAGACTCGCTAACCATTAGGCCACGACTCCCAACAGACATGCCGTCAGTGACAAATCTGTGGACCGATCCAACTTTCTGATCACCGAACAACTCAGAGCAAATCCCTGGAGATGATTCCAAAAACCATTAAAGCTCTGCGGTCAGCCAGCACTGGAGACACACTGCGCAGTCATACGACGCATGTAGACATAGCCACATCTCTCCCTTTAAACTCCTCCCTCCGTTCCCCAGAAATGCAGCATTCCTGGTTCTTACATATGGACTCCATCTGCAAGGGGCTGCCATAATTCAGCATGTGTGATTTAACCTATTACAAAACTCTCTCTTGTTGTTTCAATTGTCCACTACATGGTTAAAATTATATTGGATGTGTTCATGCAGGGAGTAGTATATAACGCCATTGCACAAGTCTCTAGTGTGTCACTGAAATACCATCTTGCACAAGAAATATTGGATATTATTTTCCTTATGTGTGGGTTTTAACCTAGCGTAGGGTTAGTAAAGGAGTTGACCAAGCACATAGCTGCGTGAGTGTAATAGGTGTTGTGGGTGTAGGTTTACATGGTGTGGCTTGAATCACTTTCTAGCTTTTGCATTCTGGCATTGCTCTGTGAGAAATCCAGGGAGTTGTTTTTCCACATTTGTGCTTGGAAAGAGACAGAAAATGTGTGTGTGTTTTAATCTGCATTCTCAGGCTAAGAGAACAAGCTTGGCTTCACAGGCCTTTAAAATAGATTTAAATACAGACTCTGAGGTCAGTGGCGAATCCACACTCGGCACGCGTGCATGGGAAAGCTGGGAAAACTCTGGTATGTCCCAGCGGTTCCTCCCCATTGACTGCCCAAGCACACAGCTCTTCTAATGCCCCCGTTAGCCTGTCAAAGCGCTTTTGGTCGACTGGGTCGATAAGTTCTGTAGAGCAATTCTGGCACCCTAGAGGTGAAATGCAAATAATTTTATAGGGCCTCTTATCTGAGTCATCCTGTGGATGATGTGTTTTCCAAACCAAAGCTTCTGGATTTTGCCAAAAATGGTGTGTTGTGTGTTGCCAATGTGAATTCATTAGGTTTTTACATTGTTGCAGGGCTCTGACGCCTGTACACCCACAATCCTCAGCTGGTTTAAACCTGGCAAACGCCTTCATTAGACGTTCCCTCGTATTCAGTGACTTGCATTGAAATCTGCTCAGTTTGTTTAATAAAAGTAACAGTTTTCAACGTCGATTCTGCTGGTGTTTTGATAAGCTCAGCGGTTGTTTAGCGAAAACCCTTGGCAATTTGAGGCCAACCAAAAAGCTTTATTAAAAACAAACTACATCACAATGTTTGACTTATCACTCTTATAATAACACACTCTAGTTGTAATGTGGGCTCTAAACCACAGTCCCAGATCGAGGTCTGTATCTTTTATAGTCAAATGTCATATTTTTCCCCCCAGGTTTGTTTATTGGTTTTCACTCTTCATACACACACACACTTTATATATATAAATAACTAATTAATCACACATTTTTCTGCAATTAATCGGGATTAATCGCACCTAACGGTAAAGTTTTTAATATATTTTTTATATTGTAATAATTTCACATTTATTCTTCAAATTAATGTACAAACAACATAAAGATTGTATATTTTAAATATTTGTTTAATGATATCTTTTTTTTTTATGAATGAAGGCCAGTACTGATACTATGGAAGCTAGTTTCCGCCACAAAAAAAAAAAAATATATATATAATTGCGACTTTTTATCTCACAATTGCGAGTTTACATCTCGCAATTCTGACTTTATTTCTCAGAATTGCATGATATGAAGTCGCAATTGCGTGTTATAAAGTCAGAATTGTGAGATATAAACTATTCTAAGGTAAAAAAAAAAAAGTCTGTCTTTTTTTTTTCCTTAGAATTGGACTTTATATCTCACAATTCTGAGAAAAGATGTCAGAATTGCGAGATATAAACTCGCAATTATGTGTTATAAAGTCAGAATTGCGTGATATAAAGTCAGAATTCTGAGATATAAAGTCAGAATTGCGTGATATAAAGTCACAATTGCGAGAAAAAAAGTCAGAATTCTGACTTTATAAGACGCAATTGCGACTTTATATCTCGCAATTCTGACTTTATATCTCAGAATTCTGACTTTATATCTCAGAATTCTGACTTTATTTCACGCAATTCTGACTTTATATCTCGCAATTCTGAGAAATAAAGTCAGAATTGCGAGATGTAAACTCGCAATTGTGAGATAAAAAGTCGCAATTATCTTTTAAAATGTTTTATTCAGTGGCGGAAACAAGCTTTCATACGATCCTGATGTCTCTATTAGATTGATTTTTTTATTGTATTCATTAATTGTAGCCATTCAACATTATTGTAATGAATGTCACATTTAGCGCCTTTACACCTTTAATATATCAGGCCTCAACGCTAAGGATTTTTTCTACTGGCCCAGTCAGACCAGTTTAGATTTTTACCTGCCAAAATACCCCAAAAGAGTTATTGTTTTCATAGTTTTTGACCCATGTAACCTTCTAAACAGAACATTAAGATTTTCAAGTATTCAAGTCTCGCAAGTATTCTTTCAAGTATTCAAGACGTTCACAGTCTTCTCTGCATAAATTCTAAATTAAATTTAGATTTATCCTTTTTTAAAGCTGCAAATGTGATTCAGTCAAGAACAGTGATTGATTTTCTCTACATCTTTTGTTTTTTTGATTTACAGTAATGACAGACAGCAGCAAGTTTATTAGGCTGCTGTCACTTTAAGATCTGCCGCACATGACACAGATCTGACTGGCACACATCCGATTACTCACAACTCTTTATGTTCATTTAAGACTGTGCTTGCAGGGATACTCGACAAAATGGGCACTTTGGGATACTTTTGTGTTTTTGTCTGTTCAAGCGCTGTCTAAAATGGCTTTCTGTGCGCACAGGTCGTGTGTGTGTCACACAGACAGGAGATTCACTGATTCTGCACTGGCTTCTCTTTCGTGTCTTATCGCGCTTTATCGCGCTTGAATGGTTTAAAAGCACTTGCAAGAATAAGTGTAATCATATAATGTAAAGTTAGCCAAAGGATGACGGAAAAAACAATGCTGCATTACAGTAATTGCGTTGAATATTTTTATGCGTTAAACTGGAAAAAAAAATGACAAGCCTAATACATATATAGTAAATATATGAAGAGTTCAGATGCAAAAGCCTCTAAGTGCCATCTATAATTTTCTTCTAGAATGATCATTTTTATCAAGCTCGTATATTTAAGTTCAGTAATTTCACTTAAATGACAATTCACAGGTCATTTTCTTTGCCATTTAAGTGAAATTACTGAACTTAAATATACAAGCTTGATAAAAATGATCATTTTAGAAGAAAATTTAAGATGGCACTTAGAGGCTTTTGCATCTGAACTCTTCATATATGAACATGTAGTAAATAAAAAAATAAACAAAGGTCAAATGTCTTAAATTAATCTAGTGATGTCCGGCAGACAGTCATAATGGAGAAAATGTATATCGTAAGTTGAAAAAGAAAAGCTGGAGGCTCTATTTTTCTCAGTTTCCCTTTGTCATCATAAACTCAGCTCCTTGTGAATAGAGACTTTGTGGAACGGGTATCACTTTGGACACACTTTTAATGGTTTCCAAACCCACAGGCCTTTTGGATAGCGAGCTGGAGCGAGAGAGGTCTTAATCTGCAGTGGCATCACTGGAAGATTCTGCACACTTGAGGAAGACGAATAAGGAGCTTGAGGGAAAAACTTTTCACATCATGACCTGGCATCATGATCATTTATTTATTATTATGCAGCATTATGCAAATACATTTTCACACTGATCGCCATAACTGATTACAGCCACGAGTTAAGTGGTGGAGGCGCTGAATGAATGACAGTATGGTTTCAGGGTTTAGGCTTTTTTTCCCTGCACCCTGATGCTTCGGTTGTTCCAGTAGATCAGTTCATTTATTTACTCTTTATAAAATAAACATTTCACAATCTTTAATACCGACAAAATGCTGATTTACTTTTTAATAATTTAACTGCAGGTAATTATTTTTGTTGCCCTCAGGCTGCCTGACCACTGAATAAACTGTAAAATATGAATACTAAAATATTAATATTATTATTCTAGGTTATTTTCAATTATTGACCCACTCAGGGATCTACAAAGAGAAACCTCTGATATATAGAAATCTTGTTACAGTGCTCTGTTTCTGTTTCATTTTCCCTGTCACTGTTTTGAGTCATTCACCGGTTCCTTGTTTCGTTAATAATCTTCCTCTGTGTATTTAAGCCCTCAGTTTTACTCAGTTCATTGTTGTTCAT
This sequence comes from Scardinius erythrophthalmus, assembly GCF_964197995.2. NCBI lineage: Eukaryota > Metazoa > Chordata > Actinopteri > Cypriniformes > Leuciscidae > Scardinius > Scardinius erythrophthalmus. Next base: position 12,844,031 of record NC_138228.1, read on the forward strand.
TAACACATTTTCTTCATTTTTGCAATTACTTTTATTTTTTTGTTTTTGCTTTTAACGTTTGTCAGACAACATAACATAAAGTGTTCTCATTTTGTTTTAAAGAAACTATTACTTTTATTCAGCAAGTCTGCCTTAAATTTATCAAAAGTGACAGTAAAAACATTTCAAATGTTACTAAGGATTTCTATTTTGAATAAATGATGTTCTTTTGAACTTTTATTCATCAAAGAAACCTGAAAAATGGATCACGGTTTCCACAAAAAAAATATTATAAAAATATAACTTTTCAACATTGATAATAAGAAGAAATATGTCAAGAAGAGCACCAAATCAGCATATTAGAATGATTTTTGAAGGATCATGTGATTATGAAGACTGGGGTAATGATGCTGAAAATTCAGCTTTGCCATCACAGGAATGAATTATATTTTAAAACACATTTAACACATATATTATTTCACAATATTACTGTTTTTACAGTATTTTTGATCAAATAAATACACCATTGGTAAACATATGAAACTTTAAAAACATAAAAAAATCTTATTGACCCCAAACCTTAGAATAGTTTATTTTCTTAATTTTACCTTTTAGCTTATCTATAGCTTATTTTTGTGAAATATTTTAGCTTGAACTATTTTTCTTTAAAATAACTGTTATGTGCCCTCATATTTTGTTATCTAATGTGTTTATCTTAATAAATTGCTAAAAAAAATCTATTTTGGGGGGGATAGGCCAACTGAAAATTTGCCATAAAATGTTTTAGCACAATTTCTTTTTGAAGCAAAATCATACAGAACAAAATTAGGCAAATACTTGGAAAGAAGTCAGGTTTTTAAAGGGTGTGTGTATGTGGGTGTGTGTGTGTGTGTGTGTGCGTGCGTGCGTGCGTGCGTGTGTGTGTGTCTTCATAGCCTATTTTATAGCCTTTATAGCCTATAGCCTACTGTAATTTGAAGAGTTTACCCTGCCCGATGTTTGAGGAAGTGGAGCTGAGAGGAAAGTGAGCGAGATGCCAGTCTTACCACCCGTTGCTTTAAGTGTTTCAGGCTGGCTGTGCATAAGCCTGGCACACTCATCAGTCACAGAGACCCGCTGAGAGTTTTAATAAGAGCTCTGGACTCAAGAGATTGTAGGGAACAAAGGGGAATTTTGCTCCCATCTAGGATCTTATGCACCTGTCAGTCAATCTTCATTGAGTTGAGACTAGGGAAATGGAGAGCAGGATCTTATTATGAACATTTATGAACATCTGCAGGACTGCGAATTAGTTTGTATAACACATGAATACAATAGCAGTGTACTAGGCCCAGGTCAGTGAGGTGTGGTCTTGCATTGCTAAACACCTGTATTTCCTCCCATGCCGCAGGCAAGTAACCATCACTCCACCCCTGCCTTGTCTCCATGGCAACCTATTTCAAATTCTATCAGGATGCGCCTTATTTTTTTTATTCCTCCTTGAAGCAAAACACACTTACTGTAAGATGGTCTGTACAATCTATATCACAGTAATTACGAAAGGGTGCATTTTTTGAATAATAATAACATGCCTTAAAAGACCTATGATGAGGCTGTTGAGCGATATATTACACAATATACATTATGATAAGCAACATACAGTACTCTGCCGTCATATCTCCCCGGGTGGAACTGATTAAGGATTTACATCATTCTCTCTCTCAGGCAGCCCCCTAAAATTACATTGGCCTCACAAGAGTAAATGAGATGGTTCAAACGAAAGCCCCTCTGTCAGTGGACAACAAAATAGAGTAATTTGTTTCAGCCACATCATAATTTAACACGCCGTCGGCTCCAGGAGTGTTCGGCAACAATGGAAGTGATGAAAACACAAGGATGAGAGTGAATCCAATTTTTGAGGGGCCCAACCATCCTGTTTAAAACAATAACCGGTGTGATTCAGACACTAGCGGAGTCTCACCTCGGTGGTTCGGCTTTGAGCCGGGATGAAGAGTTTTGTGTTGGTGCAGTAGTGCTGAAAAAGTGAGCCCTCAATCTAATGCTGATTTCAGCATCGCTGTGTGTTGAGTCTGTTGCATTGATTCAATGCAGAATCCTTACTTTTATCATCATTTAAACATTAGCATTAAGTTGTATGCAAATCCATGTTCCACAAATAGAAGGCAGCAGTTCTTTACAGTAATTGCTGGTTGTCCAGAAAGGTGATACACCTCCCTTTCTCCTTGTGAGCAGACAAAGCAAGAGGCCGGCCAAGTTTCTCACCTGTTACCACCCAGGAGGGAGTCCTGTGAGACCTGTTGTGTAGTTTGCCTGCGTATTATTAAAGGGATAGTCCACACAAAAATGAAAGTCTGTCATATGAAGATATTTTGAAGAATGTTGGTATCCAGTTTCGGTTCCCATTGACTCAGTGGAAGTCATTTAGTTACCAACATTCTTCAAAATATCTTCCTTTGTGTTCCACAGGAGAAAGGGCCCTGTTTACACCTGGTATTTAGAAGCGTTTTCATAGATCGGATTACAAGTGGATGATGCTAAATTGGTAAACGGGGTCTAAAACGCTTTGAGCTTGTCCATTTTTGACCACTTCAAGAGGTAATCGAAAGGCCACAAAAGGCCGCCTACACTCCGCACACCGACCTTATGTGTAAACATTATGGGAAGGGTGCTAGCCAGATGGGATTTAAACCTTGTTGATTGAAGACCCAAGTTTGGTTTGAAAAAGAAAAACGTACCAAGCACAGTTTCACCATTCCTGATTCCTCATTCTAACACACACTTACAGTGTTTGGCGTAAGCTGACGAAAGTTGCTGCTCTCCGTATGTTTTTCCGCGTGATGGTGCGTGAACTTATTTCGTCCATTAGATTGAAAGACCCACCCGTAGATATTCATTTCCCGAAGGGTTTGTGTTTTTGATGTGTCTTTAAAGGTCCCGTTTTACGTGTGTTTTTGAAGCTTTGATTGTGTTTACAGTGTACAATATAACATGTTCATGTTTCGCGTGTAAAAAAACACAGTATTTTTCACACAATTTACTTATCTGTACACCGCTGTTTTCACTGTCCTAAGAACGGGCTGATGACTTCCTTGTTCTATGAAGTCCCTCCTTCAGAAATACGTAACGAGTTCTGATTGTGCCAGCGGTTCCTGTGTTGTGATTCGACAGCAGCTTAGCGCACGTTGCCCGGAAAGGTCACGCCTCTTACCATAACGTGGAGATGCATGCGCTCAGATGCGTCCCTGGGAAGGCCAAACAAAGGTGATTGGACTCCGGGATGAAAATAACAGCGTCTCGACGACATGGCGACAAACACACTCTACAAGCGCAACTCTTCCTCTTCTCCGTGGGAGCGCAACAAGACCACGCCCCCTTTTTTGTGTATTCCTGTGGGCGGAGGTTAGTCAAAAAACGGTTCTAGTGACGTCATTAAAGAAGGAAGTAGAGGGATGTAGTCCAAAACGGCCATTCACTGTAGGCGACTTCTGTTAAATAAAATATCTCGCTTGGCATTGAACTTTACACACTAACTAAACTAACTTTTAAACTAGCACACTAACTTTACGCATTGAACATTACACACCAACTAAAGTTTGAAACATGGGATCACGAAGAACGGGACCTTTAATGCACTACAAGTTGCTTTTGATAAAAGGTTCTGCCCAAATCAAACCCAGAGCCTTGGTGTTGCTTGGATTTAACTGCTGCATTTTCCCTGACTGTACATGATTTTTTTTCTTTTTGTTTAATTCTTTTGTGCAGGAATCCTCAGTTTGCCGGACAGTTTGAGCCTGCACAGGAACCAGCAGCGCTCAAATAAATCTGGAGACGCCTACAGTCAGTCCGAGCAGCGGACTATTGAGCAGTCCCTGCTGGCCACGCGCGTGGGGAGCATCGCTGAGCTCAGTGAGTAACCAAACATCTATTTTTCAACTTAAATTGAGCTCTTCTGCACCATATACTTTTTTTTCTACTAATCATTCCTTGCTCAGAAAAGCGGAAGCTGCTATCATTCTTTGGTTTAATACTTGTTTAATACATCTTTTTGGGTGATCTGCAGCTCTGTTTGATTTGCATGTAAAGCACATTTTCACTGTGTTCAGGAACCGCTGCATGGTGGTGTAGAGTGGTAAAGATATATATTTAGATGCAAATTCATTTCGTTTGAAGTAAGAATTAGCCCTAGGTTGCAGTCATTTCACACCAGAGGTATGTGTTTAGTAGTAGGAATCCATCTGCTCAGGATTCAGGTCTCTCTCTCTTACCTCAAATAGGCCTTTAGCTCTCAACATCCCATACACACAATCCACTCTCATACAAGTGCCATACACTGTATTTGATTTTCCCATGAATTTAATGCAGTGCTTTAGACATCTGTTTTTAAAAGGGTCAAATCTTTAACCGAGCACTTAGACAGCATGCAGTTTATCCTATGTGCATTATCAATCTGGTTCTTCAGTACAGTGTAATATCACTGTATATACATTACACACATACACACACATATTTCTGCATTGTCTTAGCTGTGTGCTTAGGGTCACTGTCCTTTTGGAAGGTGAACCTTTTGCCCAGTCCAAATGCACTGGACAAAGTTTTTTTTAAAGGGTAAGTCCGGTATTTTACACTTAAAGCCCTGTTTACAGATCGTTTCTGATAAAATAGAACGGTTAAGATTAAAATTTGGACACATGCTGCTGTCCCGAGAATTTTAGGTTTCTTTCGCTTTCCCCAAACCTCTAGAATGGGTGTATAGGTGCACTGGAACAATACTTCATAAAACGCATTAAACTTTCGTTTACAAAGATGTGAAACTCACCGAGTGGTCAGGGGTGTTCAATGATATGCTCACACAAAAATCGCTGCAAAAGATGCTTTCCAACAGGTGTTTTACCATTCGTTGTAAAACTGTGGATCTATTTTTCCAAACGTCTCACACCCGTAGATTCTTCCGTTGAGAGCTTGAATAATAGACACTCCAGCCCAGTTGGTGGCGATAATGCACCTTTGCCAATTGCAAGCAAACCGCTGGCATTTCATTGAATACACAGAAGAAGCAGAAGAAGAAGCGGCGGAGTAATACCGTACCTCACACAGCACATTCAATACAAGTCAATGGAGTTGGACAAAAACTACAATAAAACCTGTTGGAAAGCATCTTTTGCAGCGATTTTTGTGTGAGCATATCAGTGAACACCCCTGACCACTCGGTGAGTTTCAGGTCTTTGTAAACGAAAGTTTAATGCGTTTTATGAAGGATTGTTCCAGTGCACCTATACACCCATTCTAGAGGTTTTGGGGAAAGCGAAATAAACCTAAAATTCTCGGGACAGCAGCATGTGTCCGAATTTTTATCTTAACCGTTCTATTTCATCAGATACGATCTGTAAACAGGGCTTTAAGTGTAAAATACCGAACTTGCCCTTTAAGGCTTATATTTTGCTGCGTTGGGCATTCCTTCTTCTCTGATGAGTCCCCCAGTCCCTGCCGCTGAAAAACACCACCACGGCACAGCATGATGCTGCTACCACCATACTTTACCGTTGGGATGGTATTGTGCAGGTGATGACCAGTGCCTGGTTTCCTCCACACATGATGCTTGACCAGAGAATCTTGTTTCTCACAGTCTGAGATAGTCTTTTAGGTGCTTTTTTGCTAATTCCAAGTGCAGTGGGTTTCCACGTGTCTTCACTGAGGAGAGGCTTGAGTCTGGCCACTCTGCCATAAAGCCCAGATTGGTGGAGTGTTGCAGTGATGTTTGTCCTTCTCTAAATTTCCCTAAACCAGAGTGACCATCAGCTTCTTAGTCACTACTCTAACCAAGGCCCTTCTCCATCATTTGCTCAGTTTGGCCAGGAGGCCAGCTCTAGGAAGAGCCCTAGTTATTCCAAACTTCTTCCATTTAAGCTACATGCTTCTGTCATCCTTCAATACAGTAAAAAAAATGTTTTTTGTTCTGATATGCATTTAGTCATATGCTGAGTGTATTGACAACGTCATATAATAGAAATTGAAAATAGAATTTTTGCTGGAATGTTCATCATTCAAGTGTAGCTCTCAGCTGTGCCCAAATTTCCATTGTTTTTTCCCCCCTGCATTTATTTGCATACTGAATTATGATTGGTCTTCTTCCTTGCATATTTTTGAAAACTGAATTGTTATGGCTCTTGTCTTCCTTGCATATGTTTAGCCAGTTATAGTTGCCTGTACACTGCACATTGACGTGTGATGCGCAGCCAACTGAAAACATGATGCATGCTGAGTGTCATGACAATGATAGCATTTCATTTATACAGAAACAAAGCCTTAAACTCATTATTTTTTCTAAAACTTTAACACTTTTCTTTTGCTGCCTTGCAAGCACTGTTATTTCCGTCAGGAAATACACATCTGATTAGATATAAAGCTCTCTTACTTAGGAGAATGATCATGTAATTCAATATATTTTACAGCAGAAAGCTTGTTCTATTTGGGAGAACATTGATTTTAAACGCAATACTATATGTTCTGCAGTACAGAAATATTCTTAGCCGCAATGCCTGCCTTGAACTCGGCAACAACAAACACAATCATTCACATCCAATACAACAAATATGCACAGCCCAGTTTAATATCTGAAAAGTAAACGGAAAACATGCCGTAGCAAGCCCACAGAAGCAGATATGCACAAAATGCTTCTATCTGTCCCTTTAAAAATGCATGTGCTCTTCAAATCTTAAATATCAAATATCCATTAGTACTTTTTTATAGACAGTATCCATGGAGATTTCCATAAAATGCTTAGTCTATTTCCAGCTCTTCTCTTCTGTCTCTCTCTCTTTCTCATGGTTGTCCCCAGTGACCCTGCAGGGGAAGTTGAGGGCAGTTTGAACCCTGGTTAGGGACAACGGTCCTCCCCTGCTTTACACATCCAGTACGCTGCCTCCAGCAAGGGCAGGAACAACAACTGTCACATAGAGAGTCTTTCTGCATTTGGACAGTCACAACAGAGCACTCTCTTACTCAAAGGGCAGAGTTTATTTTAAGAGAAAGCTGAACTGATCTAATTATACATTTTTATTTTTATAATGATATAAACGGGGTTTTGTGTATGTTGCTTTTTTTTACAGGGTTTGCCTGTGCAGAAAGCTTTAAAATATTATAAACTAAATGTGAACAAGACTGTGTATTCTTAAAATGTTTCATAATATATATTACGTAATGTATAACTGTAGCGTGCTTTTTCAATATGCACGATAAGCAGTAGGATCATGGTTATAATGAAGTTCAAATCTGTAAGTTATTAAACTGGAATGGAAGGCATTCAGACTGTCAAAGTCACTGCCTCTCAGGAAATCCTTGTTATCTGAAGCACATATGACCTTTTGTAGGCTTGTCACAGCCATACATATCCAGAGTCTGAAATCTCCTATTCCATACGGTAATTGTATTTTAATATAATTACACTCTTATAAATCCCATAACATCAGAGCACGGCAATAGATTATATCTTTCTATTACGGTTCATAGGTTTTTATGTGTCACTCATGAGCCAGTTAACTAGAATACATCTCTCCCTGCAGAGCACTAGAGGGTCCAAAGGTCAATGCATTAGAAGCCTTTTTTGTCGTATTTGTCTCTATTCGTATCTCGTATTGTGTCCTATTCCCTCGCCGGATTTGCCTGGAAAAATCAATTTTCTTTCTGGGGTCATTTTAACAGTGCTTATTTTAATGCAGATTGAGTAGCTATTGCTTGCTGACTGTATAAAAAAGATAAGTGGTGGATATTTAAATTTAGTTTTCTATTATTGAAAATATGCTCTCCCTTGTAACTAAGTGACAAATTAACTCCAGAGAAGCTAAGCTCATTTACACTTTATGGGCTTTTTTTCTTACATACTACATTTGTTCATGTAATGGTTTGGTTGATCTAAATAAGACTAATTCTCTGCTCTCAGCATTTGAGTGTGCATACAAGAACTTTACTTTGGGCTATTGTAGTTACTTAGCCATTAACAGCTAATTGAGAAATGTACATTTCTGCATTGGTCTGACTGCACCGATTCTAAAAACAGCCCTAAAGGAGAATCAACTCTTATGCAGAATAAATAGCTGTTTAAATGTCTCACATTAGGCTCTGTCTGAATGAGACCTGCACCACAGTCAGGAGGGTTTTTTTTTTTAGGTTGGCCAGAAACCAATCAAAGACCTTTGTGGCTAAATTGCCATCAGTGAGTGTTTCCATGCCGTCCATAATATTTTTTCCCCCTTTTTCCTAAAAGTCCCTGTTTCCTCCCATAGCTCTGCTAATGCATCTATTCCCTCTTGCGCCATAAAACGCTCATTACATTTCATTGCTTCATTGCTCTGGAGCACCGCTGTTGCCCAATGACTGGTTCTTAATTGTTTATCTACACTTTTCTTACAGCATATACAGTAATTCTGCTAAGCAGCAAGTTTTCTGTTGCAGGAACTGCTGTAGATTTGATGGCTGCTGGAATATATGTTTGTTCGGCATGTCTGGAAAAGCCAACTGCATGGGTGATGAGACCCAGACCAAGTGGTATTTTTAACAGAGCAATAAAAGAAAACTATAGGTGAAACTGAAAAGTGTAAATATACAGTATTAACTTCATGTAATATATCTAAAAAAAATGCAAAACTCAAATGGTCCTACATTTTTTAAATATTATTAAAATATATATAAATAATTTAGTTTCATCACTTCACAGAACACAATCCCAAAACTTCTGTGGCTTATTTATATGATTTTGAGCAATTTGGAGCCGACTTTTCTTGTGCTTTTGGGTCAATAGTTGTGTACGTCTTGGAGTTCTGGCATGGAAACAGCATGCGTTTAGTACGCGCCTTACTGTTAGAGTTGTCAAAAAAAAAATAATAATATTGTGACGCTTTAAGTGCTATTGAGCGGAATCTTAAACACCTCTGATTGGCCATTGTGTTCACGCGCTCATCGGATATGTCTGTGATTGGCTACAATGATCAACGCACGGGAGTGTTTGAGAGAACACTGATGTGTTTGAAAGTGTTTTAATCAAGCGGCAACCTCCCTGTCTCTCTTTTGAAACCAACACGGAAGTGAATTAAACGGCAATTCATCAACTGGCCACTTGAGGCTGGATGCAGAAGTGAGTCAAATCTGTATCTCCCCCATGTTAAAATGCCCAACTTTACAGCAGAAAAAAACAAGTTTACAGCCTGGTGCAAAAAGTGGCTTTGGTCTATACAGCTAATTTTGCCCTTCATGACAACTGTGAAGGGGGTGAATTTTTTTATAACTCATCCGTTTAAATTATATTAAGCCTTAAATTTCTGCATAATTAAGGGTGTCCACTTTTGAGTGACAGGTGGATTCCCACTGCTGTGGTCATTAGTCATCATTAGCCGTTTGTCTGTTGTCTGTTGGCCGTCACGTTACCTCAGTTTATTGTCTGACTGTAAAAATAAATAAATTCGGGAGTGACACGCTACCAAGATGGCAACGGTCGGCCACGCCCACTTTAGGCTTCAAAAACGGTCTTCAGAAACCTACGGGTGACGTCACGGACACTACGTCCATATTTTTTTACAGTCTATGGTTTTAAAAAACATGAGCATTTGAAAGCACAAGCAGTCCGCTGATAGACGCCTGCTTTCAAACTCTCCCGTCTGTATCTGTGTAAGCGTTCAGTGAAGAGCGTCATTTATGTGTATGTACAACATGTTTTTGAAGCGCTGATCATTGTAGCCAATCACAGAGATATTTTTTTTAACATTTTTAAAATTTCAGTACCGACTTGGTACCGAAGTCAGTACTTTTTGACAACTCTACTTACTGTGCAAGTCTTGCTGCCTGTCTTTGCAAGTCTTGCTGCAGGTCTTTTGCAGTCACTCGAGGGTTTTTCTGAATCTGCCTTCTCAGAAATCTGGTTGCAGCCGTTGATAGCTTCCTTTTTCTGCCCCATCCAGGTAGTGCAACCACTGTTCCTTTAACTTTGAACTTAGAATCTATGCTTCCAACAGTCTCTAGAAACATTTGCCTTCGCTTTTGTATCCTGTTCCTTGTTTGTAAAGAGTGACGATATATTATCTTAACTTTTTGGACCATTCTTTTGACTTTATATTTCATATTTCTAACATGCAGTCAAAAGTGACACTCAACAAACCTAGCCAGTTCAGATATTTCATGTGTTGTAGCTCAAGCACACCTGGTGCAACTAATGAAGCCCTTGATTAGTTGTATCAGGTGTGCTTGAGCAGATTTGTGCTGTTGTGAGGGATTCTATTCAGGGGGTTGAATAGTTTTGAGACTGCAGAAGTCATTAAAAATTGCATTTACAGTTGAATTTGGGGAAACCACTTGAAACATTTGTTGTGTTGAGGTATTTCAATTACTTTTGTTAAATTTTTTCATAGTAGACAGCTGAAAGCTTGTAAATTTTTCCAATAAACCTTATGTGCAATGGTGGTTGAATCGTTTGATTACAACTGTGTGTATATATATATTCATTTCTCATTATTTTGGTATTTCCTTTTTTTATGTTATACTCATGACGTGCAATTTTCCAGACATTTTAAATAAAACAACTACAGCTAATCCAGTGAATCCCAGTTTGACGGATCAAAAAGACCAAAAAATCTGTTCTCTCACATAAAGCCAAGCAGAGCACCTTTCTCTCTCATGGCCTTTTCTTGGTAATTTATGTCTTGGCTCTGGGAGGACAGCCAATCGATTCTGCTCAGTTTTCACAGTAAAACACCATTCTGCATCCTCCATTCCCAACGTCTCATTCTCAGTCTGGTGATGAAGGGCACCTTCTCTGCTGTTACGCATGAGAGTATCATATTTAACCCAAGACACTCAAGCAAACAGAAAATGTTCTGCTGTGTTGGTTTCTTACATTGCCATGCTTACTAGCCTTCAGTACCTGTAGATGATTAGCCCTCTTGGTTGGGAGGTTTGCGGTCATGATTAATCGTCGAAGACCTTTTGCCGTTGCTGTGTTTGTTTAGCTGGTTAATCTTGAGCATATCTCTCAGTCAGTTCCTCTGCTGCCCCTCTGACTTGAGGAAATGTCACACGCTATCATGAATAAGAGATGAGTGTCGGTCACAGAAGTGCCCCAGGTGGCTTCCAGTCCCTCTCCTCCACTCGAAAGCCTCCTGCCACCACCTCTGACTGCTAACATTGTGTGTTTCTGTGCTGACAGGTGTATTCTTATACGCTTTATTGTTTTGTGTGTGTACTTTCGTGGCTCCTAATAATGTATTCTGCATAATCCTGTAATTACTGTGTATAATTACAGTGCATATCTTTACCCTCCGCTGTCATATAGTCCACATAGCTTCCTCTCAAACTCATCAGTATTCCCTCTTTATAATGCCACCATTCTTGCTTTGTTCTGTAATTATTTACTCACGCTCATGTTGTTCCAAATCCATGAAGTAAACTATTTTGTCTACTGTATATAAATGAAAGTCATTGGGATCCAATAAAATTTTGGATGCTTTCATTTAATGAAAAAAACAAGCAAACATCGAGACCTTTTTCAGAATGCCTTCTTTAATGTTCCACAGAAGAAAGAAAGTCATGCAGGTTTGGAACAACGTAAGGTTGACAGAATGATGAGAGAATGTTCATTTTTAGGTGAGCTATTTCTTTAAATCTGCTGCCTTGGCAAAGGAAATCAGAATTACAACAGTTAAACAAGCCGTTTATTCTCTAAATGAATGCTTATCTCGCACAGGCGGCCTTGTTAATTCATTTGGAGTTACAGAAATGGGAAATGTTCTTGAGAGAACAAGTGCGAGTGCTGCAGTTATTTAGCAATAGATGAGGCTGTTTCTTAGTCTGCCTTTCAGAGTCTGTTATTGACTGTACTGAACACACTGCTGTTCAGTTGAACGCTTTCAGAAGAATTAGGTCTCGTGGACTAAATGAGACCGTAGATGATCTGAAAGTTTCACATATGAAAGGAAATAGTCATTGGAGCGAGAGGGAGAGTGTTTAATGTTCTGTGTAATGAATGCTGAGCTTTGTGTGACCTTGTTTGAAAAGAGGTTTGCGACCTCTTTCTCATCCATCAGATAGTGTGCTCTTTACAAAAAATCTCATGCAAACATGCACACAGTTGTAGAATATCTTTGTATGTGGTTTACTAAGCTATACATGCAATATATATATATATATATATATATATATATATATATATATATATATATATATATATATATATATATATATATATATATATATATATATATATAGTGGAGTTTTACCTTTGCTATTTGAGCAGATAGGAACAATAAAATATATTTCATGTAATCTCTCTCATTCACCACTATAGAAGTTTACCCAACTATGATGACTTCCGCTTCTGAGAAACCCGGAAATGTGAAAAGGGTCAATAATTCAGCACCAAATTAGCAAATTTCAATGATTTCTGCAAGATAATGAGACACTAAAGACTGGAGTAATGACTCCTGCAAATTCAGCTTTGCCATCACAGGAATTAACTGCATGTGAAATACAGTATATTAAAATAGAAAACAATGCTTGGTGAGCAAAATACTCGTCTTTAAAAAATACTGCACTTGTATACTGTATATATACAGTAGTGGCCAAAAGTGTCCAGCCTAGGAAAATGTACATCTTTACTCTTTATTCAAATTATTCAATCGTGTTAAAGATTTTGTAAGCATATTGCATATTTGTGCTTGGAGTCAATTGTTTTATTTGTGATAATGCAATGGAAAATGCAAAATTGTGTGGGCATAATTTTTGGCTGGGCTCTCATACAAAGAAATTATAAACACTTGCAAAAACAAGAGAAAACCAACGAAAAATTAATAACTGATTATGGTGTATATGTATGTTTTTCCTGTGAGCTTTTTGTTTTTCTATTCATTGCTTTTGCATAGTAAAATAAAACCTTTACCCCCTTTTTGCCAAATAATTTCAAGCAATTTTGCCATGCATTAACAAACATTTGTGGAAAAAAAATGGGTCGTTCTGAAGAGCTTAGTGAATTAAAGCATGGCACTGTGATAGGATGCCACCTTTGCACTAAGTCAGTCCATGAAATTTCATCCCGGCTAGATATTCCATGGTCAACTGTAAGTGGTATTATTGTAAAGTGGAAGCATCAGGAACAGCAGCAACTCAGCCACAAGGAACAGAACGGGGTCACCAAGTGCTGAGGCACATGGTGTGTAAAAGTCGCCAACAGTCTGCTGATTCCATAGCTAAAGATTTCAAAACTTGCACTGGCATTAATATCAGCTCCAAAAACGGCGCGGCGGGAGCTTCATGGAATGGGTTTCCATGACCGAGCAGCGGCATGCAAGCCTCACATCACAAAGTACAATGTCAAGCGTCGGATGGAGTGGGGTAAAGCACGCCGCCACTGGACTCTAGAGAAGTGTTCTCTGGAGTGACGAATCACGCTTCTCTGTTTGGCAGTCTGATGGGCGAGTCTGGGTTTGGCAGATGCCAGGAGAACATTGCCTTGACTGCATTGTGCCAACTATAAAGTTTGGTGGATAAATGGTATGGGGCTGTTTTTCAGGGGTTGGACCCAACTCAATATCTATGTGTTTAGAATGCGATGTCATTAAAGAATATAGGCTATATTCAAATAGAATTTGTGAATTGAAATTTTATATAGTAAAGTAATTATATATATATGTAAATTAGTATTAGACTGATATATATGGTTCTGACGGGTATGGCAATGTTACATAACTGGTTTGGGTAATATTCATTTTGATGGACTGGCCAAGAATTTCATTACTGACAAACATGCTGCCGAGGACCTACAAACAGCTGACTAGCAGACAGTGATTGACGGAGTTGCTAATTTTTTTATGCTGTAACGTCAATGCGACGACAGTACTGTCCTTCACCATTTACATCATTCTCAGCAAACCAAAGGTCTCTTGTGCCCCGGCAGGTGATTTAGTGTCCAGAGCCATGCATCACCTCCAGCCTCTGAGCATAAAGAACCACAGCAACGGCACTCCGCTCCCTCAGAAGAGCAGCCTGATCCACTGGGAGCCCGAGGCTTTATATACGCTCTGCTACTTCATGCACTGCCCTCAGATGGAGTGGGAGAACCCCAACGTAGAGCCCTCCAAAGTCACCTTACAGACCGAGAGGTGAGGGGACTTCCATTGTGCCTACTGTAGGCGTTGCAAAGTGTCTGGGTATTTTTGTTAGGGTGGTTTCTGATTGATGCATTCGCTCATGGTACTTACCTTAAGCCAAGTAGTCGTTTATTCAACTTGACACTATAATATGATGAAATGCAGAGGAGTATAAATGTGAAATACAGTGCAACAGACTGCAAGGCAAAGGTAATGCAATGAAACATTGCCACGTTATGAATAAATGCAGAGTAGATTACACACTTCCTGTATCTGCTGGAAAATGATAAAGTCATTTTAAAAGATATTAAATAAGTGAACATTTTATTCATTTGGTAAATGTTTTACTTGTTTGGTATAGAAATTATCAGGATCCATTGTGTTGCTCAACTGCTTATAAGAAAATAAAACAAATAATTTTCATCTTCCAAGGTCATGAAAATGTCTTTTGTTAGTTGAGCTGCATAAATCAGCTGCTGTGATATTAAATCTAGCTTTTTTCTCTCTGAGAAATAGGTATTTAAAGACCAGTGTTGTTATCAATAATTAAAACTAAATGGTAAGAAACATGTTTTGTTAATTGAAACATAGCTGAAATAAAATAAAAGATAAATATTAAGTGAAAAACTAAAAACATTAGAAATGTTGCCTTGGTTAATGAAATCAGTTTCAGTTGAAGTAGGCTACTAAAATTAATAACTGAAATATAGTTTGAAATTGAAATAAAAATAGTTAAATTGAAAAAAATATATATATATATTTTTTTAAAAGTTCATAAAAGCACAAATAAAATCACTAAAAATGTAACTAAAATTAAAATGAAAGCTGGAAAAAGTACAAATAAAATTAATAATGCTATAAATAATGCTAAAATAACAAGTATGTATTTGTTAGAGAACAGTAATCTCATTTTGTCTCCCCCTGCAGGCCGTTTCTAGTACTGCCTCCTCTGATGGAGTGGATCAGAGTGGCTTTGGCACACACAGAGCACCGCCGCAGCTTTTCAGTGGATAGCGATGATGTTCGGCAGGCGGCCAGACTCCTGCTGCCCGGGGTGGATTGTGAACCCCGCCAGCTGAAGTAAGCGTGATGCCATTAAATTAACATCCAGCTACCAGATATTGCTACCCATCATGAGTGAAATGAAAACGGCTCATAAACAGTCTGTACAGGGAAAACAAGCTTAGTCAACCTCACACACGCCCTTCATTGCACCATAACTGCTGCTTTATTGCTATTAAGCCAAGTGTTGCAATGAAAGATTCACACTTACATGAATATTTAACTTGGAATGTGTGACTCAAGCTTTTTTGCTGAGGGTTAAGACATCAGAAAGATGTTTTTGTGTGTGTGCCACAGGACGGATGACTGTTTCTGCGTGTCACGTAAGCTGGACGCTGCCTCCACTGAGGCTAAGTTCCTGCAGGACTTGGGCTTCCGCATGCTCAACTGCGGCCGCACTGACCTTGTCAACCAGGCCATCAACTTACTTGGGCCCGGTGGGATCAACAGTATGAGTGAACAGGTTAGAATGAGTATCAC
This sequence comes from Scardinius erythrophthalmus, assembly GCF_964197995.2. Lineage (NCBI taxonomy): Eukaryota > Metazoa > Chordata > Actinopteri > Cypriniformes > Leuciscidae > Scardinius > Scardinius erythrophthalmus. The sequence goes on from NC_138228.1 coordinate 12,859,675, forward strand.
GTGTTTTCAATCCAACACTAATGATAACAGACACGTTCATAAATACAAGTACAAAAATGGCATTAAGTTTATTTTAATCAGTATGGTAGGGTAGGTGTTGTTGACTTCTTGATAACCACATTATTATGATTCGTCCATGTGGGAACACCTTCCTATAATATTCAAAACTTGAATATATATTAAAAAAATTGTATTAATACTTTTATTCAGCAAGGACGTGATAAATTGATCAAAATACATTTGCATTGTTACAGCTTTTATATTTCATAAACTTTCTTCCCAACAAAGAATCCTGAAATAAATTGATCACAGTTTCCACAAAGATATTAAGCAGCACAATTGTTTTTAAAATGAATAATAATAAGAAATGTTCCTTGAGCACCAAATCAGCATATTAGAATAATTTCTGAAGGATCATGTGATGCTTAAGACTGAAATAATGAGGAATCATAGGAATAAAGTACAATTTACAAATATATTTAAAAATTACTTTAAATTGTAATAGTATTTCATTATATTTACTGTACTTTTGATCAAATAAATGTATCACCAATGTTAAGTGTGACAATAAAAGACAATGAAAATCAATACATATTTCCTCAATTAAATAATTGGCTTTTTGGCTAATTCTTAAAATTGTCTGGAAAATATTTTTTAATTTTATATCAACTTTTATTGAATTGATCTAAAATTAACTAACTTTTTTTTTTTTTTTACAAAACTATTTGCAGATTTGTTTTCTTTTAAAAACATTCTCTGTCGGTAGAATAAAATAATCACAATTCATTTAAATTTAATTAATGTAATTATAAATAATTATATATATATATATATATATATATATATATATATAATTATATATAATATTTATTTAATATCCTAGATTTACATGCATGTTGACCTTGACAGCCCTAAAAAAACCCACATTTTGCAAACTGTCTCCTGGGGGTTTGAAAAACTGTGGTAAGTGATTGTGTGTTGTAATGGTCTTTGCCTGGTCTTATAACCTAAAGTTTGCAGATTCAGACTCCTGAAGCGGTTTGTTCATGAGGCAAAATCACCAGTAAAAATGCAGGTGCAATTCCAGGTGCAAAAATGTAAATGGATAAAAGCAACTAAATGTAGATAAATGTGTAAGCCAGAAGGTTGCAGACTTTAAGAGCTTGCACACATTACTAGATTTTCCCTATATGGAGGCCCAGAAAGAAAAAGTGTTTTGACGGTTGACTAAATTAATCAGAGCCAGCTTTTAGGAAACATCCCAGTGCTCTTTCCATTACTGATTGCTTTGCTCCATTTTTGACCTCAGGGAGTGGAAACATTTGCCATTACATTTGTTTCTTAGCTAGTTCACTTGTTATCTGCTTTTCCAACTCTTGATTTGAGTGGCATTAAGCTTTTCCAGTAGATTAGTTATCAGGACAAGAAGACTCTTTTAGAGTTGGAATTTCGTCAATATAAAATAGAGCAATGTATTTGAATGAATCCTGCATAACAATATGGTCAAGTTGCATTCTGTCATAATACTCCACAATCAGAAGATACGTCTGGTGTATGCTCAGTGTGGTCTTCTGTGTTTTCCAGGGCATGACCCCTCTGATGTATGCGTGTGTCCGCGGTGACGAAGCCATGGTTCAGATGCTGCTAGATGCAGGAGCTGACATCAACAGTGAGGTTTGTGACTACATCTCTGCTGTGTTCTTATATACACATTATGTACACTCATCCTGCTCGTCGTGTAGTTTCATTTGTAGTGTTTGTGTTTTCTGTGTTGTGGCACAACAGGAGAAAACTCAGACTTCTTTGCATGCCCATCAGGGATTCGTCAGGGTACAGTTCTGCTTTTTGTTGGAAGTCACTGTCACTAGGTGTTGTTTTGCCATACACGGCCCTAGAATCTAGTACAGACAGATTTCTCAGTAATACACACACTGAGTATTTGTTTCTATTTACAGCAACGTCTCAGAGATGGGTTTTTTTTAGCAGAAGTCATAGTTTTAGTCACCTGTAGCAGAGACATAATATTGTTTGCAGCTGTGTCATAAAAATGTGAAGAGTTTATTGACGTTTGCTATGAATCGGGTGCTGTATTCCCTCTCGCAAAGCCTTACACCTTTAGAAACATCTCACAAGACTTTTGACTTGTTTGTATAGAAAATAAGGCAACATACTAATGTTATGAAGTTAACCTTCAATTTTTAAACTTAAGAATATATATATATACATAAATTGACTCACAATTTGAATGGAAGATTATCTGACCATCTGTACAAAGGGGATCATGATCATGAATCAATATCACAGTTTTGCTTAAAGGTTGTATCAGTGATTTCAGACCCAAAATGTTTTTTATCACATTCATCTAATCTTTCCTAATGATCCACTAGCTGCCCACCCCATAAGCATGCCGTCAAAAAAACGCGTCTCTGTAGGCAGCCTAGGCTCTGAGATCTGCACACAAAAACAATTGGGTTCACCAACCACTCAAAACCAAAACAAATAGTGTTCCAACCAATCACCGACAGGGGGAGGGTGTTGTGAGGTTTTGAGCCAGCTTCTTCTTCAGCTCCGACTTCGCGTGCAGCCGTGCACGAGCACAAAACCTCACAACACCCTCCCCCTGTCGGTGATTGGTTGGAACACTATTTGTTTTGGTTTTGAGTGGTTGGTGAACCCAATTGTTTTTGTGTGCAGATCTCAGAGCCTAGGCTGCCTACAGAGACGCGTTTTTTTGACGGCATGCTTATGGGGCGGGCAGCTAGCGGATCGTTAGGAAAGATTAGATTAATGTGATCTTTTTTTTTTTTGGCCCTGAAATCACTGATACAACCTTTAATGCTAGGGTAGGCAATTTCAGAGAGAATAGCAATAGCAAGCTAGCTTTGAAAGTATAGGATCCCACCCTCCCTGAGCGTCTCTGAAGCCACGCCTCCTTCAAAACACGTGAACACACTCAGCCAGAGCAAAGTCAGCAAAGCGTCACGAGAGATGCCGTTAAATTAACTCATGTCTCAAAGCACATAATTACAATAATAATGAACGTAAACAACTTACAGAGCTCTGACTTGTACCTCCTGACTGCTGCAGATTCATTTTGGCGTTGATTCGAACCGAATGCGATGATTGGACAAACATTTTTTTGGTCCTGAGACTTCCATAGAAGACCACTTCTATTATTGGTTGCTATCAGGATGTGAAGAGAGATTCAAACAGTATAACACTGTAACAGTAACAGTATTTATGAAAAACATTGCCTACCCCTAGCTTTAATTGATGAAAGATCTAAAATAGTGTACAATCGTAAATATTTCTTCTTCCTTAAACTTCTTAATTTTTTTTTTTAATTTGTCAAAATCCTAAAGCAAAGATCAATGTTAATTTTCTAGTTTTAATGAACACAATCCCAGTTTTTCAAAGTGGTTTCTGACATGTGGACTTCACTATATAGATACTGCCTTTCAAATGCTCACCAAGGCTGCATTTATTTTATTAAAAAAAACATAATATTGTGAAATAGTTTTAAGGCCCGTTCACACCAATAATGATAACTATAACAATAACTATATTAGCATCCGCGCCAATGAATGATAACATTCTATTTATTATAAGCACGCACTACAGTTTTGTCATTCATCAGCTGGAGAAACGTTCTGAAAGTAATTGCAATGATATCATTCCATCATTATCATTATAGTTATGGTGTGGACTCTGCTGTTCTTTAAATTTTTTTTTTTTTTTTTAACTATACCTTTATCATCCTTTGTGAGAATGGGCCTTTATAATTTAAAATATCTTATAAACTATTTTTTTTTATTCCTGTGATAGGAAGGCAGAATTTTCAACAGCAATTATTGATAATAATATTAATATTGACAATATTATTATTATTATTATTATTATCAATGTCTTCTATTATCATAAATCATTCTAATATGATGACATGGGGCTCAAGAAGCATTTCTTATTATTGTCAGTGTTAAAAAACAGTTGCTGCTTAATATTTCTATGGAAACCATGATAATTTTTTCCAGGATTCTTTGATGAATAGAAAGTTCTAAAGAAAAGCATTCATTTGAAATAGAAACCTTTTGTAACATTATAACTGTAACGTCTTTACTGTCACTTTTGATCAATATAATGCATCCATGCTGAATAAAAGTATTAATTTCTTTAAAAAAACAAAATCTTGCTGAACCCAAACTTTTGAATGATAGTGTATATACAGTATATGTGTGTATATGCTGTATATGAATATGCTGTGCAGGCAGCTCCTATAAAGTGGCAAAAAGGTCAAAGCTCCTCTCCTATCTCCATATTTTCAGCTGAGCGCAGCGTCTCTGCGCTTTTCCCAGGACAGGTTTTTAAAGGTCTCCATCTCTCTCATTTGTGCCCTGCTCTGTCCCCTGTACCTCCCGTAGGTGCCAAACACAGTGCAAAAGTACCCCTCAGTCTTCCCAGAGACCCGGCAGGCTACGCCTCTCACCTTCGCCATACTTCACCAGCACATCCCCGTGGTGCAGGTAGTGACCTCTCTCTCCCACCCGTCCTTTCGGCAGATTTTTGAGCCAAACAACTGAGTCAGGATAAAAGTCCTGTAGCGTATGCTTCAGTTTTCTCCTGAAAACCTTGTCTGCATGAATTGGAGTGCTTGGTGCTCTCTCATTTTATGATTAAGTCATACAACCATTATGATTCATTATGTGTTTGCTTATTTCACTGTCATTGTCTCTTGGCTGAGCTAATGCTTCTTATTAAAGGGATAGTTCACCCAAAAATGAACTTTTACTCACTCTTATGCCGTTACAAACCCATAAGACTTTCATTCATCTTCAAAACACAAAATCTATTTACCCATAACACTGATGATTCAAGTCTTCCGAAGAGAAACGATCACTTTATGATGAACAGATTTAATTTAGGTTTTTATACATATGTATAAAATGCACTAAAGTGTGTAAGTTAACAGATCAACATTTACAGTGCAATGCATAAGTTAATACACCCATGCTAAAGTTGACTAAAAAGAGGAATAAAAAATCATATTTTGGAAATTGAACTTAATGCCTTAATTTAAAAAATTTGGAAAAATCCAACCTTTTAGGACACCAATTTTCTTTGTGAATGAATAATGTATCGTAAATAAATAAATGTTCTTCCTTAAAATACATGGTGCATAAGTTTGGACACCCCTATGTTAAATTCCCATAGAGGCAGGCAGATTTTTATTTTTAAGTATTTTTTTATTATTTTTTTAGGATACTATGCATCCTGATAAAGTTCCCTTGGCCTTTGGAATTAAAATAGCCCCACATCATCACATAGCCTTCACCATACCTAGAGATTGGCATGGTTTTATTTCAGTTAGCCTAAAAGCTGGTTTGATTTGCATTGAGAGATGATCTTATGGAAAGTACCTCATGCCAATCTCTAGGTATGGTGAAGGCTATGTGATGATGTGGGGCTATTTTAATTCCAAAGGCCAAGGGAACTTTATCAGGATGCATAGTATCCTAAAAATTAATAAAAAAAAAATACTTGAAAATAAAAATCTGCCTGCCTCTATGGGAATTTAACATAGGGGTGTACACACTTATGCACCCTGTATTTTAAGGAAGAACATTTATTTATTTACGATACATTATTCATTCACAAAGAAAATTGGTGTCCTAAAAGGTTGGATTTTTTCCTAATTTTTTAAATTAAGGCATTAAGTTCAATTTCCAAAATATTTTATTCCTCTTTTTAGTCAACTTTAGCATGGGTGTCTAAACTTATGCATTGCACTGTATATGTGTATGAAAACCTAAATTAAACCAGTTTATTTTATAAAGCGATCGTGTCTCTACAGAAGACTAGGATTAAAGTGTTCAATTCATATGGATTTCTTTAATGATCTCTTTATGAACACTTTGTACCGCTAAGATTTGGGTGAATAGACTTTCAACAGAGGGACAGAAATTCTGTCATTAAAATATCTTAATTTGTGTTCTGAAGGTTTGGAACGAAATGAGTAATTGATGACAGAATTTCCTTTTTTTGAGTGAACTAACCCTTTAATCTCAGCGGAAAGTTGATAAACTAGTTAAAACCTCTCTCTTTCCTTTTATCTCAGCTCCTGCTGGACGCTGGAGCTAACGTGGAGGGCTCTCTGCAGGACGGGATGGAGAACTACACCGAGACGCCTTTGCAGTTAGCTTCCGCTGCAGGTAAGAAAGCTCACACTGCAGACTGCGGACAACAGCGCCACTTCCTTCTCCAATTACTGAATTAGGCCACAAGAGAAGACTCAGCAGTTTGTTTGCTGTAGGAAACTTTGAGCTGGTCAGTCTGCTTTTGGAGAGAGGAGCAGACCCCATGGTCGGGACCATGTACCGCAACGGCATCTCCACCGCACCACAAGGGGACATGAACTCCTACAGCCTGGCTGCTGCGCATGGACACAGGTAACACGCACACACACACCAGTCAAATACACACACACGCACACAGTCTCGTAATTTATTAATAAAACCTGCAAAATCGTATCATCCTCGTGCTGCAGGAACGTGTTCTGCAAGCTTCTGTCGCAGTCGGAAAAGGGGAAGGCGGATGTTCTCTCTCTGCAGGAGATCTTGGCTGAGGGATCAGAGATGGAAGAGAGGAATTCCCTCAAGATTGAAGCATCCCGCACAGGGAAAGCCAAACTCAAAGCTCTAAGAGAGGCGATGTATCACAGCTCTGAACATGGTTATGTCGACATCACATTGGACATCAGAAGTCTAGGTCAGTGCTCTTATAGTATCTACAGTAATAAAATAATGGTATTACAATCTTAAGTTAGAATTTACACAGTGCTAATGCTTACAGTACAAGTAGCTTAAGGTTATGAATAGCTTGTTAAGGTGTGCTATTGCTTTACTAAACAATTAGACTATTTTGGACAAGAATTGGCAATAAAACTGGCACTATTTGCATGGACCTGCATTGAAGGAGGGACCCAAGTTATATCTGGACACCAGAATATTTGGGCTTTTTTGGCTTGTGCCAAAAGAATTTGCATAGGCAAGCACTACAGATATTTTATTAATAAAATGTAAAAATGTACATACAGTACACTCCCATTGAAAAGGTGTTGTTTTTTTAAAGAAATTAATCATTTTATTAAGCAAATGTGCATTATATTGAACAAAAGTGACAATACAGAGACATTTGATATCTTACAAAATATTTCTTCTTCAAATAAATACTTTATTGTGGTTTCCTAAAAAATATTAAGCAGTACATATGTTTTCAACAATGGTAATAATAAGAAATGCTTCTTCCACACCAACTCAGCATACAGGTGAAACTCGAAAAATTTGTTATAATTTTATGATTATGGCTTACAGCTTATGATAATTTTAAAAATTTGGGGAATTTGGGGTTTTCATGAGCTATAAGCCATAATCATCAAAATTATAACAAAGAAAGGCTTGAAATATCTCACTTTGCGTGTAATGAGTCTATATAATATATTAGTTTCACCTTTTAAGTTGAATTACTGAAATAAATTAACCTTTGCACGATATTCAAATTTTTCGAGTTTCACCTGTATTAGAATGATATCTGAAGCATCATGTGACACTGAAGACTGATGCTGGAAATTTAGCTTTGACTTCACAGGAATAAATTATATTTTAAAATATATTAAAATAGAAAACAGTTATTTTAAATTGTGATAATATTTCACATTATTACCGTATTTTTGTAAATGCAGTCTTGATGAACATAAGAGACTTCTTTCAAAAATATTTCCAACCACAATTTTGCCATAAATCAAAGTCAACTCCAACTTAGTCAACTTAGAAAGGTGATTGTCATGTATTGTGTGTGTATCAGGCGTGCCTTGGACGCTGCACACCTGGCTGGAGTCCCTGCGAACTTGTTTCCTGCAGCACCGGCGGCCGCTGATCCAGGGTCTGCTGAAAGAGTTCAGCTCTATTGAAGAGGAGGAGTACACAGAGGAACTCATAACACACGGCCTCCCACTCATGTTCCAGATCCTGCGTGCCAGCAAGGTGAACTAACACACAAGCAAAACTTTCAAGCAAAAATTTCTACATTTGACCTCATATTTCTTCATCTTGAAACATGGTTATTATAGTTTTAAAATGTCACTAGGTTTATTTCTTTATTTTCTTTGAATTTTGGTTTTAAATTTCAGTTCACAGTATACACATAGTGGTTCATAAATACAGGTTAAACTTGAAAAATTAGATTATCGTGCAAAAGCTAATTTTTTTCAGGAATTCAACTTAAAAGGTGAAACTAATATATTATATAGACTCATTACATGCAAAGTGAGATATTTCAAGCCTTTATTTGATATAATTTTGATGATTATGGCTTACAGCTTATGAAAACCCCAAATTCAAAATCTCAGAAATTTTGAACATTTTCATAAGCTGTAAGCCATAATCATCAAAATTATAACAAATAAAGGCTTGAAATATCTCACTTTGCATGTAATGAGTCTATATAATATTTTAGTTTCACCTTTTAAGTTACTGAAATACATGAACTTTTGCACGATATTCAAATTTTTCGAGTTTCACCTGTAGTTTTTCATTCATTTCATTTTTGTTTGAGCCCAATTGTAACAACTAAGCTAGATTTCTTCCATGTTGCACAGACTGCAGTGCTAATTTTTTTTTTTTAAGTTATAGTTAATATTGCATTGAAGATTTATAGTTTTATTTTTATTTTAACTAATTAAATTCATTTTCACTTCCAGTTTTCTTCTTCATAATTTTGCTCTGTGTTGTTATGGTTAACTAAAACTACTGAAAATCATTCATTGAAATAAAGCTAAAATATATAAATATTAGATGAAAAACAAAACAAAAACTTGAAAAAATAAAAATGTAATATGTTGCCTTGTCAACGAACTGAAATAAAATAAGTTTTAGTTGAAGGACTAAAATTACTACAACTGATTTAAAAAAAATATATATATTTAAAAAAACGAATAAAAATTACAAAATCGCATAACAAAATTACTAAAAAAGTTAAAATAAAATCCAATTCAAAATATTAATACATACTATGATAGTATATTAATAATGCCAAAATAACACTGATTTTACCACTGTATTTAACATTGAAAATACCTTATTTGGCAGACACATTCATTCAGAGCATGTTGTCAGTATGTGAAATCCTTGGGAATCAAACCTGTGATCTTGGTGTTGCTAGTAGCTTGCCTGAGATATACTGTATGATTACTTCTCTCAAAATCTTTAGAGTCCAGAACCCTGGGGAACACATTGGTTCTTCAAAACAGGAAGTGAAGGCAGAAACTCACATAATTTGAATTGGGCGTTCTGTTGACGTCCTCCCACAGTGTTATGTAATAGTGAGCTTTGCTTTGAAACCTAGGGTGCTAAAAAGAATCCTTAGACACTGACCATTATATCTACTTCACATCAATATCGACTCCCCCTACAGCATATTAGACAGTACAGGAAGTAAAGATAAACATGGACTTCCTTCCACTGGGGCAACAGTAGGTGTATGTGTGAGTGTGTTTGTCAAGGTTGATCTATGGTGGAGTCAAGGAACCTTCCTCTGAACCCTGCAGGGATGACTGACAGATTCCGCTCCCTGCTCAACCTTCACAAATAATGTGTGTCTGCTTGTTAGTACAAAGAGTGAGAGACCAAGAGAAGAAACTGTGGAGTGAGAGAGAGAGGAAATAGTGGTGCTGTGCTGACAGCAGGTGATTTGTAGAGACAGAAGCAGGCCGGGTGAGAGAAATGTCAAGTTGATGAGGAACCTTTAACAATCTTTCAGAGAAGCTGATCGCTCAAACTGCCGAGGGAGCGATCTGACAGGGATTTAAGCATCTTCCTGCACGCAACGCACTCGTCTCACCTCTATAACAAAGTACCGATCCCAAAAAACACCATGCATTGATACTTCTCAATAACAGATGCTGTGATTTTGCTATGCAAGATCACACATATACATTGCTAACACCCTCAAGCTAGTCAAAATGTTTTGTTTTCTAATGGGACTTGATGAGAGGGGTCTTACACTTTACTCTTTCCCATGGTTTGCAGAATGAAGTTATTAGTCAGCAGCTGGCTGTTTTATTTACTCAGTGCTACGGGCCGTATCCGATCCCCAAACTCACCGAGATCAAGAGGAAACAGACGTCAAGACTGGGTATGTAGCACCAGATATCAGGTTGTGCCGTGCTCTCTGTAAAATACAATCAACTTCAAGCTTTTTATGACCAGAACAAATGTATCTTTTTGAATTAAACTGAGCACTCTCAAATGTCAAGTGAAAATGTCATTTGTGGGTGGTTCTGCCATTAAAAAAATATTTTTAAATGCAAGTTGAAGGGATTGTTCACACAAAAATGAGAATTCTGTCATCATTTTCTCACCCTCATGTCATTCCATACCGTGTGACTTTATTTCTTTTGTGGAGCACAAAAGGAGGCATTCTAAAGGATCTATCGCAATTAAATACAGTTTTTATGTTACCATCTGCATTATAATTTTGTTCAGTTTTGCTATGGTTAAAAAAAAAGAAAACCAATAAAAGTGATTTCCGTTAATATGAATAAAACTGAAACAAAATATAAATATTAGATGAAAAACTTAAAAATGTTAAAAAATAGTTGCCTTGGCAAGCTGATATAAAAGGTTTTAGTTGAATTAAAAACTGAAAAAAAAAAAAATATATATATATATATATATATATAAATGGTAAAAGAACATGTCCTGCAATTAAAAAAAAGGAGTGACGAACAGACCAAAATTGAAATTGTTCACTCATTGAGACTACTTTTGTGAATTGGATCAAACAATTCATTCAAAAGATCTGACTCAAGAGAACAATGCATTCACAGAACAAACTTTACTCGTGCATATATTGCAAGGAGATCTAGGGCTGATTTTGAGTAAAAAGAGACTTAAATTTCAGTTTCTGGCATTTATAATGCACAATTCACTTTGTCTACTTTTGTGGTGCTTTTGCATCTTTAAAAGCTCCATTCCCCTTTCCCTATTCTTTGTAACTGGATGAAAAAAACAACCAGCGCTTTCTTGAAAGCATTCTCGTTTTATGTTCCACAGCAGAAAGAAAGTAATATAGGTTTGGAACATTGTGAGAACTGAGAAGTAAATGATGACAGAATTTTCATTTTTGTTTGCACACTTTGAGCTCTATTGACAGCGACTGTGGCATGCTGTTGATTTCCGCAGATGTCAATTGCGACTAGTAAGAATGCATCTGTGATATGTTTGTGTGTCAGATCCTCATTTTCTAAACAACAAGGAGATGTCAGATGTGACCTTCCTGGTGGAGGGCAAGCCATTCTACGCTCACAAAGTTTTGCTCTTCACCGCCTCCAACAGGTCAGTTGATGCACTGCATCCAACTGAAAGGAATCACTGTATAATTGCATGCAGTGACGTTTAACTTGTGTTTTGTTGTTTGAATTACAGTACCTTATTAATGACACAGATATGAGGCATAATAACAGCTTATTTTCCTTTATATTTACTCTGTATAGAGTATGCTATGTTTATCATTGTTTTAACTTCTCCTTCTTATACCCAAGGTTTAAATTACTTCTAGCAAACAGACCAGCTGCTGAGAACACCTGTATCGAAATCAGCCATGTCAAATACAATGTATTTCAGGTACAGTCTGGCTCTTACACTAATGCTCTGAAAAGTATTGTTATTGTTTTGGTAACTTTTATCGAGAGTGAAAGCTCATTTTTATATTGTGGTCTGTTGCGTCTGACTGATGCATTCCCTTATACTGATGCTTTCCCTTATAGCTGGTGATGCAGTATCTGTACTTTGGTGGAACGGATTCACTTCACATCAGAAACACTGAGGTTATGGATGTAAGTATTATTAATTCCATTTCAGTCCTTATGTTATCTAGAATTTTTATATTTAAAGGTAGGGTTGGCAATTTTCGGAGAGGCTAGCAATAGCGAGCTAGCTTTGAAAGCATAGGATCCCACCCTCCCTTCAGAGCGTCCTTCTAAACACATTAACACGTACAACAGGGAGCAAACAAAAGTGTCACTTTTCAAGAGATCGTGTTAAACTACCTCATGTCTCAAAGTGCATAACATTACAATAATAATGAACATAAACAACTTACAGAGCACTGACCTGTACCACCTGACTGCTGCGGATTCATTTCGGCATTGATAATTTTGACATTATAACGCATAAATTTGAGTCACGAACCACTGTGAGTATAACGTCACGGGTTTCCATCTTTTCCAAATTACAGTAGTTATGGCGTAAGCTTGTTGTTTTGGTTCAGGCTGGGTGACTGACATCTAACTCTGCATAGCATAAAACACGCTAATAACGTGTGATGTCTGCGCGTGTAGGGTGCGTGGAGGTATGGAAATACATATGTTGGCAGGCAGGTATGACATTCAGACCGAATGCAATTATTGGACGAACATTTTATGGTCCTACACCTTCCACAGACGATATATACATATAAATACATTTAGACCACTTAACTTAGTGATTGCTATCAGGACGTGAAGAGTCTTTCAACCAGCATAACAAAAAAAAATCAGATTTTACTGTGTATAATATATGTACAGTGTTCAATATATTTAAAATTTTTATTTTATTCCTGTGATGGCAAAGTTAAATTTCAGCAGCTATTACTGCAGTTACTTGAGAATCATTATTACCAATGTTGAAACAGTTGTGCTGCTTAATATTTTTTAGTGGAAACCATGAATCTTTTTTTTCCTGGATTCTTTGATAAATAGCAAATTCAAAAGAACAACATTTATTTTAAATAAAAATGTTTTGTAGCATTATAAATGTCTTGACTCTCACATTTAATGCATCCTTGCTGTAAATAAAACACAAAACCCCCCACAAATTTTATACTTACTTATTACGGTTATATCAGGCTAATATAAAATTAGCCTTATATTGAGGTTTATATTTTTATATTCTCAACTTCTCTCCTTTCCCCCTCTCTTCCAGCTCCTCTCTGCATCTAAGTTCTTCCAGCTGGAGGCATTACAGAGACACTGTGAGATCATCTGCGCCAAGAACATCAACACCGAAACTTGTGTGGAGATCTACAACCATGCTAAAGTAATGGCAGTCTGTTTGTTACAATCTCACGTTCTTAGATTTAATTTCCCCATCTGGCATGTATATGGAATATTCTTTACATTCTCAGTATTTTCTTTCCTCTGCTTCTCTGTTAGTTCCTGGAGGCGCCTGAGCTGTCGGCCTACATCGAGGGCTACTTTCTGAAGAACATGGCAGGTCTCATAGAGCTTGAGCCATTTAAACAGTTGCTCTATAACTCTCCGGTGGAGAACTGCTGCCCCGACGTGTTGCACGACCTGGAGAAGACGCTAGCCACGCGCATTCGCTCCATTCATCTGTCATCCTCAAAGGGATCCATCGTCTAAAACCTCCAGACCTCATCAAAGCATGCTGAGATCCTAACACGTGCACTTCCTCCAGGACTCTAGCAGTGCGATCTAAATGTGTTCATTCATGGGCAGTAGCAATGCACTCGTAGTTCTCCATCTAAGACGTGTGGTGATCTCTTCTCAACAGACTTGATCTGTGTTTTAGGTTACAGCCATAAAGGAAACAATGCCATTTTGCAAGTCGTCTGAAAATGGAATAACACTTGTGACAGATAATGGTTTTGTTAGATGCAGTACCTCTACTAACCTTGGAATATTAAAGCGGTATGAAGGAATACAGCAGCAAATGTGATGGCCCAAAAAAAGTGGCATTGTTATGATCGCTACAGCAAGCAGGTTCCACTTTCTGGTATAGGACATCATGGCTTAGGGGTGCAAAGAGTTAGTCCTCTGGGATAGAAAACAACTCAATCATCGTCAGCACTGATTCTAGATGTTACTAAATATGCTTCCTAGATTTGTATTTTCGAGCATTGAAATGATGCCTCTCAGTTGTACAGATATTGCTCTTATTATCAGCAACCATGTGTGTAAAATGTGGGCGGAGAATGTGGCTGCCAATGTAAATATCCGATCGAAATCTCTCACGTGGAGCTGTTGATCTCCAGCTGTAAGTAGATGTATATAAAACGTCATCACCGTAAGACTTCCATCGAGAACTCACAATAATGTACAATAGAAGTGTTCTTGAAGTCTTGTTAACTGTTGTAAATGTAGATGAGCATGTAAGTATTTTCATGCTTGGGTTTTGTTGGTGTCGTCATGTCTTGCATTGACTTTACACTCTTGCGTGTCACGTGTGTGTGCAGGGGTCTGTTTTGTCTGGGAAAATGAATTATTATCAGCATGGAGTTGCAGAATTGTAGCTGTGAATCCCCCTGACTGAAACGACTGATTCAGAATGTGCCTGCAATACGTTCTGATGTGCTGTGTCTCTAATGACATTAGTCACTCGGTGACTAAATCAGTGTTCTTTATAAAGATTACTACAAAATACTCATGCTTCTTGTCGTATTTTATAGTCAAGGGATATTTATTCTGGATTTATTTTTTTATAGGCTGGAGGTCCATCTTTTTTTCTGTTTTATCGTGTTGCAGAACCCAGATTTTACTGTATATTAGACATCAAGTGGTGACCCAAAACCAGAACCTATCTATTGCACAAAATAGGTTTCTAAATGAATATTGAATTTCAGTGATTTGATGCTCTCTGCAACCAATAATAAACATTTTCTCTTTTAAAATGCACCTATTTATTTTATTTTTTAATTAATAAATATATGTTCATTTAATTTATATATATATATATATTTTTTTTTTTTTTTTTTTTAAAGATATATATATATATAAAATGTCAAAAGGGTAAGGACTTGTCTCATATCTTTTGCCATTTATTAGACCTTATATAGCCCCGCCTCTTTTCAGCGCTGCTCTCGTCTCGTTGTGTTCTGTCTTCCGGTTTGTATTTGAAGTATGAATCTAATGGATTTATGAAACTGGATATCATAACAAATGTCAGTAGACCGGGAAGATTTCAAAATGAGCGGTTCATTCACAACTCTTTGACAACGATGCCATAGAAATACACAGAGCTACCGCAATAACGGAAATTCAAAGAATTTTTTTTAAAGATGGCTGCGCGCTTGTTTCTCTGGCACACAAAATAAAAAAGGTAACTTAACTTAACGTTAATTGCGACTTTTTTACCTTTACCTTTTTTCCCCCTTGTAATTCTGACTTCTTTTCTCAGAATTGTGTGATATAAACTCGCAATTACGGGTTATAAAGTCAGATTGCAAAATGTAAACTCGCGATTGAAACAGTTTATATCTCAGAATTGTGAGATAAAAGTCCCAATTATCTTTTACATTTTCGTGGCGGAAACAAGCTTACATAGAAACAAGCTGCCTTCCATAATTGGCTATTTTGTTATTATAATAGATTAAATAAATAAATAAATTGCAACTTAATTTATGTGAAAGAAAGTGACACGTGACGGCCAAGTATGGTAACCCATACTTGGAATTTGACCTCTGCATTTAACCCATCCAAGTTAATGCACACACATTAGGAGCAGAGTAGTGAGTAGTTAACACACACACACTGCAAACGTGGATACACACACCCAGAGCAGCGGGCAGCCTTTGTGTGGCGCCCGGGGAGCGATTAGGGGTTAGGTGCCTTGCTCAAGGGCACCTCAGTCATTTCCAACCGGCTCTGGAATCGAACCAGCAACCTTTGGGTTACCAGTCCAACTCCCTAACCACTAGTCCTTGACTGCCCCCCATTTATATATTTATATATTTATATATTTATATACATTTCTATAAAATAATTTATATTAAATAAATAAATAAAATGACAAAGAGATAAATAATTTTCTCCAATACTTTTTAAATGTAATAAGGCTATTTATTTTGTTATTTCACACATGACTATATGGTTGGTTTTATTACTTGCATTTAGCATTCCATATCCTCCCCTAGCTTATCTCGAGGATCAAAACAGACCTGTGACCCATATGCTCTGAGCTTAATAATGCTGCTTGCTGGATTTTAATGCTGTTAGCTGATTTCTTTTCATTTCTGAGAATGCTTTTTGTAACTTTGGAGCGCAACTCAGCCCTCAAGTTGTTTGCACTGTGTTAAAGAAGACTTAATCTCAGCAAACCAGACAGTGTTTACAGGAACAACAGATGTGATTGAGGGAGAGGGGCAGCAGGGGAAGAGAGAAACATGAAGGTATGCTATAAAAAAGACAGGGATATATGAGTCAGAAAAGTGAAAAGAAAGTGGGATTTAAGGAAAAGGAACAAGAGAAGCATTGTCCTTTTATGTGGGAAGTGGTTACCAAATGGTAAGGGGTCTGGGCTGAAGAGACACAGTTTGCAGGCTAATATAGAAAGGAGTAACCTGTGAGTTAGAGATGCCCTCCATTATGCCTTTTAGTTTGTTTTACTTTGACCCCAGATTGCTAATGATTTACAAGAGCATATATAGCTTTATGAGAATTAAAAAGGTAGGGTAGGCAATCTTTTTCATAAACACTTTTTGTTATTCTGGTTTAAACTCTCTTCACATCATTATAGCAATCAATAATAGAGGGTTTAAGGTTCTACTACATATATTTTTCTCAGGACCAAAAAAAAAAAAGTTTCAACGCTAGCTTGCTATTGTTAGCCTCTCTTAAATTGCCTTCCCTACCTTTAAAGGACCACTAGGTATTTATGGTGTGTAAGCTTTCCCATCAGGCCACTATAGAGACATTTTACTTATGATTTAGGTGAAAAAAAAAACATTTAAGTTTCTCTTTGCTACAGCCCACAAACTTTACACTCTCTCTCTGGCCTCATAAACCCCTAAAATGCCTATTTAAAGTTAAGTTACAGTGAATCAATAATGCTTCTGCAGGGATTTCAGTGGTTTGCCATGCCTCTGGTGTGTGTGTGTGTGTGTACGTGTCCACATGAGCGTGTGATCTTTTTGTTGAGCATATTCAGAGGGCAGTGAAGTGTGGTGGCCAGCCATTGGAAGGGGGCTGTTTAAATGGTCTCCATGGATACTGCCTTTCAAGGGCACTTTTGAACAGTTGCATTGCAACAAATACAGCCGTGAGAATTTGTACACATACAGTATGTTCACTCTTCTCTTATTTATCTCTTTTATACCTATAAACCAAACAGTGGTACACAGTTATATTTATGATTCTCAATAGAAATGGATTGGATTCAATCACTTCAAAGGTATGTGTGACAAAATATTGTTTATGAGCCCACTGGGTATAGAAGCTCTATGGGACGTCCCAATTCTCTGGTCTGTTTTGTCCACTACAGTTAAACAAAGGCACAAGTGGGAGGGGCCAAGAGAGAAGTGCAGGACTGCACAGCTTTGAACTTGTTATGCACAAGAACTGTATATGCGTATCTTGTTTTCTGCCATATGCTACAGGTCAGTTTGGGATAATTACAATCGTTTAATGTTTTTGAAATAGGTCTCTTGTGCTCTTAAGGCTCCATTTATTTTGGTCAGTAAAAATAGTAATATTGTAAAATATTATTACAATTGAAAATAACTGTTTTTTTATTTTAATCTTTTAAAATATTATTTATTTATTTGATGGCAAAGCTGAATTTTCAGCAGTCATTACAGCCATTCTTCATGATCCTTCAGAAATCATTCTAATATGCTGATTTGTTGTTTTAGAAACATTTAGGGCCTATTATTATCAATGTTACGCTGATTCATATTTTTGTGGAAACTTTGATACACTACCATTCATAGGTTTGTGTTATGTAAGATAAAAAAAAGAAATTTTCTTCAGCAAGGCTACGTTAAATTGATCAAAAGTGACAGTAGAGACTATGTAATGTTACAAAAAAAATCGATTTGAACTTTATATTCATCGAAGAATCCTGAAAATAGTGTATCACGGTTTCCACAAAAATACACAACTGTTTTGACTGGTAATACATGTACTCACATGTATGAGAAAAAAAGAAGCATTGTGGGTGCCTGTTTGTGTGTGCACATGGGACAAGTCGTTCTAGGTTGTGTGCATTCTTTCTCTGTGTGTATGGCAGCGAGGGGGTGTTGATTTATGTGTGAGTTCTCTCATTGAGTTGAACAGAGCAGTAAGAGGCTCTGGCCTCAGTCAGCAGCCCCTGATCTGAGCCCCATCTCCGCTCCATTTGCATTCACTGGCTAAAACTGGCTGGCAGGGCAACACTCGCAACTTTCTGTTCCAGGCTTTGAGGCGTTCCAAAAGTTTTTATTGACTTGCAGTGGAGGGGACAGAGAGAGAGTGGAGAGAGGAGAAGAACAAGAGGAAGAAGATAAAGTACAACTAAAACCTTAGACTTCCACAGGAACAGGGGAACAGGTGGGCTAAGCCGAAATAAACGAAGCTGGAGGCAGGTGAGTGGGAAGCAGAGATTAAGATAAAGAGGGTTGGAGAGATAAGATGAATGAATGGAGGGAAGAAAGTGAGGCTCAGAATGAAGTTGTGGAGCATAGGCTGAGGGAGGAGGGGTTGGTGTGTTTTCAAACTTTTTTATGAATCATTGCCTTCATGCATTATCCCCGCACTGTATCCTCTTTATTGCTCTGTGTTCCTGTGGCTGTTTACGTAATAACGTGAAAGTGCTTTATATTCATTGTGCGTGTGGGTTTTCAAGAGGGAGCTGTTTGATTTCATTTTATTTCTTTATTGTTGACCAAAAATATTCTTTCCCCCCCTCCCCCTGGAGATGGAGATATTGGGTAGTTATTAGTAAAACACTCAGAGCTCATATTATAGGTCGCATATGATGATTTTATCACTTCAGAGATGAAAATAGTGTATTTAGTACAGTTTTGTGTTCTTGGAGCTCCTTCAAGTCCCTGCTGTCTCTAAATTGTAAAAAAAATGATTTTTCTAAA
Source organism: Scardinius erythrophthalmus (assembly GCF_964197995.2). NCBI lineage: Eukaryota > Metazoa > Chordata > Actinopteri > Cypriniformes > Leuciscidae > Scardinius > Scardinius erythrophthalmus. The sequence goes on from NC_138228.1 coordinate 12,878,569, forward strand.
CCGGGTCATGGAGAGGAAAACTCAGTAGGCTGCAGTTATGTCACTGTAAAGCCAGAGTTTTATGGTCCACCCTATGTTTTAATTAAGGAAAATTTTATGAAAATGTATTTAATGAAACAAGATGCTAAAAGTAAATGTGTTCAGACTGGCACTTTTAAAATTGGGGAGAATATTGACCATGTGTGTGATTGTCATTAGCTGTTTTTGTTGTTGTCGCTCAGAATGGCTATAGGGACAATATAAAAAATCTGACCAATATCGTTTTACAGATAATTATTTCCATGTTATGGCTGACATTAAAATTTGGCCTATACATTCATTCATTTCTGGGTGAGTTTCATTTAAACCGGGCTATGGTAATGGGTTTTTCATGTATTTCAGTAGTTTAATTTGGTACATTGTACATTGTGTTTGTTGTTAAAAAATCCAATAAACAAAGCTCAGACCTAACATGCGGAACAATGAGTGGGATAATGTTTGAAAATTGTAATGTCTGTTTTGTTTTTTTGTTTTTTACAGAAATGATGGATGGCAAATTAGGTAACAAACCACATTAATATCCATTATTGTTAAATATACAATATCGGCCAATATATTTACATTCATGTGTTTGGCAGACGCTTATCCAAAGCGACTTGCATTGCATTCAAGATATACATTTTATCAGTTCATCAGAGTTCAATCAAACTTGCTAGCTACAGGAATGCAATCCAATATATATTCATGTTTAACACTATTCTTCAAACATGTAGGTTTGTGATTGGTTGGCCTTCAAATCCACTTAGAAAAGTAAAAAGTGTATTGAATGCCATTTAAAGGCAATATGGATGAGTTAAGTTTGTGTCGTTAAAAGGATCACATGACAATCTGTTAATAAGCCGTACGCTTTACCTGCTTCTGTAAATGTTTGCACTTTTTCTTGCCTAGTCAATATATGTGATTTATATGCATTGGTTCTCTAGGGGTCATGGATATCAGGATGCAACGAGACGAGGCATCAGCCCAGGAAGTGTTCAGCTATGCCCAGATGTCCACCCTGGAGCGAAACAGTGGGGTAGGGACGCTAAGTCGGCATCTGGAGCGGGAGAGGTTGGAGAGAGACAGCTACACGGTGGATGTCAGGGCCAGTGACCTACAGCTGGATCGGCCTGGGCCGTTACATCCCTGCTTTAGCTACAGAATCTGGCTGTACAGCGTTGTCATAGGGGTAAGCGCTTTGGCTCAGCAGATTTTCACTCCTGTGGCTAAGAGACTTAACACACTGTTTTTCTTAAATTCATCTGTATCTAACCTCCAGAGCAGCTTGCTGATAGCGGCAGCTTTCTCTCTCTATATGGGAAATGTGTTTCCAGCTGCAATGGACTACCTGCGTTGTACTGCTGGATCTGTGAGTGTCTCTTCTACATACTCATGGATGAGGCCACTGGTCAGTTTGACATTGAGATATATGTTTTGTTTGTGGCTTGTAGAGTATTCCAGCTGCAGTGGTGAGCTTTGCTATTGCCAAGAACAGGCAAGTTGCAGTAAGTGGATATTTTTTCCAGTAAATAATACAGAAAAATCAACGTAGATTATTTAGTAGGAAAGCTACTTTTTATGAGTATAAGGCTATTATGACAAGGTTTTCTGTAGTGTTATATTGCACAGGTGAACATAAGACTCATCTAAAATCTCTTCATCTACTCATCTTTATTGGAATAACTGCTTTACATACAGTAATGCGAAAGTATCAATATAACTATAATATTTATTACATTAATTCTATAAATCAATATAATATTTAGTCAAACATTGTTCATCAATCAAGTTTTATATTCTATAAATCAAGGTGTATTCTTCTGAATAATCACCCTGATTGAGTTTTTTTCTTTTGGTAGATAAATACTTATTCACATTTTTTACAAATACAGTAAGTAACCTATATTATGTTTACAGGTCTCAGACTTTCAATTGGTCTACGTGTCATCTTTTGCTGTGACAACCACGTGTCTGGTGTGGTTCGGATGTAAACTCGCCATTAGTCCCTCAGCCATCAATGTGAGAACATCACAACTCTAATACCCCTAAAATGTTTGTCAGGTAACCTAAAAAATATGTGTTTCATGTGGTAATATCCAAATTAAATGGTTTTGCGCAAGCCTAGTATATTTTATAATATGACAATAGCAAAGCAAAAGTCATTTTAAAGGATTTGGAAGAAATAAGGTTTATTTATTAAAGGGTTAGTTCACCCAAAAATGAAAATTCTGTCAGTAATTACTCACCCTCATGTTGTTCCAACCCCGTAAGACTTTCGTTCATCTTTGGAACACAAATTAAGATATTTTTGATGAAATCTGAGAGCTGGATCACTCCTCCTGCAGGCTTATGGACACTATAACTTGCTGGCCCAGAAAATGTATTAAAGACAATCTTAAGTTTATAAAGCGACGAGAATACTTTTAGTGCGCAAAAACAAACAAAAATAACGACTTTATTCCACTATTCATTTCCTTCTCTCTGGACCTCGAGTCTTTTTATGTAGTGTTTAAGCGTAGCGCGTCTGTGTTGCACGTCACCACGTAGGCTCACTATTGGGCGACTCTGGTCATGTGTGATACGTGGTGACGTGCACAGACGCGCTACGCTATTACACTACGTAAAAAAAACTCGAGGTCCAGAGAGAAGGAAATGAAAAGTGGAATAAAGTCGTTATTTTTGTTTGTTTTTGCGCACAAAAAGTATTCTCGTCGCTTAAGATTTACTTAAGATTAAGTAAATAACTTAAGATTGAGCCACTGGAGTCACTTGGACTATATTAACAATGTCTTTAATACATTTTCTGGGCCAGCAAGTTATAGTGTCCAGCCTGCAGGAGGAGTGATCCAGCTCTCAGATTTCATCAAAAATATCTTAATTTGTGTTCCGAAGATGAACGAAAGTCTTACGGGGTTGGAACAACATGAGGGTGAGTAATTACTGACAGAATTTTCATTTTTGGGTGAACTAACCCTTTAAATAAACTGCATGTTACAGTGCTCTACAGACAGTAAGCTATAATGATCATGTACAAATATACAATTAAAACAGTTACTGCTGTCTGTCATCCTAAAGATTAACTTTAACCTGCTCCTGCTTATTGTGCTGGAAGTGCTCACGGCTAGTACTGTTATCCTATCAGCTCGCTCAGCGGAGGACTGTTGCAGACACTGCAAGGTGTGTATAATGTGTTTCTGAACTTTTATGTGTATCGACTTACTGCAGTATATCATCATTTTTGCCTGTGCATATGCAAATTGTGTAATCAATCAGAAAATTATCGATATTTCATTATTATGCATGCTTAGTGGAAATTGAAATTTCTAAGAAGATTCAATTTAATTATCTTCATTTTCCATCTGACTCTGCATGAGACACACTGTTAAATAAATCCGTATAGGAAAATGTAAAGCTACTGGTCATTTTCTGCCAGAACACTATCCATTACGTTTGTGGACATTTCCTTAAAACCCTAAACACAATGCAGTGTGTAATTCAAAAATACAGGTTTAACGCCTGTGAAAAGTTAACGCAGTACAGACTTTTCTTGCAGTCTTAATGCAAAATAACTGCAAAATCCTTTTATGCTAAATCCCTGCCAGCTATTGTCACCATGTGAGATGTCTATGACTTACTGTATTTGTTTCCTGCTTATGTGATTTGCATTTTATATGTGCTCGTGTTTCTCTGCTCTTTTTCTTTTCCTCATTGCTATCATCCATCTCTTTCCTCCAGCCAGTGTCTGATGGCCCTGTGGTTGCGACCCCAGCTTCGTTCCCCACACGTCTTCTCAAGGCTTATGCCGTGAGTTGCCTACAAATTAGATATGTGTATGTGTCTGTATCCGCTGTAAATCAACACAAAGAACACTGTAGATCTGCTGCTCTTTCTCTGGTGCAGGTAATTGAGGTTATACTGGGCATCGCCGCTGTATTCGGAGGAATTATTGCTCTCAATTTGGGTGCTCTCCTCCCAGAGCCATACCTTTCTGTCACTTTCTTCTGGATTCTGGTAGCTGTGAGTTTAGCTTATTATATAAAATATGATTCCATTTCAGATTATAAATGATTTCGTTCGGTTCTTGATGGTGTGATTCCTCTGCAGTGTTTCCCCAGTGCCATTGCCAGCCATGTGGTGGCAGAATACCCCAGCAAGAGTCTGGTGAGTCACCATCAGGGTCTCTCCAGCAATAAAGCAACGCAATCAAACGTCCCTAAAGGACATTCTCTATTCTCAGTCATTTAGCTGCCTGCGCGCTTTCTCTTTAGTGTGATTCTCTCTCTCTCTCTCCTTATTTTTTCTCTCTTTCTTTCCACTGCTGTAGGTGGAGATGCTGATTGCTATTAGTAGTGTGACATCACCACTGCTTTTCTCTGCTTCTGGGTTCTTGTCCAGCAGTGTGATTAATTTTATTGAGATCTTTCTGCATGAAGTGACATTAGTCAAGGTGAGTCATTTCTGTGCACCAAATCAAATCAAATCAAGTTAGTTCCAATATAACAAATTTGAACCTTTTTGACTCCTTAAAGGGATAGCTCACTCAAAAATTTGAATTATTTGCTTGCCCTCATGCTGTGTTATGTGGGATTACAAATTTAAGAATCTGTTTAAGATCTGCTGATTCTACATCCTGACATAAGATCACATGAAAAACTAAGGTGAAGTACATTGTATTTAGCATTTAAGGTTACAATGGTGATATCAGATTTATGATTCTGTTAAAATGAGGTTTCTGCCAATCCTGTTCTCTTTATTGTCAGTCAAATGAGCCAAACTACTGAGAATCTAAAACTAAACTAAAACTGTTAAGCTGAAATAAAATAAAATATAAATATTGGATGAAAAACTTGAAAGCTTAAATGAAAATTAGAATGTTGCCTTGGCAGCTAATTGAAATTAATATGTTTACACCGAAGTTCTAAAATTACTTAACCTAAAACTGAAATGAAAATTAATTAAAGATAATTATAGAAAAAAATAATAGAAAAGACAAAAGTAATACAATTACTAAAATTAAAATGAACTCAAAATGGAAAAAATAAAGGTAATTCAAAATAATAATAATACTATAATAGTAGATAAATAATACTAAGATAGCATTGCCCTCTTGTTCTCCAAACCCAATATGATGTTATTTTTCTATGAAAAAACATTCTTTCCATATGACAGTTCATAGCGAGCATGTCTGCCATAAACAAAAAAAAAAAAACATGTAAACTCCATTCATTAAATATTGAAACTATTACTCTGTGATGAAAATATTCTTCTGTGCTGTAGTAGTGAAATCATGTTGGATATCAATGACATCATCAAACATCATTGCTTCCGACATGTTTTGTGACCAAACAGTATTTTAATTGAGCTGCTCTTTATTTTTTAAATCTATTTCTATTTAGCCTTTATTTTTATTTTAATCATTTTAATACTACAACTTAAACTTATTTATTTAATTTAGTTGCCAAGGCAACATATCAAATTTTCCTCTTTTTTTTTTTCATCTTACAGAAAACATACATTTTTAATAGTTTACAATAACAACACTGCTGAATCAGTTCAGATAAGAAGCATACAGGTTTTGGCCGGGTGAACTATCCCTTTAAACTAGGAATTCAGATACATGTTCACCTTCACACCCATCTTGAAGGTTGTTTGAAGCGTGTGAATGTATGTTGTGCATGCAGCAGACGTATGACATACTGCTGCTTGTCCTGATGGGACTGCTGCTGGTGCAGGCGGTGCTGACGTTAGCCACCGTAATAAAGTGTGCTTCCTACAAGAGCCAGCTCCGCATGGGAGGTACTGAATGGGACACGCTACACAAAAAGCACTGTGAGGTAAACACACAAACATACACCCTATACAATGACTGACAGGTCAATTTAAGAGCACAGGAAATGTTATACTGTGTGCGTTATATGTGACTATAACTGTGCAGATGATGTTAGCAAAAAATTAATAAAGGAAAACTGTACTGTACGGTGTCAAATGTAGCATGAAACACAATCACACTGGAACGGCAGAGTTGTTCCGCTCCTTTAATTCCGTGAAAACACACATTGGGGATGTTGTGAATAACAAAGGAAGATCTCAAGGTGGTTGTTGGAGCATTTCTTTTCCACCATCTCATTCTTTTCTTACAGCAACACACATCAAATGGCACACTAAGGGATTTTGACAAAGAAAAGGCCTGGAAAGCAGTGGTGGTCCAAATGGCCCAGTGACCAAAGATACAGGCAACAGAAGGAAATACACTGAGAAAGAAAGTGAATGTACAAATATGGAAGATGAGAATGTCAGTTGGAAGAGAAGCATCACTTTTCGGGTAATGAAACTTAAGAGTTCTGTCATCTGATCTGTTACATTTATGAGTCGTACACCACCATTCAAAAGTTTGGGGTTGAGATTTTATTTTATTTTATTTTTTTTAAAGAAATTGATACTTTTATTTAGCAAAGATATGCATTCAATTGATCAAAAGTAAAAGCAAAGACATTCACATTGTTATATAAAGGTATATGATGTATATTTCAAATACATGCTGTTTATTTGAACTGTTTAGAAAAAATGTAAGTATTTCTACAAAAATATTAAGCAACACAAGTGTTTTCAACATTGATAAATGTTTCTTGAGCACCAAATTAACATATTAGAATGATTTCTGAATGATCATGTGACAAAGTTATTGCTGATGAAAATTCAGCTTTGCTATCACAGGAATAAATGTATTTTAAAATATATTCAAATAGAAAACAGTTATTGTAAATTGTAAAAATATTACAGTTTTTACTGTATTTGTAATCAAATAAATGCAGCTGGTGAGCATAAATGACATCCTTAAAAAAACATAAATTAATAAACGACCCCAGACTTTTAAAAAGTAGTGTGTCTGTCAAAGATATTATTGAATGACAGTTTAATAAGGAAAAGTCAAAATGTGGGATGGGTTTTGAAAGTCTATTGTAAAGATCCTTAAACTTGTGTCTCACAATCATAGCCTACCATTCCAGTTTGAAAATAGAATCATACGTGATGCTCGAACGACTTTATATGCAAATAAATGGTGAACACACCATGCTTGTACAATCCACAGCACTTGTAATGCATTATTTTGAAATCCCATTGGTTGGATGTTGAAAGAGTAGGGGACCTAATATATGATGCATTTAATAATTCTAACACACTTTAATGGACCATAGTGCTGTTCACTACCTTGCTGCGTGCAACCATTTTTACTTTGTTAGATTTTATTTTTGTATAAATGTGCATCTTGTGATGTTATTGTAGATCAATAAAATTCTAAAGACTGTTTATGTGAAATGTGAATACTAATTATTCCAGATAGTGACGTAACAGCTTGGTATGTTTATTCAGGTTTGAGTCCAAGTGCAGTTGGAGTCTTGAATAAATACAGCAAAAAAGAGAACACTGAACAGGGTTGGACACATGCAGTTAACGGAATAGTTCACATCAAAATTCTTAATTTACTCACCCTGTATGACTTTGATGAATTGTTGAGTAAATAATGACAATTTTAATTTTTGGTTGAACTATCCATTTAATTATTATATATATATATTTTTTACATTTAGTTAAGATGTTATGATAGACCAAAGCGATTAATAAACACTACATAACTATGTCTTGCTATAGTATATCAAAAGTATTTTCAACTTTTTTTGTTATACAAGATCAGCTTATTTTTAAGTCCGTTTAATGTAATTTAAGTTGAAAGACTTAAACATTCAAGTTGATTGTACTTAAAAAATGTAAGGCAGCAACTTTTTTTTTTACAGTGTATTTACATGATTTTAAGCAAATTTATTTTTCTTCTTAATTGTCTTTATTTTTCTAATAAATATTTTTGCCCTATAAATATAAAAAAATTGGCCCAAATAAAATAAAAATAGCTATATTTTGCTATAAAATAAATTATAATATGGCTAAATAAAAGCTACTGCAGAATAACCAAAACATCTTCCTAAATTTCAGCCTACAGTGAACATTAAAAATAATACATAAGATATATAGAGTAGAACACAGAATAGAATAGAATAGAATAGAATAGAATAGAATAGAATAGAATAGAATAGAATAGAAACAGGGCTAGTGGATTTTTTATGCACAGCAACATAGGCTACAACGCAAAATAAAACCGATTACATATATACATGACTGATTATACAGGGAAAAAGTTGCTTATTATATTACATAATATTATTGCCCTATAATAGGCTATACTAATCTTTATGCTTTCTGCCGCCTTTTGGTTAAGCCTATTTTATCGTATGCGTTTCCACACACTCATAGCCTACTAACGATAGGCTTGTGCAAGGCAGAACAAGCGATGCCCATGTTAATTGAAGGTCTGTGTGAAGATGATCGTGTGAACTGGAGAAGTGTGTGAGGTTTGTCAGTGAGAGGGATGGCGAGAGGCGGAACAAACCGGTGTGTGTGCCCGGATACACGCTGAAACGGCTCGCCCGCACTGCAGATTAACTCTACAGACGCCGGGGATGCTCAACAATAAAGCACAAGTCACTGCATCCGCGTCCGTTGTTTTTTTTGGAGATCTGGTGGTCGTTGTGAAGAGAAAGAGATCTGTCCTGGTGTTGTTGATTTGAGCAAGGGATTCAGGCTCTGTGTTCTCCTCTATATAATCGAGTAATCTGACAGGTATGTGACATCATGACGATGAGAGTCATTGCAGCCTATCTCTTTCACTCATGCCGTATATAGTATCATGCATTTTATCATATCTGTGTCTTAAGTCGCTTTATGTCTTTCTAGTCAGCGATGATGCCGGATAGCCTGATGATCCGGTGATGGACAGCTCCTCGACTTAGCGTAAGTGATGTGCATGACCTTTAATGCACCTAAACATTGTCAGTATGTCTGGCAGTGTCGTTACACCATAATGTCGATAAAACTAGTTTATGTCTGAGGCTGTGTTATGTTAAAAGATAGCCTATTACTTCACTACTGTTTCTTTAAGTTTGCATGACACATTCGTATCACTATCAACTTCTTGTGAGTTCTATCAAACCTGATGTCCAAGAGTCTCATAGAGGAACAAATTGTCCATAACTAGGCCAAAGTAAAACACATACAAGATAAGATACTGAACACGTCTACGATTCATCCCATGAAATATATACAGCATTAATCCTGCATTTAAAACAAACATTTATTTATTTTAAAAACATTTCTGCATTTTTAGCCATTTTATTGGGCATTTTTGCATTTACTACATTTCAATTTACTTTTTGCATTTATTATATATTAATATTATTCTATATTTGCATAAGTAAATCATAAACATAACAGCTCTGACCATTAAGACATTGCTTAGTTTACATTTTTAGATGAATGTTTAATGCATTCATTTAAAAAACTGATTGACTTCATCCCAAAAAATAAATTTGTATTTAAGTTAACTTACAAACTTGGAATTCCTGCTGTTTTTTGTTGTGCTTTCCATTTGTTAGATAGCTGTTCCTTATTGATTTCTTGAGCTCAAAGCGAGATATATTGATTTCAAAATGTACGACAGCTATTTCCTTGTCTGTGTTTTTATGCCATGGGGAAAGACACAATGCAACATATCAAGCTTCCATCTGTAGTTCAGAAGTATACAGTAAAACTTTCCAATGAGTTTAAGACCAAAAAAAGCATCCGTGTACTCTAATCTGGATGTCTTGAATGATTAAGCCTTTAGTATGGATGTCATTGTGTCCTTTTGTCCTTGTCACTAGTACATGCTCTCGAAGGACTCAGTCTGCAGAGAGGCACACCTGGCACACTCCATTGGTTTCTGAATTAAAGGAATATGCACTTTCATAGAGTCTGAACGTGAAAAAGAAAAAGCAATATAGGCTACTTTTATGGTTATTTATTTATTTTATGGTTATAGATACTAGAACATCAAGAATACATTTTGAATTAAAATTTGTATTTTAAATTTATTTTAAATTTTGGTTTAGTAGCTTTATTTTGTCTTGTTAAAAGGATAGTTCACCACATATTTACCCTCATGTTGTTCCAAACCTGTTTGAGATTCTTACACAAAAGAAGGTATTTTAAAGAATGTTGGTAATGTTGGAAAAAAAAATACTATGGAAGTTAATGGATACTGTCAACTGTTTGGTTACCAAAACTCTTTCAAATATTGTCTTTTGTGTTCAACAGAAGAAAGAACTCATACAGGTTTAAAACAAAATGAGGGTGAGTAAATGATGACAAAATTTTCATTTTTGAGTGAACTATCCCTTTAATCTATATCTGTTGACTCAGATTCTGAATGAACTCTCTTGTTCATTTACAGGTTTTTGCAGAATGGAATAGATAGGATGACAAATTCATCCCCGCTGTCAATATAAGCGACAACAACAAATCATCTGATCTCTTCAATCTACCTCTGACAAGATCAGCCATCAATTACCCATCAACTCAGGCTGATCACAAAGCTTCCTTTGTGACTCTTAGAAGATCCACTTTCATCCTTCAAGTCAACACCTCTTACACATAACTCATTATATTGTTGCAGGGAAAAGCCCTCAGCCAATCCATTGGCTGAAGGGTTAGGAGTAGAAGGAGGAGCTTCGATTCCCATCAGGAGTGTTGTGAGGTTAGTGGCGAGGCAGGCTGCTGGGACCGGATGCAGAACATCTTCGAGCAGAACTTGGACATGGCCACGGCTCTGCTTGCGGGTGAGAAGCTGAAGGAGTTGATCCTGCCAGGTTCCACACAGGATGAGAAAGGCGGGGTTCTCGCAGGTCTCATGGTGCAACTCAAACTAGAGTTGCCCTTTGACCGGGTCGTCACCATAGGAACTGTCATCATCCCTATTCTGCTGGTTACATTAGTTTTTACACGGAACTTTGCAGGTTAGTGGTGTGTTACGCATTATTTGGACAAACGTACATGATGAACACCTTACAGTATGCAGCGACAAAGAGTTTTGAAACCCATTCATTTTTAATAAGAATTAGGGATTTCTGAAGACATGAGCAACTGCAGAGCTCAACTTTATGCAAATGAGCAGCGAAACGGTGATAGTAGCCTATAATCTGAGCAAATTATTCAATCACATGACTTTCTGATGCACTTACAGGGATTTATTCGGTGAATGTGTCTCCTTAATACTTTGTGCTTATTTTCCATTAAACCATTTATACACCTCATTTGAGTGTGAAAATATTGGCATTTTTATTCACATCTTGGCGTCTCAATCCAGTATTCTTTATGCAAAATCCTAACATTTTCATAAAAATGTATAGAAGGAAACATGCTTAAATTGAACGCACTTAATACTTTGCATTTTTGCATTGAACTCTAAATCAGAAATATTTTTGGATTTACACTTGCCAGATTTCTGCCAAGTTTTTAAAGTTGACCCATTGTTAATAGCTCTATAGAACTTTCTATATTCCTATTGTCCTCTAGTATCCAGTAGAGGAGTGGTTAAAAGATTGTTTCTAGAGAGATTGTGGGGTGATTAAGTAGGAAGAGAGAGAGAGAGAGAGAGATAAAGAGGGGTTGTGGTGGTAGGAGGGGGGTTTACTCTAAACGCTGAGTCAGTCTTACTGCATAGCAGCACCAACTGGCTGTGACTGAACATCGAGAACCCTGCTGGGCAGAAACATGCAGTATAGTTGGAGATATACAAACATTTACACTTGGAAAAATTGTGAGACTGCAGCTAAACTGCCTTTTCATATCATTTGAGGGCTACTACATTACAATTATTTTTTATTAGGAACACTTATTATATCAAGAAAGAGGATTAGTGAAGGTCAAACCCTCATTGTCATGTTGGCTGAGGCCGTTTATCGGATAAAATGCAAGGACAATATATAGTATGAAACTTGAAAGCACTGAAAGAAAAGATAGAGCCTGTAACCATTAAGAGGTTATTTCCATCTAGACACACCAAATATAACATATACTTGCCTTATGAAACTAGCTTGTGACCATATTATCTTGCGTAACTTACATTATTGATTCTGCGCAGGAGTGTAATCTACTGAGACCCTGAGTAAGGTGGAGGCGTCTATAGGAGTTGCAGCAGCTGTGAAAGAATTACCTCTCTCTGTGTCCAGCTGGCACAGACAAATGTAGCATTTGTTTTGATCACTGATTCATCATTAGATTGGCGTCTGCTGCCTTACACTATGCAGTAAACCCATTCCACTTAATAGAAACCTGATGACAGCTCATTACTAGAAACAAATCCCAGCGGGAGTCAGTTGTGAGTGATACACAGCATTATATTTTACAAAGATTTAGTCTGTTTAATCATATCATAGTCCTTAATTTGAATCATTTTCACTCAGACTAAAATGGCAGCTAAGTTTAGTTGATGAAAATAACATTTTAGTTGAAACAAAAAACATTTTAATTTGCAGTAATGCCAACAGCATTTCTAATTTTCATTTAGCTTAAGTTTTTCATCTAATATAATTTTTTTTTATTTCAATTAACAAAACGTTTGTTAAAATAAATGTTTATTATGTCGCCTGCCGCTTTAAATGCGTAAGCTCTTTAAAATCAGATAAATTCTGTTTCTCTGTCAATGTTTTTGTTGATTAAACAACTAGAAAAAAATGGCTTTGTAAGTGATTCTGTTATCATTATAGTTGTGGTGTAGACTTTGCTATTCTCTTAGAATTAGAACAGTTATTTAAACATTGTAGTTATAGTAATCATTCTTGATGTGTACAGGCCTTAACACTGGTGGTATCTAATTAATTGTTATGCAAAAATCCCGATTATTTTGTGAAGTGGGATTCTTATGATTTTCAATCTCCTTCTCTTTCAGAGGAATCTATATATTGCTACACCCCACACAACTTCACCCGAGACCAGGCCCTGTATGCCAGAGGTTACTGCTGGACAGAGCTTCGGGATGCTGTTCCTGGTGTCGACCCCGATCTTCGGCCCTCCCTGTTCGAGCACAAGTTTCTGCCCTACGCTCTGCTGGCCTTCGCAGGCATCATGTACATACCTGCTCTTGGATGGGAGTTCCTGGCCTCCACTCGCCTCACCTCCGAGCTCAACTTCCTCCTTCAAGAGATCGACAACTGCTACCACAGGGCGGCCGAGGGCAGAGCGCCTAAGATTGAAAAGCAGATCCAGTCCAAGGGGCCGGGGATTACGGAACGTGAGCGACGGGAGATCATCGAGAATGCAGAGAAGGAGAAGAGCCCCGAGCAGAACCTGTTTGAAAAGTATCTTGAGCGCAGAGGGCAGAGTAACTTTCTGGCGAAGCTGTACCTGGGGCGACATTTAGCCATCATCTGCCTCAGCTCAATGCCCATTACGTACCTGAGCACCTACTACGCCCGTCAGAGGCAGAACGAGTTCACTTGCGCGCTTGGCGAGCCGCCGGACACTAGCAGCATCCCTGAACTGCGACTGAATGTCAACTGCAAGCTTCCAGCCGTGCAGCTCCAGCGCATTATGGCCGCGGTGGACATCTCTTTGCTGTGTACTATGAACCTCATTATCCTTGTGAACTTGCTGCATTTGTTTGTAGTACGCAAGTCCAATTTTGTTTTCGACAAGCTGCACAAAGTTGGCATTAAAACACGTCGGCGCTGGCAGAAGTCACAGTTTTGCGACATTAACATTCTGGCCATGTTCTGTAATGAGAACAGAGACCACATTAAGTCTCTCAACAGACTGGACTTTATCACAAACGAGAGTGACCTCATGTATGATAATGTGGTGCGGCAGCTGCTGGCAGCATTGGCTCAATCCAATCACGATGCCACTCCGACTATGAGAGACTCTGGTATCCAGACTATTGACCCCAGTATGGACCCGTCAGTGCTCGGTGTGGGAGAGCTGGGAGGAGAGCCCTCAGTAATCAAAAGACCCCGTAAGAAGATGAAGTGGATCCCATCATCTAACCCTTTGCCACAGTCTTTTAAAGTAAGACTTGACTCAAGGTTCTCATTCATATTTAGTGAATGAATAGCTTATGGTCCTTCTATTAGCTAAATGTACCTTATATTTCTTTGTTTTCATACAGGAACCCTTGACTCTAACCAGACTGGATAATAGTATAAAGGCAGATAAACCTAAACCAGTCCGAAGGAAGAATGTACCAGATAGCATTATGGCTCCACTTCTGGACAGCAAGAGCACACAACATCCTCCTACAAGCATAAGTAATGCCAAAGTAAAACCTGGTTTCAGTTATTATAGCTAATGTGGTCAAAATGGTCCTCTGATCGTGTTTCTAATTTTACTTTTCAGCTACAGAAACGTATAATATAGAGAAGAAACACTCTCTTAACCTCACGTTGGATGTTCATCCCTACATGCTCACCATCCAGAAAGCGAAAGCAGAGACAGTCAACCCTGAGCCAGTCCCTGTTGAGCACTCTCTCAGTAATGTGTATATTGAGGGTCCACATGCAGTTGTCCACGTCTCCTCGTCTCTTACTGGTATGCTTGAATTAGAGATGTACAGTATATCAGAACCATATATGGCATTGCTAGTGTCACCTTGGTTCCCTCCACAAAAAGCTAATAGAAATGTTCCATTAGCTTTTGGATAAATGCCGCAAAAAAGCTTTGTGACCAACACAAGTTTATAATTCTTACATGTACACATCAAGATAATCTTCACGAATTAACACAACTATAACGAATTTTAAAGCCTAAATACAATTGGCAGAAGTAAAAGGTACAAATTAGGCTATAAACGAACAATACCACGATCACATGACTTCAACGTCACTTCTACTTTATTCTTTATTTAAAAAACATTTCCCTATATTTTTGAGTTAAAATAGTTTGCAAGAGCACTATAATAAACACAAGGCTGTAAAAGCGAGCTAGTGAGTAGATGACTTTTCCTGTTTTATGTGATGACATTTAAAGGTAGGGTAGGCAATTTTCGGAGAGGCTAGCAAAAGCGAGCTAGCTTTGAAAGCATAAGATCCCACCCTCCCTTCAGAGCGTCTCCAAAGTTACACCTCTTATAAAATACATGAACGTGTACAGAAGGTAGCAAAGCGTCATGAGAGACGGCGTTAAACTATCAATACATACATTGACAGGCAAGTAGGACATCGTATCATTAGCCGCGTTTCCATTACCCTTCAAATTGCGCAAATTGAAATTGCGAATTGAAAATACGCTCAATGGAAACGTCTATTTCGCAAAAACTCCCATTTATCGCAAAAAAGTTTTCACGCTCGCATGAGGTGGTTTTTCAGGCAATTTGAAAAAGGAATATTTTGCAAAACTGCAATGGAAACAGTTTTTGCGCATTTACAGGTCACCTGACTTAGAAGGCGCGGTTTGTTTGGACAGAATACGAGACAGAGTTCTTTATTAAATTCATAAAAGACAAAAGAATTACAGAAATACTGGATTCTAAACCTCATAGAGGTGCCACAATCAAGACCTCGGAGCAGAAATGAGTGAGAAACACCCAGTACACCTCATATGTGCTGTAAGTAAGGGTATTTTCCTTGCCATTAATGCTTGGATAACAAGCCTACGTTTCCTTCCATTAATAATATAATGTCTAGTGTGGTACGTGGCTGTGATATAAACCTACCAACGTCCGTTGCCATGATTTTTGGAATGACTTATCGCGAGAGGAAAAAATGACGCTGTAGTCGCATAACATCGGTTAATGGAAACGGCTTCATTTCGCAATAGTTTTTTATCGATATTTAAAAAAAATCGCAAAAGTTTTGCGCAAATCTGTAATGGAAACGCGCCTATTGCAGTCGGACTGAATTCAATGATTGGATGAACATTTTATGGTCCTATGCCTTCCACAGATGATATGTACATATAAATACATTTAGACCACTGAACGTAGTGATTGCTATCAGGATGTGAAGAGACTTTTAACTTTTAACCAGCATAACAAAAATGTTTCTGGAACAAATCACCTACCCTGCCTTTAATGTCCCTGACAACCTCTGTAGTCCCATTTAGTCACATGTTAGCAAATGCCTTTTCCCAAGACACATAAAAGCTTTAGAAAAAGCTTATTTCAGGCATTCAGAAAACCACATTAATTTGGAAATATTGGACCAGAAGTGCAAAAATCCTTTTTGGTTAGGACTGCAATATTATGCATGCAATAAATTGCCCTAGTTTTCCCATTTTTACATTTCTTTCACCGTCACCTAACTCACCCACTTAAGCTTACTTAAATGTAATCTTTAAAAACAGTAATAATTTTGTAACACTGTTAAATGTTCTGTTAAATCTTAAGCAAATCTCAAAATGAATCTATCGATTTTTATACTGTGTACAGTGTACATTACAATGTCGGTAGGATTTAAAACAATATATTTTAGTTTTTTTATAATCATTTATTTAGACACAATAGTATAGCATTCTGGTATCAGACATAAAACGTGTATTATTTTATATTGGTATTACCGATAATTCTATCACCTTTTTGTCCCCTTAGAGAAGAAAGAGTCTCCTCCACTGTCCACCACCACTACCTTCTCCACAGCCACTCTCTCCACAACATCATATATGAATGGTGGAACGACCAGCGTGCCTCCTCCAGACTCTCCAAAGGATCCTCTCAACCATGGGGCAGAGCCGGAGAGCCAGTCCGGGCCTTTTAGTCGAAACCCCTCACACCCGCTGTTGAGCATTCATCACACCTTGTATGAAGAGGACGAGGAGGAGCAAAACAGAAGGGATAGACTAGCCAGACCAGGCGAGTTGATTGCTGCTGGAGAGTGTTGAAGGAAATGTATACACACCTGCACACACACAAAAGCACTAGAATATGAACTGAAGCACAAAGGAATATGCTGGTTTTTTGGGTTTATGTTAAAGGGTTAGTTCACCCAAAAATGAAAATTCTATCATTAATTACTCACCCTCATGTTGTTGTTTTTTGCGCACAAAAAGTATTCTCGTCGCTTGATAAACTTAAGGTTGAGGCACTGTAGTCACTTGGACTATTTTAACGATGTCTTTACTAACTTTTCTGGGATGGCAGATATCGATTACCTAAGCAGCCTATGAGGGAGTGAGCCAGCTCTCAGATTTCATCAAAAATATCTTAATTTGTGTTCCGAAGATGAACGAAAGTCTTACGGGGTTGGAACAATATGAGGGTGAGTAATTACTGACAGAATTTTCATTTTTGGGTGAACTAACCCTTTAATGGTTTTGCTATGGGTGAATCTCAGATTATTTCATTTCCAGAGATGAAGGTTATTGAACACTGGGGCAGGCAGCTTATGTTGAGCTGACTGATATGAAAGGGGTTGCAGGATGGATGCAGGAGTTTTCATTTCTGCAGAAATGCCCTATTCGCAGTCTGACATGATTAATTTATTCTGCAAGCAAAGGTATCCCATAACAGGGACAATAATAAATCTGAAATAAAGTGAAATATTGGGCTGGTCATATGATCTTAATATGTCAATCACATTCACCATAACGCTCCATAATGTCGATAATGTTTTTTTTTAGACCACTGATGTATCTTCATCTCATGTGAGTGTAGATCACTTTAAATATGAACAAACAAGACTTTGTGTAAAAAAAGTGCACCTTTAAACATCATCTCCCAGCCTTACATCCACATGCTTGGAAGTGTGTGTTTGAGGGAAAATAAAATTACCCATGACCTTGTTGCTCACCACATGGGTTAATGAATTCCCTATGGCATTCCAAATGAAGGCAAAGGCACATCAGAATTTTGCACAAAACACAGTTTGTTCCTGTTTAACATCAATGTCAACATAGTTTTGTGTTGTTTGTCTGTATACACAATCAGCGTCTGTTTCATATAGATGTCTTGAGGGATTCAACGCAATACATGTATTCTTAAAATATGCAACCTCATTTCTTATTGTTGCAATAATATGCGCATTTGGAATGTATATACTAAGCTGTACAGAAAAAAAGTTCTTACATCTAATAATATGAGATTTTTTCCTTATTTAAAAAAGACTGTCACATGACGTTCATCCACACACCTCTGGTGCCCTTATTCAATGAGACTATATCACTCTGGGTCTTTGGGCCAAGTGCTCAAAGACATTCGACTCCGGATTGCCCGAAGAAAAATGGATCCTTATACCAGCTTTTTTGAACAGACAGAGTTGTGACAAAAAGATTTCAGCTTCTTCAGCTGGACATTTTCAAGCTAAGGAGGATTCATAAAACATGCTTTTGATACCAAGATCACAATGAACCACAACTCGTGTAAGTGTTATACCAACTTTGTAAGTCCTGGTTAAAACCTTTGATATTCACTGATGCACCTTGTAGTGAATTTTAACACACTATTATGATGGTGAGTGAAGCGCACAGTAATTCACAATTAAAATCCAAGAACACCTCTAACCACAAGGCATGAGATTGATATTAGGGATAGTTGCAGCTCACTGTTTTTCTAGCACATATCATGATCAAAGTGCAATATTTTTTATGTGATACAGGGAACACAGATCATGAATGGCCATACCTTAAGAGAGGAAGGAAACACAATGGACTTTCCAGGCTTGAATCTTTAGATCTGAATTTAATTTGATGGTTTTATGGGTACTAATCTCAAACTTGATATGTTCAAATGGGGTTAGACAAGGTATGTATAAAAAATTCATGGTCATGTCACCTTGCTTGTTTGTTAATTTCTTTTGCTTATTTTTGTGTCACAAATTCTTGACAAATGTCAAGTTTCATATATCTGTATTGAACTGCAGCATTTCAACCAAATAACCTGCTTAGAGAAATAGATGAATCTATGCTAAAAAGAAAAAATGTTAGATTTATTACCTCATGGGTTGTACACTGCATGTTCAATTGTTAATTAAACTCATGTTACATAATTTACATGGGGAAAAATACTTGAATTTGAATCATAAACTCACCTAGTCTGTCTTACACAGGTCTTTATCTTTTTAGTCTCTCTCTGTGTGTTTGATTAGATATCTGTGTTATACATGAACCTCAGAAAGAAGTGTATAAAGTTCACAATGTTTTAAGATGCTGTAAGTGATTTTTTATTTTTTTTAAAAAATGCATAAAATGCTCACTAACTCACAGAAAACATTGAACAGTATCATGAGAAATCCCACCTGTCTCTGTATCTGTAACAGTTGCGCATAAAACGTTAACAGCATTCCGAGGAGCGGCTCATGCTTTTTAGCCAATCAGAAACACCCTATGGCTGTGAATTGTTTTTTGTGTTAGGGCTTGCTGACATCGTGTGTCTGTTCTTCATACCTCACTTAAAGAAATAGTTCAGCCAAAAATGAAAACTATCCCATAGTTTACTCACCATCAAGCCATCCTAGGTGTATATGACTTTCTTTCAGCCGAACACAATCTGAGTTATATTAAATAATATCCTGGCTCTTCATGCTTTGTAATGGCATTGAATTGTGGCCAAGCTTTTGAAGCTCCAAAGGCGCATCCATCCATCATGAAAGTAATCCATACGACTCCAGTGGGTTAATAATGCTGAGCTCACTTGGCTCGGTGCAAAGTTTTGTTTTCCTGTGCAAACATCTCTGAGCACTTTGGATTATTCTTTGGACTGGATTTACCTGTTTGACCTTGCGTGTTTTGGATTTGATTTTTGCCTCTTCCCCTGATTTGGATTATTCAGACTGTTTGCCTCAGTCACCATTTCGCCATTCTGCTGCCATTATTTGCATGTGTTTTCGCATTTCTTTGTAATTCTCACAATTGCAACTAATAAACTGCACATTGAACTCTCAAGCCTCCTCATCACATAAAACCTCGCCCCCACCATGGATCCAGATTCTCAGACTACAAGTGGAAGTATGCTCCCAAGCAACCATGCTTTCTTCACATCATTAATAATTGCACAAACTCACCTCGCTAACGGAGGAGCTAGTCAAGTCCTTGCAAACTCTCCAGTTGCCGTCTTACTCCGAGCCACCCTGCACAGCTAACCCTTCAGCTACAGCTAGCCTCAGTCCGTCTGCCTGGCTTCCCTTTGGCTTTAACCCTCGTCTCTCGCTTCCGGACAAGTTTGATGGCACTCCAGCATGCTGCAGTGGATTCCTGTTACAGTGTGAGTAACTTCTCGCTCAACAGCCACACGTTTATTCCACTGATGAAGCCAAGATAGCGTTTATGATCTCCGCTCTCACGGGTCGAGCACTCCGAGCAAGGAAGCTGGGTAAGTACTGTTAATGCTAAGACTCGGGAGGAGCTGGGCCTCAAGCTTCGGTGGCAGCGGAGCCTGGCCGACCACGGATCCCGGCCCACCACGGATCCCAGCGCTGCCAAGTCCGGTGGTCTCAGCGTATCCAAGTCAGCTGGTCCCAGAGTTACTACCACCGTCGTCTGCATTGTCTGTGATGGCTATGGCCATCTTGTGTGTTTGGGGCCGCACACACTGCTACAGCTCCTCCTGAGGCGGCGGCAACCACTACAGCTCATCCCGAGGCGGCGACTGCTCCTGAACCTTCTGCCTGCTCTGATACGACCAAGGAGGCAGATTATGAATCACCTGTGCTCTCTATTGACCTGGTAATGACCACAAAGTTCTTCCTTGAGCTCTGTCTGCTCTGACACGACCATGGAGGTCGTTCCTGAATTCTCTGTCTGCCCTGGCATGACCACGGAGGTCGTTTTTGAACTCTCTTTGTGCCTTGACACTTCCACAGAGATCGTCCTTGAACTCCTTCTGCCTTGACACGACCATGGAGGTCACCCCTGAACTTTCTGTCTGCCCTGACACGACCATGGAAGCCATCCTTGAAATCTCAACCTGTTCTGTATTGGCCAAGGTGGCCTTCTCTAAACCCTCTGTGCGTCCTGTTTGGCCACATAGGCTGTTTCTAACCTCCCTGTATTCTCTGTTTTAGTTTTGTCGAAGCCGCCATGGTGGTCTCCAGTTCAGCCTGATCTACCGAGGTGGTCACCGTTTCCATCTGCTCCACTGTGGTGGTCTCTAGCGCCACCTGATCTGCTGTGGTGGTCATCAGCTTCGCCTGCCCCGCCTTGGTGGTCTCCAGCTCTGCCCTGGCCCCCTGCTCTGCCTTCTTTGCCCTGGCTCTCTGATCCTCCTCAGTCTCCAGTACCTCCACACTGGCCTGGCCCTCCATCCCTCCCCCTGATCCGCCTCCGCTCCACCATCCTCCTGGACTCTTGTTTGTTGTTTTTCATTTTATGGGAGCATCTGGAATACGCTCCTTAAGGGAGTGCTCTGTTTCGTATTCCCTGGCCTTGTGTTTCATGTGTTTTGTTGATTAGACTTTTATTTTGCATCTTACATTGTGTCTTGTGTGGCATTCTTGTAGCGCTTTTAATTTTTCTATTTGATTAGTTCTGTGATCATTCCCAGATGTGTCTTGTTTGCCTATTATTAGCAGCCCTCTAGTATTTAAAACCAAGTGTTTCTTGTGTTCCTTGTCGAGTCTTGTCCTTAAATTGATGTTTTGTTTGTGTGCTCATTCTGTTTCCCTGGTTTTCTAGATCCCGTGTTTGTTTTGTTATTTTATTGTGTTTAATAAAATAACTGCATTTGGATCAAGCTCTCCTTTCTTTTTGAGTTCACCCTGCATTACAAATGCCTTCTGAAGCAAAGTGATGGATTTTTGCACATATGGCTGTTGCCGGAAGCGAGTGATTACGGTTTATAAAATTTAAAATATGGATATATTCCTTACAAAAACCCATTGCTTTGCTTCAGAAGGCATTTATTAACTCACCGGAGTTGTATGGATAACTTTTATGATGGATGGATGTGTTTTTTGGAGCTTCAAAAACTCAAACTGCCTTTGCTCAAAGCTGGGAAGAGATATTATTTAATACAACTCAGATTGTGTTCGGCTGAAAGAATAAAGTCATAAACACTTACGGCTTTAGGGTGAGTAAATAAGGGGATATTTTTTATTCCTATTAATTCTTATTCCTTTAATAGCTACCTCTGATATGATTTGACAGATGCCAGATCTTCTAATTGTGATAATTGATCTCTGGCTAATTTGGTTCTTCAAACTAATTTGCGGATTTTATTAAAATATCTGGATTAAGTTGCTTGATATTACTGCATGTTCTTGTGTTCATTGGAAAGGTCAGATATACCAATAGTCAAAACTATGATCAGCAATGAGCGAAGACAGACTTTCACCAGAATAATATTGTTAACATGAAATATGATGGTTTGAGCTTACAGATTTATTGCTATGACAGCAAGTCCAGGATAAGCTTCGAAGAACCTAACAATCCTGTATCATGTGAAATAGGCTAGTCAAAAGTAAAATCCAGATAAACAAACGGTCTGGCTGGCGTGGTTTTGTGTTGAAGGGATGGAAGTGGTCATGACCAGGGTAATGAATCAAAGTAATAAACATGTTAGACATGTTTTTAGATGTTGTCTTTAGTCACTGCAATATTATCTGAACAACAACGATGAATTACATTTTACAAAGAAGGCAATTGAATTTTTTTAAATTTTGACTCCTTTTTAAAATAATAAAATGATTAAAATGATAAAGCAAGTGTTTTTCCTGTTAAATATATGAATTAATATGAAAGTACAGTCGACATATTTTAAAAATAAATAAAGTTGTTTAACATTATTATTATCAACATAAAAATGATACGTCCTTAGCACTATACCTTTTTCCATAAAATCATCTGTAATAGTCTTTGTCCTCCTATACCCAGGAAGCATTGCAATAATGGGCGGTGTTACAGATCCACACTTCATGCAAGCAGCTGACTGTAGCTATAACTTTAATCATTTCATTTTTTTTTGTTGCCGAAGCTAGCAACCAAACAACAGTCAAGGCGTTTGTTTTTAGTATTCTTTAGATCTCTCTATAATGTAAATACACTATTATAATAGTAACAGCGAGCGAACTAAATAACTTATTCTCGGTCAGTTCTGTAAAGTTTTTAAAGGGGCTTAGCTAATATTAGCATAGCATCAGCTAACAGCTGCGTGTATGTGTGCGTAGTTAGCCTGTAGCCGAGCTACCTTGTCAAGCTCCATCCTTCTCTACAACTGACGGTCGGATCCCGGTCCGATTCGTTACTCTCGTGGGAAGAGCGAGCAAGCTGTCTACCAAGTCAAATGTAAGATTCATTTTTATTTTTTGGTCCTTTTTCGGACTGGTGGCTGAGATTGGAGCTAGTCCATCATATTCTGCGGTTAGTTTTGTCTTCTGTCAGAACTGTTAGTTAACAATTTGAATGTAAAATTCACACGAAAGGCTTTTTTCTCCCAAATTTAACTTAACAATCCCGTTTTGAAGGGTTGACACGGTAAGCTGTCTTGAGTTTGATGTGCTAACCAGGTGGTCTGATAACAGCAGGTTGTCAACTTTAATGCCTGACTTCTGTAGGATTAGATCTGTTACATGGTCAACATAAAAACGCTTTGTTGTGCAACTTCAAATAGATTTTATCATATCTAAAACCTCAGGATAACACCAACTAATACTGGTGTGCTGGTGTACAGTAGTTTGAAAAGTATACGTGGTCTAGTTGCACAAGGCAAGATGGCAGGCTGATAGTCAAGCCTGATGACTCACTTTACTCAGCCTAGCCAACTACACAAGTCAAAAAACTTTCAAATCCTTTAACAGTGTCTGGCTTAGTAATGAGCCATATTTCCAACAGGCAAGGCCAGTACACAGCCTTCCAAGGGTGTTTAACTCTGTTGAATGGTTAAATGCCATTTTGAGTTGTATGTGGGTTGTGTGTGCACTGTGCATCTGACTCATGATCTTTTATTCCAGGTTGAAGGTTTACTGAACGGCGGACAATGGAACAGGACAACTCGGAGGTAAGATTTTGGCAGAATATATGTATTTTCTGTCTTATTTGGCAGTTAAAAAAAAAAAAATATATATATATATATAAGTTTGCTTGGTGATGGATGTTTATCTGTAATAATTAAGGAGGGTTTGATTCAAGTTGCTAAATAGAATCGGCGTCTGTGGTTTGTAATTGTAAAAGGAAGAAATAAAAAAACCCATTGTAAAACTTATGAGTCATTCAGTTTTCTGTGCTTTTTGTTGACTTTCATTCTGATTTAATGCACATGGTTTCTTTATTGCTGTCTTGTGGTTACTGAGAGTATTGGATAATGGTCTTTTGTTTATTTAGCTGGGCATTTCCCAAGATAGAGAAATATGCACACTTGCACAGAATTCTCAGACTATTTTTTTTAACTGAAGCTTCAAAATTGCTTAATATCCATACGCAATCTCGAAAATGAAATCGCAAAAGTTCTGAGTTGATAGACGTGAATGCCAAGCTTGTTTGCACAGTTCTGTGTACATTGTCAGCATGTTCATACAAAGAATTATATAGGTTATAATACATTGTTTTTGTCTGTAGGATGACTCAGTTGGCCCGACTGAAGATGACGCACAACCTCAATTTCCTCTTGGACTTTGTGAGTAATCTCTGATTTAAAGTTTACAAAATAGTATATCTGAATCCCGGGACACTTTCATATGGTTTTGTACGAAATGCTGCTCAAATTGAATGTCATACTATATCATTTCAAACCTCTCCTTGTTCAGTGCAGGATTATTAGAGTTTTGAATGTTTAATTAATTAATTAGTTCATTTATTAATTAGGAAAATGATTGAAAAGTATTTTTATTAGTAGTATTTTAGTGCTGCCAACGTAAGTGTGTTAACTGGTGTAATTTAAAAGAAAGTAATCATGTTATATTTCTCAGAACAATCTACTGTTATTACCATCTAGTAGTATCACTTTCATTTTAATACAGGAGAGTTGCTAAGGTTTCAAGTTCTATAATATACCATGTATCAAAACCAAAATTAATTTCATTTTTCCCAGTTATATGTTTTAGGGTTTTTATTTTTCATTTATTGTTTTCATTTAGTTTTCAGTGTTAGCCTTAGCTTAGTTCAGCAAAGTTAGAAATTCAGCAGATTGATCTTATGGCTGAGATCTATTTGATCAAAAATTACAGTAAAAAACAGTAATACTGTGAAATATTAAAATTAAATGAACCGTTTCTATATTTTAAAACGTAATTTATTCCTGTGATGGCAAACTTGAATTTTCAGCATCATTACTCCACTCTTCAGTGTCACGTGATCCTTCAGAAATCATTCTAATATGCTGATTTGGTTTTAAAGAAACATTCTTATTAAAGTTAAACACTGTTGTGCTGCTTAATATTTTTTGTGGAAACAGCATTTATTATAAATAGTACTTTGTTTGTAAAATGTATTTGTAAAATGTATTAGTTTCATAAATGTCTACTGACTTAAATCAATTTAATGTGCCGTTGCTAAATAAAATATTAATTTCTTTTGTCTTTTTCTTTTTTTTTAGATCATACTGAAAAAAAATAATAATAATAATTAGGCAGCTAAAACTGTTTTCAACATTGATAATAATAAGAAATGTTCTTAGAATGATTTCTGAAGGATAATGTGACACTTAAGACTGGAGTAATGATGCTGAAAATTCAGCTTTGCCATCACAGGAATAAATTGCGTTTTAAAATATAGAAATGGTTCATTTAAATTTTAATATTTCACAGTATTACTGTTTTTTACTGTAATTTTTTATCAAATATATTTCAGCCTTGGTGAGATTAAAACAACTTTCCAAACAATAAAAATCCTTCCAAATTTTTGACCTGTATGTATGTAGTGTTCTTGCTCCACTACTTATGATTATGAAAATGTTTTTGTCTTTTTAGCTGACTCTGAGGCGGTGGAAGTGTTGTGGCAGGTTCGTACCCAGCGTCGGCAAGCAGAGCCTGACCTTCCAGACACTGTGACGCGTCTCACTACACCTGAGGGCAGTATTGTGTACCTGGTTGGCACTGCCCACTTCAGCGACAGCAGCAAGAATGATGTTGCCACAGTAAGCATTGGCTTTCTTTTTATTATGGGCTCGCAACCAATTTTTGAGTGTAAAACACCTTAGTATTAGCTACTGATTGACTAAATGCTGTTTTGATTTGATGCTCTTTGCTTAGACAATCCGAGCGGTCCAGCCTGACGTGGTGGTGGTGGAGCTGTGCCAGTACAGAGTATCCATGCTTAAAATGGATGAGAAAACACTGCTAAAAGAGGCTAAAGACATTAACTTGGAGAAGGTCCAGCAGGCTATTAAACAGGTCAGCTATGAAACCGAAGACTGCGCTGACATAGTTATTCTACTGCCAAACACATTCCTCTGAATTCATTTATCAACATGCTAAATCCTTTTTTCTCATTTCTTGTGTCAGAATGGAGTGATGTCTGGCCTCATGCAGATACTGCTGCTCAAAGTCTCAGCTCACATTACAGAACAGCTGGGCATGGCCCCCGGAGGAGAGTTTAGAGAAGCCTTTAAGGAGGTCAGTGTGAATACACATGCTCTCCCTCACTTACACAGTCCTCATGGTTCTGACATGCACTGTAACTCATGCACTCGTTCCTTACTTCTAGCAGATGTCACCAATTATCAAAGAACAATAAATGCACGAAAACTGAAACCTGTAAATATAAAATATGCATTTTCTTCTCTTTTAACCAATTCAGGCAGGAAAAGTGCCCTTCTGTAAATTTCACCTTGGGGATCGTCCCATTCCAGTAACCTTTAAGCGTGCAATAGCTGCTCTCAGCCTGTGGCAGAAGGCTCGTCTGGCCTGGGGCCTGTGCTTCCTCTCTGACCCAATCAGGTACAAGTCGACACCACTTTGTCTTTATGTGCACAGCAATCACTTTTTGTTTTTAAGAAGTCTCTTAGAATGTTAAAACTTCATATGGTGTCTTGGAAACTAAACAGGAAAAACAGACAAGAGACACGAATGCCAAAGATACTAGTCTCCATGTGTACATAGACCAGTTTTGCGAGATAGATTGCTGTGGACTGGAAGCGATAAGCTTATGTTCAATGATATGTAATAAAGCAAATTATGTTAACACATAATACATATAAAGGTTCTACAGGTTCTTTTATAGTATCTGTCCAATTCAACATGATCTAATTTACTTTACTGTGTTTTATTGTGTGCCTTAATTTATTATATTATAATGAAAAATTATTAAAACATTTAGGGTGTTTTTAAAAATGTATATACAATAATTTGATTAATTCAATATTTAAAAAATAATATATAAAAAGTAATTAAATTTAATTGAAAGAATTTTGTAGTATTTATTTTTATTTAAATCTGCATAAATTAAAGGTGGTACAGCAGATTCTACCATGATGTATAAATTCTTCACAAATTAAATGGTGTATTACAGTTATTAAAATGTTTGTAACAAGATCATCCAGTAATAAGAATTGTTTTTTCCCCCCGTTAAATTTAGCATGATGCTCCACTGAGCTTAATGAAGCCTATAATGGTCCTAAATAAAGGGCTTAAGCAAAACATAATTTTTTTCTTTGATTGTGGGGAAGTATGGCCTGTATATGCTCTTGTTTTGAGATTCACATGAACAGATTTTTGGTATGTGTTTTTGCTCTTATAAGCAAGGAGGATGTAGAGAAGTGCAAACAAAAAGATCTTCTGGAACAGACCATGTCAGAGATGATCGGCGAGTTTCCAGCCCTCCACCGCACTATTGTTGCAGAACGAGACATCTACCTCACTCACACACTTAGACAGGCAGCGCGCTGTGTGGAGGCGCCTCCTAATGCTGAAAGTGAGTACGGCACGCTCATCTCATGCTGGAGTCTTTTCCAGTGCTCTGCCTTGAAGTTAATTTTATGCTAATTTGATTTAGAAAAAATGTCTTGAATTTAAAACTGCATATTCAGGTATGCCCAGTGATCAGTGATGTCAAAGGGATAGTCCACCCAAAAGTGAAGATTCTGTCATCATTTACTCATGTTGTTCCAAACCTGTATGACTGACTTTCTTTTGTTGAACACAAAAGATAGTTTGAAGAATGTTTCCGGTTCTCGTTGTCTTCTATTTTTTTATTATCTGTACTATGGAAGTCATTTGGGAAAATGAGTAAATGATCACAGAATTTTCATTTTTTTGGTTGAACTATCCCTTTAAAGGCACAATATGTAACTTTTTTGCTTTAAAAATAGCAAAAATCACTATATCTATGTTATATATATTTTTTAGTTGTGTACTTACATTATCCCGACTGTTTCCAACAACTTTCAAACCAGGAGAATTTTTTAATTTAATTCGAAGACACGTCCCGTTTCTTTATTTCCGTTTTGTTGCCGTCAATGCCGTCATATCCGCGTTGTCCCTGGTTTCCGCTCGTACTGCCATAGCAACCAGAGCTATGAACCAGAGCCGTCTGATAGTAACCAAAGCGACTGACGTGGACCACTGTGTAGTTCGCAATGTCTATTTGCACACTGTTGTTGTTTCGTTCAAACATTATGGACCATGGCAAGCAGACTTTGGATAAAAAAGGAGAACTAAAACGAGAATCAGTAACAGCGCTGTGTTTTCGAGATGCCGAGAGTTCCCATAGACAGTATATAAACGAGAGCTCCACGTCCGAGACTTCGACCGCTCCTACATGTACTTTATTAAACAGGTGTGCACATTTACATAAAACTAATCAATGTTATATAGTTCAACAATGATAAAATGTTAGAATATGATCTGTATGTTATTCTAATGTTGATCTAGCTTACTGCTAGTCTCATACAGACAAACTTAACACATTAATTTCAACACATTCAAATGCAATTTAGTGTGATAGTGTAATGTTAGACCAGGTGAAACAGCGCTGCGTTACCTCACAAGTTTAATTTGTCTAATAAACTGACCTATGAGTTGTAATTCTGCACTCGCGTGTAGTTCGGTAGAATGAAATGTCCATATTCCTTTTATATCCGCGGGACTCGCGTCGCGTGTGGAGCTGATAGCTGTCTCTTAGCAATCCCGAACTGCTTCATATCACAGTCATGATAAAAACATCGATGTATTTACTCATCCATAAACATTATTAGATCGGTCGGCTTGACGTTGACGACAAGATCCATAATTCTTAGCAAATGTTGCGTCATCAAACTACGCCTTTGTTATTGTAAATAGGTTAGCGACCCCTAGTGGCAAAAAAATTCCATACTATACGTTTAAAGTCCCCCTGTGGTAAAAATCTAGTTTTTAATGTTGTTTATATGTCGATGTGGTGTTTTTAATATGCTTTAAGACAAATTTATAAGTCAACACCATTGCTAAGTATTTTCTCTTTAATACTGCGGTGAATGAAAGACAGTCTCAAAAAAGCAGTTTGAAATCACTGGTCTTTCTGATGTCACAAACTACCTTGTGACCAATCATGTCATCGTGCTGGCGGGCTTTGGCATATCATTAACACGAACTAGCAAGGAAGTCTCGCAATATAGAGGGTGTATGAACGTTTAAATGTCATTTTGGTGATCAAAGATGAGTTTTAAGGGATAAAATCATTGACTACAGGGTGACTGCTATTAAAATTTGTTTTTGTAATTAAAATAGCACTGAAATAAAACACAAATGTTAGATGAAAATCTGATGAACATTTAGAAAAAATGAGAACAATTAGAACAGAAGTTGAAGTACTAAAATTACTAAACCTAAATGAAAGCGATGTAACTTAAAGCTAAATAGAAGTATTAAAAAAAAATAAAACTAATAAAAATGAAAAAAAAGTATAATTACTGAAAGTAAAATGGTGACAACTAAAAATATTAAAATAAAAGTAATACTATAATAGTATTTAAAAATACTAAAATAACACACTCAATGCTTCATACAGGCAAAAAACATGTCATGTTACTTGTTACATGAAACTAGAGGCCTGCACTCCCACAGAACCCGATGCAACAGACAAGATTCGATGGGTGAATGCGGGACACTCCTGTGTTGCGGGTGCGGGAGAATGAAATAAATGACTTGAGGGACTCCGCGAAATAGAAATATCTAAAAAATTTAAATATCTAAAAACAAAAAAATTGCTATTCATCTATTGCACAAGAAAAACTAAACTAAAATAAAAACAATTTAGAATCCACTCACCACTCAAACCGGAAGAGTTTTTGGTCAGTTCTGCACGCTCACAATTCCTCTCATTATAACACAGTGTAGACATTATGAGAGATTCATAGTGAGCTTTATTGATTAAAATGGAACTTTGTGAGATCACGATTAACAAAAGTGACCGCTTTTTAGTGATTATAAAGGGAGTGCTCTTTGCACAACCTATGCTTGCTTTTCTGTTAAAATTAACAGTGGTTTGTCAATGTTGTTGCAAGGTGACCCATAAGTTGAAACTTTTATTTCATGGAAATTTCATGAATGTACTGAAAAAATCAATGTACTTTAACCTGTGGGCGGGAGCGGGAGAAGGTAACCCATAATTCTGTGGGAACAGGACAGAATCCTGCCGAGCTACTTGAAACCTCTTGTTCATGCTCACTTTTTTTCTTTTTAGAAGTGGCTGCTGTGGTGGTTGGAGTGGTTGGGATGGGTCATGTGCCTGGTATTGAGAAGAACTGGGATAAAGAGCTTAATATCCATGAGATCATGAGGTGCGTATTGGAACAGTTGTATGTACTTCAGTATCTAATAGTACAAGATCTGTCATGACCAATTTTTCTTTTGTTTTTTCTCTTAGTGTGGCTCCACCATCTCGTTTAGGCTGGGTAGTACGCAACGTGTTGAAGGGAGCCATGTGGGGGCTTCTGGGTTATGCCTGCTTCCGTGCCAGCAAGGGCGTGGGGAGGGCGTTACTCTCCTTACCGACTGTCCAATCTTTGTTCGAAAATATACGAACGCCTTCCATTTGACCCTTCTCTTATCGGCACAGACTTTCCAGCAGTGAGATCAGGATGCACACTGAACACCAGTAGCCTTAACTACAGGATGGTGGTTGGGTAGATTATAGGAGGAAGATTAGAGGGAAACATCGTCTCCATCCCATATGAAATGAGCAATGTGGGTGGAAGCCTTTGACTAACACTCTGTCACCTCCTCAACCCTCTGTGTACTTGTGGACGCAGAGCTGTACTGCCAAAGAAATCGGACCATGCTTTCTTTCCCTTTTCCTCATTCTTAAAGTATGACCCACTAGAAAATTAGCTGCAGCAGGATTTCCCATGTTATCGTGCAACTTGAACCGAACAAAGTTTTATTTTGCTGTTTTTTTTTTTGTTCTTTTGGTTGGCTCCTGCAAATGATTGATGCATTTTGTTTCCCAGCAAGTCCAGTATTGTTGTTCCCTGTAAGTCAGCATTTGAATCTGTGACCTACTCCAGCCATAATCTGTAGTTCATGAAGTGTGAGTAGCGAAGCCAGCTTTTTTATGTAGGTGGTTAATGGAACAGTATCCCAGAACTCATTTTTAAAACCTGAATTGCACTAAAAGCGCGATTGGACCATTTATTATCAAAAGCATAAATCAGATTTTATTGAAAATATGACTTGATGATAAATACATGTAATGCACATTAGGAAAATGATTGACCAAAGTATTTTTGGTTTCAGTGATTGAAATGTGTGTCTCTGAAACAATGGCTTGAAATGAGTGAAACTAAAACAACTGCACTCAGTGTTTGAGAGTTTCAAGTCTTGTTCACTCTGTGCGGTTTCTTGGTTTTTGTAATTACCTGATAAGCCAAGCATAAAGTTTGCCTGTGCTAGCTATCAAGTGCCTCCTACTACATGACCTGGAAAGGGCTTAAAGGAACAGAGACTGGTCAGGGTGTTTTGCTCTCTCTCCATATGGTCATAATAAATGGGTACTATTAAATCTGGAGTCCTCTGTTTCACTCACACCATTTAATAATTGGTAATCTTGCTAAAGAAAAGCTTGGCATTTATAGAAATGAGTAAATTCTGCAATTAATTGGACAAGATACATTTTGTTTACGTAATATATGAGATTATGCTTGATTCAGATGCTTGAAGGAAACGTCTGTTTTCCCCTAATTTACAAAAAAAAGTTTTTTTTTTGTTTTGTTTTTTGCTACCATTTTCATAGAAATCTAGTTGCATAAAGGTTAAAGTCACTAAATTAGAAACAAACTGAAAGCTCATTGTTGATAATATGGGAATACTCTAACACATGAAATGTCCTTTTTTTTTCATTCTTATTATTTACCATTGTCTCAAAAGGTCCATCAATGACTTGAAACTCTCCTGTTGAAAGTGTAGACAACAATTAAAGAAGGTATGTTGATAAGAAAATGCTTCTTGAGAAGAGCCTATCACTAGCATGAGCCAACAGGGCAATATTTGGGGAGCATGCTTTATATGGATAGAAGGAATTTCGGAGTGTTTCTGCTTTTGTGCTTGCAGCCTTATACTACTGGAACTGCTGCTTCATATTTTGACATTGTTTTTCCAGGTAGCTTTTTACAATGGTGTTTTATAGGGTGACTGAAAATTATTTTTAGATGTGGCATGTTAGGTCACAGGCACATTCGAAACAACGCTTGTGTGTCTGAGTGTGATACTAATGCCAAAAATCCGCCTTTCTTTTTTCATTTAAACTTTTAGGTGCTGAATGGAAATTATGCATTTCGAGCAATATTGGGGCTTAAATTAAGACTGAAACTTTGCATGTGTGCCATGTGCATTTATTCTGGAGAAGGAGATGACTATATGGATGTATCTGCATTCTGCATGATTTCTTATGTAAATGGCTTACTGGGATTATTTAATTGGAGTTTAAGAAATCTTTACAACATATATTAAGGGATTTTTGTCAGTGCCCTGGTGTTTAATGAGTATTGAACAGTCAATAGTCCCTGCATTTGTTGAGAGGTTGTTGCACAATTAAAATGGTTGATTAATGGATTGATTAAAAAAAAAAAAACATATGTTTTAAAGATCTATTGATCCAATGACCCAGTAGGCTAGTTCTACTCCAAGGTTTTTTTCTCGAAATCCTGCTGACTTCATGAAAACTTAAACTCGGTCTTCCTGTCAGCTACATGCAGTGCTACTTTTGATCATCTAGAGATCACTTATTAGGTGAGAAATTACATGATCAACTAAGTAATGTATATTTAATGCATCTCTTTTTATGTCCTTGAACTATACTGCTAAAATATTTTTTCCCGTAATTGCTGTTAACAATGTGGAGAGGGGGAATAAATGGTCCCTCTTCTTTTGTTAGTGCTATATTTTTTTGGTTATCCTTCATTTTCAACAAGCCAATGCTCAGATCAAACTAAAAATATATCTTAAAATCTAAAATAAATTTTCCAACATGTTATATTTGCCTTTTCATCTCTCCAACTCTTTACACACACACACACACACACACATATATATAGTTGTGGTCAGAATTAATGGCACCCCTGGTAAATAAGATCAAAAATGGCTGTAAAAAATAAATCTGCATTTTTTATCCTTCAGATCATTCATTCAAAGAATTCGCAAAAAATCTAACCTTTCATTGAAGTAAAAGCATTGAAAGTGGGGGGTAAATCACATTATAAAATAAATGCTTTTCTCCAAAACACGCTGGCCATAATTATTGGCTCCCTCTTATTAAATACTTTTTGCAACCTCCTTTTGCCAAGATAACAGCTCTGAGTTTTCTTCTATAATGCCTGATGAGTTTGGAGAACAACTGACAAGAGATCAGAGACAATTCCTTCATTCAGAATCTCTCCAGATCCTTCAGATTCACAAGTTCATGTTGGTGCTTCTTCTCTTCAGTTCACCCCACTCATTTTCTATAGGGTTCAATTTAGGGGACTAGGATGGTCATGGCAGAAGCTTCATTTTGTGCTCAGTTACCTATTTTTGTGTTGATTTTGATGTTTGTTTTGGACCGTTGTCCTGATGGAAGATCCAACCACTGCCCATTATAAGATTTCTAGCAGAGGCCGTCAGGTTTTGATTTTTTATCTGTTGGTATTTGCTAGAATCCATAATACCATGTATCTGAACAAGATGTCCAGGACCTCCAGCAAAAAAAATAGGCCCACAACATGTAAGATCCAGCAGTGTATTTAACCGTAGGCATGGGGTACTTTTTATCCCTGTTTGCACCAAACACATCTCCTGGGTTTGCTGCCAAAAAGCCCTTTTTTGTTTCATCTGACCATAGAATCCGGTCACTTTTGAAGTCCCAGTCGTGTCTTAGAACTGAATATGCTGGAGTTTATTTTTGGAGGAGCGAGGAGGATTTTTCTTGAAACCTTCCCAAAAAACATGTGGTGATGTAGGGGTTGCTTGATAAATTTTTTTAGGCTTTCTGACCCCAAGACTCAACTAATCTCTGCAATTCTCCATCTGTGATCCTTGGAGAGTCTTTGGCCACTCAAACTATCCTCCTCACCGTCCATTAAGACAATATAGACACACATCCTCTTCCTGGCAGATTCGTAACATCTTTAGTTGATTGGAACTTCTTAATTATTGCCCTGATGGTCAAAATGGGGATTTTAAATTCTTTAGCTGTTTCTTACAGCCACTTTCTATTTTGTGATGCTCAACAATCTTTTGATGCACATCAGAACTATATTCTTTGGTTTTATTCCTTGTGATGGATAATTAAGGGAATTTGGCCATTGTGTTTCCTCATATTTAAAAGCATGTGAAACAAGAAATCATAGCTAGAAAATATCATGTTCATAGCTATGGTAAATATGGTAAAAAAAGGTAAATATTAATGGGAATATACTTCAGAAGATATTTTACTCATAAAAAAATTCTAGGTGTGCCAATAATTGTGGTCAACGTGTTTTGGAGAAAAACATTTATTTCATAATGTGATAAACGACAACTAATTACTGTTTTTGAAGAAGAAAACTGTAGAAGATACTGAAAGACTTTGTACACCCAGACATGTGTTAGTTTGAATTTTATATCAAACGTGTTAACTTAAAAATACATTTCCCTGCTTCCAGCGTTTTCCTAAACAGTTGGATTGCAGCTAACGTTAAATGTATAACTTAGGCAACCAATGACAGCCATTCACTTTATAAAGAAAGTAAAAGAGGACTATTCCATTGCGAAAGCTGTCATATATCAATTACAACCATTCACTTTATAATGAAAGTAAATGGAGCTTTTTCCATTAAAAAAATCCAATAAGCGAATAATTAATTTTAGAAGAGTAGCCTACGTTCCGATGCGTTTGTTTCTAGGGGGGACGAAAACAACGACGGACCGGATTTGAGAACAACTCGGTTCTGTTAGGAGTTATTTAAGGATTGCTCCACTTTCGCTCTGCTTATATAACAAGCTTTATTAGACTTTAGAACAATGTGAATGGCTTCTGCTGGAGCTCGTCTAACACGGCTTTATATCTCATTTCCCGGTGTTATTTTACTTAGATCACTGTCAAATGCGGCAATGGACGACATGGGCGTAATCACGAGCCGCTCTTGCATTGAACGACTGCAGTTTGATAATGTTGCTCTTAAACAACTTCCGCTGGACCCGTCCACCGAACCAGGAATCCGACAGGTCCGGGGGGCGTGCTTCTCTAGGGTACAACCAACCCCTCTAAAGAGCCCAAAGTTTGTGTCAGTTTCAGGTCCAGCTCTGGCACTTCTGGGTCTTGATGCTGATGAGGTTCTGAAGGATCCACTGGGCCCAGAGTATCTCAGTGGGTCTAAAGTGTTGCCAGGATCAGAACCTGCTGCCCATTGTTACTGCGGACACCAGTTTGGACAGTTTGCAGGACAGCTTGGTGATGGAGCTGCATGTTATCTGGGAGAAGTGAAAGCCCCAGTGGACCAGAGCCCTGAATTACTGCATGAGAATCCCACAGGACGATGGGAGATCCAGGTGAAGGGTGCTGGACTGACACCATACTCTAGGTAGACTTGCTACTGTAATATAACTTTGCCAGCATATTATCTAGAAATTTCCACATCATGTTATGTTATTCTCATTGGCTGTTCACACTTCACTCGTGTTTTCTTATTGTATATTATCATACTAGAGATGGCATGTGAAATAAAAGTAGTCCTTTTTAAATTTAATTTAATTTTCTTAAGCCATATTGTACACCTTACATAGTATAAAAAGAGCATAATAGGAACAAATTTATAAGGCACCCATTCTACCAAACTTCCAAGTCAAGTAATTTAAATAGCACTATATAAACATAAACATATAAACATAAAACACACACACACACACACATATATATATATAAAAAAACAGCTCTGCAGAAAACAGTGGTGTCATCATCCAGCTTAATACACTTCAAGTTTTGTTCTTAAGTTATGTTAAGGTTTCAATTTTTGTCCTTTGTGCTTTTAGACAGGCAGATGGGCGTAAGGTTTTGCGCTCCAGCATACGAGAGTTTCTGTGCAGCGAGGCGGTTTTTGGCTTGGGAGTGCCGACCACGAGAGCTGGATCAGTAGTGACGTCTGATTCACGAGTCATGAGGGATATCTTCTACAATGGCAATCCACGCATGGAAAGATGCTCTGTGGTCTTACGCATTGCTCCCAGCTTTATTAGGTAACCATAGTTGTTTATTTCGTTCCTAAATGCTTTCTCGTGGAAGTGTTATTTTAGTATTATTTATATCCTATTATATTATTTATTAATATTATAATTTTGCATTTATGAATTTTAGTTTAGGTTTTAGTAATCTTTTTGTGCTTTTATTTTGTCAATTATTTTTCGCCAGGTCAATTCTACTAATTTTAGTTGAAGTTGAAGTTTTTCATTATCATATCATAGTTATTTAGATAATACTTTATTTTAAAGTGTCCTTGTTATATATGTTACATGGAGTTACTATAGTAATAACAGTAAAGTAACAGAATTATGATGCAAACTTTATCAAATAAGAGATAGATTCAAATTGTGCTGTAATGCAGCTGTAGCAAGGTAATAATGGCATTAAAGGAATAGTTCACTTTAAAATGAAAATCATATACTCACCCTCATGTTGTTTCAAACCTGTATGAATTTCTTTCTTCTGCTGAACAGAAAGGAAGATATTTAGTAGAATGTCAGTAACCAGACAGTTTCTGGGTCCCATTGACTTCCATAGTAGTAAAAAAATATACTATGGAAGTCAATGGGACCCAGAAACTGTCTGGTTACTGACATTCTTCTAAATATCTTCCTTTCTGTTCAGCAGAAGAAAGAAATTCCTACAGGTTTGAAACAACATGAGGGTGAGTATATGATGACAGAATTTTCATTTTAAAGTGAACTATTCCTTTAAATCAGCTCAATTCAGTTCAGTGATGATTCAGTTCAGTTCAATAACTGTGTAAAGTTAATTTATTATGAGGCGAGTTTAATTCTGCTTTAAAGCAGCTCTACAGAAGACAATAGTGTCATTATTTAGCACAATTCAGTTAAGTTTTGTTCTCATCCGATAGTGCAGTCAAGTCGGTAATATTATTGGATATTAAGTGTCCCTAACTGAGCAAGCCAGAGGTGATCGGTGCAAGGAACCCAAACTGGTAACAGAATTTGAGAAAAAAAAACCTTGGGCGAAACCAGGCTCAATCAGTTGGCCTGTTCTCCTCTGGCCAAAAACAACACTGTTACGATACTTCAGTTTTTGTGTCTATAATTGAAATGGTTTCACTCGTAAAGGTCTTTTAGGTCTAGCTTTTCTAGATGTGAAGAAGTTGTCCTGACTTTTGATGTAGGTTTGGATCATTTGAGATCTTCAAACGAGCTGATGAGTTCACGGGCCGGCAAGGTCCCAGCTATGGCCATGATGACATCAGAACCCAATTGCTGGATTATGTCATTGTGAACTTCTACCCAGAGATCCATCAAAATCACTCAGACCGCATTGAGAGGAATACTGCTTTCTTCAGAGAGGTAGACTGAGATCATTGCTGTGGTTGTAGTATTGATCCATTGAAACATATTATAGCGTAATATTTTATATAAAGCATTTTTATTTTCTATATTGAATATATAAATGTTTAATCTGTGTTTACTTGAATGTGCATCTTTATTACTAGGTGACTTTACGAACAGCAAGGCTGGTGGCTCAGTGGCAGTGTGTGGGTTTCTGTCATGGAGTCCTCAATACTGATAACATGAGCATCCTGGGTCTGACTTTGGACTATGGGCCTTTTGGCTTCATGGATCGGTAAGGTCTCACTTAAACATTATCCCCCGGTTTCACAGGCAAGGCTTAAGCTAGTCCCAGACTAAAATGCATGTTTGAGCTGTTTTAACTGAAAGCAACTTGCTCTGACATATCTAAAAATATGACAGTGCTGTTGTTTTGTCTCAAGATGCACACCAGTAATGTTTTTTTCTAAGGCATGTTTGTAAAAGCTACTTAAAGGGGCTATATGCAACTGTTTCCCCAAAATAAACGTAACAATAGCCTTTTTATTTGACCATGTATGACTCAAACATTTCCTGATGAGCATACTGACACCTTGTCAGCTCACAGTGGGTGCACCTATAAGCCTGTATCCTATTTTTCCTATTTTCTGTCGGGTCGGATTTTTCGCGCGCTGTCTGCGGATGTGACGTCAAGCGCGTTCATGTTAAACGTTTCAGATCACTCTGCCACCACCGCTAGTCAGCAAACAAACTTAGTTTCTCAAACAATATATGTATTTGACTGTTCTTACCTCTGTAAACATAATGTTGACTTCTTTGCAGCGGATGACTTGTGAAGTGTGCACGTACGAGAGCGAGCGGAAAGGAAGAGCAGTTCCGTTTTTTGGCCACAGGTGTCAGTCGCGAGTTTAAATTTCAGAAAAAAGCATATAGCCCCTTTAAATGGCCTAATCCTGGCTTAATCTAAGCCATGTCTGTGTTATTCAGAATGTTCAGCAATTATTTGCATTTATTGTCCATGAAAATGAATTTCCTTGTTTTGTTTTCTCTTTAGTTTTGACCCAGATTTCATCTGTAACGCTTCTGATAGTTCAGGCCGGTATACTTACCAGGCCCAACCAGCGATCTGTCGCTGGAATTTAGCCCGGCTTGCTGAAGCCCTGCAGCCTGACCTACCTCCAGACCGGGCCGAACAGGTGTTGGATGAGTACCTGCCGCTCTACAATAGCTTCTATCTGAGCAATATGAGGAAGAAACTGGGTCTGCTGAGGAAGGAGGAACCAGAGGATGAGATGCTCATCACAGAACTTTTGCAGACCATGCATAACACAGGTATGAAGATTGTGTAGCTGTCATACTAGAGTGTCCAAATAAAAAATGTGAAGCGGGATAATTGCTGGACACTAACCTCTTCCTCCTCTTAGGTGCGGACTTCACCAACACTTTCCGTAGCTTGAGTCAGATTTCCTGCCCGACACAGGAGGCAGGGGAAGATGAAAGTGAAGTGATAAAGCAAGCCGCAGAGATGCTCCTGCAGCAGTGTGCTTCTCTAGAGGAGCTGAAAGCAGCGACCAAACCCTCCATGGATCCACGGTAACACCTTACTGTATATTCCCATTCAGACTTTTGAGGTCAGAAAGATTTATAAATGTGTTTTTGAAAGAAGTCTCTTATACTCAACAAAGCTGCATTTATTTGACTGAAAATATTATTGATTTTCAGCATCATTACTCCAGTCTTCGGAGTCACATGATCCTTCAGAAATCATTCTAATATTCTAATTTGGTGCTCAAGAAACATTTCTTATTATTATTATCAATGTTTATTATCAATTATTATTAAACAGTTGTGTTGCTTAAAGGCAGGGTAGGATAAAAAAAAAGAAAAAAAACATTCCAAATTTGTTTAAACTGTCTTTATATACCAATACATAATTAAAATGTAAGTACTCTGAAAAAAATATATGAATATAAAAATCGAGTGTCTGTAGACCTCTCACGACTGTTGTAAACACAGCTTATTATTTCCATTCACTCCACCCCCTCCCTTCTGAGCTCCTTCCAAAGCCACGCCCCCAAAACACATGAACGCGTGACGCCAAACGCTCAGGCTCAGCTGGAAGTCGCATTTATTTACCTGAGACGAGTGGAGAGGAAGGAGCGCAGTGCATGCAGTGACATCATGTCAGAAACACATGTAATAAAATACCTAACTTTTTCACTATAAATATAAACAAATAAGATTTCTTTTAGTACTCACTATCAAGCTAGCATATCGATACTGGTAAAGTTTAAAATATACTTTGTTTGATTCGGTAACAAGCTATATTCATAGGTAACGAGCTATATTTATAAGGCAAAGCTAAAAACAGGTTGCATTGATACACGTTTTTCCATTACCATCAGTTACACTGTGATGAAGGTGAATTTCGTGTAAGATTCATAACATATACAGTGTTTTGCGAGTTTCCATGATGAAAACATTGTTGACGCTAATGAGGACTACACTCAAGTACAAGTACCGCAAGTACCGCTTCGTCGGTTCGAGGACAGGTCCGGTGTCGAGGGCGAAGCAGAGGAGGTCGTTCAAGAGTGCGGGCAACCTGGGTCCAAGGAAGTAGTTTTTGCCTTGTTTGACTTCGCTGACTGAATTTGCAGGTGCTTTGAATTTTGAATGCTCTTTTCTCTGCCATAATTTTACTCTTCGTAGGTTCCGCGCCTCTCTTGCACTCCTCAAATCAAACGGGTGCGCGCATATGGGCAGATCTAGCAACAGGGGTGGTAGCCATGGTTGCGAGAGTGAGTGACAGTCGCCCAAACCAATCAATTGTTTCGTCCCGAATGGAAATAATGAGCTGTGTTTATTGCAGATTAAAAGGTCTACAGTCACTCGATTTTTATACTCTCTTTTTCAGAGCACTTACATTTTAATTATGTATTTGTATATAAAGACAGTTTAAACACATTTGAAAAAAAGTTTTTTTATAAAAATCCTACCTACCTTACCTTTAAAGGGGTCATGAATTGAGAAATCAAATATTCCTTGATCTTTTGACATAAGAGGTCCAAAAACAGCTTTTATTGAAAACGACTTGTTTTGGATTTTGTCACATTATTACATAATAGTGTGGTGAATTAATAATAAAAGATGATGGAGTGACGACGACTATATTGAATCTTACAGCAATGTTGCAACTTTGTCAGTAAAAATGTTTTTACCGTGTGTCACTATTGCTTTGTCCGTTACAGATCGTTTAATATTTACTGAGTATTTATACTGTAGCACCGCAGTCAAAAGTGGTTTGAAATCGCCAGTGTTTCTTACGTCACAAACTACCTTGTAACCAATCACGTCAACGTGTGGGTGGGCTTTAGCGTATCATTAAATGAGTCTCAAGAGAAGGGAGGTTTTCCGGTATGTTTTTCTGTTGATATGAAAAGTAGCGGGGGAATTATGTATATGATGTATATTACGATGTTATGATGAACTATATACCTTTTTCCACTGACGTTCTAAGTTGTTCAAAGCGTTTCTAAGGATGCTGATTTTTAGAAGGCAGCCATGTGAACGGGAACATGGTTTGTGTAACATTAGCAACACATTATTAGCTGTTTGATAACATAGTCAAGCCATAGGCTAATCATATAAATTATTACTGTGATGTATTCAATGTTGTAGAGAGCGATAAATAAAATGCATTACCATTCTGATACATCGACTTGTAGACGAGTGGAGGCGGGGCTCATTTGCATATTCATGGATCGCTTATACTAAATGAAGCAAGGTTGTAGAGTTATACTCAAGCTATTTTATGGCATGAATTTAAAAAAATCACAGGAAAAAGGATCATTTTTGTGATCAAAGATGAGTTTTAAGGGATACAATTATTGACTACAGACAGGGGGACTTTAATAAATGGTGAAATATCTTTATTTACATATTTCTGTGTTTTTTTCCCCCTTCAATTTAGTGAGCTTGCAATGCTGCTGTCCATGGCTCAGAGTAACCCTGCACTGTTCCAGATAATTTCAGACAGGAAGACGGTCGCTCGGCAGCTTGAAATACTCTCAAGACTGAAGGAGCTGATGGACACCACTGCAGAACAACTGAGGGCCAAGCAGACTGAAGACTGGTCCTGCTGGATCAAGAAATACAGGTACAGAAAGTTATTTCGATCTGATGCATTCATTTCCCATTGGCATTCATTTCTAATGAAAAGTGTATTAAAAAGCATTGTTATTTGAAACCAAAAAGACCTGAATAAGACCCAAGTTGTTTTAATAGTTTAGGTTAGATTCATCTGTGTAAATAAATTATTATTTTTTCCTGCTACAATGTACTTTTGGATATGTTGTCTATTTAATTCCCAAGGCAGCGGCTTGCTCATGAGTGTGAGTCAGGGGTTGATGTGAAAGATCTACAGAAGGAGAGAGTATCTGTGATGAACAACAACAACCCACATGTGGTACTCAGAAACTACATTGCCCAGAATGCAATAGAGGCAGCTGAAAATGGTGATTTCTCAGAGGTGAGGCTCATACTAGCTTTGTAAATCAGAGCACCTAAATTGCAAGAGACATTCAGTACCATTCAAAAGTTTGGGTCAAGAAGATTTATTAATTTATTTATAATTAAATACTTTTATTAGGCAAGGATGCATGAAATTGATCAAAAAAGACTAAGACTTTTACAACAAAATTATTTCCAATTAATGGTTAAAAACAGCTTTTCCATCACAGGAACATTTTAAAAACATTACAATAGAAAGCCGTTATTTTGAATTGTAAAAATGTTTCAGAATATTATTGCTTTTACTGTATTTTTGATCAGATAAATGCGGCTTTGGTGAGAATAAGAGACTTGTTTCAAAAACATTTGTTTGTTTTTAATTTGTGATTCATAAAGTCTTAACATTTTTCATTTGCATCTTCTCAAATCCATTAGGTTCAGAGAGTTCTGAAAGTGTTGGAAAAGCCGTTCTCTGTGCAGGAAGGTCTTGAACAGCCAGGCTTGGAGGCAGGAGGAGGAGCGGCAGCTCCAGAGGGGAGAGATGAGACCATAGAAGGAGTAGAGGCTCGAGTACTTGTCCCATATGACAGCAAGCCCCCCATCTGGGCCAATGAGATCTGTGTCACCTGATCATCATAAAACCTTTGTGACAACTAACCTGCTCATTTAAGCAGAGTAATCCTGCAGAAGCTGGTTAGGTGTTGATGAAGGTTTTAAGTGAGGTATTAAACTCCTGTCCACCAGTTAAAAACATGCAGTAAGATGTGTGTAGGGGCAAAATGAAAATCCAGCACGTTTACTGCTGTATATTTAACTGGTTACAAATGATGACTTAGACCACTAGTCTTACCATGACAGGTCTCAGTCTGAAAGATAGAAGTTGTGCCTCTATATATTAAATGACTATGGATTTGAATGTAGAAGGAGTTGAAATTAAACGCACAAGCCATTGAGCAACAAAGCTCTAAAGCTTAAACGCACAAATTATGTACTTAAAAGGTATCTATATCACTTTAAATCATGTATGTAGCGCTGATTTAACATACAGTACATCTGAAGCTAGAATAGTATATTATTCATCAACTACACCTACTTGCAAATAGTATCCTGTATTGTATTTTCAGTTTCCCTACCACACAGCTTCACCTAATCTGAATAGTGTGATTACAAAAAACATATATCATTAGAAGTGGGCATTTTACATTTTCATTTTGGAGTCAACTAAGGAAGTATTTTCATATGCTTTGTACCCATTTCTTTAAATGTTGTTTAAAACATGGCTAAAAGAACGTTAATGTTTTTCGGCATAGTTTCAACAACTGTGAAGAACTTTTCAGACATTATTTATATAATTTTTATGAACTTCCCTGATGAATATGCAATATTTCTAAGATAAAGTACTAATTTAATAAACAACAAATAGCACATCTGTGTTCAAATTTTTGTCTACCAGGATTATTTTATCAGTGAGAGTGTGTGGTGAAGCAATTTCCATTGTTTTCATTTAGGGAGGAATGTCAATCCCTGGGGCCCAATGCTTCAACGTGTTAACACAGGTTTAGGTGTGCACCTAAAAATACTAAGGCAGATTTCAACAGTGTCAAATAC
Organism: Scardinius erythrophthalmus; assembly: GCF_964197995.2. Taxonomy (NCBI): domain Eukaryota; kingdom Metazoa; phylum Chordata; class Actinopteri; order Cypriniformes; family Leuciscidae; genus Scardinius; species Scardinius erythrophthalmus. Next base: position 12,922,398 of record NC_138228.1, read on the forward strand.
TTGAAGACAAAAAAAAAAAAAACATCTCCCTGTAATCTATGGCATATAACAGGAAACAAGCATTCTTTGTTCATATTGTAAAATACCAAAACTTATGGGACTCCCAAAGCCCTCGTTTAAATCATTTTCAAGGCTTTGGAAGAACATGCAGCAGTTCTCACATTCACTGAAGGACAAACATGTTCTTGGATCTCAGTAATGCAACTCATGTATGGAAAGCTGTTTTGACATTCATTCCTTAAAACCTACTAGTATAGATTTTATGGTACTAATACTTCTAATTATTAGCAAGTAATCCAACAGTGACAAAGTATTTTTCAATTTTATTATTAAATACTAAGAACTTCCTTTATCATCTTGTTTCTATTATATATTGATTATATAATAGCATTTATTCCTTTTTTGTATTAGTCACTACCCTAATAGTGACGTGTGTAATTATTTATACTGGTAACAAATGTTATTGCCATTGAATTCTTTGGGAGTCTGTGGTTCAGTTATCAACCATTCATTTCTGAATGTTATTAACTTTAACCATGTTT